>NC_084646.1:20023788-20623788 GCF_019802595.1 Syngnathoides biaculeatus
CCCCACACAGGTGAGCTCGGACTTGAATACGAGTCCTCAGATCTGTGAGGCATTAGATACATATGTCCCTGCAACTGTCGCCAATACAAGCGCTTTATCAAAGAATGTACATTTTAGATACTAAGTGATAACAGTTTTGATTCCTGTAACAACGTGTTGGCAGTGGTACTTTTGTGTTTCTGCACCACGCAGCAGAATCTCAACAATGAGGCGTGATGTGTTCACAGACAATTAAAAAGGTTCCACTTTCAGGGTTGTCTAGCTGCTTTTTTTTTTTTTTTTTCTGAGAATCCAAACAACGAAGTGTGTGCTACGAACAC
The DNA here is from genome assembly GCF_019802595.1 of Syngnathoides biaculeatus. Taxonomy (NCBI): domain Eukaryota; kingdom Metazoa; phylum Chordata; class Actinopteri; order Syngnathiformes; family Syngnathidae; genus Syngnathoides; species Syngnathoides biaculeatus. Next base: position 20,024,109 of record NC_084646.1, read on the forward strand.
ATTTATTGCTCTTGTACTTCACTGCACATTATTATTATGATGTGATCCTTCTGGATCATTTCAAGCTGCGGCCGTTTGCGTTGCGCCTTTTTCCAGCAGCTTTCCCGGCCGCGCCGCTGGCGGTGAAACATTTGCAAGAAAACAGGCGTGTTGCCACCGTCCCAGATGTTCCGTGCAGCTGTTCGACACCCTTGCCGAGGAAACTTTTTTCATCACATACAAACGCCATTCAAAGGCACTTCTATAGTACTTTAGAGTTTTTACATTATGTTTTATATGCTCAGATTAATATAGCCACTTCCTCGAAATGGACACATTTAAGTCTGCACTGCATCCATTTTGGACAGAAGAATAATACGTCTCATTCTGCCCACTGGACTTATAACAAAAGCAGAACAGCTACAGCGCTGCAACTAGGCTAGTGGATACTAGTTCTCAACAAACTTTACTTGTCAAACGAAAAGCAAGCCTCCAAAAAGACCAAAAGTTAAAGCAGCATTTGTATTTTCATTTGGAGCAGCAGCACTTCCTAGCCGGACTGGTACATTAAATTGAGAACTAGAATGGTCTCATGCCATTTTGATTTAAATACAGTGGTGGCACGGTGCAAAAGCTGGTGAGCACATCACCCTCACTGTTCTCAGAACAGGGTTCGAATCCCAACGCTCCCTGTGTGGCGTTTGCATGTTCTCCCCGGTTTCCTCCCACATCCCAAAAACATGCATGGTAGATTAAATGGCGACCAAAGTGCCCGTAGGTGAGAATGCGAATGCTTGGTTGTTTATATGTGCCCTGCAATTGGGTGGCGACCAGTTCAGAGTGTACCTCGCCTGAAGATACAGTGAAGAAAATAAGTATTGGAACACCCTGCTATATTGCAAGTTCTCCCACTTAGAGATCACGGAGGGGTCTGAAATTTTCATTGTAGGTGCACGTCCGCTGTGAGAGAGATCATCTAAAAAGAAAAATCTAGAAATCACAATGTGTGATTTTTTTTTTTTAAGGATTTATTTGTGTGATACAGCTGCAAATAAGTATTTGAGCACCTGTCTATCAGCTAGAATTCTGACCCTCAAAGACGTGTTAGTCCGCCTTTAAAAGTCCATCTCCACTCCATGTATTAATCCTGAATCGGATGCACCTGTGTGAGGTCGTTAGCTGCATAAAGACACCTGTCCACCCCATACAATCAGTAAGACTCAAACTTGTAACATGGCCAAGACCAAAGAGCTGTCCAAAGACACCAGAGACAAAATTGCACAACTCCACACGGCTGGACAGGGCTACGGAGAAATTGCCAAGCACCTTGGTGAAAAAAGGTCCACTGTTGGACCAATCATTAGAAAATGGAAGAAGGTAAACATGACGGTCAATCTCTATCTGAGTGGAGGCCCATGCAAGATATCACCTCGTGGGTTCTCAATGATTCTTAGAATGGTGAGGAATCAGCCCAGGAGTATGCGACAGGACTTGGTCAATGACCTGAAAAGAGCTGGGACCATCGTTTCCAAGGTAACTGTTGGTAATACACGAAGACGTCATGGTTTGAAATCATGCATGGCAAGGAAGGTTCCCCTGCTTAAACCAGCACACGTCAAGGCCCGTCTTAAGTTTGCCAATGACCATTTGGATGACAGAAGTCATGGGAGAATTTTTTTTTTTTTGGGGGGGGGGGGGGTCTGAGACCAAAATTGAACTTTTTGGTCATAATTCCACTAACCGTGTTTGGAGGAGGAAGCCCAATGATGAGTTCCATCCCAAGAACACCATCCCTACTGTGAAACATGCGGGTGGTAGCATCATGCTTTGGGGGTGTTTTTCTGCACATGGGACAGGACGACTGCACTGTATTAAGGAGAGAGGATGGCAGCGGCCGTGTATTGTGAGATTTTGGGGAGCAATCTCTTTCATTCAGTCGGAGCATTGAAGATGGGTCGTGGCTGGGTCTTTCAACATGACAATGACCCGAAGCACACAGCCTGGAAAACCAAGGAGTGGCTTCGTAAGAAGCATATCAAGGTTCAGGCGTGGCCTAGCTGGTCTCCTGACCTAAACACAAAAGAAAATCTTTGGAGGGAGCTGAATCTCCGTGTTTCTCGGCGGCAGCCCAGAAACCTGTCTGATCTAGAGAAGATCTGTGTGGAGGAGTAGGCCAAAATCTCTCCTGCAGTGTGTGCAAACCTGGTGAACAACCACAGGAAACGTTTGACCTCTGTAATTGCAAACAAAGGCTACTGTACCAAATATTAACATTGTTTTTTTTCCAGGTGTTCAAATACTTATTTGCAGCTGTATCACGCAAATAAATCATTAAAACATCATACATTGTGATTTGTGGGTTTTTCTTTTTAGATGATCTCTCTGACAACGGACATGCACCTCCGATGAAAAATTCAGACCCCTCCATGATTTCTAAGTGGAAGAACTCGCAATATAGCAGGGTGTTCAAATACTTATTTTCTTCACTGTAGCTGGGATAGGCACCATTAAGTGGTACAGTAGAGCAAAATGGACAGATGGTTTGGTTTAAGTACAAATTTTTTGCGTTACCCACACCAAGGAACTTATGGATGTCCATTTTGTGGATGGAAAAATTGTCTTTATTTCTTTTTAAAGGTCCAGATTATTTGGCCTGCAAAGAGCATTCTGCTTGGGAATACTTGAAACTTTTCTTAGGACCAGCAAGCTGAACTTTTAAATGGAGATGCAGCTCCATCCAACCCCAAAAAACATCACACAAGAATAACACTGGGTAATAAAGTCATAATATTAGGAAAGGGGAAGGGGAAGTCTGTTTCTCAAATAAAGTTGCAGTAAGAAAACAATTGCAAGGAGAACAATTTCCAAGGAATGCTATACTTTTGATTAAAGCCGTAGGTATTGTTTATTTGAAAAGAAAAAGGCTAAATAAAGTAATTTAGGAGTAAAATCATGTCATAAATATTAACTTAAAACTCACTTATCATAAAGTCATGATTAGAGTATTTTATGCTATTAGTATATTTGACAATATTACAATAATATATTACAATATCCCCTCCTTGGGCGGCACCGTGGCATTAGTTGGTAAAGTGTTGGCTTCACAGTTCTGAGAGACCAAAGATGTACGCGTACTAAAATATTTTGGGGTTAATCCTTAGTTCAATTCCCTTCCCAGCACATTTTCAAGACCGTTTTAACAAGCAACACGACAGTTTTCATCATTGGTGTGAACAATTTCGTGCGATGGTAGGAAAACGGTTTACTGTTTTTTAGCGGCTGAATATGGCACGTCTTGAGAGAGAGAGACGCCATCTGTCGCAACCATCAGCGGGGCTGGTGGAAAGACATGACGAAGGCGGAGAACAATGAGGAAGTAGAAAGGGACTTGGCCCAAGGGTTGGACCACCTAGTGCAAACGGGGGCCTCGGGACAAGCCGCAGTCCTCAACGGCTTCCGCTCTTCTGGGAAGAACAGACCTTCCCTCTTGGACTTCGGCCATCGCCCAGTGATGTTCTTCCACACCAAAGTCATTCGAGCGTACATTTGTGTGCGTTATCGTTTAGCGGGAGCGAGATCAAGCCAAAAAAGAAGACGTGGATTAGGGATTCCTTGGAACACCCACACATGCAAAACTACCTCGAGAAATTTGGGGCCTTTTTTTCCTTCTTGCTCCAAAGTGAACAATGCGAAGTGCTGATGTGTCACGCAGGGAACATCTTCGGTCCCTCGCGTTCCTCCACGTTAACAAATGGAGGCCACGTCTTCGTCCGGCATACTTGAACTGGAAACTTGGCAACTTGAAAGCAAATAGAGATGAAAATAGAATCAATTTCTGCATAGTTTTTGGTCTGTTGACATGGCCAGTCGACTGCACGATTGACTAAAAAGGAAGAGCAAGAGTGCTGAGCGGGGGAAAAATGAACTTTTTTTTTTTTAAATCTCCAAAGACAGTGATGAGAACTACAAAATTTATTTTTTAAAAATAAATAGCATTAATAGCCAGTGGGAGGGTGGGGAGAAACAGAAATGTTGTATTTGTTATTGCGACAAAAATGGGGGGGAAAAAAATCCAATGAAAGGAGACAATTTTTTTTTTTTTAACTTCACAATTTAAGAGTTCCCAGACTTAAAAGCTATTTTATATTGTTTGGTCAAAATACACAAAGTTTAATTGCCATCCCGTTCATAATCCACCGGGTTGAACGCGACATCGGTCCAGCTTTTGCAGATCTTACAGCTTCAACTCTCGTGGGTGGGCAATCCACAAGGGCTGAGGATTGAGTGGATGGGAATTTTTGACCATTCTTGCAGAAGCGCATTTGTGAGGTCACAAAATGATGTCTGATTAAGACTCAGCTCTTCAGGCACTTAATTCATCCCAAACGGGTTCTCTGGGGTTGAGGTCAGGACTCTGCAGAGGCCAGTCAAGTTCATCCACGACTTTACGGGCCTTTGTTTGTGCACTGTTGCTGTCATTCCCAAACGCTTCCATGTTCTGATTAAACAACTCAAAAGTCAACTGTGGAATGTTTTAGATGCATTTCATGATAGGACTTCCTGTACAGCTGAAGTCATGTGACTGTTCCACGCTGGAATTCACTGAGTTGAAGTTTATAAAAACAATTTGCACACTTGAGTGCTTGATTTTATGCACATAATTGGTACACTTATGATTAATCGGATGGCCGAGCAAATACTTTCGCCACTATAATGTATTATGAAAATAAACAATATTACACGAATAAAGTCAGAATGCTAAAGATAGAAGGGGAAAGAACAAAGGTGCAAATTCATTAGAAATAAAAAGTTGCGATTTTTGAGGTCAGTACAAGAATTATGAACTAATACTAATCATATAAGCATTTTTGCCAGCTTTACAAGCGCGTAAGAACGGAATAACTGGGGATGATTTTCACTGGGAAATTCATTTGGAAATCATTGACATTCCCTAATATACAGTAGCATGACTCATGTAAAAGCTTGTTTTGATGAGATGGGTGGCACCTCAAATAAGTGCAAGCAGTGGGCAACCAGTCCAAGGTGCCCGCTAACGCTTCTTCTCCAGCTCACATGCGACACAAATGAAAATCCAAAGATGGCTCCCGTGTATATATGACACTTTATTGTATGGACAGAACAAAGTATGAGGAGAACATGTAAAAATGGCTTCCGTCTGAGAAACAGGAGCCAGAAGAGGAACAATGCGAGGGGGGGAGGGGGGGAGCGGACAGAAGGACACGACACTCGTCTCTTGTGCAACCTGAAAACAGGAACAATAAAGACAAACACGTTGCATAACGGTCAGCTGAGATCCCAAGTAAACAATATGCTGATTGGCGTGCTACCTGATCTACTCGTCGATGTACTCAAAGGGCTCAGGGGGCTCCGGCTCCTGCTCCTCTTCCTCGATTTTGGGGCCGTGAGCTGAGACGGGCTCTACTAGCTCCTCCTCTTCCTCGCTGGTGTCCTTCATGATGATGATGCCGCCTGTGTGCAGCTGGACAAAAAAGTGTCGGCATTAGGAATGGGCCTTCGCCTGTCCTCGATCCTCTACAGCCAATGCCAAAGAAAAACAGATACATTTCTTTCTTTTTTCATTTTTGTATGTGGATATTTCCCAGAAACGCTAGTAGTGTAGAAGTACAGGCTGCCGCCTTTTGTGCAGTGTGTAGGTTCGATTCCCGTGGCCGGTGCACCAATACTGAGACCCGGCCGGATCCAAGCCACATGGTAAGAAAAAATAGCACCGCGAAGGGCATCGCGTGGAAAATAATGGAAACAAATCATGCGAGCGACTCGCTGAGAGGAGAACCGATGGGCCAGCTGAAATCACTTTTCCTGGAAATATTGGTCATGTTACAAAATCGGTGGCCTTAGTTGGTCAAAATCTAACATCAATGGTCTCAGAAGTGTACCTTTTTTTTTAATGTTTAAATTCCACATTGTACAACCTCAGAAGCATATATTTTCTGTCAATTTACAACTATGACCCAGGAAGGTATTTCCTACTGATTTTAGTCAAAAATCCTCTTTTTTTTTTTTTTTTTATTAAGGTACAAATACAATACAAATAATGGGGGAGGGGGAATTCAACAAATATGACTGGTGCCAAACCACAGGTATGCAGTGGTCCACGGCAGTGGGTAACAATAGTCATATTTGGAAATTTAAGGCCTCGGCTGTACAGTGCCACACCAGAAAGTATTCACCCCTTCAGGTTTTCCACATTTTATTGTATTCTAAAGCTGATTTGAGTAGAGTTTGCCACACGTGGAAGCTACATAAATTATCCCATAATGACAAAATAAAAAAATTTTCAGACATTTGTGTCAGTTATAAAAATAAAATAAGGGTGCATAAGTAGTCACACCCTTTGCTGTGACAGTTAAACGTGAGCTCAGGTGCATCTGCTTTGCATCCTTGAGATGGTTCTACAACTTGAGAATCAAACTGTGGGAAATTATGTAGACTCAACATCATTGAGAGTGCCACACACCAGTCTATATACATTCTCATCGTTGCCAGGGCACATCAGAGCAGAAACCAAGCAATGAAGGTTCAGGAATTGTCTGGAGACCTCTGAGACCGGATTGTGTCAAGGCATAAATCTGGGGAAAGATACTAAAGAATTCCCAAAAAGAACAGGGGTCTGGATTATTGTAAAGCGGAAGAAGTTTGGAACCCTCGGGACCCTTCCTAGATCTGGCCATCTGACCACATTGCGTAACTGCAGGTGAAGGGCCATGGTCAGATCAGTGAACAAGAACCCTACAATCATGAAGGCAGAGTTCCAGTGTTCCCTTGCAGATATGGGAGAACCATCCAAAAGTCAATCACTGCTCATGCACTCCACCAATCAGGCCTTTGTGGTACAGGGGCCAGCCAGAAGCCAGTTCTCATCAAAAGGCACATGGCAGCCCGCTTGGACTCTGCCAATAGGCACCTTAAATATGGTTAGTCGTGTAGAAACAAAATTCTTTCATGTGATGAAGCCAAAATCGACTTCTTTGGCCTGAATTGCAGTGGTGCCTCGGTTGTCAACCACAATCCGTTCCAGAGGGCTGGTTGTAAAACCAAAATGTTCAAAAACCGAGGCATGTTTTCCCATTACAATGAATGGAAAATGAAATAATGCGTTCCAAACCTAAAAAAAAAGTTTTTTTAAGCGATTTTTTTTTAGCTTTTCCTGATAATAAACTGCATAGTGGAAAGATGTTTCATTTAAATACTTTATATAATTAAATCATTTAAGAAATATATGTATTTTTTGCTTAAAATGTTTGCTTTAGCGTATGCAAGTCTGGGAGTACATTGCCGTATCTGTACTGACTCGGCCCCCCAGCCTTGTAAACCATTTTTTATTAACAAAAGTTCAGAATAACTTTAAACAAGCAATAATGAGGGGGGGAAAAAAGCACAGAAAGTACGAAACATGAAAAAAAAAAACATTTGCAACTAGAGGTAGGGTTAATGGGACAAAAGAAAAAAGCAATGCAAACCTTGCAGCCTCCCCATGGTGAACAACGGAGTGTATGCCACTTCTTTTGCGGAAATTTTTGAACCATCCTTTACTTGCTTTGAATTCAAAGCCCTCAGGACCTAGATTGGGGTCTTTTCTTTTTAAATCCGTATATAGATTTTTAGCTTTGGCGCAAATCCCTTCCTCGCCAATACTATCCCGAGCTAACTGCTGCTCGTTCACAAAAAGAAGAAGCAACTTTTCAACTTCCTCCAAGATCTGTGGCCTCTGCTTCGTCAACACAGTTGTTCCTTTAGCAACATCACTTGCTTTGAGGGCATCCTTGTGTTTCAGGATGGTGGTGATCGTCGATTTTGCCATGCCATGCCATACTTCTTCGATAGCTCAGAAACACGCAGACAAGGTTCGTGCTTGGCTATCAAATCTTTTTTGAAGTTGATGGTTTTACGCACCACATTCCTTTTTTCAGCACCAGTTAACGTTGCTCAATTTGAAGAAAAAAAGTCACTACAGTACTGGAAAATGTCCACAAGCAGAGCAGTATGTGAGTCAACTGGTTGCACCGCGTGCTAAAGCGCGCAATTGCGCGTTACGTCTCTTCCATTTTTTTCGGGGGTGCATTCGAAAGCACAATAACAGATCGTTGTGTGTCAGCTGGTCAGGATGTTTCAATACCGATATCTGTTTAAAAATCAAAGCTAAAAAATTTCAAAATTTTCGCTCGAAAACCGATTTGTACGAAAACCAAGACCTTCGAAAACCAAGGTACCACTGTGCAAGCGACATATAAGGAAAACAAGAGGCCCTGATCATCACTTGGCTAAAACAATCCTGACTGCTGAGGATGTTGGTGGCAGCGTCATGCTGTGGGTCTGGTTTTTTGATGCAGGAACTGGGAGAATAGTCCACATAGGGGGTAAGATGACAGCTCCCAAATTTAGAGCAATTCTTTGAGAGAACTTACTCTAGAGACAGTATTGTGAAACTCATGAATGAAAGCTGATGCGAGTGTTTAAACTTCCAGTGCGGCTAACACGGAGCAGACGTCCTGCTAGGCCTATAAAAGTGTTGACTTCCTGTGAGTGACCAAACAAAGCCTTACAAGGAGAGCGGGCCAATCAAAAGAGTACTTCCTGATTGCCGGATGGCTCCGTGTGCCCATTGGCTCTCGCTTTTATTGGCCAAACGCTGGAGTGGGGCGGAGTTGTCCGACCGACTACGTGTGAACGCGCGTTTGCTGGTTCAGGTTTGGGTTACCTGTTTGAAGGGCTGGTAGCGGCACGTGTCAGGCATGTTGAGGACTTTGAGCTGGGCCGGCATCACTCTGGCTGGGTTCTCCAGCAGCTGGAAGTTGGGCTCCGCTTCCTTCTTCTTCTCCTTCTCCTCGTCCTTCTTCTCCTTCTCGCCCTCCTGCACTTCCTGTCGCCACAAACAGATGAGGATTGCAGTACTTTCTTTGCCTTAACAGCTGATTTTTTGCCCAGTAAAAAAAAAAAAAAAAAAAAAAGCAATAGAACGTAACTGTTGGCTTTCAACTAAAGGATGAGTAATCAAATAGTTGAGCTGTTCTTTCGCTGACAGTTTTTCTCCATTCTCAGTTGTTATTCGACTTGGCAAAGAATGGAGAAATGTTCAACATAAAAGTCGGGAGAAGCCATTTTATTGTCCAATTGGCTCCATAAAAGGGTTCACATCATGTGTGGCTCCCACCTTCGTCGAACTTTCATGTTAACAGCTTATTCAATAATCAATCAACAAGACTACGACACCTGTCAAGAAAGTTCCATATTTGACCCTGAGGACAAGAGCTAAGCTGTAACATGGCCCGGAGAACCAAACGGGAAATCTCAAGTCGACTCGAGCTGTGGATGGCAGCCCGACTAAACATGCTTGCTCTGAAAAGTGCTCGTCTAAAATGAAGGGGCACGAAGCTGCTCTGGCAGTCACCTAAAAGGAGACTTTCTAAACACCACAAATGTCACTCACCACTTCCATCTTCTCCTCCTCTTTTTCTCTCTTTTCCTTCTCCTTCTTCTTTGCTTTGGCTGTGATTGAGAGAACAGCAGTGGAGACCTGCCAGGCGCACGCACACACGGGGGTATCACAGTTATATTATTATTAGAACAATAACACAACATGCAAAAGGATTGATGGACGAGTGTCTCCCTTACCTTCTCCTTCTCCTTTTCCTTGGGAACCTCCAGAGCTGGCGGGTAGGCGAAGGTGGAAGGTTTACAGTTGGAGCGATACTGCACCTTGGGCATCTGAAGATGATAAAAGGAGGGGAATCATCATTTGATGTCCTGGTGAATTTGTAAATTACTCATAAATCAGGTACAAAGACATTTATAGACAGTAAAGATCCATTTGTGAATGAATCCATCTACAGTTGCAACCAATGGTTTACATACAATAAACAGAATAAAAAGACTTTTTAACCCTCCACTCTCTAACATGGAATCAGACTAAACAGCCACGGGCAGGGAGGCTTTTCAGCTCACTTTTGGGTCAGCATCTCATTTCACTAAGAATAATCGATATCATCTTCACAGGGTCTTTTTGTTTTATTCTTTGCCTTTTGAAAAGGACATTTTGGAGCAAAGCACGTTCATGTGGAAAATAGAACTTGTCTCATTTCTGAGTGGTATGATCATTGGACATTGCCATAATTGAAGAGGGACCCAGCACCTTCAGGCATCTGGAAATTGGACCCAAGGATGAACAAGATTTGTGAAAGTACACAATTCTTTGACATAGTACTGTAAATATTTTACGGCCAATAAAGTTTAAAAAATAAAATGTTGCCGCAATGGGAGACCCAAGATGGCTGAGAGAAGATGACAGAGAAGAAGACAAATTTGCTAATTCGTGAGCAATAAAACCTTGTATTCTAATACCACCGCATTTCATCTTATACGATCATTGTGGTTTAACTTTTCAACTCAAATGAGAAGGGATACACTTGTTACAGTGGGGATGACAACACGAGTGGATCGCACCGACTGGATTATCTGAAGAAAATGGGGGAAAACTGTTGATGGTCACCAGGAAAGGCTTGCTTGAGGTATGTTCATGTACTTTTAATAGACCGCCAGACCTAACTCCAGCAGAAAAGCTGTGGAGGGAGGTGAGGCTTCGAGTTTCCAAACACTAGCCAAGAAACATGAAGTATTAGGAGAGTTTTTGTCAAGAGGAAGCCTCCTGAGCTGTGTGCAAACCTGGTGACATGAAACGTCTCAATATCAATGTGCGTGCCATGTGCTTGGGGATAAAAAAACATTTCACTCATTGAGATGCTCAACATTCTATACCTTTTATTCTGTACTTTTTTCTTTTTAAAGATTTTACAACGTCCATGTTAATTCAGCAGGGAATAAAAAAAAAAATTCAGAGCATGCCATTGATACTGTCAGGCATCTACATAGACACCTAAAAGGTATATCATGGTCAAAGAGACTTTCCGCAACTTAGCACAGTCACCAAGGGTAAATAAAAGTTGAGAGAAGTGACATTGTTATGAGTGAATAAAGTGTGGGAAGAAAAACGTATTTAACTTGCTTAAAGTTCCTTAAATCGTTGACTTTATTACAGTGGTACCGCGGCCATGCATTGTGAGATTTTGGGGCGCAACCTCTTTCCCTCAGTCAGAGGATTGAAGATGTGTCGTTGCTGGGTCTTTCAACATGACAATGACCTGAAGCACACAGCCAAGAAAACCAAGGAGTGGCTTCGTAAGAAGCATATAAAGATTCTGGCGTGGCCTACCCAGTCTCCAGACCGAAACCCAATAGAAAATCTTTAGAGGGAGCTGAAACTCCATGTTTCTCAGCGACAGCCCAGACACCTGTCTGATCTAGAGAAGAACTGTGTGGAGGAGTGGGCCAAAAACCCTCCTGCAGTGTGTGCAAACCTGGTGAACGACTACAGTAAACGTTTGACCTCTGTAATTGCAAACAAAGGCTACTGTACCAAATAATAAAATTGTTTTTCTATGTTTAAATACTTATTTGCAGTTGTATCACACAAATAAATAAAAAGAAAAAAAAAAAAAATCACACTGTCATGTCTGGATATATTTTTTTAGATTATCTCTCTCACATTGGACATGCACCTACGATGAAATTTCAGACCCCTCAATGATTTCTAAGCGTGAAAACTTGCAATATAGCAGGGTGTTCAAATAACTTATTTTCTTCACTGTCTAAAAATACAGAAAACTGAAACTGATGAATGCCACCTTCTAAGTCTTTTTACACACTAAAGATGAATTTTATTGGAAGTGGATCTTTTTTTTTAATTTTTGGATATCTTATTAATATGCATATGTACGAATAAAATACTTAAAATAAAAAATGTGGTAGCTTTCCATTTTTCACATAAATAAAATACATGATAGTCAGAACTGGATAGATGCTCATCTATGGTGGACTGTAATCATGGCATTGTTGTTTACCTATTAAGGTCAAGTACGTGTTGAGACTTAAAGCAGACCTGCACCTCTGATTTATGCGGTTGAGAGAAACATCTCCAGCACAACACAAAACATCAACATGATGATGATGATGATGACAGGTCGTATTAACCTCAACTGGTTCCGAAACCTGTTGGACCACGCTTGGCGTGCTCTCTATAGCTAATATTCAGAGTTTAACATGGTGGCCTTTAAATAAACAATTACAAGTCTTCAGCCTAGTGCTGGGAAGACAAACAGAAAAGAAAATATAAAGCCCATAAAGCCTAAAAATATTCAGTGGTGCTGAGTCAGGAGGGTCTTGGTGATGTGTCAGTACCTTGAGGTCCTTGTTAAGGCCAATAATGGCAGTGGGTGTGAAGGCCAGGGACAGAAAGTGGGAGAGGGGGAACCAGAACCAGAACTGGGTGAAGACGAGCAGGCCCACTACTGATGGCATGTGTGTGTGACCAGTCCTGGACTGAAGCGAGATGCTGACGTTACGTCCACCTACAATACAGAGGGCACAAGTCTTGGATACATAATAACCGCTACATTAACATATCATTAAGTAATGTCAGCAAGAGTGTGGAAAACATGTCTCCTTTAAGGTATTATATTCAACAACTAAAGTCTGAGCACAGTTGTGAGCAGTTCACATAAGGATAGCACATTTACACAAATGTGTAACAACAGCTATTTGGAAATAAATAGTTGGATGAGCTTCCCTCTCACATTATCAAAATACAGAGAGACAATAAAATAAACTGAGAAGGGAGTCATGATAAATGTAGGAACAATACATAATTGCTAATAGATGGTGACTGACTATGGACCAACCCTTTAAGCCTTGGAACAAGGTAAGGAAGGTGAGAGGTCAATGTGGGGACCAGTGTTATATTTATCACTCTGTGGTTTTGTAGATAACAGATATATTGCAATGGCAAGCCCTAAAAATAAAAAAATGCATTGTCTGTAACGTCCTGCATTAAATCACACATGCCTCATGTAATTGATTGTCTACTGCTTGTCTAAAAATATTTCCTTATGAGATCATGAAAAGAAGGAATATGTAAAAAAAGAAAAGCATTGTGCTGATTAAGTGCCTTCATGTCCTTGTGCCTGCATGTAAACAGAACTATTTCTCTCACTGTTAACAGTTCAAAGATTTCACAATGAAGGAAACAGTAGAATCAGGGAAGCGAGATGTTGACATTGTTCTTGTCCAAGTGTAAAAGACATGGAACTCAATTAGCAAAAGTGACTTTTTATTGAGTATCTGAACACTGCAAAAAAAAATAAAATAAAAAATAAAAAAAGTACAGTAATAACACCCTCCTTCTATCAGAGGCAAACAACAGGGTGGTGTGGTTTAAAACAGGGCAAAGTGTCACAGGAAGAACTTAAAGGAGGGAACCAGGATGAATAAGTCATGTCCTGTCATGAACGGGAACGATAGTTCAAGGGAGTGGACCATCCCACTTCAAATTAAATGAGCAAAGACAATAGTAGATAACCCATTCTTGTCTGAGGTCAATCAACTAAATTAACCCTGGTAGAGTGATTTGAACCACTTGAAAATCTTCCAATCCACTGACTGAATGTTGGCCAAAAATCAGTCACAAAGGCAGAAGTGCTTGCTTAACCGTCTCTTCAAAATGTGACAAAGGGTTAAGTACACTTGACCGACGAGTTTCCCAGATGGGAGGTTATTCCAAGTACAGTATGACCTCTAATATACCGACAACAGGTCAAATTATTTTTGCATTTCCTATGGGAAAATACATCATTTCAAATAAGGAGGGGGAGAGACAGCATCTTGAAGCAGATTATGTTGGACCTTAGAGGTTGCAACGACCAGTTCCCGTTATGTCTTTGGGAAACCACCAAAACACACTATGTTTCTAAGAGTGAAACTGCAAAAGAGTTTTTCTTTCTATTAGTGAAAGACATTGCAACGACATTGACATTGAGGATAAAGTGTAATGGACAGAAAGGAAGAACATCAAATTGGTAATGATGCATAGCAATAATGAAACTAAAAGGTAATCGCCTCAGATCAAATACAATACAATGACACTTCAAAAATTTCAATAAGTAGACAACAAAATTTGTGATGAAGTGTGTCTGACATTCAAAGAGGAGGGGTATCATCCCTGTTTGGATGTGTTTAAATTCCAGGTGCCAAAATGCTGTGTGTCCTGAAAACATACGTAATGCCTTAAGTCCAAGTGGGAGAGAAAAGACAGTCTCCAGAGTGAAAAATGATTCCAGCGATAAGTGACTGTCTGGACGTTCTCACGCAAGGTCATCATGGCATGCTGATGACTGCACTTACTGTGCCTCATCTGAGCGATGACTTGGCTGTTGTCCATAGTCAACAAATAAGAGACCAGGATGGCTGAGAGACATCAGTACATGGTTGATAAGGCCACCCCTTAACAAATGTTGTCATTCCAATTTCCTACATTTCAAAACTAGGGTCAGTAGGTAGGTTTTCTTCTTACAAAATATTTTTACTCAGTCTTCAGCACATTGTCCCACCATTTTCTTGTCAGTTCTCGTTAATCCTGCTCTCTTGTGCATAACGACATCAAAATTCACATGGCGTCTTGCATTGCGAAACACCGGAAGAAGAGATGATAAATAAACTTGATTTTGTCACGAAGAAGGCGGAGGTTGGACCTAGATGAAGGAAGCTGTGACGTAAGCGTGGATTTTAGGAAGGTTTATTGCCAGGCAGAGGTCATCCATGGGAAGGCAGTCCAACAGTGTGACGGTACAAAAAAAAAAAAAATCACAAGGCAGAAGGCTTGGTCCAAAAAACATGAAACAATGTCAAAAGTCATACATGGAAAAACATGAAAACGGAACTTGACTTGGATATGGCTCAGTAACGCTTTGACATTGGACGAGGCACTTATGCTAGCTGACGCTCGTGAACACACCTGCATATACACAGCGATCTGGCAACAAGTGGCATGAAAAACAAGGCTTAAATACACAACGTAATCAGGGGGCAGCTATATGCAAGACAAAGTGGCACACGGCCACACCGCCGTCTGCCGCGGCTGCTGTCAAACACCTGACTTAAATCTCTGTTTCTGTAGTAGAGCACGCCTGCCGCGCGTCCCGCAAATGCGCGTGTGGCCGTGGAGAACCACGCCCATGAAATGTTTATTATATGGTGTAAAATTGTTGGGGTTGGCGGGAACTTTTAGGGTTGGTCGGGAAATTGGAACCACAAGTTTTTTTTTACGCCTAATTGTGAAAAATGCTAAAGAGTGCACACCACAGCATGTAGTGTGTAAAAACATGGCTTCTTTCTGCATTTGCACGAAGTATTTTAAGCTGGCACCGTAAAATGCTCCTGCCCATATCTAAGAGTATGTGTATACACAAGGAAATTGGTGTATTCTGTGTCTGTGTGAGTGTGGAGCCAGGACCTCACACATTTTTCACGCCATTTTGTGTGCTTGAGTCCACAAAGAGTGGCACAGGCACACAAACGCCAGAGACGATCAGACAAACATCATTACCCGTGGGACATCAACGGGCCATATGGCAGCGAGTGTAGCAGAGCCGCGCTAAACGCCGGCTGCTAATGAACCTTAATGTGATCTGTTCCAGAGTTACAGCACACAGGTGGTCAGGGATGGAGGCTTACTCTGGTTGCCTGATGGAACTCAAATTAAGAGACTCATACAAAAGCAAAGACCGATGTTAACACTGCTTGTTTTACAGCGCGATTAGTTTTCACATCCACCGCGAGATGAAAACAGTAGATCGTGTGCCAGTTTGAGCCACTACAAAGCCGTTAAATATACTTGAGGGCAATAAATCAATGCCAATTGTATTGAAAAGGCCGAAAACCCCATAATGAGAGTGTAACAGATGGAGGCTACTGTCTGGCATACAGCATTTAAATGCCAATAATCATTGTTAAGGACTGCTCTTTCTTTTAAACCCAAGTCAAACACAGGCCGTTCTGTGACTGGCTGATTTTCAGTCTTATCTGTAGTAAATATTGTAAAGTGAAAATATTTTTTTTCCAGACCATAAAACCTTTATGGATGATAAACAATTTTAACAATCCCATTATATGTATAGACAGAAGTTAACTACTGTAATATAAAAAAATACAAGTACCTACTTTAAGACCAACTATCCATTTTCTTCGCCACTTATCCACACTAGGGTCGCGGGGAGTCCTGGAACCTATCCCAGGTATCAACAGGCAGGAGGCGGGGTACACCCTGAACTGGTTGCCAGCCAATTGCAAGGCACAGAGACAAACAGCCACACTTTAAGACAACTAATTAATTGTAATTAATTAAAAAAAAAAGAAGAAGAAGAAGAAGCTCAATTAGATCATAAGTTTCAGTTGTCAACTCGCTAAGCGGAATTCCAAACAGAGCTTGCTTAGTACCCCATTCTAACGCCTTTCTCAGTTGCACAGATACCTCGCTGACCGGTCATCCAATCACATTCAGATACCTTCAAGGTACATTTGGAATTTGTACAAATGTAACACTGATTCAGGTGCTAGTGTATACTTTTACTGATATAGGAGGCCATTTGGTGGATTTGCTGATGCTTCAGATTTAAGGCTGCTCTTCAGCTAGCATTAGCGCATTGGTTCTTAGCCGGGGTTTGATCGAAGCCTAGGGGTTCGGTGAGTCTGTATCAGGGGTTCAGTGGAGCCTCTGCTGCAGAGATTGAGACACACCGACTCATCTATGATGACATGCCCCGCTTGGTCATCACTGGCAGCAGATGGTCACGTGACGTTGCTTGGCCAATCAGTGCTCCGAGAAATTTATTACACTCAGGAGTGATCCAACGTGTAATTACTTACTTCATATTTTAACTCATAATGACAATGTCAAGCAAAAAAAAGAAAGTGGTCGGACGAATATGTACAATCTGGATTCTCGTATATCACCGAACGGCATGGGAGTCAGTGTCTTATATGCATGATTTGCAATGCCAAGTTGAGCAACTGTAGCCTCACACCGGAAAAACTAAAGGAACATTTCAAAATGCTGGATCTAGATGGGGAATGCAAGAACAAAACGCTTGCTGAATTCAAGGTGAAGAGAACCAGATTCGATGATAAAGCCGCTCTACCTGCTCTTGGATTTGTACGAATTAACAAACCGATCCTCACAGCATCATATGAAGTTGTGTACCTGATCATTGGTGAAAGAATTGTAAAACCAGATGCGTTAAAGATGGCGAATCTGATACTCGGAACAGCGTCGGAAGGTAGATTATCCCAAATTCTTCTTTCAAATGACACCATTAGCGACAAAATTGAGGACATGGGTAAAGACATCATGGCTCAAGTAGTCGCAGATCTGATTTCAATCCCGGAAAAATTCAGCCTTCAATTTGACGAGTCAACAAACTATGCTAATCTAAGCCATCTTGGTGTTTTTGTGCAGTATGTGAAAGACGAGACGATAAAGAAGAGTTTTTATTTTGCAAGCCTCTTAGAACAACAATAAGGCAGCCAATCTGAAGAAGCTAGTGAATGACGTCTTCAGAGACAATCTTTTGTGGGATATGGTTTCTGCAGTTTGTACGGATGGAGCTCCAGTCATGCTGGGAAGAAAGTGTGGTTTTGGTGCGCAAGGAAAAGCGGATGTACCACACATCATTGTTCAGAGATGAAAGTACTTTCCTGAAAATACAAATACGAGCACTGAAGGTGCAAAGTCCTGCTAAGTGGAGCATACCCCCCCGCCCCCCGGAAAATTGTTGAAAAAAATGGATGGTTGTGCATTCTGCCGATATCTGTGAACAAAATTCAGGCAAAAATTGAAAGTAAAATTTTTAAGGCTTGACCAAAAAAAAAAAAAAATTGGACAGAAGTTCCCCGAGGGCCAAACCCAGATTTTTTTGCCCCCCCATCCCCCGATCACTCGATAGCACAAAATCACAATTGTCATTAAAATATGCTTAAAATATGCCATCTTATCTCAAGACAAATGAATTAAGTGAACTATTCAGTAAAAAGACATCTAAAATTGTCCTTTTCCCCACATTATACATATTATAGTATAGATATAGAATATATCCGAAAATATGTCCTAGAATTTCTACACCGTACAGCAAAACATGTTAAAGAAGTTGATCTGTAGTAATTACTATTAATGTTTAAGTCTCAAACTTAAGTCGGGTTGTACTGATACACTCGACCAGATTGCTCACTATCCGAGATATAGAGCTCGTAATACTATTAGTATAATTAGTTGCCTTTAATATTTTTATATACACATATATAAATACATACATATACACATATATATGATTATGATTGTTATGCATTGTATTCCCCAAAATGAACAAAAAGTATAAAAAACTGTAATGGAATGTGTGAACTATGTACAAAATAATGCTCTAAGGCAACGAATCTTCAGTGAGCTTAGTAAATATATGGGAACTGGGTTCAAAGTATTTGTGTACCATTATCATGTTTGGTGGTTATCCCAGGGACAGGTGCTGAATCATGTTTTTAACTTGTGTGTGGAATTAGCCTTGTTTTTGGAAGAGCGCCAACATTGTCATGAAGATTGCTTAAAAAAATCTGAGTTCACTCTCATTTTAGTGAACATGGCTGATATATTCGCAGCTTTTAAATCACCTTACTCATAAGATGCAGGGGGCTGGAGTCGACATCATGGAAGCAGAAGAAAACCTGAAGGTTTTTCAAAAAAAGCTACTTTGATGGAAACGATGAATGGAGAACAATGAAAACCTGCAAACCTTCCCCTTCTTGACAACTCTTTAAGTAAGATAGAAGATGCATTCTGTAACCATGGAACTGAAACAAGCAATTGCCATGCACTTAGATGAGCCTGCAAAGTCTCTCGATACTTCCCTGCATGAAACTCATATCCAGCATGGGCAAGACAGCCGTTCATGCTTGATGTTGAGACAGCAGAAGTCAATGATTAATACCTCAACAAAATCATTGAAATTCAGCAGAGGCAGGTTCAACAGCAACTCTTCAGTACAACAACGCTCTCAAGGTTTTGGTGTCAACAAATGGAAAAGAATCCAGTCATTGTCAAGAAAGGCCTGCAGTTTTTCATACCATTTTCATACCATTTGTTCAAACATATCTTTTTTGAGAATGCTGGACATAAAAACAAAGAAAAGGAACAGACTGGTGTGAAAATGACGAGAGTAGCACTTGCCAAGGTGAAACCATGCATATCTGAACTAGTCTCTCAAAGGCAAAAGCAGAAGTCACAATGATTTACAGGTATGTAATTTATTGTGAGTTCATGCACTATATTGGTTTTGTTCTTCACGGTTCATTTTGAGCACCAGTAGAGAAACTATATGTATTTAATTTGAGGTGGGGGGGGGGGGGGGGAGAAGAAATCACACATTTTACACTAAAGTAGGGTTCAGTGAATGCGCATTTGAAACTGGTGGGGTTCGGTAGCTCCAACAAGGTTAAGAACCACTGCATTAGAGATACCCATGCATCGGACTTTTGTTCTAATTCAGGACAGACTTGTATATTTTGGAAGTGACCATGCTCCAAGACCGTTTTTAGAGTTCCCTCTTCTATAAAAACATGAGAACACTGGGCTGCTAAGATATCACCAACGGCGAATGAGAGCAAAGGTGGTTTCCATAGAAAAATTGAGATCTACGATCCAAACCTTAATTACATGTCAAATACTAATGAGAAAGCTATCAGTCTCAACTATCAGGCAAAAAAAGTCCAACTAGAATACATACAAACAGGGCTGCCTGGGCATTTTCAGGCCAAATTATCCTGAAAACCCAAGAAAAGGACAGATTTCATGGAAGCTTTAATAATATAGTTTCACAAGCCTGTGTCACATGATAACTCCAAGTTTTGACACTTGAGGCACATTTACCAGAAAAAATGTTTAGAACTCTAAAATTGGGAGACCTTTGAGGAGTTTAACATTGGTCATTTGGCTGTGTATCTAAAAATATTAAACATAATATATTGTACACACTGACCTGCATCAAGGATTCCCTGGGCCAGGATGGCACCAAATTTGGCCATAACATCATCGTGCTTGTCATTGATTACCTTTGCATAAAGCTGCCTGAATTGATTCACCTGTGGACAAAAGAAGTAAGTGTATTAATATAAAGATCATGGGTATCTGCCTGAACAACGTGCTTTATTTCTTTATATTTTTTGGGGAAAAAAGGTGGCTTCAATAAGGCTTTCCAACTATGGTGCTTAGCAGAATAAGTAAGAGCAACATCACCATTTTGATGACCCTGATAATGAGGGTGTACTGCCATGCAATAGTATATTCCTACAGCCAGTGCAGGTTAATTTTTGGCATACACCTTATGAGACATAAGGCTGCCATCTGCAACTAGAAATAATCCGTAAATAACAAAGATCCTCTCTTAAAATAAACAGTCATGAATGTAACACTTCCAAAACATTGCATTTTGTGAAAAAGAAGAGTTCTTACACAACTTTGGATTGGACCTTTGCCCCCCCGAATAAAATGATATAATGTTTGGGTTTTTGTTTTCAATGTTGACCTACAGTTGAGGAGTCTCAGAAAAGGTGTCTGGCATTTCTTAACCGTCTGTGACAATACATTCGTACTAGGTGCTCCCAGGGCGAGTGTGTGAAATTATGCTAGGATGAGTTGTTTTTTAGTGTGCCATGACCAGAGGTGGCTAGAGCTGCCAAATATTGTGCTCAACTCAGAGTAGTGTTACATTAAAATAATACAAGTCAAGTGATAGTAAAAAGTCCATGCACCCAACCATTATCTGAGCCGCTTAGGGCAAAACTACCCGATAGGACTCCCATTGTTAGTGTCCACCATAGGGTTCAGGGATTGCCACTATGACAGGCACCAACCACCTTACGTCCACAGCTCCAGCTGGCCGCCTCGGCAATGGCTGTGCAGAATGAGGTCCACTTGAACTTGATGTCCCCCGTCCCCCCACATGACCAAAGTTATGTTGAAGAAGGGAGTTAAAACTCCTTCTGACAGAGATTCTCCCAGACGTACCTAGCAGACCCTTACAATATGTTTAAGCCTGGCTGTATATCTAGTCGGAACTTCTCAACCTCGTACACTAGCTCGGGCTCCTTCCCTGTCAGAGAGGTGATGTTCCACATCCCTAGAGACAGATTCTGTAGCTGGGGATCAGATCGCCAAGGACCCTGGCCCACTGCTCAGCTTGCACCGCACCCCCTATGGCCCATGCGACAGGTGATGAGCCCATGGAAAGAGAGATCCTCGTTACCCTTTCGAGCTGTGGCTGCCCAGGCCCCATGTGTGCAGGCCTGGTCACCAGGCGCTCCTCTCCTCTTTCTCTGACACCTCAAGACCCGGCTCTAGTGAGAGGCACCCTGACCAGTGTCCTGGCAAAGGAAACTTCAATCCATATATATTTTTCATCATAGGAGTCTTTTTGTCGTGCTTTGTCTGGTCCGTCACCAAGGACCAGTTTGCCGCGCCGTGCCGGTGATCCTAACCAGGGGGGTGAAGCCCCAGACAGCTTAGCTCCAAAGATCATTAGGACACACAAACGCCTCCACCACGATAAGATGACTGTTTCCAGGAGGGGTGGTGCGTTACATGGTAGTTGAAAGTCACAATTATTTCTAAATGGAGTTAGCGCCAGCATGCAGATTATTGTAATGAAGTAAAAGTAACATTTGTTCTTGACTTAAATGAGTACAAGTCAAAAGTATGCTTCACCAAAACTACACAGACAAGTACAATTTGTCCAAAATGTTACTTGAGCAACAAGAGTGCGTTCCTACCCATCTCTGGCTCTGACAGTTTTTTTTACCTTAATCTTCAAAAAGCTGATGTGTTGAGCTTTAAATGAATTTTCTCCCTTTGCTATTCTTCTATATCCAAAATAATAAGGCTCTTACTATTGTTGATAGAATACTTTTTTTTTTCCTCCCACAAATATGAGTTGTAGGCTTGGATGTTTGTTAACCAAATTGCACAAACCTTGGGGCAGGTAACTTCTGTTTGCTGGATCATGATGAGTGCAGAGGCAATGAGAGCACCCTGTCTCACGTAGTTCACTGGGTCATTGGTCATGGGCTCCAACAGATTAATGGCCTCCTTTAGAAACAAACACTGTGGTGAAAAACTGCATCGTGTCTAAATCAAGAAATTTTACAAGCTTTGAATAATGCTTTCTTGGGTTAAAAAAAAAACAATGTGCCAATTATGCACATTTCAAATTTGCCATTTGTAACTGCAACATTGTCACAACAATGAGGACATGTGTTACGGGAAACGATTACTAACAGAGGAAACAAGACCATACTAATTAATGAGATTAGTGGCATCCATATCTGGTTGCCCAGGACAACTGTGTTAGTGTTAAAACAAGGAGCGCCTTCCACAGTTTGTTCCCATTAGGACTGAGAGATGATTTTTCTAGTTCTCACACTGCTGCACATTGAATGTTTAAAGGGGAAATCCAGTGGTTTGCATTAACAATGTATCCAATAGGTTATGTAATATGTACTCTATCTTGACAATGTGATGTTGAGCGAGCTCACGGCTCCGCCGCTCGGCGGCGCGAGCTCATCATACTCCACGTCATTCCGCCCGAAGAACCATCCGTATATTCAACATTATTTACAGCCGAGTGGCGGAGCTCGCTCGCGACGGAGCTCAGCGGCATTATTTACAGCCACATGTTCAAATCTGTATGGACGTATTAATCCGTCTTCCTGATCAACCGAGCGGCGGAGAGCCGCTCACGGATGTGTATGGAAGTCTTCCTCCGTCTTCCCGATCAACCAATACTGCTATTTCTTCATCAGATGAGGATAAATCTGAGAAATCAGCGCTGCGCATAATGGTTTCCTCTGTAATCGAGCGCTTGGAACGGCACGTAACACGTCACATACGCCCAAGTAGCATGTGACTTGTGAAAATGGCAGCACCCCTGAAAATTCGTAATTGTCGATAAAAATCTTCACAAAACACTATTAAATGAGAGAGGATTTAACAGTTTCAGGTGGATACTAAACAGGTGAGGCCAGATTCGAACAGGTTTTGTCAATACTATGAGGCATGTGCCAGCTCATCGCCCACAAAATAACCGATTCCTTTAAATAAGTGACCTACTTCTGGAGCCACAACACGAACAGTCACCTAACATAGGACCTAATAAGCTTGGGCAGTAAAGTGTACATGCGCACACGCACGCACGCACACATCCATGCTCGCGTGCACGCACGCTCGCACACAGCCAGTTGTTTTCTAAGTGGTGCTTTTGAAAATTCTAATTAAGACTACTTCAAGCATCACTTAGATGGGTTGATTGATCACCAGGTTTGTGTACATGCCCCATGTTTTTATTTTGTATGCCTTAGTAATGGAATATATATTTCCTCACAATGTTTTTATTGGCATGTAAATAAAGTCAATAGTAGTAGTAGTAGTAGTAAATATTTACATGAAAACACTTTTTCAACATTGTCTGTTAGACCACGTTTAGTAAGAGTCAAGCAAGATTGTCATATGTTTTTTTTAGTTAGCTACAGTTCGTTTGCCTCAAAAGTGAATTTAAGATTAATTTTACAAAGTGAAAAATCTAGTCTTTCACAGTAACAAAGTCGCTTACCTTGTTGCCTGTTCCAGCACAGCAGATGCCCAAAGCCATGGCAGCACCACAGCGAACGTGAGGGTTGTAGCTCTCTGACAAAAGGGACACTACACTTGGACACTGCTCAGGAGTTCTGAAAAGAGAAGTAAAAAATTAAAAATAAATATTGTATATTTCCATTTCCATCAAGCAGGTCACCTTGTAAACGGTATGAAAATGAACTTTTCAACAACCATTTTTTTTGGGGTCCCAAACAATGTAGGGCAGTATGATGCATTCATAGTTAAGGTCCAAAAAAATTTACACTATCACACCAGTACAATGCATTGGAAATTACAGTGGTACCTCTACTTACAAACGTCTCTAACAATGAAAAATTGAGGCACACATTGGTAAAGTACAACTTTTTTGTTGGTGTATTTAACTTTATTTAAAATGGGGTCCAAGATACTTCAGTGGAAGTAATTGACGTGAATGTGTACAGTCATACGGATGTTTTCTCTCAGCTGTCAAACGCATGCCTCCTCCTCTGTCCAC
This sequence comes from Syngnathoides biaculeatus, assembly GCF_019802595.1. Classification (NCBI taxonomy): domain Eukaryota; kingdom Metazoa; phylum Chordata; class Actinopteri; order Syngnathiformes; family Syngnathidae; genus Syngnathoides; species Syngnathoides biaculeatus. The sequence continues at coordinate 20,048,177 of NC_084646.1, forward strand.
CAAGATGCCTTTGGAGTGTTTGCTTTTTTTCCACCTTCTTTCACATAGTCTCCCCACACCAAAGGTAAATGAACATAATTTTTAATGTTTTTATATTATGTACTTTGAATGCTTGTTTATGGCGGGGTGCAGGAGCCTTGGAACGGATTAGGCTATTTACGTGTAAAATGTGCTTCAACTTACGAACAGTTCATGTTACGAAACGACTTCCGCAATAATTTCATTTTATAAGTAGAGGTACCACTATAGTTCCAACAGATCACTGTTCTAAAAATTAACTAGTTCAATTTATAACCCAAACTAAGTTCACCAAGCAAGAATTAACAAGTTCATTAGTCTTTTTTTTTTTTTTTTTCTCCCTTTCGGTTGCTTCCAGGACATTCCCCTTGAAATAATAGCATTTAATTTTCCCATTGTTGCCACCCATTCAGTCCAGCAGCACCGGTTTTCACCCTAAAATCTCAAAAACAAGGAAATCTTGTTCTTTAAAGATGGTCTGACTCATAGAAAACACACCAAATGCAAATTGTGCCTTGTCATGAAGCATTGCTTGATGTATAGCATGCCTTGTGCAAAAGAGCTGTAGGAAGATGTACAATTAAGAATTGTTGACTGGGATAAAGCTGGAAAAGGTCACAAAAGAATCTCTAAAAGTTTTTATGTTCATTTGTCCATGGTTGGACATACTTTTTATATCCATACAAACTTCAGCACTGTTGCTGCTCTTTCAAGGAGTGGCAGTCCTAACGACTGAAAGAGCACAACGAAGAATCCTCAAAGAGGTAAAGAAGAATCTAGCTGTCATCTGAAAACATACAGTACTCAATAGCACATGATAATAAATACCGCCGACGACAAATCTAATACTCAATCCCAACCCATTCACTTAAAAAGTGGGTGGCTTCAAATAAAACTCGCTGTTAACTGGGAAGGGGGGAAAATCAACACAGCTGCACATTAGAAGTTGGCTAAGGACCACTTTGATGTTCCAGCGCACGACTGGCAAAATATTCTGTGGTAAGATGAAATCAAAGTTGAATTATTTAGGATGGAACAACACTCTGTGTGGAGGAAAAATGGCACAGGACACCAAGATCAAAACCTTATCCCAACTGTGACCAATGGTGGAGGCACTATTGTGGTATGGGCATAACTTCCTTCCTTTGGGCCAAGACAGCTTGCTATGAGCTCTGGAAAAATTAATTCAAAAGTTTATTAAGATGTTTTTTAGAAGAATTTAAGGACAACCATTCAAGAGTTGAAGCTCAAAAAAGGCTGGCTTTTGATAGAGGACAGACGATCCAAAACACAGAACCAAATTAACCAGAGAATGGCTTCAGAAGAGGAAATTGCGGTACATGTTCTGGAGTTGCCTGGGGAAAGTCCCCACCTAAACTCCATTGAGATGCTGAGGCTTAACCTCAAGAAAGCTATTCACACCTGAAGTCCCCGGAGTCCTCCTGAGAATAAAAGTGAAAAATTTATGTAAATCGTTGTGGATGTCTGATCTCCAAGTACAGGAAACATTTGAGGTTTTTACTGCCAAAAGGTTCACAATTTTTCCTCCTGTCCTGTGAATGTCTCCATGTTACTTTCACACAAACAATTTCTTGTATGGTATTAGTTTAAAGAGTTTTTTTAGTGTTGTGATTTCGATGAAGACCAGACTACATTTCATGACCAATTTATGCAGCGATTTAGGAAATTCCAAAGGGTTCATATTCTTTTTCATCCCACTGTGTGTTGAATGCTTTGTAGAGTGCAATCCAAAGAATGTTTTAAGCATTGAACAAATGAGTCACAAACTCAAACCACTACGGTCAGACTGTAGATCTAGCTGTGTTAGGGAACGTCTGTCTCGGGCCATCTTTCAAAAAGAAGGAATTTGCTTCTGTACACAACCATGACAGGAAAAAAATGAAATAGTGTGTTTGATGTTAAGAAAAACAATGAGATGTGATTTGCAAATACTGTTAGTTATACATAAGAACTAAAGTGATAGCACGACAATGAATGTTTTCAACTGTTCCAAGATATTGAATGTTTAATAAGACTGCCTAACTTTACGTTGTGTAAAACAACGGGACAAACTGAAGACTGTTTAGGGAGATAAATAATTTATCGCCAAGCAAGTTCTAAGATTAGACTTAAACGTAATTGGGTTTTGCAGTGTCAAAACCTATATAGACACAAGATAGGTTTGTACATGTACTGTACACGCTAGGAATTCCAGGTTCTGGACTCACGAGACGAGCTCATACACAAGAGGATCAAACTTGAGTCTTATGGAGCTCAATGACAGATGTAGATGGGCTTTTGATTTCATTTAGAGAGCTCAAGTATTCTATTCTGGTAGTTAGATGATGTCATACAATACCACCTGTGATGTCCTCTGAATGCATCATTGGACTGTTTAATTAAGTACTAAATCATGGTGTGGATGGCTCAAATGTATCATGAGGAGTGGCAGGAGCTGATACAGCTGCGGTTTAATCACCCCTTCTCTCGACATATCCGAAGCCTTTTGAAGGAACGTCATAAAGTAAATGAAAGTGGCAGGAAAATGGATTATCGGTGCATTTGTGTCAAAGATAAGATCTTCAAACATGCTTCCTGACTATGACATGTAATCATCCATATGCAGAATGAACACACCAGGATAGTGTTATAGTAAACAAGACACAATATAGTTTGACTTTTACAGGGAAGCTCTGTTATATACTTATGCGTACTGCCCACCTTGATGTATAACAAAAATATATTAGGTAAAGCGGATGGAGTGGAGACTACCCTTTATAAGGACATAAGTGAATGGCACACAGGTTTACTGGTAACATTTCGCATGCAGAAAAGAATAATTCACCATCTGGTTACTGTAAAGTCCAAGGAATGTTAACTTTACATATTTTAATACCACACATCTGCTTTTAAAATTTGACAAAGACTGCAGAGACCTTTGTGGCTGCAAAGACCTGTGTGTCTTCAAACAAAATAAAAACTGTGAAAGTAAATTTCCAAAATGTAAGATCGAACTAAAAATGCATCAATGCATTAATACTCCATACACTCTGAGTGCTTGGGTAACTTAATGGAGGAGAGAAGAGAAAAAAAAATTTAAACCATGGGACAAGTGGTTGAAGAAAACGAAATCAGGAACCACTGGCACGTGGCCAACATCAAGACATTCATGTTACGCACAGTGTGACTCACAAAGACTCAGGAGAGGGAGGGGAGAAGGGGGTGAAAGAAGGAGTGATTGTAAGCTCTTCAGAGGTTGGAGAGCGAGAAGGAAAGAGGACACCAGAAGCCACAACATCTGAAAGTTCTAAAGCTGTGATCATGGGAGGTGGTGCATAGCCAGACATTTTGGACACAAAACCAATCTCCCATCATGGACATGGAGAGAATTGTCTCATGTTCTTACTTGGGAGGGCTACAAATATAACTTTGCTCTGTTCCAAATTTTTGGGAAGGACACCTCGAGTTAAAACATCCCTGAGGAACTCATTCAGGAGAGGTAAGAAAGCGTTGCAAAATTCTACAGTATTTACTATTGTCAGTGTTTTAATGGTTGTTTTGTTTGAGAATAGATGCCTATTTACTGCATGTAGAGTGTTTAAATTAAAATCAACAGAAAATATTTTTATACTTTACTAACATTTTCATACTTTTCGTATTTGGTATTGGAAGAAAAGAAAAATCATGCAAGGTATTGTCACACCATTTATAATACAGACAGATAGACAGATAAGATAGATATTCCATAGTCATATCATTTTCGAGAAGAATTAAGATATATTGCTGTTCCCATGATGGATCTATTTTCCCTTACAGGCGGGAAGAGTGGATAGTGTAATTTTCCAGGGAAATCGAAGGAACATGAGGACTCCAGGTGTTGTCTCCCTGTGGAAATACTTCACGTGTATGGATTAACAATAATACGGGGCTTTTCCACAATCATCAAGGGATTGTCTGATTTTTTTTTTTTTTTTTTGATGACAATATATTGTCCGAGGGGATGTGGTATCCGGTGAGCTGCCCCTGAGCTTTTTTGGCCTACCAACCTGCCTTCTCTGTGGCTACCAGTGACAATGCTGACCGAGCCTGCAACACCACAGAGATCAGAGCCCAGACCAACATTAAGACCCGCTGGAACCTCTACAGCACTATGTCCCAGTCAGATATGGCTTCACTGGAGGATGACGGCTCACTATCAGAAACCTCTGGGGTTCAGCTGAAGTGGGCTGCCCTGCTTATTGTCATGGTCATAATTCCCACCATTGGCGGAAACATCTTGGTCATCCTCGCTGTGTCAATTGAGAGGAAACTGCAGAATGCCACCAACTACTTCCTCATGTCACTTGCTGTGGCTGATTTACTGGTGGGACTCCTGGTGATGCCAATTGCCCTGGTCACTGTTCTCTACAGTAAGTTAAGCATGTGGACTCTTGGTTAAGAAACGGTTAACAACAAACCCGTCTGAAATAGGGCCTCCACTGAAATCCTAAAAAGCACTTGAGAAAAGAATGCCACGACAGCAATAAAATCTTAATTACAGAATTGCATTTTAAACATGCAACACATACATGTGGCTGCTTAGGGTAAGATATTTTTTCTTTCAATACAACTAAAACAACAGCTTTGCTGGCAACTCCTACGCTTTAATGTATATTTTTGCAGTAATCGTCAGACAAATCTCGCTACTTTGAATTAGATGGTTCACACTAAAGTTAAATGTGTTAAACTATGTGCACATCTACTATAATTTCCCAAAAATACACAACACAGATAGTTAAATTCTTGGAATGCTAAATCTGTCATTTTAGTAAATATAGTAATAGTTTTTAAAAAAAGACATTAAGTTGATAAAGTTTTTCTCTCCCCCTTCCTATAGATAGATAAGATTCCACTTTCAAAATTGAACAAGTTCCTCGAGATTTATTCACTTGTAGTACATGAATATGTTATCAAATTTACTCGGAAAGTTCAAAGATAAAATTTAACCTGTATCAAGAGATAATCTGAAGGGTATTGGCAGATTATCTTTGTGTTTGAATTGTGCCAATATATTGTCTTATTTAAACAAAAGCTTTCCAAATTGATTAGGCTTGCTCGTGAGTCGAGACTCTGACAGACAGACAACAAATGTATTTGAATAAGGTTCTTACTGGAATGGCAGACAAAATCAAAACCACTATGGAAATAATTCAGGTGTCCCCCTCAAAACTAAAAGCACGATGGACTAAAAGTCTAAATGCCAAATGAATGCTTGGAAATGAAAATAAACATTACTGTAAGTCCCTAGGGAAATCTAGATGAAGGGCTTTTAGCTCCATTAACAGCCTGTGAACGCTCCTCTTTCCAGCACAGTCACACCTCACATATATAAACAAACACAGATCTTCTTGAGTGCCACTTCAGATCACATGCTGGATAAGATGTCTCCCACCGCAAAACCAGACTCCCTTTTCAAAACAAAAATATGCTGTAAACATCTACTATAAGAGAAAATGTCAGTTATGGCTTGATATTCTCTATTTTTATAGATTCTGGTTGGCCCCTTCCAGACTTCATCTGCCCTATTTGGCTATTTCTGGATGTGCTGTTTTCAACAGCATCCATCATGCACCTGTGTGCCATCTCACTGGATCGCTACATTGCCATCAAGAAGCCCATACAGCACAGCCAGTACAAATCCAGAGCCAAGGCCATGGTCAAGATAGCGCTGGTATGGCTTATATCCATTTGTAAGTATATCACTTTACATCTTCTTTCACTTTCCCATGTATTTCACTCATCTCTGTAGGAATGTTTAAATGACCATTCCCAATACTGGCACAGCTTTGAAATACATTTCTTGACACTAGAGCCATGGAAGACCTGGTTTATAGGCTCATAAACACAAGCCGGATGGAATAAAAGCAGATATAATATAAACAGTTTCATTCTCTGGAGCAGTGGGGGAGAGGGGGAGACACGTTGTGGGTGAGGTATACCGGGATAGCAAAACCAAACTAAAATAAATAAAATCAGACAAAGATGCTTACACATTTCTTATATCAATTCTATGATGCCAGTTTAATAGAGACTCTTTAGCCCTGACTACTGCTGCATGCATCTACTGAGAGAAGAGACTCACTTCACATTTTACTATTTCATGCAAATAAAGTCATTTGGCTAGGGTTCCTGCTAACACTAATAATAACTACTATTTATTCTTCTTCAGGTATAGCAATCCCTATTCCAATCAAGGGGCTACAGAACTACCAACCCAGGAATAACATCACCTTCAACAGTAACCACACATGCCTGCTTAAAACAGACACCTTCCGGGAATTCATCATGTTTGGGTCCATGGCAGCATTCTTTGTTCCATTGATCATCATGATGGTCATCTACCTTCTTACTGTCCACGTGCTGCGCAAAAAGGTTTATTTACTCAGGTCAAAGGTGATTCAGCGCTTCAGCTACCAGGCAGTGTCCACAGTATTCCAAAGGGAACATCCTGGGACTGCTAATCAAGCTGACCAGCTACATGTGCTGGACAGAAGATATCCAAGGATGCAAGGAAACCCAAATGTAGCCACAGCAAACCCTCCTAGCCCTGATGAAATCCCTTTCCGCAGGATGTCCACCATGGGCAAGAAGTCAATGCAGACCCTGAGCAATGAGCAGCGTGCATCAAAGGTGCTGGGCATAGTCTTCCTCCTCTTTGTAATTATGTGGTGTCCATTCTTCATCACTAATGTCACCTCTGTGCTATGTACGAGCTGTGATGACAATATCATCTCTCGGCTGATGGAGATCTTTGTGTGGGTGGGCTATGTGTCATCTGGGATTAATCCACTGGTTTACACGCTCTTCAACAAGACGTTCAGGGAGGCATTCACACGTTACATTACTTGTAATTATAAGACCTTCACAAGCCATCAACCGGACAGAAATCCAAAGGCGTTAAACACGGATCGGACTCGTACAAGAATTTCATTCAGGTCGTCTATGGCGCAAAACTCCAAACTGTTCATGAAGAGAGGCATGAGAAATGGCATTGGACCAGTGAGCTATCAAAGTCCAATGAGATGTCAACCTCCTGTACAGTCATCTAGCGCGCTCGCGTTAGACACAATGCGCTTTCCTGACAACTACGATCCCAAGCAGGAAGAAGATGTAAGTCGTGTATGAAGCTACAACAATCAAATCAAAATTAAAGCATCAGGAAGTGAGTTGGAACTTGCTGAAAATACTTTTTTAAATTAAAAAGATTGCCCCACCACCAATTCCAAAAGCTGCATTGCAATTGTGTGTGTGTCACTTTGTGATGTACTTCCCCTTTTAAACTAATCTACTGGAGTTGACCTCACAACTGTACAATGTTACACGGAAAAAAGATAAATAAAGCATTTAGCCATCTGATACCAAGGTCAAAATTTGTTTACATCACTCTACCATTCAGGAAAACAGGATAGCTACTGCTGTGGAACATTGATGTGATGCCTGTATGCAGATGGTGCTATCTATTCAGAATCAGAATCAGCTTTAATGGCCAAGTATGTAACAACGCACAATGAATTTGTCTCTGGCAGTCACTGCCGCCCTGGTACTACATTCAGAATAAAGAACAAACGATCTAACGGGAACAAAGAAGAGACATTCAGTTAATAGGAACTATTTCTTATAATAGTCACAGATGTGCAAGATGCAGTCTTCATTATTTAGAGCAGTTAAGAGTGTGTCGACGCCTCACATTATGGTAAGCTTATGCAGAGCGCCCTTGCCCGTTCACAGTTCCGGCTAAAGACCAGTGTAATGAAAATTGTGCAGTGACGAATCGTGCGAGTCTACAGTATATATTACAAATACTAATACTAATTGGACCAGCAGGATGTGAGATACAGTATTGTCTACTGTACATAAACTGCTGGCAAGGAGAGGGCGGCATGGCACTGAGGAAAACAAAAGTCGAAGTCTGGAACCCGCTACTTTTAGTAGAGGAACTTTTTTTTGTCAAGCCGTTCACCTTTGGCAAAAGATTTCAAACTATAAAGCACACTAAATCCTCGCAGCTCATGATAGTGACTCGCCTATGAGCAATGGACATGAACAATGTCACCATAACCAAGCACGCAGGCGTTTAAGTTTGGATAAAATGTAAAACTTTAAAAAAATTCTCAAGCTTATTTTATATTTAGTTGCAAAAGATTTGAACAGTATTGGGTGAGTTTGGCCATGAAAAAAAAAATAGATTTTTTTAAAAAGTACAAAATTTCGTACAGTAACACGTTCTTATACACCCCGCCTCCATCAGTCCATTCTATCGAGGTTCCACTGTATTTAAAATTGCTAAGTCAAGAAGCACTTGAAATAAACGGATAACACGAAATTGTTAATGAGGGATTGTAAATTGTCTTTCATACACCTAGAATCTTTGTAATGTTTACCTTCGGCACTCAATTTTCAACATGCAGAATAAAATGAGTTGCTGAACTGAAGTGTGCCTTGTCTCAGAAACATTAATTTTCTTATTTGGATGGTGACATCCAGAGTTTATCCTTAATGCTAAATAAATTGCGCATCACAGCCCAAGAATATCTGTGGGACAGAAGGCTTGATTGGCACCAAGTACATCGTCCTTAACTTGGTCTTTTCCAGTGTAAAAAAATGGCTATACAGAAATGCTACATGCCAGGTTTACAAGCACCATGCAAACTAACCATCACTGACCATAAAGCAAAGCAAAGCAAAGCAAAGCATATTTCAAATATAAGGTAACTCAGTGTGCTTTATCAGTCACTCAAATTTGAAAAATGTACGGGTGTTGTCAGTCATGCCCACAGACATACAGTTATGGGTATGGTCCACCAGCCATGCCCACAGATATAAAGTTGCAGGTGTGTGTTCTGTTTGTAATTATGAATGTATCCCTTTAAGAGCGGAAGGGGGTGGTGTCAGGGAAACTAGGAAGTAGAAGTAGCCTGAGCAGCAGCTCGTTGTTAGAGACCGTGCGCTTCCGTGTTTTAAAAAAAAAAAAAAAAAAAAAAAAAAAAAAAACGTCAGGCAGTGGTTCACTGCGCTGGATGTGTTTTCATGTGTGCTGAGAGTGTGCGACAAGTGTGTAGTGGCGCAGCTTAGAGTGAACATTGGTCGAAGTCACACAAACTAAACGATGTATTTCAATATTAATGTATTTCTACTCAAAAGTTATGCGCGTGATTTTTCGTGCTCGACTGTGCAGATTTGCGAGTGCGATGGCGTGCCGGTGCATATGCGCCCGTCAAATCACAGTGACAGCTTTACATGATGAAAACCGTTAAAGATATCTTATAAAGATTTAAAATAAAGAGAAAAATAAAAATCCAATATAAACTGTGTACAGTGCAATATTATAGGTAATGTAAAAGTGGAAATGCTAAAAAAAAAAGCACAAGAAAGTGCTTGCTTAACCTGGACTTAAAAACGTTCCCACTTGGGCATCACTTTCACATCACTTTTGTTGACAACGTCTTCCATTTGTGTGCAGCATAACAGTTAAATGTGCTTCATCACGTTTGCTTTAGACTCCACAGTGCTCCACTATCAGACTTGAGGTTGTAGAGATCAGAGCCTTACTGGGTTTATATTCCATTCTTTCGTGTAGTCAGAAAATTTAACATTTAGTGATTTATTGACCAGTAGGAGAAGTTTAAAATCTTTTCAAAAGCTGACTGGGGAGTCAGCGTAGAGACTTTAAAATAGCTGTAATGTGTTCTGACCTCTTTGTTCTGGTCATAACGAGAGTTGCATCATTCTAAATGAGCTGCAGCTGTTTAATGCTCTTTTGGGGGAGTCCAGTCACAATACGATTACAGTAGTCAAGTCTACTTGAGATAAAAGCAACAAGTCTTAAGCATTAAGGAAGATGGATCTAACATCCAAAAGCAACTCAACAAATTTTATGATGTTCCAACAATGACAATGTGATTCAAATTTAATTCTATTTTACATTCACAGGATTTCCATGCAACATTGAACTCACTTATGATTACATAACAATTACAATTACATTGCTTTCCACCAGAACCTGCAATCCTGAACGCCGTAAGTGCATGAGAAAAAATTCCAACCAAATTAATCAATTAATTAATACATTTAAAAAAAGGAGGGGGGGCGCGGTCGTGAACTAAGAATAAACTCTACATTTGGATTTCATACAGTTGAAGCCAGATTTTTACATACACTGTACAAAAACAGATTTCATTGTTTGTTTCAGTGTCAGAAGTCAAATCAGACTAAACCTCTCCTGTTTCAGGTCAGTCAGGATCACCAAAATTATTTAGTTTTGTTAAAGTGCCACTGACATCCCTCTATGCATTTTAAAATTGATAATTTAATGAAAACTACAGATATTATTCACTTCAATGTCAATATGAAAAAAAAATAAAAAACAAGCGGAGAGTGTGTCATTCATGTGCAAAGTTGCAGAAGTCTCACTCCCAGTGGCAGCCATATTGCCTGCAACATCATTTACAGATGTCACACTCACTCGTACAATAATAGCCAATAAGATAGCCACATTGGCTTAACCCCTGGCTTGACCCGCCCCTCTTGTCGACATGTCTCACATGCAATGTTAGTTATCGGTCCCATGCGGTTGGAAAAGTTAATGTTACGAACAAAATGGTCCTCATTTGCGCTTGGGGAACGTGCAAATCTGATGAAAGATATCTGACTATGTTGCAAGGGGCCCGGTTGATTCATTTTCCAAAGCCTAAAACACAGTTGAAGTGTCTACGATGGATTAAGGCTCGCGAAAGAGCGCGCGTTTTACAACTAAGTGTGGACAATAACAAACACAAGGCCGTATGTTCGAAGCCAAGTGAGGGCAAAATATCTTCTCTGAGTTTGATTTCATTATTATCAGTCGTTCATACGTCTTTCACTATACATACAACTTTCACTCTGTTAGTGTATCACTGACCTGCTGAATGAACTATGTAATGTTTTATGCCGACGAGTTGGGTTAGTGATACGTAAATGCGCGATGTCATGCAAGAGAAAAGTCTATTTGCTTTTTTGTATCGCATTGGACTTTTAAGACAGGGCACTGGGTTCCATTACGAGCCAGGTCAAATGAATATAGCATCCTGCTCCGTCCAAAATCTTAATTCCATGTACATACCCTTGAGTGAAATAGTTGATACCTCTCTGTAGAAATCTCTTAGACAAGTCTGACGCATTTGGCAAAAAACATACCCCAATATTATCTGGAATACGCGATAGAGGACCCAGTTCAAACCTTTTATGTTCAGTCCCCATTTTGGAAGATTGTGGGGCATGGCAATAGTAGCTAAGGGGGGCGGAACTGAAGATCGCCAGTCGGAAAGATCGATTATACCCAAGTACAACTATCATGGGAATGTCCCACTATCGCAATGCTCAGGAAGGAGACTGGCTTTGTCACAGAGATGAGCATGTATTTAAAATCAACCTCAGAACAAAAAGCTCAAGACCTTGTGAAGATGCTGGATGAAACTGGTAAGAAAGTTTAATTAGCCACAGTTAAACGAACCCTGGACAATCATGGGCTGAATGGCCACTGACAGAGAAGGAAGTCATTACTCCAAAAGAACCATCAAAAAGCCATATTAGAGTTTGCAAAAAGACACCAAGACAAAGATCTTAACTTATGGAGACATGTCCTGTGATCTGATGAAACTAAAGTGTCATTATTGTGGCATTTAACGAAAATAAATAATTTTGGACATACTGACTGACCTGAAACAGGAGAGGTTTAGTCTGATTTTACTTCAGACAGTGAGACAAAAAATGAAATGTGTGTTTTTGGACAGCGTGTGCACAGAGGGGCCACTCTTTGGTGGGATTGAATTGTAAAGATATTAATTGCTTATTGTACTTACCTGAACAAGATGAAACCAATGGACTCAACAGCTGCCCTCCTGACGTCATCGTTTACATCACTCACCTAAAGATAAGGAAGCAGTCGTTTCAGGAATGCAAATCCTTGTGGAGGCACTGCCTTCAAGACTTATGTGATAGGCCTCTCTGTTGCTACTAGTAATGTAGACAGTGCCATCTAGAGGACAAATTCTTCAAACATACCATAGTGCCCTGCATTGATTTAACCTACACACCATTCCTGATGGGACCAACTGAAAATTACAACAACTAACCTTGTAATTGTTGGAATGTGAAAACCAAGTGTTGCAAAGTGTAATACAATCAATCATTTATATTTCGAGGTAAGACACTTCTGGGTCTCTGGAATTTGCATGACAGTCTGTGCAGTTGGTAAAGATTTGTAAAGTGGACCAAACAAACACTCACAGCAACGTGTAGCAGACGTCGGATGGCCTTGTTGTTGCCAGAGCCGCAGTAGGCCATGCCTACAGTGTACATACCGGACCTTCGCAGGATGGGGTCCTAAAAGGTAGAAAGGGACACAGTAGTTATAGGCAAATGGGGTTTGTGTCACCCTTCCTGAAGTGGAGTGATTCGAAACGCTGTGTCCGCATCTTGTATCAGAACACCAGTGTCATTTGACAAATCAAAAATATTTGACATTTCAAAGCTGTTTTGCTTCGCGCTTCATTCTTCCAAATTGTTTCAAAGCTTTGCATTGGCTAAGTCTTTCAATGGGTATCTTTAGCTTCTACGCATTCTGAGGCAATGACAATCAACTAACATCGAACCCTGAACATAATTTGCATTTATTCTTTGGGTTAATCTGGAATGTGAATATGGAGAGAATCTGCACATTCTATTGTTATGATGATATCATAATTATTTGGTATGCCTGAATAAAACACTTGAATGACCATGCAGCCTTTACTGAACTTTTATTGCTGTCATGGGAAACAGTCGAAGTGCTTCAGTCATGGTCAGGAGCAGGGGTCACCAATGCAGTGCCCGCCAGGACCACTGAAAGCGCCACCTGCGAGGCATGTTCTAAAATTAGCACAGGTCACAAATTATTATTTGTGCTTTAAATTTTAAATCTTGAATCAGACTTGCATACATTAATTAAATCTTTAAAATAATGCCATATGATAGGCGGCACAGTGGCACAACTCATTGGAAGGAATAACAAAATGCTGAAATTTTTGTGATATTGAATAATCTCATCAAGTCATTTAAAACTGAAGACAAGCAGAGAAACTGTTTCCTAATCAAAGCTGGTTCACACTGCTTTGTTAATCTTTTTAGTAATGAAAATGAGATACAAATTGGAAAGGGCAACATGGTGGAGCACATGGTTCTGGGGACAGGGGTTCAAAACCCTGCCACGCCTGTGTAGAGTTTGCATGTAATCCTGTCCCTTCATGGGTTTTCTCCAGGCACTCCGGTTTCCTCCAACATCCCAAAAACATGCATTAATTGGAGACTCTGCCCTTAGGTGTGATTGTGAGTGCGACTATTGTTTGTTTCCATAGGCCCTGCAATTGCCTGGCAATCGGTTCAGGGTGTACACCCCTCCCAATGATAGCTGGGATAGGCTCCAGCACTCCCGTGACCCTTGTAGGTCCCTGTACCCTTGTAAGTAGCTCAGAAAATAGATGAATAGATGTTGCATTGTATAAAGTATTTATATATTTGTAAAGTATAAGGAGTTTTGTCATTTTGGAGGTTTGTCGCAAACAGGTCACGAGTGGTGTTTACAAATGGAACCTCAGCCTCCAAAAGGTTGGTGACCTCTGATCTAGAGGTTGCTGTGGCTTCAGTCATCTGCCAAATGTCACAGTCACTAAACCCTTGAAGCGTTGAATAATTTTTGGGCACAATTGTTTGGAAAGCCTTGGCGCTTCATAAGAGTTCACTTGGTCACCACTAGAAAGCTGTGCTCTGAGAATGGTAGCCTGAATTTGACACTCTTTCATTTTTTCAACAAGTGCTCCTGTGTCAGCTTTACCTTGTCTCTGCAGAGACTCTCAATGAGAGCATCGGCCTCCTCCATGCGTCCATACATGACCAGAGCGATTCCTACTGCCAGGCCACGCAAGATTTTCTCATGCTGGGTCTCCTGCGCGTAGCCCACCATGTCCTCAATGGCCTGAGCTGACTTGGAGCCCAACATGACGAGACCCAGGGCCAGGCCAGCAGCTTCACCTGAACAGTATATAAAATAAATCTTGGCTGCTATGTATTTTTGGGGAGGACCTTACAGTAACATGACCCCAAACTGAATAATTTTAAGACTGTTTCATATACCGTACATAATAAAAGAGTGTGACCAAACTGTATGTCTTTTGATCACAATAGTAAAGACAAACAATTGAGAACCTGAAGCTTGTCAATTATTTTCAGAACTTGAAACTTGAGTTGGTTCCACATACCAGTGACAGCGTCATCCTGATAGAGATTGGATTTGAGGAGGTCATACACATCCTGTCTGGCAGTTCCAAGTGCAGCCAAACCGAGACCAAGAGCGCCCCCATGACGAACAATCTGCTCAAACAGCAAATGAAGCGTAACGTCAGGAGGCAGGTGCAATGAGGTCAACTCAAGTATGAGTTACATTTTAAGATTTGAATGATCAAGGGTTCATATCCCAACTTACATCATTGCTGGCATTTTTTAGTTGACTGAGAAGGTAGTCAATGATGTCCCCGCCATGATTGGCATGAATGAGGCCGAGAGCATACAGTCCACCCCCCTCTTGGTATGCAGACCCAGGGGAGGTGTCCTTAGGCAAGTATGTGGCCATTAACTGAAGGGCCTCTTTCTCATGACCCTAAGGAAAGAATTACAAGAATTTAACAACAAACATCACTAGGGATGTCCCGATAAAAAAAATTATTTCCACCTGTCTGAGTTTTTGATTTTAAGCATCTGCCTATAACGAGTCACAACACCATACTTCGACAACGCATTAAAAGAGGCGTGAAACCAAATTCTCATAATATACATACATATATATTTGATAAAGTACACACATTGAACTAGTCAGTATGCGTATTATCCCAAAACAGGCAAGGCAATTGACATGAAAACGAAAAAACAGGATTGAGTTTCTCATATATTAACAAATACAGTACATAAACTAAATCCACAAGACATTTATGCTAATAGAATGTTAACACTAATCAAATTACAGATTGATGAGCAGGAGGCCTAATAATATTTTCATGTAATTATATGGTGCATTTATACATTTTGTTTTCTGAAGACAAAAACAGCACCAATTTGTTGGAATGGCCATTATACGCTTTAACATAGTATGGGAGGTTCCTCTGTTTGCGCACATGCTAAACTACATTTATATCATCATGCAGCTATATGTATACATGGTTCCTCGTTAATTGGGACCAGTGCAAAAAATAGTTGCTTGTCACCAAGTAATTCACAATTTCTAAACTATTTCAAGCTAAATCGTTTGCATCAAAATTGTTGACCTTTGTCGTTCTTTTAACTCTGACGACGCAGTCAAACAAGGTGGCTTTATAGACTGTATATCAGACTTGGCAGATTTATTTCAAAGTATTTTTCAGATCGCTCTGAGTTCCGTGTAAGCAAAATATTTTTACATCGTGTTTCATTATCTGTAAGCCTTTAAAAGTTAGGGGGCAAAGGCGCCTCTCCTTCTATGCGCTGTGCTGCAGAACAACAGACTCAGCACAGGATTGTGCGCACCTTCACAGGCACAACACTTTGTCTTACAGGCATTCTTTGAATGGTACTAAAATTACCCCGAAAAGGTACATGTAGGAAAAAAACCAAAGCTATAATGAATCCTTTTGGAAATAACTTTGGGCCTCCTGATTATTTCACCATATTGTAAATGAAAAATAAAAAGAAAATACCTTTTCCACCCAGTTTTGATCAGCTAATAAAATAAAATCTTCTTCTTCTTCTCCTTTCGGCTTGTCCCGTTAGGGGTCGCCACAGCGTGTCATCTTTTGCCATCTTAGCCTATCTCCTGCATCTTCCTCTCTAACCCCAACTGCCCTCATGTCTTCCCTCACCACATCCATAAACCTTCTCTTTGGTCTTCCTCTCGCTCTTTTGCCTGGGAGCTCCATCCTCAGCATCCTTCTACCAATATACTCACTCTCTCGCCTCTGAACAGCTAATAAAATAAAATCGACCCCTTATTTTCGATCAGGTAAATGGATAGGGACATCCCTTAGCAGCTCTACAGACAAATACATTTCTTTAAAAACTGATATTACACTGTCCAAAATATATATTTATTCTATTTTCATACATTACTGTCACAATGACAGACCTTGTGAATGACACCAAGGCTGGCTGTTGCTGTGAATTTTGCCCAGTTGGTGGCCCTCGCAAGCCATTCAAGGTTTTCTCTGTTAAAAAAAAAAAAAAAAAAGAACATTAGCAAAAAACTTGATTAATTGTGCATATATTTCTCTTTGTAACTTTTTTTCCTCTGAATATAATACTTACCTGAGGAACTGGTCACTTGTCGTGCCAGTGTGCATGAAAGAATTAGCTATAACGGTTGCCGTGTGGCACACTGAATTTCGGACCGCATCCTGAAACGGGAGGGGACAATAGGAATAACAATTGCAGACAATAATGATAGACCAATTTAGCTTACTTCTTTTTTTTAATATGGGCAAATGCACAAGGACATAGGCATCAATATATGGCATTTTTGTTCACACACACTGTGATTTAGGGGACTAAAAATTCTACTAGAGATATTCAAACATTTGGGGGATCTTATGCCAAATTTGACACTGCTCTCTCATTTCAAAATCTTTTCAAGGTAAATATATATTATTTACTTAAAATAAAATATTTAAAAGTGCTAAGCTCACATTAAGCTTTCATTTTGTGCAATGACATATTTGTACAATTGCATACCTAAAAGTGGTGAAAAGTATGCATTCATTTTTTTTTTTACTATCCATGTACTAGTGAGCTACTCCTTTGTCTCCTCGAATTGGCTGTCTGTACCCACACATTACCTTTGTGTTTTTGAGGATCATAAGATCAGTATTGTTGTTCCGAATGAGAAATTGTAAGTGCAACTCAATGGCCATCTCTCCACTGAGGATTTTGATCATCTTTGCGTTCTGGTCTTTGGGCTCTTCCTTCTAGGAATGCAATGAGAAGGAAGATGAGGGCCAACTTGAGGTTTCTCTCCAGGGAAACAATAAAATCGACATTAGCTTTTACCGTCTCTGTTGGCTTTCCTGCCGGCGAACTGCCAGCTTTGTCATCAGTCTCCATTGCATCACTGGGAAAAGAAAATGGTTAATATAGACAGCTAATTAAACAAGGTGATTTATTTGTATTATTTCTTTTAAGCCAAAGGCCAGGAGAGTTGCTTACATTTATTCAAACCAAGTTTTATTTAACTTTATGCCCACCTGTCTTTATCTGAAGTGGAGAGAGTGCCTGTATTCGTAGAACCAGGAACTGCTGGGATTGGTGTTCCAACTGTTCGCAGGTTCTGAATGACAGAAGAGAGGAACTGCTGGCTGGCGCTCTCATAGAGGTCAAAGCAGATCTGGTAGGCCATTAACAGGTTGTCCTCCTTCACCAACTTTTCCAAGATGTCACTCACAGCTTGAGGATCATCCAGGAATATGAGGCACTACAGTTGCAGGAGGAGGAGAAAAAAATAGAATTCATCCAGTTGCACCACAACATTAATGTAGGACTGAGGTAATGGTGTTTTAAAGAGAATTTCTGTGGTTACCTGACAGACATTGATGAAATCAGGCTTCTCCAGGTTCATATAGAGCTTAACCAGAACCCGCAACACCTCATTGCGGAACTTTTTGTTCTGCATGAGGGACATGCACACCTTGAGACTGTACGCAAGTAGCCCACTGACATCATTCTGTAGAGGATAAAAGGGGAAAAAGGAAACAATGTAGCAGCCATTTACACAAATTATATCTCTTATAAAAGCTGGAAAGGTTAAGAAGCATTACCGATTCTAAGATGGTCTTCTCAAACATGTCAAGACGCCGAGTTTCCAGGGCAATGCCGATGGCCTGCTTGTACTTGTGGTCATTGAGGCACCGCAGGAACATCTTGTTGACAATGCCCTCAAGGCGGGGGTCGATACTTTTCCTCTCTTCATCTTCTGGCAGCTCAGCGTTTTCCACACGCAGCTTGGTGTAATGATCAATGCATTTGGCTAGCAGAAGACAAGATACCGGATCATGAGCAAGGCCACATTCCCCTCTCTGGTAGAGCCACCTAACCACCACAACTTAATAATATGATATAGTGATTGTCTTTCATCACTCACCAATGATTGTCTCCACATATTCTGAATCATCAGTGACATTGAAAAGATCTCCAGCACCAAGTGCGTAGTTCAGAGATTCCTCAAAAGCTCCAAGGTGATAGAAGACCTTTGAAGCTACCAAAGCAGCAAATTCTCTGTTTCGGAATGTCTCATCTTCGTATAAGACCTCGCTACATGTGTCATACACAGAGGAGGAAAAAAATGCAAGTCTTCATCCAAATTACATTTCAAATACCCTTCCACAGCATTTGTAATATTCATAAATAAGATGTGTCATCAAAGTACACCTTGCTGAATAAGTAAACCAGGTGCTGCGTTACTACAGCAGAGAGTTCTGACAGCAGTATCGATATGAAGTACCGGTACTCGCAATTGCCTAATGGGCCCTCAACACATCTTAACCGCCATTTTTAGCTTTCACATGATATAATTTTCAAATACCTCCATTTAAAAAAACAAAAAAAAAAAACAAATAGGGATTCTTCCATTTATGATGGTCCCAACATACGACATTCGTGGCTACAAATAGTACTTATTGTAAGTCATTTGTTTAATCGTTAAAGCTGGGAAGTTATTTTCACGCTACTGTAACTACTGTAATTGTGACTTTAGACATTATCATTGGTTGGGTAGAGAGTATAATACATTATATAACTGCTTCTCAAACAGTCCTAAACCAATGACCTGCAATTTTGAAAATTGAAACCCTACAAGAATTTGTTACGAAAGAAATACTAGTACCAAGTATTCCAACGACAAATATTTACTGCATTTATGCTTTTAGCACTGTAAGTATTAGTCACATACAATGGCACGGTCTTGCGTAGAAATACATATGTCGCCACCGTGGGAACAGAGCTCTCCTTGTGAACTGAGGATCCACTGTATTTTCTTGCAGTTACTCCCAAAACAAATCCTTAAACTCAAAATTGCTATTGTCATAAACTGTTTTGAAAAGTGTGTCACTTACATTTTGTCAACAGATCCTGATATTTCAGCCCAGAAGTCATTGACAAGGTAGTCGAGCTTCTGCAGTGCAAAAACCTGCAAATTGAATTCAACCCAATTTTAAAAAGGACAGTTATTTGAAGACAACAGCAGCTCAGACTTGGGCTCTAAGGTCTCTTACCTTGAGCTGGGGTTCCTCCTCATCAAGGAGGGAAATAATTCCAGCTGGAAGAATAAAGGACAGTACGATTATCTCGAGACCTTTGACAACTGGTATGTCCCTTTACGTGTTTTTGGGTTCGCTTGCTTGATGTCACTAGCATTAGTCTGCAGTGTTTTTGTAGGAATAATTGTAATCATAATTATCATACATCTATATATTAATAGACTCTCACACTATTAAAAGTCAACACACGAACTGTAGCGAGAATGTTATCAATTTATAGATGCACAATTTGAATGTTCGAAGTCATTAAAGAATTTATTTGAATATTTCGTTTTATGCTGAGTACATACGAAGTTCAGAACATTAGTTAGACGTTTTCTAAATAATCACGAGTTTGATACCAATGTTTAAATGGCTAACATTGGTAAACTAAAATCTGAACGATCCGTAATTAAAGAGCGGCAATAAGAAATTCGTCGACACTGCAATTCCAACACGTACTATTACGTTTTAAAGTCAATATTTTTGACTTCATGGCAATGTATGTGTGTCAACTACTGACAAATCTACTATTTTGAAAAAGCTGTTGTAGGTTAGATGCTAACTGACAGCGTCCAGTGACGTGTGACTCAGCTAAATCAATGGCAACTAGCTAAACTTGAGCCTAGCAAAATGATCTCCGTTCTCACAACTCACCTGCAGATGTTATCATGTTTAGGCCGTATTCCCTCCCTTCTTCAGAGTTAAGGGTTCCACGACGCAGTTACGTGTGGATTTTTAATCAATTGGGTAAGTTTAACTGTCAGGAAACCCCAAACAGTGTAACTCTACGGAGCCGCTGCGAAATTCTTTTTGACAAAAGCCGGAGGTCCCCGACGCAAGGACCTCCCGATTTGCTGACCTCATTGTAGCCTGACCAAAAACAGAATAAAAGCAATGTGTAAAACCTGTTCCGCTTTGGGAAAAGTATACACCTACAAAATGAGGTTAAATAAAACATACCAATTAAAATAAGGGTAAGGAAAATAGAAAGACTAAATGAAAAATGAAATATCCGAGGAGACAGGCTTTCCTACAAACGCGATTCCGTGAATGTAAGTTCCTTCCTCCCTTTCCACATGGGCAATATCGGGATTGTTGTGCGAAAATAAATCAAAATGCCCAATAAATAGAAGACAAATAAATAATACAAATTTGAATTAATTAATTAAGTACATTACTGATGCTCTCACCACCTCCTTGATGAGTGACTTCGACATTTAAAACTTACTTCATTACTGGATTTTAAATTCCTTTAATGTAGAAAATGTAAAACCCATTAAATAACTAATTTTGCTTAATAACTTGATAAAATAAGTAATCCAACTAGAGCAAACGTTACAATTACTATTAAATAAAAATGCTATGGAATAAAATATGAAGCATAAAATGGAAAATAGGTCGCATTATGATAGACTGCATTTTACAACACTCGAATTTGTGAACTTTTATTTTATTCACATCATATACAATCCATAAACCTAATAAATAAAGAGCTAAATTATTTACTACTACAGTTGTCAAAAGCATTGATCTAAGGCACAATAGGATATTTACAAAAAAACAAACAAACAAAGATATAGTACCATTTGTTGATTCAGTATTTTGGTGGCAAATATTGATAATGGTCATCAGGAAAAATAGCCCAAATAATTTTAACCCAAAATAGGAATGCATGAGTTACAGTAGTTTGGATTGTACCAGTACTTGTTCAATAGTGTGCGATAAGGCAAGTCTGTATAATTGTGTTCCATTTGGCTCAGCTTTGAGAAACACAAAGCAGCAGGACTTGACATCTGTGACAACCCGAATGCTTTTGACACCAGCTTTTTCCCTTCGGAGTCGTGACATTATTGTCCACAGTAGTGGGCTCTTGGTCACATGGCATCAGGCGTCTGCTCCAACTGATTCCTCATTAGGCCCAGCAGACATGGAATTGTTTTTCAAAGGGATGCTCTCCTCTACGGTTCCAGAGTCACCTAAAAAAAAAAAAAGGTGATTGTGGTTATTTTATTGAAATATATTGTAGGGTTGTCAAACGGTTTCAGCCTGCTCCTAAAAAATAAACATTTACAGTTGCGTTCTTTTACTAGAAAAAAATATCACTGGATAATATTGTGCTTGATAGAAACATAATCATATAAACAGAATGCAAAGAATTAAACACTATTCACATCATGATTACATCATTCTTTGCAGCTCCTTCTGGTGTGGGCAGTATCATACTGTACACTCATGTAGCTGAATGAAGAATTTCATAGCTACAGTGACTTAGTAAACTGCAGTAATATGTCATTTTTCGACAAAGAATAATGAATATGACTGTGAAAAATGTTATACTCTACTCTTTGCTTAAAGCTCCCACATAGATATTTGTTAACCTGTCCATGGCCTTTCCCATTATGTATTAGCATCAAGCTAGCGACTAATTGAGCACATGTAATCCTTTTAGTTTTACGCTTAGTTTGACATCAAACCTAAACTGGGAGTGGCATTAAATAGCTTGAAGCCTTCCCCCACCTCCTGAATAATTGCTTCCAGTGGGTTAATTTAAGACTTTAAATTACCCGGAGGTGTGAATGTGTGTGCAAATGTTTGTTCGTTTCCATGTGCCCAGCGATTGGCCAGCATCCAGTTCAGGGTGTAGCCTCCTGCCCAAAGCTAAATGGGATAGGCGCTGCAACTCCCGTGACCCTGGTGAGGATAAGTGGCTCAGAAAATAGATGGATGGATGTTTACTGTCTGCCAAACGTGAAGTGAATCGAGTTCACTGCTAGCAGATCTGACATTATTGAGGATCATTGAACGGGCACATCCCATGGAAATTATGCTGTCTCAACTGGGTGTCGGCTCTTTTCACACGTGGTGCGTCAACTGGAATACATTTAGAAGTGAAAGTGTGGTAGAGATCTAATGGATAATGTTTTTTTTTTTTTAATAAACAGATGGCATGGGATGGTTCAGGTTGAGCCAGTCAGTGACATGTTGCTCACCTCTTTGCTTGCTGGTTGGAGGACTGTTTGCTGCTTCTCTGGCTCCTCTTCGATTAGGCCTGAACAAACATTGGAATGGCCACCAAAGTGGGTTCCCGTTGTCTCTGGTAATATCTGGAAGGCAATAATGGCCATTTAACAATTTGGCAGCTTATCGTAAGTGCTTCAATATCCCATGAATGCGCCTTTTGTTCTTGGACCATTTCAGTCATCATACAAAGAAGTATTAGTCTTGTGAATGTCATGCTTTGACCTACTTTCAAGTATGTCCACCCGGTGATTGCGCTCATTAGCGATTTTATAGCTGATGGCCCTTAGCTTTAATCAAAATAATCACCTACAACACATGTTCCCAAAGTGGCTATCATGGGGGAAAAATGTTTAACCAGCAGTCAAAGCTGAATTCTGTCCATTAGGTTAAAGACCCTAAAGTTTAAAAACAAACGTGTGTTAAAAGCAGATAGAAGAAAAAGAGTTTATACTTGTTCACGTTTCACAATCTGGCTTCGTCACTACGCAAACTGCCAAAAACAGCCACACACTATGCAATGAGGCAGCTTTTGGATTTTCTCCAGAACAGCAAATGGTTCATTTAAAAGTGTATCATCGTGAGCAGTGGTATCGCTAAACATAAACACACCCCCAAATTATTTGGTATAAGTGACTATGGCTAATTTTTAAGTCTTAGCCCGCGTAAAACTGATCTTCAAAAAAGTGGTTTATCCAAAATCCCTGCCCAGTCGACCGATGAAAATGAACATTTACTGTGAGTACACCAGCAACCCACTACCCACTTTTCATGTTTAGAATTTCTCATATGCACCCTACCCCTGGGAGGGGATTATTCAGTATGTTGAGACTGTAGTTGTATGTAGTACTACTGAATCGCATTGTTAAGATTAACTTCTGAGGATAATTGAAGCCTTGGTTTCAGAAAGTCTAACGTGGAATAGTAAAACACCGGTTGTCAATCTCAAGGCTCGGAGGCCAGATGCAACCTGCCACACTGTTAAATGTGGGCCACTGAAAGAAAATTTGGTAGAGGTTTTGTGCTGAAGTTGCATTTCCCTCAACTTTAACCAATTTCACAAGCATTTATATTCAACAAAAGCCCTTTTAACATAAACTGGCCAATAGTTGTACACTTATTTGCTTGCAGCTATTTTTCCATCTTATCAACAATGCATATGAACAGTCAAATGGATGGGTGATTGTGGATGTGTTATCTGATAAATTGCACGATTTCAAATTTATTCCCACACAACCCTGATGCCGTGCTTTATAAGGACTTCAAAAACCCGTGTTGAATGCTTGCTGTGGTTCACACCTGCTGTTTGGGCGCACGCTATGACCCTGCAGGCGTTCCTCTTGATGTCGAGCACGCTGCTCGGAGTGCCTGGCACGAACGAGCCCACCCATATCGTGTCCGCTGGATGTTGCGGGAACACCTTGTGAAAGAGCGTCTCCAGCCGCTGCTCGTACCAGCGGCTGTCAGGGTCGCTCTCCCCTGCGGTGATGCGCACTAATCCGATCAAGGCCGGTAGGGCGCCGCTGGCTCGTTTGGTCCGCGCCTGGACGTCCTTGAGGACTTCCTTCAAGCACACTTCGCTGCTGATGAAAGTCTGCCTGAAAAGGAACACGACGGCGGGGCAGTCGATGGTCCTCCGGCGGCTGGAGCTGCTCACCTGCCGGGAAACTGTTCGCTGAGCCCCGCTCGGACGGGCTCCTGGTTCCAAATCGTCCGACTTCCCCGGTAGAGCTTTGTGGTCTCCTTTCGCGCAGACGTGGCTCTGACCGCCCGCAGCGAGACTGGAAAAGGGCCGACGGTCGCCGAACAAATCGCCGATGAACTCCCGCAGCACGTCGGCGTCGCTCTGGCTCGCGTCCTTACTTTCGGCCGCATCGCTCACCAAATAGATCCTCTCTTTGCCTCCAATTGAGGCGAGCGTTTTCTCAAAGTCGCTCTCCTCCGACATGGCTGTTGTTGACGGCAACGTGTCAAAGCAGACTCGAAGGAAAAGCGGTGAGTGCCACCTCCATGCCAGGCAGATTGCCAGAGCCTGGCGACACGTTCGCACGGTTGTCAGTTCCATGCGCGGTGGGCGCGGCTGATGAGCGGAACTCGGAAGCACAACGCCCATTTCTATTGGCTATGTCTCTCGGTAGGCGGGGCCACATCCAAACAAACTCAGCCTTTGACTCTGAATCGTACGAAATGTCATTGCCATATTGGATATGGAAAGGTGGAGGATTCGTTGAAGAGGCCACATTTGTCTGCTCTTTTGAGATCTACCAACCGTTTTACAGGCCAAACCAGATCTCATGGGTTAAAGACTGAATAAAAAAAAAAACATTTGAATGTACGTGACCATTATAACCTCATTTTGAACATATAAATATTCTATATAATGCTGTACCTATCAATGTAGTATTTCCTACTATCCATCCATCCATCCAATCATCCATTTTCTGAGCCGCCTATCCTCACAAAGGTCGCAGGAGTGCTGGAGACTGTCCCAACTATCTTTGGGCAGGAAACACGGTAGCCAATCACAGTGCACAGAAAGACAGACATCAGTGCACTCACAATAACACCTAAGGGCAATTTGGGATCTCCAAATAACACGTTTTTAAGATGTGGGAGGAAACGGAGCGCCCAGAGAAAACCCACGCAGGCACGGGGAGAACATGCAAACTCCACACAGGCGCGGGGCCGGGATTTGAACCCTGGTCCTCAGAACTGTGAGGCCAGTCGCACCATTGTGCTGCCCTTTGCAACTTTGATGAGTTCCTCAGCAGTTGAGAATCATTCGCTGTGAGTAAGTGGCACTGACTGTGCAATTTGTCAGGCGTTTGAAGTGCTGTCCTTTTACCACGATGTGCCACATGCAATATGGTAGACGAGCTGACGTATCGCAGCGATGGACCAAACCCACTTAGTAAATTGGATATGTCTATGAAATGAACACGCATTCAGCGCTCAGTGGACCAAATTAAAATAAATGTTTAATATATGAAAACAAATCACCTTTTCCTGTATTTAAAGAAATGCTAAACCACAATTAGAATCAAGTTGTTTGTAATAAGTGGTAGAAATTTTGGATGATGAAATCTCAGGGTGAAGCGGCCACTCTTTTGACCTTCAGTGTTCAAGTCCTGTCTTCCCTCATAAACTGTAGAGGCGGGCCTTTACAATGAAAAGAAGGAACAGAAACGCATGAGAAAAAGAGAAACAATTTCAACTCAAGATCAAGAGCCCTACTTGAAAGCACTGGGGGGCTAAAGCCACCCTTGATTTACCATTATGACCAAAAAAAAAAAAACGCTCTGCAGAGTTCTCAAGAGCCTAATTCGTTAATCCGCAAATGCCTTTTCCCCCATTGAAAAGGTGCTGTCAGTCTGAAATTCCGTTGTACACTTCACATAAAGCTTCACTAGTGATGAATTAAAAAAAAAAAAAAAGCCTAAAAGTCTGACCAAAACAAACACCTAAACAAATACTAACCTTTGGACCAGCGTTGATTAGTTGTATGAGCTATGTTTGTTTCCAAAGTCTCTTTTCGTGTTTGTGCTCGCTGTTGATATACCGACCTCCTTGTTTAAGTGACTCAGAATATGAGGGTCAAGAATCTCTCTTGGACTATTCACAGTAATTAATAGAGTGCCAAACGAACTGTAATGTGTGTGTGTGTGTGTGTGTGTGTGTGTGTGTGTGTGTGTGTGTGTGTGTGTGTACTATCATCATTATTACTTCAGAGGGTCTGCTAAATTTAAGGCAATAATCCCAGTGAATCAAAAGTACAATGTAGATGCATAATATAATTTATATTTTTATCATTTCAATTTCAAATAAAATGTTTAATAAACAGCAAAGCACAATTACAATGAAGTTGGTTGGGTTGTCTTATAAAACGTAAATTAAAACAGTGTGACAATAACACATTGATTTGCAGATCTTTTTCCAAATGATAGTCAATTGAATACTCTATTCAAAGACAACATATTTTATGTAAAATCTGATAAACATACCTGTACAACACTCCTGAAATGCTGTGACAAGGGGACTTTTGTTCTTTCACCGTTTCTTTTAACGAGAATCAATAAACATTCAGGACCCAAGGACACGAATTGTTGAAGCTTTCTTGTTGGAATTATTTCCTACTCTTGCTTGATGTACAACTTCAGTTACTCAACAGTGTGGGGTCTCTGTCATCATACGTTGCGATTCATAATGCACCACACATTTTCAACAGTACTCTATCTGGGTCTGTACTGCTGGCAAGCCAGTCTAGTACCTGCACTCTTTTACCACAAAGGTACGCTGTTGTAACATGTGCAGAATGTGGTTTGGCGTTGTTTTGCTGAAATAAGCAGAGATGTCCCAAAAAAGACATTGCTTGGATGGCAGCATGTTGGTCCAAAACCTGTTTGTACTTTTCAGGTTTAATGGTGCCTTGACAGATGTGCAAGGTACCCATGGCATAGCCACTAACACACCCCCTTAACAAAACCAGATGTTGACTTTAGAACTTTGCCTTGATAACAATTGCATTGTGCTTCTCCACCCTGGTCCAGAGGACACAATGTATTTATTATGCATGTATTTGAAATGTGGACTTTTCAGACTCAAGCACACCATTCCACTTTGCATCAATCCATCTCATATAAGCTCGGGGCCCAGAGAAACCAGTGGTGTTCCCGCATGTTGTTGATATAAAGTATAGTATAAAGTATAAAGTGTTTCCTTTGCCTGGTAGAGTTTGGAATTAACCTGTTCACCTCCAGAATGTTCCAAACTGGTGTTTTTGAGCATTCCTCAACTCACTCAGTCTTTTGTTCCTATTGTCCCAGCTTTTTGGAATGTGTTGCAGGCATTACAATACAAAATGAGAGAATATTTGCAAAAACCTCAACAACGTTCATCAGTTTCAACATTAAATATGTTGTCTTTGTAGTGTATTCAATTTAATACAGGTTGAAAAGAATTTGCATTACATTTTTTCACAATGTCCCAACTTCAGTAGTATTTAGAACCTTGTCAGTACAGTATCTTTGTATTTGTCAGTGAACTGCAATAATGCAGGGAAAAAAAAAATCAGCAGACTGTTAATATCGAAGCGTTCCCTAGTCAAACTAGTATATGGTATCATAGCAAAGCAGTCCAAAAGTAAATGTAAAGTATGTCAATTCAAATGATTTATAGCAGATTTTGGGGGTTCTGTTGCCTTGTTTGAAGATGTCAATGTATTAAAGTTTAATGTCATTCTTTAGAATTCAGCAGATGATTTGTTGAAAGTAACGCAAAAGTACTCTTAAAATTCAAAGGCGCTAATAGCTCATAACTCATTTCTTTGAACTAACAGGAACGAGAAATATAATCTACATTTTTAAAAATAAACTTCCCAACACAAATAAGAATAAGTTGAGAAAGTGAAAATTCACACGCGATTTTGCTCTCTGACACGAGAACCTGGAGAGAGGACGATCCGTGGAAACTGAGGCCACGTTTCTGTCACATTCATCCGCTCTGGAAACTGGATTGGCAAGACTGCGGAGCAAAAAATATCACAATACTGTCATTTTAATCCTTGTTGGTTACTTGTCAGGCAATGACACACACAATTTAATAATAACCACACGTCCTCAAAGAATGCTGCAGGTGCGGTTACTCCTGCGATGGCCACCCGGAAGTTTGTCTTCATGGCATGACTTCCCCGAAACATGAGAAAAGTTATTTGGTGAACACTAAACACACAAAACAAAAAGCAAAACAAAAACAGGACAAACCATAAAGCCTCGCCCATGCATATCGTAGAAACAAAATATACACAGAGTTGCTTGAAGGGTACAATTGCTTGTCACCAGGTTGCTACCCTTTGGGGAAAAAAAGACCACTTTTGTTGATAATTGAACAATTTTACAAACACTCTCACTGCTGTGTAATATTACACAAAGTGATGTAGTTATTTGGGTCTTAATTTCACCTTGAGGGACAGAGTATTCCCTTTTTCTCAAGTTTGAAGAGCAAAATACAGCCCACGAGCCACATGCAGCATATTCCATTTATGTGGCCCTCTGAGCATTTACTTTACATTACCAAGTGTCTGTAGTGCTTTGCAAACACATTAAAACTTTTTTTTAAATTTTTTAAAACCTCATTTGCTAAGAACCTAGCCTGACAGCCAAAGCAAGCAAACAGAAACGCTCCATTTTGGAAAAGGCCTAAACAAGCTTTGCTGTTTTTCACAACAGGAAAAGCAAGAGTTGGACTAGTGAAGCAGACTAAAAAGTGTGGGAGGTGACAGTCAGTCCCATTTTTGGAAATCCCAAGTGGCAGTGATGGGAATAATAGGTTTTAAATTACAGCTGCACAAAGCTTGGTCCAGCTGGCTGACTATTGGCTGGAAAGAGCTCCTATGTTTCAACGACAGTCCAACACGTTTCCTACCAATTCAAACACATTTAGAGAGATAATCCCAGACATCATCTACACAAGCACTCAACATGTTTGCACAGTATTAGATGTGTGATGTTAAACACCAAAGAAAAATCAAAACTGAGAATGAAAAGAGAGGCGGCACGGTGGGGCAACTGGTAAAGCATTGCCCTCACAGTTCTGAGGACCTGGGTTCAATCCTGATCCAGGCACTCCGGTTTCCCCCCCACATCCCTCAAAAAACATGCATTAATTGGACACCCTAAATTTGCCCCTGATGTGATTGTGAGTGTGACTGTTGTCTGTCTCCATTTGCCCTGCGATTGTCTGGCAACCAGTTTAGGGTGAACCCCGCCTCCTGCCTGATCACAGCTGGGATAGGCTCCAGCAGTCCGGTGACTCTTGTGAGGATAGGCAGCTCAGAATATGGATGGCGGATTAAAAGAGACTTTTCCACACAATTCAAAGCCGTAATTTATGAACTCAGTCATTTTTAGGGGCCACCCCTGCCTCATGCAGGTGAGCAACTATAAACCCATACTTATATGTATTGAAAAACTTTAAATTCAATTTTTGACAAATTGACATATCTAAAATCCTCCTGGGGATCTATTTACAGTTTGTGTCATAATTTACTGCATTACTTTATGTAATATTCAACTTGTGTTATGGGTTGCCATAAACATCCTCCAGATGACAATAGAGTGCCGTAATTTGAATGTTTCGTCAGGTTGCCTTTCCTTTGGCGCTCACTTGGTGGCAGCCCATCCCTATTTAAAGTGAAAGGAAGGTAGATGAAGAGTACAATTAACAAGCGTCTATTCATCCGTCATTCCATCGATCTGACAATGATGCATAGGCCATGCATCCATATATGCACCTTAGAGTGGTCGCCACGAGTCACATGGCGCATATAGACAAATAAGCATGCGCACATGTATTAAATATGAAATAGGAGTTAGGAACCTTTTTGAAACGGAGTTAAGTTTTGGGTAGCAATGAACGCGAAGGACTATTTGCTACAAAACAAAACTTCGGAAATAAATCAAATTACCTGTCAATTATGAGTAATTATTAATGACATCTATGTCAAGATGTTGATTATATCTTACAACTTTCCACAAAAGTCTGCAAGTGTTTATGTTTTCAAAAGATCAATTGCCTAAAATGTCAAAATCACAATATCTCATCAATACACAACTATTTTTAGAAGAGGCAGGCTGCATATTTTTGACCCCTGATTTCAAGTCTACAATGAACCTAACATGCATGTTTTTGGAATGTGGGCGGGAGCCGCAGTACCTGGAGAGAACCCCACACAAAGAATGCCTAAACCAAGACTGAAACGCAGAACCTTTCGGCTGTCTGGCAGACGTGCAAACCACTAGTCCTATATGCTTTTTCCAACAGCATCATGGTTTGTTAGTCGTTAATAAAGTGCCATTACAAAACAAAAAGTTTCATTTGAAGTGTTTTGTGCTCTCCACAATTGTCATTCTGGGATCCACATTTTCTCATTTTTGCAAACAACTTTCATAGATGTTAAGAAATGGAAATAAAATATATTGTTCAAAAATAACCTCTAACAACATTTATGGTATACTGCACCATATTTTTAAACTTTGCTAAACTATGCTTAAATGTTTAAAGTGTCTTTTAGAGCACCATAATAAGAAACTGAAGATAAACATAACAATTGCATGTTTGCACAAAACACAGCCACAAAGTTTCACCTTGACACTGACTACTTCTTTTGGGAAAGTCCTTTACCTCTGGTCCAAGTACAAATGCAGGTTCCATTACCTTTCTG
Source organism: Syngnathoides biaculeatus (assembly GCF_019802595.1). NCBI lineage: Eukaryota > Metazoa > Chordata > Actinopteri > Syngnathiformes > Syngnathidae > Syngnathoides > Syngnathoides biaculeatus. Next base: position 20,078,792 of record NC_084646.1, read on the forward strand.
ACTCACGCCTTTTCTAATATTATTATTGTACAAATAAAAGGCGAGTCTGACTTGATAGGTGTTAAACATTTCAATGTACACAAATTTATCAAGTTTACATCTGAAATCCACTGCTTCAGATTTGTCCATAATTCACTTAAAGCTATTTCCACAACTCTATCTATCTATCTATCTATCTATCTATCTATCTATCTATCTATCTATCTATCTATCTATCTATCTATCTATCTATCTATCTATCTATCTATCTATCTATCTATCTATCTATCTATCTATCTATCTATCTATCTATCTATCTATCTATCTATCTATCTATCTATCTATCTATCTATCTATCCTCACGAGGGTCGCGGGGAGTGCTGGAGCCTATCCCAGCTGTCAATGGGCAGGAGGCAGGGTGGAAACAGACAACAGTCGCACTCACAATCACACCTAGGAGCAATTTAGAGTGTCCAATTAATGTTGCATGTTTTTGGGATGTGGGAAGAAACCGGAGTGCCCGGAGGAAACCCACGCAGGCACGGGGAGAACATGCAAACTCCGCACAACTGGGGCCGGGATCGAACCCAGGTCCTCAGAACTGTGAGGCCAATGCTTTACCAGCTGCTCCACCGTGCTGCTTCTTTTCCACAACTCATTTTGCTAGAAAAAAAAAGTAATTTCCACCCAAGCCACTGCCACTCCTCTCACATCTTGCTTTTCTTGACAGTATTGTAGCGCCGGAGAAAAGGAGTCGGAGGCGGAGTGTCGGACACAGAAACAGAACTTGTTTTATTGTTCGACATCACCAAACTACACGCATAACGGCGGGAACTCTGTTAACCTTTTTCTCCGGAAGCGCAACAACAAAAACAGTCCGTGCGGAACCCCGCACCCCAACTCGAGGTCCCGCGGGTGAATTATGTAAACACCACACAAGCCCCCCCAGAATTCACCCATAGTCAAAATCCTTGTGCCGTGGAGGGATGATGACCCGACCCCGGCGAGTGTGCACTGTAGGGGCCGATGGGGGCGGGGCCGCACTGTCCATTGAGTCACGGGACAAGGGCTCAGGCGGGGTCAAGGGTACCCCGGCGGGCGCAGGGGCACAGGGCAAAGGGGGACGACCCCGGCGCGGGGGGAGGGCCAACCCCAAAGGCTGGGCAATGTCCAGGTGCGCGGGTTTGACCCTGTCCACGGAAACAGTCTCGGGTCTGCCGCCAATGTCCACGAGCAGGCTCTTATCCCCATGCTCCAGGACCCTGAACGGCCCGTCGTATGGGGGGCGGAGAGGTCCACGGTGGGCGTCATGACGAACAAACACAAAATCCGCAGAGCGCAGGTGACGGGGCAGCCGGGCAGCTGGGGTGCCATGTTGCGACGTGGGAACCGGCGCAAACCCTTTTGCGGCCTCCAGCAGGGAGGACCGTTGCCTGGCTGCGGACCAGGGCGCTGTGGCGTCCGGGATGAATTCGCCGGGGACCCGCAGTGGCTGGCCGTAGACGAGTTCGGCGGATGAGGACAACAGGTCCTCCTTGGGGGCGCACCTGAGGCCGAGCATGACCCACGGGAGCTTATCCAACCAGTTGCCGTCCGTCAAGCCGGCACGCAGGGCTGCTTTCATGGAGCGGTGGAACCGCTCGCAAAGACCGTTCGCCTGGGGGTGATAGGCGGTAGTGCGGTGCAGCTTGACCCCCAAACTCTCAGCGACTGCGTTCCAGAGTTCAGAGGTAAACTGAGGGCCACGATCTGAAGAAAGGTCGCACGGTGTCCCGAAGCGTGCAACCCACGTGCCGATGAACGCCCGGGCCACGTCTGACGACGTTGTCGAGGAGAGGGGAACGGCTTCGGGCCAGCGGGTCGTCCTGTCCACCATGGTGAGCAAGTAGGTGAATCCGTGCGAGGGAGGAAGTGGACCTACCAAGTCAACGTTGACGTGGTCAAACCTCCTCTCGGGGACAGCAAAGGGCTCCAAGGGGGCTTTTGTGTGGCGATGCACCTTAGCCCGCTGACAGGCCACGCACGAGTCGACCCAGGCCTGCACATCTTTCTTGAGACCGCGCCACACGAACTTCTGGGCCACCAGCCTCACGGACGGTTTCCTTCCGGGGTGGGAGAGGTTGTGGACCGCCTCGAAAACAGCTCTTCGCCAGTTTGCAGGGACCAGCGGCCGAGGCTGGTCAGCCGAGAGGTCGCACAGCAACCTGACGCCCGAGTCACCAACCGCGACTTCCTCCAGGCGCAAACCCGTGTCAGAAGTCTTGAGGGCCTGCACCCCGTGGTCCGAGGCCTGGTCTGCGCTCATGCGGGAGTAGTCGAGACCCAGATGCACAGTGCCGACGATCGCCCTGGAGAGGCAGTCCGCGACCACATTGGATTTGCCGGCGATGTGTTGGATGTCCGTAGTGTACTCAGAGATGAACGACAGTTGGCGTTGCTGGCGGGCGGACCACGGCTCGGCCACCTTGGACATGGCGAAAGTGAGGGGTTTATGGTCCACATGTGCCGTGAACTCACGGCCTTCCAATAGGGAGCGGAAGTGGCGGATCGCCAGCCAGAGGCCGAGGAGCTCTCTATCGAACGTGCTGTATTTGCGCTCCCTGGGGACCAGCTGACGGCTGAAAAAGGCAAGCGGTTGCCAGGCGCCGCCGACCCACTGTTCGAATACGGCTCCAACAGCGTAGTCCGATGCATCGGTAGTGAGAGCGACAGGGGCCCGTGGGTCGGGTGAGCCAGCATAGCGGCACGACTCAGTGCGGCCTTCGTAGCCTCGAAGGCTTCCATCCTCTCGGCCGTCCATTCAACGTCCCGGTTGGGGGCCTTGTCTTTAAGAGCCTCATAGAGCGGGCGCATGATGTGGGCCGCCCGGCGGATGAACCGGTGGTAGAAAGTCACCATCCCCAGGAACTCCCGGAGGCCCCGAGCCGAGCGAGGTCGGGGAAAAGCGGAGACGGCCTCCACCTTTGCCGGAAGGGGGGCGGCGCCGTTCTTGTCTATGAGGTGCCCGAGGAACTGGATAGAGGGCACCCCGAAAACACACTTTGCCGGGTTGATGATCAGGCCATGCTGCTCAAGTCTTGCGAAGAGGTCGCGGAGGTGCATCAGATGTTCATCCTCCGAGGAGCTGGCGACGAGGATGTCATCCAAATAGACGAACACAAATGGCAAGTCCCTGAGCACAGAATCCATTAAACGCTGGAAAGATTGTGCCGCGTTTTTAAGACCAAACGGCATCCTCAGAAACTCGAACAGTCCAAACGGAGTGATTACAGCTGTCTTGGGAACGTCTGAGGGGTGCACGGGAACCTGGTGATACCCGCGCACCAGGTCGACCTTGGAGAACAAGATTTTGCCTGCCAGGTGGGCTGAGAAGTCCTGAATGTGTGGAACAGGGTAGCGGTCGGGCGTAGTGGCGTCGTTAAGGCGGCGGTAGTCACCACACGGTCGCCACCCACCACTCGGTTTAGGGACGATGTGTAGTGGCGAGGCCCATGGGCTATCCGAGCGGCGGACGATGCCCAGACGCTCCATGTTGGCAAACTCGGACTTAGCGACTGCTAGCTTCTCGGGATCAAGCCGTCGGGCCCTCGCGTGGATCGGGGGGCCCTTGGTCTCAATGTGGTGCTCGACCCCATGTTTAGTCGTGGCAGAGGAGAAAGTGGGCCGTGTCAAGGCAGGGAACTCACCAAGGAGGAGTTGGTACTTGGTGCCGTCCGATAGCGAACTGGAGAGACCACCATAAGTCGCCTCATTGCGGACGCAGGCGACCGTGGAAAAAGTCAGTGCATCCACCAGACGGCCCCTCTTAACATCCACCAGCAGCCCGTGGGCACAAAAAAAATCAGCGCCGAGGAGAGGGAATGAGACATCCGCAGTGACAAAGTCCCATGTGAAGCGCTGACTCCCGAAACACAAGTCCACAGTCCTCATGCCATAAGAGTGGATAGGGGAGCCATTAGCGGACAGTAGGGGTGGCCCATGAGTCCCGCCAGCGGCGTCCTCCGCAGTGGCCGTCAGGACGCTCCTCTGGGCGCCGGTGTCACAAAGGAATTTGCGCCCGGAAAGGTTGTCCTTGACGAACAGCAGCCGGCTCTTCGCGCCCACGCTCACGGCCGCTGCGAAGCGTGGGCTTTGGCGTTTCCCGACGCGTCGTAGTTGCAAGGGGCGCGTCGCGGCCAGCGTCTCAGGGGAGAAGCGCTGGGTTGCCAGGAAGAAACGGTCGGCCTCCTCGGCCAGGGCCCGGGGCTCAGTGATAGTACTGTTCGCGAGCGCCGTCTGAACATGCGGTGGCATTTGCCTGAGAAACAGTTCCATGAAAATGAAATTGGGCTCCTCCGTGCCCAGCAGGTTTAGCATCATTTCCATGAGTTCGGAAGGTTTGCTGTCCCCCAGTCCATTAATAGCCAACAGACGTCGGGCACGTTCCGGCCGTGAAAGTTCAAAAACCTTGAGAAGGTGAGCCTTGATCCCAGCATACTTATCTCGGGCCGGGGGAGAGGTGATGAAGTTCACTGCTCTGGCCGCCGTTGAGCTCCCGAGTGCTGAGACAACGTGGTAGTAACGCGTGGAATCATCTGAGATCCCGCGGAGGGCGAACTGAGCCTCCGTCTGTGCGAACCACGCTGCCGCGGACGTCTCCCAAAACTCCGGCAATTTGAGGATGGCGGTTGCCATGTTCGTTTCAGTCTCGAAAACGCCGGGACTGACGTCGGGGTCACCAGTGTAGCGCCGGAGAAAAGGAGTCGGAGGCGGAGTGTCGGACACAGAAACAGAACTTGTTTTATTGTTCGACATCACCAAACTACACGCATAACGGCGGGAACTCTGTTAACCTTTTTCTCCGGAAGCGCAACAACAAAAACAGTCCGTGCGGAACCCCGCACCCCAACTCGAGGTCCCGCGGGTGAATTATGTAAACACCACAGTATCTTAGTTCTTATACTTAGCATGAAACGACAGCACGGAAATGACGAATGTCCTTTAAAATGTAAAAAATGTCGTATAATCCCTTAAGTGGCATAACCATTGATAAAAAAAAAGACTGGATAGCGCATACACATCGAGCGGTATGTCGATTGGTAGAAGCCAGCGGCCGCCATCTTGGTACTCCCAAAACTTGTGGTGGACATGGTTTACAGGTTGGATTATGGTGGCGTTTTTCCTCAAAGTTTGGCATCTAGAATTAAAACTGGTCGTGTGGGCTTGCCATTTTTCAGTTCTGGTAACATAAATGATTTTTAATTCGACTTGGTAAGCCAAAAAAGGCTAAATGCAAAGGAAAGACATAACACCGTGACTACCAAGAAACCTTGCATATTACCAAGGGCCCGATTTCCGTTGCATGTTAAAATTTCCCAAAATACACTCTGAAGCACTATCGTCATAACATAGCAAAAAAACTAAGCATTTTTTGTCATAAAAACGCAAAATTTCAAGTCAATCAGTTTAAACGCATTGTTCATTTGTTGTCTCTGCAATGTCCTATTTCAGAGTGTAAATGTAAACTTGTTTCCTTGCATTTGAAAATCTAATTCACTTTACAGAGTTCTGTATTATGAAATTTGTCAAAAATTTCACAGAAAATGTGTTTTCTTGCTTATCCAAGATGAAGTTTGGGAAAATATTTACATCGCTTTTTCGCAAAAAAACTGTCAGCCTATAAAGGTGACGCACAGAGTGGACAGTGAACAACAACAACCGTAAACAAAACTTTGTTCAAATCAATTAAGCTCATCAGAAAATAAAAAAAGCCTTTACAAACCAACTTTAACAGTGTCAAAGTAAATCTTTCTAATTTGCCTGTGGAATGTTATCTCAGCCACGGAACTGGCGATTAATGCAGTTAATGCTGTCACTGCACAGGTCGGCATGGTTGTTTTGGGAGTATCAAGATGGCTGATGGCGACTTCAGTTTTGGTGGCCAATGAGCCATACAGTCTTTTTTTTTTTTTTTTTTTTTTAAATCAGTGGGTAAAACGTGTATTGCCCACGTCACATTGAAGCGACAGCTCTGTTCTTTTGTTGTAATTCAAAATTCGAGCGTAAGGAGGCACCAAGCGTTCCATTATGACTGTCACTAACTTACACTCATGCAGTCATAAAAATATATCATTTTTATGAAGAAAAAAAAACCTTACCAAAAACACTGAAATAATGTAATTTTTAGTATTTTTTTTTAATAAGCATCCATAATGAATCCAAGACCGACATTTTGGTATGTAAATGTAAAATGTAATGTAATGTAAATCCACTAGTTGTGACACACTCTACAATAAATTATAGACAAGTTCAATGACACTTACTAATCAATAAACACAAGGGAATAATTTGAAAAAGTTATTCAGTTGAATGAAATTTTAATGCTGCCAAAACCACAATCATTTTCCCCCTCCACAGTTTACCCACCAGATAAGCAAAATTCTTCTGATTAGCTGTAATAAATAAGACCTGGCAGCTGATAACGCTTGGACTCATCTCGAGCTAGTGCTAGCCGGGAAAGTGCGGTGTGAGGTATGTGCAGCTCACATCTCAATATCAATATCGGCAAAGAGAGAGCAGATAGTAGCAATTAAGAGGATTTGTGCTGGCTTTTCTCTTATATTTGTCACCTTGGCCTTGCCATTGTAAGTTCTATTTTGATTCATGCTGTTTTCAAAGCTTTTAACTCTTCCATCTTAGCATTTTTTTTAGATACTGTAGGTTTGTCTTTCCTTTGTTCCACTTTGTTGACTTGACATGATAGAGAAACACTGAGATCCGTTTTGGATTCCACACCCAAAAATTTGTTAAAAACAGCTGTCGGACCTAACGCAACAAAAACTGTGTCCCCTAGTGACGTGGGGAATTTTAGAATGATGAGTTCAATCATAATAAAAAGTGGCAAATAGGATGTAACTAATGTCAGAGCGACTTATATGATGTCAAGGAAAGCAAACGCACTGATAAATGGCAGCAAAAGCAAATGTAATGACACAAAATTATGATGGAATTCTAACTGCTGCAGAAATTGAGAGGAGGAATCGAGAAGAAGTCAATAAAGACGAAAGAATCCTTTACGCTGAGATGTAAAAAATGTTCACTATATCTCACTTGCAAAGGTCTCAGACTTGCTAAGGTATCAGGGCACCCTTCTGTGTTCCTACATGTAATGCTCAGGAGTCTTTGCAGGAAAAAAGTCATCCAGTTATAGGATAGATAGATTGTTCCAACAGAGAGTGATACTAACTTAATAAAAACGGAAATTGAACTTGGATGTTTTGGGGGCACAAGTAGAGGTAAGTTGGTAAACATGTTTTGCTATGAGGTCATTGTGTTAAAAAGTTAACACGCACATGAAGAAAAGCCAACACTGGAGGCTCTTTGTGGCCAGCCTCGAGATGTAGACAAAAAACAAGCAAACAAGCCACAGTGTGACCAACTTTTCCAGGACAGTGGATGTGGAGACAGACTACTTTTCCACTAAAACACCACCAGGCCTCAGTAAGCCGGGAGTAGGAGACACGGGGCGGGTGGTTAGGATAGCATGGGGAGACGGGGGAGGTGAGGCTGTCACAGATGGCAAAACCTTCAATATGTGAAGCCCGCAATCCGTGTCTGGTCAGAGGTCATGGCGATGACAAGCTGCAGAATCCCGAGAGGAAAATGAGGTGCTGTCATTCAAGTCAGTAACCCTTTTTTTAATCAACAAATGCTAAAATTATAAGCTATTTAGTTAGCTGTATGTTTTCAATGCATATAGTCTACTCCAGAAGGATCGGAATGACAAGGTAAACTCATTTGTTTTTGTTGTATCATGTGGACATTTGTGTTTCAGATCAAAAGATGACAAAAGATCAGAATTCCAGCTTTAATTTCATGGTATTTGCATTTACAGTGAAGTTCTCCCACTTAGAAATCATGGAGGGGTCTGAAATTTTCATCGTAGGTGCATGTCCACTGTGAGAGAGATAATCTAAAAAGAAAAATCCAGAAATCACAATGTATGATTTTTTAAAAATGATTTATTTGTGTGATACAGCTGAAAATAAGTATTTGAACACCTGAGAAAACCAATGTTAATATTTAGTCCAGTCGCCTTTGTTTGCAATTACAGAGGTCAAACGTTTCCTGTAGTTGTTCATCCTCTCCTTAATACAGTGCAGTCATCCTGTCCCATGTGCAGAAAAACACCCCCAAAGTATGATGCTACCACCCCCAAGCTTCACAGTGTGGATGGTGTTCTTGGAATGAAACTCATCATTCATCTTCCTCCAAACACGGTTAGTTGAATTATGACCAAAAAGTTCAATTTTTGTCTCATCTGACCACAAACTTTTCTCCCATGACTCCTCTGTATCATCCAAGCGGTCATTGGCAAACTTAGGACAGGCCTTGAAATGTGCTGGTTTAAGCAGGGGAACATTCCGTGCCATGCATGATTTCAAACCATGACGTCTTAGTGTATAACCAAGAGTCACCTTAGAAATGGTGGTCCCAGCTCTTTTCAGGTCATTGACCAAGTCCTATCGTGAAGTCCTGGGCTGATTCCTCACCTTTCTAAGCATCACTGAGAACCCGCGAGGTGATATATTGCATGGGGCTCCACTCCGATTGAGAGTGACCGTCATCTTTAGCTTCTTCCATTTTTTAATGATTGCTCCAACAGTGGACCTTTTTTCACCAAGCTGCTTGGCAATGTCTCCATTGCCCTTTCCAGCCATGTGGAGTTGTGCAATTTTGTCTCTGGTGTCTTTGGACAGCTCTTTGGTCTTGGCCATGTTACAAGTTTGAGTCTTACTGATTGTATGGGGTGGACAGGTGTCTTTATGCAGCTAACGACCTCACACAGGTGCATCTGATTCAGGATAATACAAGGAATGGAGGTGGACTTTTAAAGGCGGACTAACAGGTCTTTGAGGCTCAGAATTCTAGCTGATAGACAGGTGTTCAAATACTTATTTGCAGCTGTATCACACAAATAAATCGTTAAAAAAAAGTCAGACATTGTGATTTCTGGATTTTTCTTTTTAGATTATCTCTCTCTCAGTGGACTTGCACCTATTATAAAAATTTCAGAAACCTCCATGATTTCTAAGTGGGAGAAGTTTTGCAATATAGCAGGGTGTTCGAATACTTATTTTCTTCTCTGTAGATGTCAACTCAGTACAGAGTATATACTAACCACAATAATCTTTTGATCTGAAATCCACATGTGTTCAGTGTATAACAAAAACAAAGGAATTTACGTTGCTGCTCCAATACATTTGGAAGGAACTGTAAGTACAAAGTGACATTTGTATAAATTTGCTCTGCTTTGCTTTACTTTTTATTTCATTTCTGTTTTTACGATGGCTTCTATATTTTCTTATAATTTTTTTTCTACTTCCTGTTGTCATGTTTGACGCTACACCGCGGGCAGAACGTTGAGTAATGTAATACAAATATAAAAGGACAGTTTTCTTTTGTACATAGTGACATTGAACAAGCTGTGAAGCCTCAAATGGATCTTGTTTCCAGCGTGAACATTTATTTCATCTGGCGGTCAGGGTCAATTATTGAGGCAGCTTTCTATGATGCAAATCAGGCCACTTTTGAAATGTGGACCTTGGTCGCATTAATTGAATGTTGACTTTTGATGTGCAGGCGCACATCTGCATGAATAAGAATAACAACCTTGAGCTTAGAAGCCCAATTTTTAGAGGTAGCTTAAACTTGTGGCCAGAAATAAAATATAATAAGTGGTGAGCTATGAATAAAGTCTTTACTGATTACAGTGAAACCTCCAAAGTCAAATGATAAACAATTTGAAATTCAACAAAACAAAAATAAAGCATGTCTTGTCTTTGGAGTTGGACACGTTGTCATAAAATCTCATGTGACTTCAGTTCAGTGAGCATCTGAGGAATTAAATCCTCTTTATCTTCCTCCTTTTGTCATCACCGCAGAAGTGACAGGAAAAAGGAAACCTGTGAAGATAACCCAAGAACTAGAAATGGAACGTTGAAGAGTCTGCTTACCCAGTACAATGTGTTTCATCCATCTACACTATATATAATTTATTGTCTTGAGCAGTTGGAGCCTATACCAGCTGACCTTGGGTGAAAGAGGGACTGAACACTGGCCAGCCAACCACAGCATGGCAAAGAGACAGCAACCATTCACATCCACCAGTCTATAATTTCAGGTATACTGTAGCATCAGTGACTCCTATACAATCCATTCAATATTGATTACCTTCATTACCAGTAATTATTTTACCCAGCACATAATGTTAATACACTTAACATACACTGCACAAAAAACCCCCCATAAAAACATGCCCTTTATTACTATCACTGTGGAAACACTTTACTTTCCTATTTCCTTTCATTAATTGTCTGTCAGTTGACTTTTTAGGCAACATAGTTTTCCTTTAACCATCCATTTTCTATAGTTTGTATTTATCCATCTTACAGGTGAGCTGGAGTCTATCCCTGCTGACTGTGGACAAGACACAATACACCCTGAATTGACCCCTCCGTACAGGGCACTTAACCACGCCTCCTGAAGTGACGTCACGCCACGTGTGCTGACGTCAGACAAACAATTAGCAAAAATATCGGCGCAGCACGAAAAGAATAGAGCGAAACTGTCCCATTTACCGGCTGATTTCTCACTCGCATTCTTAGCTAACAGTGAAATATCGTTGAAAAGCATACAGCAGGGCTTCAAGTATTCAGCGAGCGGTATTTCAATGGTATTTACATGCATATCGACGGAGAAACCATTGATATTAGCGCGAGATCTTTCCAGAGTCAGAGGAAGACCGAGAAGCCACATAATATAATATATTATAACCCAAAGACGAATTCGTCATTGACAGTTTCCTATTTTCGTGTTACATATCACACTTGTGTGCTGAATCTGTATATGTATCTGTATAGCCGTTTGTAAACCACCGTATGAAGGAAAAGAAGGCGAGGCTTGATTTACGAGATGTTTCTCTCTTTTTCTTTGTGTAACGTCACGCACTCCCCTCAATAATTATTCTTGAATTAGTGCCGAACCTTCGCAAGTCCCGACCGAGTACGACAATCACTACTTTAGTGTCCTCAAACATCCTCCCTTCAGTCTTGGTGTCTCGGTGCACGTCGAAGGCTTTTAAGACTGCTAGTCCGGTTTAGCTTAGCTAATTAGCCGCGAACAATGGGACACGTTTGTGCAGTCAGATCATCGCAAAATATCGCTCAACACAGATCAAGTGTGACAATCATTCACACGTAGCTATATTATGCAAGCGAAGAACTGCTAATTCATTTATATGAGACATGTATTGAAAATCAAATATAGGACTTACCTTCGTGCAAACATATCTGTTCCGGTTGATGGATTCAGTTGATCATGCGGTCTTCCTCAAAGTTTTATCCATCAAAGACATTTTTCGTACTCGGTCTTCTGTTCCGGTTGATTTTAGATGGATTCAGTTGATGATGCGGTCTTACACAAAGTTTGATCCATCAAAGACATTTTTCGTACTGGGTCTTCGGTTTTGGAAAGGGTACAAATTGAACTCCACCAACTGGCCTTTCAGGATACCAGGATACTACACCTCTTAACCATATCTATTGTTAAAGAACCCAAATACGCGATAAAACGCCAACAGAAGCTATACTGGACCATCCAGCATTGTCTGAGATTTGAGTCTAAGATTATGCAGATCTCTGGCCTCTGATTGATCAGTGACGCGGATTGCGCAATATCCACGGAGGGGTCAATTGATTGCCAGCCAATACTAGGGAACATATAGAGTAAGAGTATAGAGTATAAGTTACATTCATATTTGTCTTTGGAAAGTGGGAAGAAGACAGATCACTAGAAAGAAGAAGAAAAAGGAAAAAAAAAAGAGATTTAAAGCCAAAACTCGAGAAGATGCTCTAAACATTACCATTGTACTGTGCTAGTTTTACTTTACTTGAGTTAAGACAATGGCTGGCCGGATAGCGTTTATAGTTACAGTTATATGACCGTTAAAATTTTGAAATGTGACCTATAATGCTGCCTGTACAGTTAATAAAGGTTTTTATGATGACACCAGTTTAAGGTGGGACACAGAAATAGAATGTGGTCACCTTCAGAGGTTCCACTGTCTTTGTGTTAAAAAAAGTATTACTAACAATGTTAATTTACTAATCACTCGCCCTAATTTGCGGCTCTTAAGGAGATAAAAAATTGCCCTTTTGACCAAATACCACCTGTTCTGAAGTCTAATCGAGATATCATACCAACAAATATCTCATCATGGGCCCGACGGGGTGATGCTCCCAAAAATACACGCAGAGGAGATGGCACATTTTTCGCAGCGGGATGCTTGGAATGTCGTCCAGGGAGGTTTGAAAGGAAGCGGCCGTCCCCGTGGGTGGAGGATCGTTCTCGTGCTGAGCCGAAACTGCTGCCCTCAGGCAGTGGACATGGCCAGGAGGTTAGCATGGGGAATGCACATGAGAATGCTGCACATACACGCACGCACACACACACACACACACACACACACACACACACACACACAATTGCCTTCCCAGCACAATGCGCATGTTGCAGAGGGGACAGCGTTGACTGAAGGACCACTGTGGTGGTGTGAGGGGGACATGGGTCAGGGTTTAAGAGGTTCATGTACTGTTAATGCGAGGTCACACGCATCCATCACCAAGGATAGCACCCATCTCTGACAGCTCTCCTCTGGGCTAAACATGAAACTGGTGCCATAATGACATCGGCCTCCTTTGTGCACTCAGAACTGTTCAACGTGGGGAAGTCCACTCCAAAACAAAGGAGGAATTTACCGATAAAGGAACCTGTGTCAAAGGTGTAATGTGCTCCCTTATAGTCTGTACGGACATGAACAACACCCAAAAAACTCAAGTTACTAAAGAATGTGAAAAACAAATGGGCTATTGTAATTACATTTCATTATAAAATTTATTTTCTTATCTGTCAACAACTATGAATGTGGTCCGAGGTACGAGCAAGCATGAAAGAACTATTTCATTTTTATATATTCTCTTTTGATTTATGCATTATTTGTTTGTATTTTCAGTGCTGGTAGGGCATACTTGTGGTGCATAAGTGTTTTGCGGCTGCTCCTCCAAAGTTTTGGATGAAGGGGGCTGAAATTTTCAAATCATGGATGGCACGGAATGTTCCCCTGCTTAAACCAGCACATGCCAAAGCCTGTCTTAAGTTTGCCAACGGCCATTTGGATGATAAAGAGGAGTCATGGGAGAAAGTTTTGTGGTCAGATGAGACCAAAATGGAACTTTTTGGTAATAATTCAACTCACCGTGTTTAGCGGAAGATGAATGATGAGTTTCATTCCAAGAACACCATCCACACTGTGAAGCACAGCATTGAAGGTGGGTCATAGCTGGGTCTTTCAACATGACAATGACCCGAAGCACACAACCAGGAAAACCAAGGAGTGGCTCCGTAAGACGCATATCTAGGGTCGGACGTGGCCTAGCCAGTCTCCAGACCTAAACCCAATTGAAAATCTTTGGAGGGAGCTGAATCTCCGTGTTTCTCAGTGACAGCCCAGAAACCTGTCTGATCTAGAAAAGATCTGTGTGGAGGAGTGGGCCAAAATCTCTCCTGCAGTGTGTGCAAACCTGGTGAACAACTACAGGAAACGTTTGACTGTACCAAATATTAACATTGGTTTTATTAGGTGTTCAAATATTTATTTGCAGTTGTATCACACAAATAAATCATTAAGAAATCATACATTGTGATTTCTGGATTTTTCTTTTTAGATTATCTCTCTCACAGTGGACCTGCACCCACAAAAAAAAAAAAATAAAATAAAAAAAAATCAGACCCCTCCATGATTTCTAAGTGGGAGAACTTGGAATATACCAGGGTGTTCGAAAACTCATTTTCTTCACTGTAAGATGGCAGCAAGTTTTCCCAGGAACATTGGTAAACGTCTTTTACTATTGCACGACCTGAAATTGTTAAAACCTGACTTACAGGTTAATATGAACCATTTTTAAGACTACTTCAATCGAATATTCAAAAGACTTCTGATTCATTGTGACCACCTGTGTGGCAATGAGTTCAGTAGGGTTTATCATAATGTTTAATGATCTTTTGCAATAGTATTTAGTCCTATTACTAATACTAATTCTGATACTATTTTGATCTAAGTATGAAACATTTGTATGTATCGTGTTTGCAGCTTGCATGTAGTCGCATTAGACAACCAAAACACACCTATCTATCCTGGCATGCAGTATAAAGACTGAGGAAAACATTGTGTGACTTTGAAGCTCTTTAAAAGGATGACATGAGGATTAAGTACCATCTTTAAGAACACCACCTGATTTACTTTTTATCCATCCATCGTCCATCGTATTTATCCTGTTCGGAGCGTGACCGTTTCCAAGGTGACGTCGGGTGATGAACTCATTCAGTAATCTCAGGAAAAAACATTTTTGTCCTTCATTTAACATTTTTGTTTACATTTGATCAAATATTAGTTATATTTATTAACAATCATCCTAATCCTAAAAACAATTTGTATATTCATTCAATTCATAATATGAAATATTCCTTTTTATACAGCCAGATCTAAACCAGACTTTATGCTGATTAGATCGGTGATATTATGTTGTCCGGTTGATCGGCTTTGTCATTATTCGCTGAGCTGATGAATGACGCCATTTATCGGCTCCGCAAAAGACATTTACTCCGGGTCGCCATTGTGCCTAGTATATTTGAATACAAAATTGAGTTTATTTTTAGCTTTCTCAGGTCTCTTTTGATCTAGTACTGTGTAAATATCTCACAGCCAATAAAGTTATTTAAAAAAATGTCGGCGAAATGGGAAAGACAAGATGGCTGAGAGAGACAACAGGTAATGTGCCATCAGAACACAATAGAAATTTGCTCTTTCACAATTGCACGATGTCAGACTATTGCAATAAAATCTAAGGTGGTCACTGGTGCTCAAGACAGGAGAAGACATTCATGTAAGGCTTATTTGAGGTATGTTCACATACTTTTAATAAAATATGGCTTGTAATCAGGCACCAAAACGTTACGGAGCCAAGCAAGCTAGTGCTAGCTCTCGTGGTTCTGTGTTAACATGCTCCCGTTCTGTCCAACCTTAAAACGAAATTTTGCCCATGAGCTACAAAACTTGAAAGGCAGCATGGACGTTTTGTCTTGGTTGGAGTTTGTGAAAGCAGGGAAGGCAAGCCAAAAACGTGGAGGACCCAAGTGCAGGGAAGCAGGGGGCAAGCCAGGAGTGCAGAAGTCTCAACAATTATATTTAATGACAAAAAAGGCAGATTGCATTGTTATACAAAGTCCCACAACTCATAAACAAAGTCACAAAGAAACACTTAACTAAAATCGAAAACTGGAAACAAAACATGAATGGACACCAAGATGTGGCACCGACACTGACAAGGACATTGGCAATGGCGGAAGCACTGACACAGACCCAGATACGAACAGAGAGACTGACAGGAACAAACAATGGACTGACCAGAACTGAAAGAAACCAGGGAACTCAAAACAAACAGACTGTTGAGACAATGAGGAACACCTGGACAAGACGCGAGAGGCTGGAGGAAGCTGATTGGCACAGACCGTGACACTTTTTGCATAAACTCTATGTATGGATATATCCTTCCTCAAGGCAGCAAAGATATTTCCTAGCTGAGGCTTTCTCCGAGGGCTTGGATCTCGTGTGTTGATGCTGATGGTGCATGGAGGCATGAGAG
Source organism: Syngnathoides biaculeatus (assembly GCF_019802595.1). Classification (NCBI taxonomy): domain Eukaryota; kingdom Metazoa; phylum Chordata; class Actinopteri; order Syngnathiformes; family Syngnathidae; genus Syngnathoides; species Syngnathoides biaculeatus. The sequence goes on from NC_084646.1 coordinate 20,094,511, forward strand.
CCAGCATTCCCCCCATGCACGAGGGTGTCCAGATAAGCAGATAGGGGTGAGGTCTAGCTCAGCATAGATGCAAATGTTTGACAAGCTCTTTCACCGCCGAGTTATCAAAATTCTGCATGCATGTAAACTCACCTGTACACACACACACACACACACACACACACACCACACACACACACACACACACACACACAACACACACACACACACACACACACAGACGCACGCGTCCACAGACACACACTTGTGACTCATAAATGTCAACAATGCCAAAGCTTTTTTGCTGTTATGAGAAGAATCACTCTCAAGTGCTGTGAGCATGTAAAAAGTGCCGAGGAGCTTGTGACCCGCTCTACTCGTTAGTTCCTCCATTAATCGTATTAGCCATTCGTGGAAAAGTACACTGGAGTAGCGTCTCTGCTCTGCTACATCTCAATGTGAAGAGTTTGATTAGTAGTGCGCTGACTGGCTTTCTTTGTAGGCGTCTGTGTCCGCGTGGATGAAAAGGGGGAAGACGGGGCAAGGCAGGTACGGAGCAACCCGCAAGGTGGTGGGGGTTCAACTTTGACCCTTTTGCGGAGAGTGACATGGGTCTTTGCAGCAACACAATACTTCCAGCACGCAGCCCTCGCTGGCTGCCTGCTGCTACCCACAATGAAGGCCTTTGGCGAGGTCTCTGCGGGTGGAAAGGCCCCCTGGAGTGCCGATTGCCATCCGGGGGTCTTTCAGTGCTTTCGTGCCTCTCCAGCTCGCCAAGCGAGGCAAGAAAAATTCAATAAGAGAGAAGCTACAAGGGGAACAATGCGCTATAGAGGGCATTTTAACCCACAACAAACGGTGTCAACGTGCGGGGAGCGGATGGAAAGACAGACACAGAGTTCGCCAAGCACAGAAAGGACTGTTTCCATGTGGGCCGCCACACTGAAAAGGCTACAGTCTTGTTTTGTTGCATGCGACAAGGATTTGGTCTCCTTTCAGCCGCAATTGAAGCGGACCGCAGCGGCCGGGAAGTATTTTGGGGGGCAAAAGATAAAGCGTCAAGAGCAGGGCCTTTCTTCCCTTGGCCTTTGGAGAGGTGAAGAAGATTATTGTCGTACATGCAAAGAAATAAAGCCCGCGTCAAAGTCGTGGCCTGGATTGAGGGAGTGAAGGCTAGATGTTGGGATGAAGGGGCAAACACGGACACATGTGGTGTGTGTCTGCGTGTGTGGCCCAGACACGTGGGACTGTATTAGATCCTCTCAGAAACAGCGTCTTTCCATTTTCAACCTCAGTCTGTCCAGCGTGCGCTCCTCTCATGTGAGCATAAAGGATCTGTTCATCTCGCGCTTTCAGTTCCAGTTTGGATCCCGTCGTGAAAAGACTTCATTCACCACTTCCCCGCAGTAATGCTAGCCACCGCTCCAATTTACCAGTTTAGCAGCAATTGGGCCTAAGTAGGAGCGTGTGGGAATCCAGGTGCTTATCATTCTGCTTTTTGATGACACAGGGAAGGGATGATGCATGCACGCTCCTGCATGCCTGCATGTACTGCACAAACAACATGCACACACATGCAGCTGATTACGGAAGTACATGTTCCTTGTCCATGTCTTCGGAAACCATACAGCTCTCCTATTGCACCAGTCTTAGATTGTTTTATTCAGTTTACGACTTTATCTGTTTTTTGTTTGTATGTGTTAACACCAGTGGCAAAAGTTGGTATTTACAATCTGTACATAAGTAGAAGTACAAATACTGATATGGAAAGCAATGATTCAACTTCAGTAGTTATGTCAAAGGAGAAACTTAATCTATAACCTGGAATGTACAAACACAATTCCAATGAAGATGGAATGTTGTTAAAATGAAAACAGAATCCAATCATTCACAAATCATGTTCAACCTAATAATTTCATTGAAAACACAACAAATACAAGATATTTAATGTTCAAACAATTTATGGCTAGAAGACATTCCAAAAAAGTTGGGACAGGTGGCAAAAAACACTAAGAAAGTTGAGGAATGTGAATCAAACACCTGTTTGGAACATCCCACAGGTGAACAGGCTAATTGGGTACATGTGGGTGCCATGACTGAAACCAACAGTGGAATGCCTGCCCATGACCTTTGATCTCTCAGGTGGCACTGCATCAAAAACTGACATCAATGTGTAAAGGGTATCACCATATGGGCTCAGGAATACTTCAGAAAACCAGTGTCAGTAAATACAGTTCTGAGCTACATTCACAAGTGCAATCTCAAACTCTATAATGCAAAGCAAAAGCCATTTATTAACACCTAAAAATGTCGCCAGGTTCTCTGGGCCAGTGCCCATCTAAGATGGACTTGTGAAAAGTGTTCTGTGTGTCCTGCGGCCCAAAGAGGAAAAGAACCATCTGGACTGTTATGAACACATAGTTCCAAAGCCAGCATCTGTGATGGTATGGGGCTGTGTTATTGCCAATGGCATGGGTAACTTACACATCTGTGAGGGCACCATTAATGCTAAAAGGCACATACAGGTTGTGGAGAAACATATGCTGCCATCCAAGCAAAGTGTTTTTCATGGATGCCCCTGCTTATTTCAGGAAGACAATGCCAAACCAAATTCTGCATGTGTTACAACAGCATACCTTTGTAGTAAAAGAGTGTGGGTACCAGACTGGCCTGCTTGCAGTCCAGAGCTGTCTCCCATTAAAAATGTGTGGCGCAATATGAAGCATAAAATATGACAATGGAGACCCTAGACTGGTCAACATAGGTTAAATATGAATTGAAAATTATATCAATATTTTTAAAAAACTATAATTGTATTGTGTTTTTATCTGTTTAACACAATGTCTCAACTTCATTGGAAACTGATTTGTACTTAAGAACAGAGTAAAAATGTATTTTGACCACAAAGTATAGTTTACCCTTTTTTAGTTTAACAATTTCACTCCCAAATTGTATGAAAATGCACAACACATGCAGAGTTTATACTAATTTATATGCCAAACTGAGCTAAATTGAACAACGTTAACACAATACATCTTTAGAGGTTGCATTTACAGTGTCCCCCTTCATTGTTGCTGGGTGTTTTCTTTTTGTAATCTATCCTTCATTAGTCACTGATGAACTCTCTTATTTGCAGTTTTTGTGCTCAGGTCAAAGCCCTGTCTAATAAAAAGTCTTAATTTGGGGCCATCTTGTGGTATGTCGGTGCCAAGGACAGTGTATGACAACATAATACGAGAAGATTTCGTTAGCCAGGCCAGAGAACTATATACAACGTCCCCGTTCTCGAACAAATCAGATTTCTAATGAAAATTTTGAGATTTTTTTTGTTCAGTATTTGAACGTCCTCCAAAAAAAACCCAGAAATAACATAACGCATGGCGCCCGACCAGCTGACCCACGATGTGCTTTGTTATTGTGTATAATGCAGCCTCTGTACGCAGACGTGTCCCTGTAGCTACATTTTTTTTCTTCCTATTGAGGACTATTAACCCCGAATTATGGCTCCAAAGAAGTGACACTAGATGAGTTCTTTGGGAAAAGAAAAGAACTTCCAGGGGGCAAGTCACCCCCACCGAGAGATCTGATACTTTAATAATGCTCTTTTCCATTAGCATTTCTGCATTTTTGTTTTGTTTAATCGAGTTAAGAGTTAATGTTTTTTTGTATGTTACTTTTTGTAAAAATAAAAAACAAATTTTCTTTGCTTTTTATCCCCTCATCATTGCTTGTTTAAAGTTATTTTGCACTTTTGTTAATAAAAAAAAAGGTTTACAAGGTTGGGGCAGAGTAGCTACAGATACGGTAATGCACGCCTAGCCTTGCCTATTCTAGAACTAAAGCATACATTTTTAGCAAAAAATAAATATATTTTTTAAATTATTTAATTGTATAAGGTATTAAAACTATACATGTATTTCTACTATGTAATTTATTATTAGAAAAAGCTAAAAAATGCTTTAAAAAGCCCATTTTTTAGGCTTGGAATGCATTATTTCTTGTTCCATTAATTGTCCTGGGAAATGTCGATACAAATTTCGAGCAAATCACTTCTCGAACCACCTTCTGGAAAGAATTGAGGCAGAGAATGGAGTTTGTACTGTTATAGAAAAACGGTGCTTTCCTGCCAAAGGCAATCATCAACCTTGTTATTATTAACCTACTTGAGGATTTTTGCTATTTGCGGCAGGGCTCGGTTCTGACTCCTTATACACTGTATTCCATTTTACAACCAAAGATGTTCGTCCAGTATAACATTAGCGGCATAGTTTTAAAGGAGGACTTGACTACGATGAGCCATCACTATTTGGCCTTGGTGGAGGTCTACCCTCAACTGACTTTTCTATTTTGACATTGGTTTCTTTTTCCGGACTATGAAAATATTGTTTTAGAATTGAGGTGTTTTAACTTAGTATTGAGTTTCTGGTGGCAATGAAGTACCCTGTAACATTTGATGACATAAAAAGGGGAAAAAAAGCTAATGACAAACAAAGACAGTCTGTGGCTGAATGTATCATCACACATGAAATTCCTCCAGAAAAACCACATCCTGAATATTTACCACCCTGACAGACGACCGGGGCCCGCTTGGCGCTTGTGCTTCCCGTTGGACGGTTTTGGAGGCGACACAAATAGGCGCGTTCATTACTGCGATCAAAGAAGACATTCCGCGGGTGTCAGAGCAGCTGGAGGTTTCCGTTTCTACACTCAGCATCTTTACTGTCATGCAGGAACACTTTGAAAAGTCTCCGATTGAAGCCACACATACGATTGTTTGCGGGGTCTCTAACTTTTTCAAGTATTTGAGATGTAATATTGTCTATATGGCACCTCAGTAAATGTGAAACATGAGTTTAAAATCATACATGCATTCTTAGATATCGACCCTTATCTTCCGAGACACCTGAAATCAAGTCATTGAAATTTTTCTAGCTCAGCTGCATCACGAGCAAAGCTCTTTGCCTACATCTTCGCTTCTACACGGCGGCAAGCAATCTGAGGAAATTGAGCAGGCGTCACCAAATGTGGACTTTGTCGAAAAAGCAGTGTGTCTCACTTACACAGCAGGTTTTGAATTAGTGCAGCAACAGGACCTTTTCACAGCACTGACTGACTACTCGGAAAAATTCCAATGCTTTGTCACAATAATCATGGAATATACTGTATATCCACCCACTCATTTTCTTAGCCGCTTACCCTTACAAGGGGCGCCAGAGTGCTGGAGCCCATTCCAGCTGTCAATGGGTAAGAGCCAGAACTGATTGCCAGCCAATCGCAGGGCACATGGAGACAAACAGCTGCACTCACAATCACACCTAGTGGCAATTTAGAGTGTCCAAATAAGTGCCCGGAGAAAACCAAAGCAGGAATGGGGGGAACACAGGTGGGTCTGGGATTCAACCCGCAACCTCAGAACTGTAAGACCAACGCTAAACCAGCTGATCCACCGTGCCGCCTGGATGGGGAAAAAAAAAACAAAAACAAAAAAACCCCATATATATATATATATATATATATATATATACTATTTAGCAACATTTAGCAAAACATGCCTAACAAGAACTTGATATTATACATATCACATACTAAAATCCATACTACAGCTGTATATACTACGTAACTGATTGAATAAAACTGCCTAAACATACAACAACAATCGCACATGACGTGTCGGCACTGAAAAAGTGACAGCATGCAAGTAGATGAAAGTAAAAATAATAATAAGCGTTACACACTGTTTGGTCAGCCTTGTCTGTCTCTTCCCGAGTTGATTAAAATAAAGGAAACGTCCACATTATTCAACTGTCAGTGAGAGGCAATTATTTTCCTTATTTAATATTCTGAAAACTTCGTTAGTTTGAATTTCAATGTTTTTGTTGTACTTTTCAAATGGCATTTTTTAATGTAGTGCTGTGTTGTGCGATTGGAGGTCCCGGGCATTTAATACTGGTTTTCGAAAAATGTTCTTTGACTGTTTGGTCACACATTGGTGAACCTTGGCCTGTCCTTGGTTTTGAACGACTAAGCCTTTCAGGGAAGCTCCTTTTATACCCAATCAGGACACTCACCTGTTTTCAATTAATTGGTTCGCATGTGGAACGTCCAAACTAGTGTTTTTTTTTTAAGCATAGTAAATTTTGGAACCTGTCCCAGGCATCAAATTCAAAATGAGAGAATATTTGCAACAACAACCACAACAAAAAACAAAAAAAAACCTTTCCTCAGTCTGAATATTAAATACGGTACATATTTTTTTGTATACATATTACACAATATCTTATCTTTATTGGAATTGGGGTTTATAATATTGCTGCAGTTTTTTTCTTTTCTTTTCTTTTCTTTTCTTTTCTTTTCTTTTCTTTTCTTTTCTGCCTGTAATGTATAGCGGATACGCAACAGATTATTATTCATACATTTTGAAAAGGCTTTGATTCTTATCTCAAATATCTCATTATCAGAATTTCTTCCATTTGTGCTGCCATGATGCATATCACAGTTATAGAACTGGACAGAAAAATGTCACTCGAATAATGCAGAAAGTGCAAATCTAGACAGAGTAGATGTAACAAAGCTTAATTGATTGATTGATTGATTGATTGATTGATTCATTCATTCATTCATTCATTCATTCAAAGAAAAAGGAACATGTTTTTTTCTACTAAGGTGGGGCATCCCTGTTTCTCGTCCCACAAGAAGAAAAAAAGAGGACTAAACTTAAAAAAGTGAAAGGATTGAATGCAAAAACAAAAAACTCTTGGCCTTAAGAGGTGAGTGTTCACCACGGGGGGGGGGGGGGGTGAATACTGCCTACCAGCATCTTTTGCTTGTCACTGAACCGCTCTGTAATGTTCGTTAACAGACCTGAAGGGATGTGAATGGGATTTTTCTTTTCTTTTTTTTTATTACAAATTGAGAGAGGTCCAGCAACATTAGATGCGGATGACCTGAGGCAAATGTTGTCCTGTAAGGCCAAAGAGTGAAATAGCTGGAGGGTGGGGGTGATTAGGCTTTTATTTCCTACTAACACTGTGCCAAATTACAATTATCCAATCATCCATTTTGTACAGCACTTTTCCTGTTGCTGGTTGCAACCAATCACATCTCACATTGTTCAAAAAGACAGATTGCAACTTGGACTGGTTAGCAGCCAATAACAGGGCTCATAAAGAGACGGACAACTATTTACACTCACATTCACTGAGTGCGAACTCAACCCAGGCTGCCTGCATAGAAGTCAGCCGAGTGAACTACGAAAGCATTTGGGCCTCCAAATTACACCTACAGTGTTCCCCAGCTATATCACTACTCGTCATTTGCAGTCCTGCGATATAACAGATTTTTTTTATTGTGGCAAACTAGTCCAAATTCATCACATTTGCCACAACCTGCTTGCAGCCATCACTGAGGTCCACAGGAAGTGATGAAGCATAATTGATTCGCTGTACAGAAACACATTGTTTGTTGTTCACACAGAGCAGAGAATACAGTACACGCTTGTGTATTGAAGTGTGTTGCTGCACCATGTGTGTTAAAGTAATAGTAGCTGGTTAACAATTACAGTGGTCTAATAATCATGTTAATTTCCGTCAGCCCATTTTGAATTTGATGTTGACTTTAACCCCTCCTCGAGCCGTCACCTTTATCGTGGTGGAGCGTTGTTTGTGTGTCCCGATGATCCTAAGAGCTAAGTTGTCTGGGACTTCACGCCCCTGGTTGGGTCACCCACGGCAAAAAGGTCCTAGGAAGCGGGTCATTGGGGCCCCCCCTCTAGAGCCATGACTGGAGGTGGGGCTTGAAGACGGGCACCCATGGGGCTTGACCGGGCACAGCCCGAAAGGGTAACATGGGTCCCCCTTCCCATGGGCTCACAATCTGTGAGAGGGGCCATAGGGGTAGGATGCGATGTGAGTTGGGAGGTGGCCAAAGGTGGGGACCTTGGCGATCCAAACAAGGAATGCTGTCAGGGAACAAATCAAACTCATATCTCAAAGCACCAATGTATTTAAAGGTCAAGTGTTATGAAATGCATGATTTTTAGCATGTTATTAATGAAAAAACGGCAGCCAGTATGGACCCATTCGTTTTTTCACCACAGAACATGATTTTGACGTAGATAGCTTTTTGTAATTCCCGCCATGAAATCCTCTCGAGGGATTTGTTTCTGACAAGAAGCAGGAAGTGACGTTGGTGGCAGGAGCACTCTCCAGCGGACTCGTTTGTTTCTATTAGTTTTACCTGCGGGAAGGTAGCTTGTTGTTCCTTCGTGTTAGAAAAAAATGCCGGCTTCTTGCATTGCTGCATTGCCTCGGAGTCGAGTGCATTTACCTCTTGTACATGCAAGAAAGTTGCTGTTTTTTCTGCGTGTTAGCCAAAATGCCGGCTCGTTGTGTTGTGGATTTTGCTTGAACACTCGGGAGGATGGATTTACCCTTCATAAGTTTCCAAGAGACCCGATTCGTCGTGAAAAATGCATTGCACGGGTGCAAAGAAGGAGAGCTTTGTGGGTTCCAAATGACAGGTAGGTTTGTATACAGCAACAAAAAAAAAAAAAATACTTTGGGGGAGACCACGTAATCCATCTCTCATAACGTAACAAAGGATCTGTGTACATATGACAGGGGTGCTAAATGTGTCAATGTGTGCGTCGGACGGTTTCCGCGTCATCCTCGCCAACGAAGGCTTGTGCGTCGTGCCTCGTGGATGAGCACGGCTGTGGCCGGGCTGGCTCCTACATACTGTCTGGGAGTCTGTTGTTAGTAAGAAGTGATCCGCATATCATCTAAATATGGCTCAAAACAACGGGGCAATATTGCCCAGGACACTTCACTCGATTGTGAGATGTTCTCTTCTTTGAAAAGATTTTCCGTGTCTTAGAGTAGGTGGGGGGATGAGCCGCCAGCCAAGCCCCGCCTCGCGGCCAAGCCGCCGGCCAAGCTCTGCCTCGGGGACGAGCACGGCTTCAGCCGGGCTGGCTCATACTTCACTTGATTGTGGGATGTTCTCTTCTTCGAAAAAAGTTTCTGTATCTGAAGGGGCGTTTTCAATGGCAAATGTCCAGTATGACATCACGGACAGTAGATGCAGCCAATATGTGTCACGTCCCATCGGATCGGGGGTAGGACCCAAATGCAGGACTCGGAAGATGTAAGGTAGTTCAAGGAGAAACGTTTAGTATATGCAGAGGTTGGGGATCGAGCAGGAAGTCCGGTGCAGCAGCGGTAGTTGGGACGTCGGGTGAAGAGAGCAGGTGAGCGGCCAGGCAGGAGTCGGTACACAGGAGAACAGTCAACGCAGGCAGAAGTATCAAAGGAGTCAGGCTTACAAGATTGCTCGGAGAACATGCGAAGGTTGGTACACACAGGTTCGATCAGGGATACCGGAGCACACGAACGGGACATGAAGATCAACGAACTGGCCCCGGCCAGTTGTCATCACGGTCATATAAATCCTCAGCATAATCAGGCTGCATGAGGCGCAGGTGTGCACCTCCCAATCAGCGCACCTGCGCAGGCACCCGCACAGCTCATGACAATATGGCGACCACTTGGATGTCGAATGACACTTCCGCTCTCCTCTCATATTTATTTTTTTGTATGGACATTAAAGTGAATAATGTTATATGTATTTTTCCTTTCAATATCTATTTTAGAATGTTTATATGGATGACATTTGAACTTTAAGATATAAAAGGACTTTCTGAATCAGGAATTTTCAGCTACTGCATATTGGTCAGGCACGTATGCACCGAGATACTACATTTGAGAATATGACACACACACTCCCACAGAGGAAGTGTGAATCAATCGGCCCTCCACACACACTTAACCTTTCAGGGAAACATCAGACCGCAGCATGCACGAGTTCTTCACCACATCAAACATTTAGGAGAGCGTGCTTATATAACAGACCTGAGTTTGGGATACAGAAACAACAAAACAACGACTATATTCATATATTTAAAAAAGCATTTTTAAATGCAAAGCAGCTGACCTCCCACTCAACTTGTCTTACCTCCTCTTCCAGGCAGCCTTGTGGTTTAGCATGACAACACACTTCGACACCACAAGAGCAAAACTGGATGCTTGTGTTGTCTGGCTGGCAGGAACCTGGAGTAATTGCTGGAGCGTCACGCGCAAACGCCGTCAGGGACGATCAAAAAACCCTCACGGGCAGCCATCTTTCTTCCCTCCCTACAAAAACAATGAACGGCATCCTTCCATTCAGAGGCCCTTTTTTTTCTACCTCCAAAGTCATGGCACACTTTTGCACATGGACACGCGGCATTAGAATGTTCTCACACGCTCTCCAAACCACAAACGCACAGACACCCTCAGGAGCAGCAAACACACCTCTTTTTTCCCTCTATTTACTTTCCCAGAAGCCGAGAGCGGCCATCGTGTGTTTGTTTTTGGGTTTGGGAGTGTTTGTCTGTGTTTTGAGGCGGTACATCAGGCCCGGCATCAGCACAAGGATGCTATGTTCATACTCATCATTGTGTAGGCACAGAGAAACTTTTTTTTCCTTAGCGGCCTGCCCGAGTGTCAATTATTCTCAAAGTACAAAGATGCCTTCAGATATGAGTGACTTGCCTCACGGGTGCTTTGAGATACGAGCCAGCGTTCGGCCAATTCTTTGCTTTAACTTGTAAGCAAAGATTCAAGATACGAGCGGTGTAACGTGGCAGTGAACTCAACTCAGTACTCTTCACAACAAGCGGCAGTTTACAGAGAAACATCCATCGATCCATTTTCTTAGCAGCTTATCCTCACGAGAGTTGCGGGAGTGCTGGAGTCTATCCCAGCTGTCAACGGGCAGGAGGTGGGGTACGCCCTGAAGTGGTTGCCAGCCAATTGCAGGGCACATGGAACAGCCACCCTCACAATCACACCTAGGGGCAATTTAGAGTGTCCAATTAATGTTGCATGTTTTTGGGAAGCGGGAGGAAACCGGAGTGCGCGGCAGGGTTCAAGCTGTTGGCTGACTTTACATACCAAAAAGCTGTTTAGCTTGATGCTAACAAACAACACAAAATTCCATATATGGGCTAACGAATACCATCGGTGTCACAGTGTTACAACCTTTAAAGCAAACAGTGGAATAAGACATGAAGACAATATAAAACTGACAGGCCTTATCCTTTGTGCACGATTAATTTGAATGCAGCCTACTGAGTCAGTTGTGAAATTATTCTTTGTGTCTTTAGGTAGGTTTTATCAGCATTTTTCATGCTTCGTCTGAGCTGAAATATCACCGGCATCCTCTTGGCAGGCGGGGCACACTCTGGAGTGGTCGCCAGCCACTCACATTTCCACTGATGGACACTTTAGTCAACACTGAACCTAACCTATACTTTTGCTATATGGGAGGAAAACCCATAAATGAGAGAAGAACATGTGAACTACACACAATAAGCCCCAAACCCAGAACCAATTGACTGTGAGGCAGATGAGCTAACCACCAGGGCAAAGTGCTGTCTGCTCTCATTAACACTGGCCTTGAAATCCACCAAGACAAGTACCATAAAAATAATTTCAATACCATAAATATAATAACTCACATGCTGATAAATCAATGTGAGCAACAGAGATGTGTTTGTTTTTAATGCTGAGCTGTCCACTTACAATTTCGTTGTAAACTCAATAAAAGCAGATGGAGGTTAAACCAGCAAAGGAATGTTCGGTGGAACTTAGTTAAATTTTAATGTAGCTGTAATTGGTGATTAGTTAAACTATTTAGCTGTACACTATGCAGTAGAAATTAAAAAAATGGAACACCATCTGATCGGTGATGCTAGTTGACTTCCAAGTTGTTCTTATTTCATAATGTAAAGTGAATTAATTCCTTTTAGGCTCAAACTGTCACCAACTGTTATTAAATGTACACACAATCTTTGAACATTTTGAATTGCATAACATTAATACAACCGTAAGGAAGTTACAACCTCTGCATAATAAAAATAAGTAAAACAGTACTACTCCGAGTAAAAAGGTGTTTCCAGTTTTTTTTTCCCACTCATGGTATTTTATAGGAATTGCTGCAACAAGTGTTGTGTATCTGTCATCAGGTTTTATGATTTTTTTATTTGTTTCTTTTTTAGTACACATTTACTACAGCGTAAAAAGCTTGCAGTTAGTTTGCAACCTTCTCATCTTGTTTTTGGCTCCATGCTCTTCACACTAACATATGTTTAGTAAAACTCATTGCTGACGTAACAAAAAAAAGTGAAAAGGAAAACAGTGGAAATTTTAAACTTTTAAATGTAGATTTCTAGCATGACAATAAAATGCATTCTAATTCTTTTGGCCCTTACTGAACAAATGTCTTACAAGATTTTCTGGTCCATCGTATAATATTTGGACTTTATACCTATGAACCACATTTTTCTGGAAAAAAAAAAAAAAACTCCAAATAACGCAACTTGTGACAACAAATCTGGCACCCTAGTCTGGGATGATGCGCCCCCTTTTGACATGTGGGCCACGGAAATACAAACAGTGATGGAAGGAGTTTCAAAGATGATTAAATTTTGATTCAAGAATTGTATTTCCAGCAAAAAAAAAAAACAGCAACATATAAGATTTGCACATCGTCATTCATCATGACAACAAAAACAAATACTGTATAGGTAAAATAACTTAATAGTTCAGCTTGCTGATAGCTGGTCAAACATTTAATGTAGAAACGGTGTCGGTTATGCATTTAATTGAGAAGATGATAAAGTTAAACTGGTTAATTATCATTATCATTAAAAATGATATGATTATTGTAATTGTCAATAAAATTTCTTCCACTACCTACATAAGGAAGAAATTAAAATGAAAGAAAAGATTGATGTGCTTACATTGCACTGGTGTTTGACGGGGTTATTTTAGACCAAACTCTTCCAACGATGCCTTTAAGGACCTTTCTTGGAGCATAAAATGACTTTGCCAACCTATTCCCACAAAGCTGGAAGCATACGGTTGTCCAAAATGTCTGGATAAGATGAAGAATTAAGACACAGGGGTGACTTAAACCTTGATTGATGTTGATTAAATAGTAAATATGAGTCTATATAAGCTTGTTACCACACTGTGACATGTTCCGCAGCTCAGCTGGATGTTGGCCAGCCACAAGCGAATGTCAGCACAAGTGAAGATTGACTGCCGCTCTGTCACGGTCCATGCAATGTGGGAGTGAGAGGCAGATTGAGAAAGTATGTGTTGGCTTGTGAGTGTGAATGTCAGTGACGGGCATCTGTTTGCACACTACTTACTTACTGCTACTGACGACCTGCATCTATGCTTTAAAAAGTCCAGCAAACAACCGTATTCCACTAAGTACGAAAACTGCACGGTATTTGCAATATTGTGAATTTTAGAGTTGTCATTGGAGTTGTCAAGGCAAAGGTTGGAGCAATTTTATCATCATTTAATGCCCATTTGTTACGAGCCATTCCGCCCCCCCCGACAAATACAATGTCGCTGTTGTTCATGCACAATGTAAATCACTTAAATCAGTGCTTCTCAACGTCTGGTAGCAGTGCTACCTCTACACAGTTCAGCTGGACTTTATGTTTAAGTTCAATACATTTGTATATCATTTTTGAGAACTGTATGCTTTTATTTATTTATTCGGGCACTGTTCATATCTTTTTTGATTCCTTTTTAAGTAAAATCTTAATATTCAAACTGTATAATGTTACAGAGGTTTAAAATAAATATAAAATACAGACTACTGTATTTTAATGTTGGTCATTAATTTAGAGTCCGTCACCTTAATGGACAGGGAGGATTCCCTTCTTTGTGGCCTCCTTGACAATTGTGACATGTTTTTGTGGTTCAGAAAAAAAATCTAAAGTAGTGCATTCGATGTGGAGCCTCAAAACCCAGAACAGGGCTGTAGTTTTTTCACTGCAGTGTGTCCATCAAATGTGGGGCTCAATTGCTTGGTGTGTGTTGAAGAGTCTCCAATTCAGTTGCTTTCGGGTGCGTTGGTCTGTGTGCGGCAGGCCCTGGGTTCATTGAAAATTCTCCATAGGTGTGAAATGTTTGTAAAAATGTGACGTAGGATTGGTTGGTGACCAGGTGTATGCTGCCTTGCGCCCAAAATCAGCTGGGAAAGGCTACACCTCTACTGTGACCCAGATGAGACCAAAAAATGGACAGGTGGATATATCAAGACATGTTGGACAATTGACCTTTCCGACTGGCGATCTTCAACTCCGCCCCCCTTAACTATAGTTGCCATGCCCCACAATCTTCCAAAATGGCGACTGAACATAACAGGTTTGAACTGGATTCTCTATCGTGTATTGCAGATAATATTGGGGTATCTTTTTTGCCAAATGCGTCAGAATTGTCCAAGAGACTTCTACAGAGAGAACTCAAGTATTTCACACAAGGATATGTACACGGAATTAAGATTTTTGACGGAGCAGGATGCAATGTCAGAGTTACAGCGAAACGTTGGTGATCGATGCAAAAAACTTTGACGCCTCAAACTTCATATTGAAATCCAACAGGATAAAATTTCGGAATTGTACTGCGCGTGTACAGCAGGGTGAGTACTTTTTACTTGGAAAGATCACGAGTAATATCATTGTAGTCTTTGTAAGTGAGTGGGTGTATTCATTTGACTTGGCTCGTAATGGAACCCAGTGCTCTGTTTTAAAAGTCCGATGTGATACAAATAGGCAAATAGACATTTATCTTGCATGAAATTGTGCATTTACGTATCAGTAAGGCGACTCTTCGGCATAATACCACATTAGACACTTAATTCAGCAGGTCAGTGATACGCTAACAAAGTGAAAGTTGTTCTCCTGCAATGTATAAAGCACTGATGATAATGAAATCAAACTCAGAGAAGATACTTCTCCCTCATTTACCTTTCAAACATACAGCCTTGTGTTTGTTGATATTGTCCACATTTAGTTGTATGAGTACGTGCGTTCTTCCGCGAGCTTTAATCCATCGTAGACACCACCTCTACTGTGTTTTAGGCTTTGGAAAATGAACCAACGAGGCCCCTTGTAACCTAGCAGGATATCGTTCATCAGAATTGCATGTTCCCCAAGCGCATCTGAGGACTATTTTGTTCGTAATATTAACTTTTCCAACCGTACGCTACCGATAGCCAGCATTGCTTGAGGGACAAGACGACAAGAGGGGGGGGGGGGGGTCATGCCAGTGGTTAAGACAATGCAGCTATCTGATTGGCTATTATTGTACAAGTGATTGACAGGTCGCAAAGGTCCATTGTGGCATTGCAAATATGTGGGAACACTAGGGCGTGATTCTTGTCCATCAAGGTGTGTGTGCGCTTAAATTTGGTTGAATGAACCTGACAGGATGGACAAGAATTCCCATAGGCAGATGGCAACTTTTTGTAAAGATGTGAAAAATATTGCATGTATAAATGCGCACTCCATTATTTTTTTCCACTTTTTCAGTTCAACATAATCTACGCATGCATGTGAACCTCCTATAAACGGGATTATATGGACATTTCTCCAAAGAACAATTCCAGACCGTAATCCATGACACACCTGCTGAGTGTCAACACAGGCAGACACTCAGAGTTTGAGTGATGGGCCTGAAGCACAGCTGCTTGAGGTATTTGACAGTTGCCGGTGGCCCTCTCCGCGCCATCATCATTTGTAACACAAGACAGATCCACAGAGAAGACGTGGAAAGCGGAGATCTAAGAGACAGACATTCCCTCCAATTTGGTTAAAGCTGGCGGTCACATGACTGGCCGAAAAGGAGCACAGATTGAAGGACCTCTAGCCGTCAACTCCTTCAAAGGTTGCTCTTCGTGGTGAGAGCGAAGAAGAAGGAGACAATCCTATTACTATCAGGCACATTTAAAGAAAAAATACAATAAAAAAAGTAGCGCACAGCGGGCAGCTTCAGGAGCAATTTCCCAGCAAACCGCATTTGAACTTCAGTGGAAGAGTTGATGAGGTGATTCTCTTTTGAAGGCTCTCGACTATGTGACCACTAAAAGAGAAGCGCGGATAAAAAGGATGGAGAAACGTCTGCTAAGTGACAGACGGATGGAGGGCGAGCTGGCTTCTGTCGACATCCCGCATGTCGACGCAAATAAGGCGATCCGAATGACCAGCCGACGAGAACAAGACTGCTCTTTGTGTCTCGCATGGTCAGATGGATGTGTTTTCCCACATATCTCCTCTGCCTTTTAATTACAATAAGTTGGTGCCATAATAGGATTGTCGAGCGGCAAAGAGTGACATCTTAAAAGGAAGGCTTTCCAGTTGAAATGTGCCTTTGAGGGCCAATTTTCCAGAGCTTTCTTGCTTCACTTTAAAGCTCCATCCAATTGAGCAGGCCTTTCAGTGTAGCCGGGATACAAATCCATTGCCAGCGCAGCTATCACAGACCCAGAATGAGCATAAAAAAGCTGCATTACATCTTCTCCCTTGGCTTCTCATGTGCCGGACCCTTCTATAGCGCGAGGCAGCCCACTTTGGCGTGCCAAATGACTGTGTTACTGGGATTGGTCATAGGGAAGTCAAAGAATTGCTGGGAAGACAATGCTAACGGATCTCCATCTTACGTTATTTGAGAAGCGCAATCGTCATGCTGCCGCCTGCCAAGCTGCTTCCTCGGGGCCAGCCACCAATCACACATTTGCAGAGGCTTATTTTTCTCCATTGTCCCATCAAAAGGTCCCCCACCACTCTCACTTTTCGTTTACAGCTGACAGATTCCATAAATGCCGGGGTGTCACTCGGTAACGCTGCGAGATGGAGGATCCGTGCAAGTGATAACTGGGCAGCCAAGCGTCACTCCAGTGCCACGGTCCATTGGTGGGGGCATTCAAGGCACGCTCAGCCAACACTCCTAAATATTCTCCACAATCGGAAGCGTTCTACAACATTCATTTGTCACGTTCCACATGTTTTGTGTTGCTGCTGAAAGATTAATCACCAAAAAAAAGTTGTCTTTAAACTACATTTTAATAGACTCACAGTCATACGTCTGTAAAAGTTAATGGTTGGCACTGAAGAGTAATACATAAAAGCATGCAGTGAAGTAATGAGGAGGGAATCATGTAATCCACTAATTCAACAAAAGACTCGACCTTTCTCCAACTCCTCTGTAATGCTGGATGAAGATTTTATTGGAACATGTTCATGGGAGGCGGCACGGTGGAGCAGCTGGAAAGTGTTGGCCTCGCAGTTCGGAGGTTCTGGGTTCAATCCCAGACACCCCTGTGTGGAGTTTGCATGTCCTCCCCTTGCCCGCATGGGTTTTCTCCGAGCACTCCAGTTTCCTACCATATTCCAAAAACATGCAACATTAATTGAACACTCTAAATTGCCCCTGGGTGTGATTGTGAGTGTGACTGTTTGTCTCGATGTGGCTTGCTGGCAACCAATCCAGGGTGTACCCTGCCTCCTGCCTGTTGACAGCTGGGATAGGCTCCAGCACTCCATGTGACCATTGTGATGATAAGTGGCTAAGAAAATGGATGGATCTTACTCCTAAAAGCCAAAGAAAAAGAAAATATACATAATCTCTTGATGCTGACTGTAGTGAACTCCAAAAGAAGATAGCCGGAAATATGTCAGCAAGCCTCAGAAATAACATTTTCTATTCAGGCCCAGTACTCTCGAATGTCATATCTCCGGATATGAGAACTGCTACTGCAGTTTCGCAGATATTTAGCTCAAGTACACTCCTGTTTTACTGCCGCTTCTCCTCTCCCCTCCTCTCCTGCTCGGAGATCGCCAAGTGTGGTGATGACAAAATTTGAGGCGGTTGCTGTATGTATTCTGCATCGACCAACTGGGCAAGATCTCCGGTTGACCACTTTCCTGGAGGCACTTCTGTGAAGGATTCTACATGGACGGACCAGGCCAGGTTCTGAGGAAGAACCACTTTTTTGAGGCATCTACCTGGGGCACTTCAGCACATCTCTTTCGATTGAATTTTATGCTGCTTCAGCCAACATTGTACAAATGTTTCCAACTTGATACTAATTGGACGTTGGTCATCCTGGAAGGGGGCTCTCTCCATCTGTGGTGTCTCCTCAAGGTTTCTTCTTTTTTCCACTAATATCGTTTTGACTTTTTCCTTGCGCAGTTGGAGGGTTTAGCTCAGGGTATGTCACAAATCTCTGTCAATTTGAAGCCATTAGAAACTCTTTTGTGATTAAGAGCTATATGAATAAACTTGACTTGACAAAGGTAGATTTGCTCAGATTTCATTAGATTTGCCTCCATGTGTTGGAACCTCATCTTTTTTTTCTGACTTTTGAGGCATATTTTTCCTAAAACATAACAGACCGTTTCTAAATTGAACACGTTTTGGGGGTTCCAAACTGGTAATACCACAGTGTATTTTTGGATAGTGGAAGTGTTTGAAAATGCACTTACAAACTCAATTCCAATGAAGTTGGGATGTTGTGTTAAACACACACAAAAAAAACCAAAAAACAGAATACAATGATCATGTTCAACCTATATTCAATTGAATGCACTACAAAGCCACGATTATTAAAGTTCAAACTGACAAATATTGTTTTTTGCAAATCATTAAGAAAGAATTTTGTCATAAACCATCGGTGCAGGGATGGACCCAAATGCAGGACTCCCAGTCAAAGGCATGATGTTCATTGGGTTTTATTATAAACTAAAGTTATGCACAACAACACAGTCCAAGAACGCAGGATCCAAAAAACAAGAAACAATGTCCGATAACTATGAGACAACTAAAGAGCATAACAAAAGCGCGATGGGACTATAAGGGTGCAGTGGCAGAGTAACCATGGATGTAGTAAAGCATACTCAACGAACTGGCAAATGCTAGTGACAAAACTCCAACTTAAATACATGGTCTAATCACAGTGCCTCGTGTGAAACAGTTGTGACCGGCGACAGTCGTCATAAATGAAACCGCTCAGAGCGGTGGCCAGGCCAGACCCCTCTTTGCCGTGGTCCAGCCTTGTGCATGACAGAATTTTTTGGGTGCAAATTTGCAAATCTTTGTAATCTGTTTTTTTTTTATGCTTAACACAAAGTCCCAACTTCATTGTGATTGGGCTCGTAATAACTTGGGATGCTGGTGGCATCAGAAAACCATTCAACTTTAAAATCATGTTTTTCATTGAAAAAAGAAGAAGACTTTGCATAGATTGTAACAAATTTTATTTGCCTCAAAAATGAACATTTTGCACCCTCGGGAATGCCAAGGAGTTGACTAAATACAATTAACAAAAAGGCACGAAAAATAGAAGAGGCTGAAAGAAATGATGCACAAGTTGTGAAAATATTGAAAAGTGTTAGTGAGTGTGTTTGTCAGCAAACAAAGAGAACAACCAAAAAGAAATAGAACAAGAAAAAAAGCGAGAGTGGAAGGCGATGCAGAGCAGCCAAACCCTGCGGCCCTAACCTCAACCACATCTTCATAAGCTGCAGCGCCTCCCTTTTCCCTCTCCCTAGACCAGCCTCTGGGCCTGCAATAAATACATTTTCAATTACAAGCACCGGGGAGCACAAGACGAAGAGGAGGAACAAGGGAGGGAGGAAGAAAGGTGGAGGGGCCTCCAGGAGTCTGACACAACCCCTTGGCCTGACACCTCCGATCATATCAATGATGTTAATCAGATTGTATGGTGAGCTAATCACTGGCTGAGTTTTTGCACACACTCACTTGGAACTGGGGGTTTTGTCCAGGTACTCTAGCTTCCTACCGCACTCTGAAAACATGCATTTTAGTTTTAATGCTGACTCGAAATCCTCCATAGTTGTGAATGTTGGGGGTTATTGTCATGATCTGTGTTTTAATTGACATTTACTTTTTCGCTGTCACGTTCACGTCTTGTCTGCTGTTTTGGTTTCCGTCCCCGCTCTGCCTGTTCTCATCAGCTCGTGTCCATTTTTTCATCTATAATAGTTCATCTCAGGTAATGTTTGAATGTTTTATTATTGGTATATGCCCCAAAATGGAGATAGGCAGGCTGTTCCAAAGTTTCAAATGAGCATAATTTCTTCCCAGCAGAGGTATGTAATTTAGATTATTTAACTCAGACAATTTTGCAAAGATTTTAACATTGAAATATTTGGCATTCCCTGTCGGAATGGGAAAGTTTAGATTTTGGTCCACAGGAATCCATGAGTTCATTTGTCACCTCTAAAACTCGTATGTTGGGGCCATCTGAGAAAAATTTAAATCTGTGACTACGGCTCACCATAAACAGAGCAACACAACCGGAACATACTCAATTGTCAGCTTTTGTGTAGATTTCTGCCAATAGTTTGGACAATCAGAAATGCATATCAGGCTTTCAGCCCCCCCAAAAAAAATGTGTTTAAGCGTAAGAGAGTCTTTTCAAGCTGGCGAATTCTGTGCCGCCACCATGCCATTCAAACACAATCTCACCAGGGTGTGGCAAAATCCTCACATCTGCAAAGCAATCATCAGGAAAACAAAACAAAACAAAAAAAATGACGTACATTCTGTCACGACCCATCGGAACGAGAGGTAGGACCCAAATGCAGGAACTCGGAAGACGCAAGGTAGTTCAAGAAGAGACACGTTTATTGTATGCAGAGTTCGGGGATCGAGCAGGCAGTCCGGTGCGGCAGCGTTTGTTGGGGCGTCGGGCGAAGAGAGCAGATGAGTGGGCAGGCAGGAGTCCGTACATGGGGAAACAATCAACGCAGGCAGAAGTATCGAAGGAGTCAGGCTTACGGGGTTGGTCGGAGAACGGACGAAGGCCGGTACACACAGGTTCAATCAGGGAAACGAGAGTGCTGGAACGGGACATAAAGCTCAACGAACTGGCGCAGGACCAGTCGTCACCGGGTCCTATATATACGGGGGATGATCAGGCCGCATGAGGCACAGGTGTGTGCCTCCCAATCAGCGCAGCCGCACAGCTCGTGCTGAAGCGGCAGGATCATGACACATTCAACTACTCAAACTGCATTGTGAACGGGAGAAAGCCTTTTTCAACACTTTGGACTAGTCAATGCTTTTGAAAAATAAGGCACCAATGTGAGGACTGACCAATATTACAGATTTGTGGGAAAATGTGAAATTGACCAAACTGGGACACACTGTTGGACTTTTCCACCTGACGGTGCTGATCAAAATATCCAGACTCTCTCTTTATTCTCACTCTTTCTGCCCAAACGCGGTTTTTGTGGTCTAAATAAATAAATAAATATAGTAGAAAATATTGTATGCGGAACCTCAAACCTTGATTAGGTATTGCAGTTTTTCCCATTGCTGCGTGTTGTTCAATGTGCAGTGTTTAATCACACCGTGTTTCAAACAGTTGCAGAGTGTAGTTTTTTTTCACAATGCTCCACTTCAGTCTCATCCAGCCATATATCTTTGTGTGCTGCAAGCCAAACAGGTGGCATCTCTAAGTATGTTTTTTGTTGTTGTTGTTGTTGTTGTTGTTAAAGCCCAACATTTCCCTACTCCACTCTTTGCAAAGCGTCCGACAGTCTAGCCTAAATGACAAAGTAGGCCATAGTAGGCTGAAGCGATTGGGCCAATTGGTAGTTTCCCATTGGAAGTTTTTCTTTCTTTTTTTTTCTTTTAATTCCCTGCCCCCCCCCCAAAAAAAAAAAAAAAAAAAAAAAAACTGTCTTGCTGGTTGAGCAGGTGATGACACAGCAGATATGTGAGCGATTGCTCTTATCGCTGTGGCAGTTCATAGCTGGAGGCAAAAACCAGGCCGCAACACCCAACTGTTCACCTTCACTCACTGTTTGTTTGTGAGAAGCCTGACGACACGTGACGTTCAGGACAAAGCATTGAAGGGCATCACCTAATCGGCACCTAAATTGGATTTTTGCCAAGCATCACTGCTGCAGTTTACGTTTGAGATGTGATCCTTGATATGTTGTTTGCAATCTACTTGTGTGATCCAATATTCCAAAAAAAGACAAAGACAGTTCCGATGGGCACGTTACAAAATATAAAATGTTTAGCATCTTAACTCATTTTTTTTAAGGGACCCCACATGACAAATGTCTTTGCGCACTGCTCTTAAAACAAACCAGTGAGAAGCAGAATGGATCCACAGGGCATCTGGACTAGTGCAAAATACAAAAACTATAAATAAAACAAGCTAGACTAATGACTGTATCTGGTAACTACATTGCAGTTGCAAACTATTCACCTCGTGCTTTTGCAAGAAACATCATACGAACAGACACACACATACAGTTGCTCCTATATTTGTGTAGGGGAATCACAACTGGGTGGATTAGCCAAACATAGTTTTACTATAGAATAAATTTGACTCAGGTAAAAGTACCTAACCCTAACCCTAAAAAAAAAAAAAAATAGTCCTCAAAATATTATAATATAATTGAGTAAGATTATTCATTAAAAAGATGATCAAATACTGAGTACCTGGTGACAAACCAAATCTTCTTCTTTTTCTTTGGGTTTGTCCTGTTAGGGGCTGCCACAGGGTGTCATCTTTTTCCATCGAAGCCTATCTCGTGCATCTTCCTCACTAACACCCACAGTCTTCATGTCCTCCTTCACCACATCCGCCAACCTTTTCTTTGGTCTCCCTCTCGCTCTTTTGCCTGGCAGCTCCATCCTCAGCACCCTTCTACCAATATACTCACTCTCTCGCCTCTGGACATGTCCAAACCATCGAAGTCTGCTCTCTCGAAACTTGTCTCCAAAACATCCAACTTTGGCTGTAATGACCTCATTTCTAATCCTATCCAACCTGCCCACTCCCAGCGAGAACCAAAAAACCAACCCCCCCATAAAATTAAATAAATAAAGAAAATAACTGTGCTATTTAAAAGTTTTCCTAACACTCTTGATTTAACTAATAGAATAATAAAATGCTAAAATTGGTGCAACTTCATGCACAAGAAATTAACTTTTGTTTTCACTTTTGAAAAAACACAGTAGGCTCAAGAGACAGAGATAACAATTTCTTAATGCGGCTTCATTTCTTAAAAAAAAAAAAAAAGCCGCTGGAATGAATTGCTGTGCATAATAAAAACTGAGTCATAGGTTTAAAGTTGACTTCTTGTAGGCTGAAATGCTAACGTTCTTAAGCGGACAGATGGATGCGCCTGGCTCAGCCAATCTTTTTCTGCAGTCTAATCGGTAAACAGATTGAATATTGTTTCTCTTCTAACTATGAGTCGCACGCTTTTGTTTCCTTCATTGTTTCTGGCATGCTTCACATACAGAAGAGTTTGCTTTTGAAAATTTGACTTCTGAATTGGGCCGCGGAGACTTCGTGTGCGGTCATGTGACTGTGTGCCTCCGTCTGATTGGTGAAATGAAGTGAAACGAGATAACGTTGGATAGGTAAGAAGAGTGGTGACAGCGGCATGAGTGAAATTTGTCCCAAAAGTTCCAGCAAATTGTAAATGGAGTAAATGTAACATGCTGCGTCTAACTTCTGCTCACATAGTTAACATTTACGATTGTCGTGCCTGACAATTTTCCGAGCAGATAGGAAAGGTGAAAACAAAAAAACAAACAAAAAACATTACTCCTATCACACCGCACAGAAGACATCTGATAATTGGACCTTTGCTCGGAAGGGTGTGAAAATGCTCAAATTCAGCCCAACTGAGATATGCGTTAACCCCGGTTTAGTCAATGGAAGACGGTGAAGAATATTCTGTTTTTGTGGGAATGTTGGCTATTGCTCACACAACACACAACTCAAGTCGGCGGGCAAAAACCACCATGGGGCAAAGGCAGTGTGTTTTTCCAACACAAAGCGGACTGCTGCCTCAGCTCCTGTCACAACTCCGCCGGCCTGGGTGACGCTCCCTTTTCTGAGCACCGTGACCACTGTGGTAATTACGTGAAGAAGGAAAAAAAATAAAGGGAAGAGGGGGGCCAGCATTCTGGCAGTGTCACAGAGGCTGTGTTTGTGTGGGGTGCCCAATTCCCTGATTCCAGGGTGGATGTGAAGGGATTTAGCACTACGAAAATTCCCCCGTGCCTCATTCTCGCCTGTCACTCGTCCACGGCTCACCCCACCCACTCCTTGATCTGCCCTTGCCTCCCAACAGGGGAGGAGAAAGGGGGTGGAAGGGGAGCGACGTGCTGGAGGTCAACGCAAGTATGCGGCCAGGCCTCCCTGACTGGGAAAGGTCAGTAGGTCGGGGCGGGCGGATGTTGTCATGACTGCTGATGCTGTAACGACAGCAAAGTGGTACAGTTTGAGGTCACATTCAAAATCGAATCGTGTGTGTGTGCGAAGATTTCATTGTCTGCCAGTGGCGGAGCAGTAAGCTCCCTGGAGACGGCCAGTTTGCTGGCGTCATCGGCGCTAACGAGGAGCACGCTGTTGCTGTTTCCACAGGGCTTGCCAAAACAGCTCCCACACAGGGGCCCATTGCACATTTCGCTCAAGGTGTGGGACCCAGCATAGGCCCTGAGCAACAGAGAAAAATGATGTTTGGATTGTGTGTGTGGACAAGATGCGGCCGCATCTGTGAATCCCCATGCCCTTCTTCCTACTCCATCCAATCAGCCCGCCTGAAGGTGGGGGGCCACCAGCCCCGCCAGGCAGGGGGTTATGGGAGATGTGGTCTGACTACAGGAGTCGATGTGATTGAGGTCTCACTTGAAGCAAACACACAGCTATTTTGACAGATGCTCGGGCTGAGGTCTGCAATTACCCAGGACATAAACACAGTGAGCAGATGCCAGGCTGGAGCTCTGAAAGGCCCAGGGAAGACTAAACGGCACACGGCGACGTTGCGGAGGCCGCTGCGGGTTTGGCAGGGACCAAAGATGAGGGAGCCAAGATGACCAGAGCGGAACACTGAATGCGAGGGAGCGTCCGAGGAACACACCTACCATGACGTTTGACTGGATCGTCTTGTGCAAGAGTCTGAGGTCATCGCTTGGGTTATTTTAATTTGTTTCCAGAGCACTCATTTTGACACAGCAAAAAAAGAACAACAGTAGAGCAGTAGTACACATACAGTTAGCTGGATTGCCACACACACACTCACACAAAATAAAAAATTGAAGGAATGCTGCAATTTATTTTTCTAGATTTTACATCACTTTGATACCTGCAGACAGTGTGGCAACCATATTTAAAACTTAAAGACCACATTGATCAAATTAAAAACCTTTAAGGGCTCAAAAAACAGTACAATATTCACCCAAGACAGACAAATACTCATATTCACACCTATGGACGATTTAGAGTCTTCAATGAAACCAAGGCCTGCCCCACTGGCTCCATCTATCCATCCATTCATCAGCTGCCTGCCTTTGTGTGTGCACATGTATATGTGAGTACAGCACAAAGGTAGATGAGGACGTGCTAAAACAGTTGGAGAGGGAAGGGCCTAACATGCAAGTTTTTGGAATATAGTAGGAAGTATAGTAGAGAAATCGATGCAAGCAAAAGAAGAATAAAAACAATCTCCGAAAAGAGTTCACCGTGCTGCTTTCTGTCGTATCTACAGTCATGCATACTGTATTTTACATCTGCAGCCAATTCGTGAAATTAATTTTGATGTAATTGATATTTTATTGTTTTGCTATATTGTACATAACTGGCGAGCACCTTGTTATGATGCAGTCAGTTTCTGTTTCTGAGACTATCCATTCTGTGGTAGTGTCCAAAAAAAAAAAAAAAAAAAAAAGCCAATGAAAAAACAGTCTAATCTTTTAATTTTTTTGGACTTTTGAGTCATACTTCTCTCAGAAAATTCGGGTTGTTCAACAACATTTGATCCTTGCGACGTCCACATAAGTCGGAACAACATAATCTTGATCGATGCAAACAAAGCAACATGTTTCTTTTTTGTCCACAGGAGGACTTACCTTTCTCCCTCTTTAACACCCACCGTCTCACTCGCCCCCCTCCTCCTATCCTGGGAGAGGAAGCTGGACTGGCGCTAAAACAATTCCCCATTTCAAGCGTGCTGAATCAAAGCGCAACCATGGAGACAATGCGGCGGCTGCCACTGTTATTTACTGTAAAGAAGTGGGGGCCCCATTGTGAGCAAAGTGCTCTTTGGAGACCTCAAATTTAGCGTATTTGAATGGAACACGCTGTGAATGCACGTCCGACTACATAAAGCTTTTGGACCGGCAGCCACAGTGTCGCCCTTTGCACTAAAAGAGTGCAGAAGAGATCATATTTACCCACCATTCAGACTGCTTTATGTGCGCCCATCAGCCACATCCTATTCGGATAAATCAAGGACACGGGGAGCGGCCGGCACACTGGAGCGTATTTTCCACAGTCAATTAACAGCAGGGCCCGACCTAAGCCTGGGAAAGCAAATAACGCGGATTAGGCTTCTTCAAAGGACGGGCCATGAGAAAGATGGAAGCAGGAGGAGCAGACAAAGGTGGGGGTTAGCACCGCATACATAGCTTATCTGTTATGACACTAAGATACACAACGGAAAACGTGGATGATGCATTCAACAACCGCGCAAGTGAGGTGTGGGCCTCAGGTGGATCAGGAAGGAGGACGATAACATGTTGAGGCATTGACAGGATAACGCGTACCGTGCGCACGCACGTGGAAACAGCTTATCTGCAGTTTGAGTGCGCAAAAAGTTCAACTGAGGATGTCTGTGTCTCATTAAAACCGTCGGTGTCCCTCTGCAGCAGACAAACATGGATAACTGGCAAGCCTGGTTCCCCCCAAAATGTGAAGGAATCTGGATTGCAACACACATGTACAACACTGGGTCGGGCAGCACACGCCGCACGTGACCTCCAACCGCAACCATAATAACAGTCAATTGGGATAATTTCGAAGACATGAGGCAGTTTAGATTGTCATGAGAGATGCACCCCCACCCCTCCCCACACACATACATTATACAGTACATTGAGTGCAGTGCTTCACGACACACTGAGGGTGTTTGTGTTTGTTTAGCGTAGTATTTACAAATAGGCATGAGGAGTTGAGAGAGGCTGAATGCTGAAAATTGCCAGAAAGAATTGATAACTACAGTGGTAACTCTACTTATGAACGTCTCTAGTAATGAAAAGTTCAGGTTACCAAATGACTTCCGGAATGATTTAATTTTGCAAGTCGAGGTTCCACTGTATATTGCGTATATTCGGAAGAAAGCAGAGCATTGCAGTCCCATGGCAATGCAAAAAAAACGCTCTCCCACTCCCATAAATCTGTAAAATTTTATGAGGGATGAGATCAGATTGGATGCCAAACACAGTGGTGCCTCAACTTGTGAGGTTTCCAAAGTACAAGCTGTT
This sequence comes from Syngnathoides biaculeatus, assembly GCF_019802595.1. Lineage (NCBI taxonomy): Eukaryota > Metazoa > Chordata > Actinopteri > Syngnathiformes > Syngnathidae > Syngnathoides > Syngnathoides biaculeatus. Next base: position 20,121,711 of record NC_084646.1, read on the forward strand.
GTTTGGACAACTTTTTGCTTTTGCTTTGACTTGTGAGTAAAAATTTAGATGTGACTGCTGTATGATGCCAGCGCTACTCACTTCATAAGAAGCAACAGCTTGGAAGATAGTTGGCAAATCTTCAAAAAAGATGGTTCAAGCCATGTAAGGCCACTCCCACTTGAAGTTTGCTAAGTAAAAAAAAAAAGACTCTAAAACAACCACAAAATGTAATGCCAAAACATCAGAAATGCCATAAATGGGCTAATGACTATTAGTGCCACCTACATATTATAACACCTTATCTGTCCCATGCCATTAATTTTTATAAATTTATTTTTCTAAATCTTTGATGTCCTTTTATCAGGTTTGCGACATCATTTATATCCTAAATGCCCAGGATGTCCTTTTTTGAAGCTATTCCAGGTGGTCTTTTCCATGTTTTTCATGAATAAGTGACATGTAAATAAGCTTTCCTCTGATCATCTTCATCTTCGCTAATTTAAATAAAAAAAACAACAAACAACTTGGCTCTGATTGGTCCATATCACGGTATCTACTAGCATCTAGAAGCTTGGAGCAGCTAAGCATTCATAGCGAATGTCGGGTTCTTCGATGTTTTACCATTAACGGGAAGTGCGATTCCCCAAGCATTGGACTGTTAGCCAATTTATAGTGGGTAGAATAAAATAAATAAATAAATAAATATATAAATAAAGGCAAAAACTTTTGAAGGCCGTTCATGACCTGAACGGCGACGTGGGTTAAAATAAAGGAGAGGAGAATATTTGGTCTTCATCCGCTCCTATTCATTGGAATTGAATCTGCTGTGACCATCTTCGCTGGCAACTGGTGAAAATGACAGCAAGCCATCTAGCACAGTTATTAACAATTAAAAATTACAAATATGGTAAAGCATATTTGTTATTTATCAACCATACATGTATGGTTGTAATCTACTTGCTTAAAACCTGGAAATCACATGTTGCTTTTTAGCCAAGTCGAGTGGGTGTGTCCCAACAACAAAGCAGGCAGGTACTTGAATATTAATTGGCGTACTTACATGTATGGCACATGGACGGCGATTTTAAACCTTGTCATCTACAAGCGTTTTTGGTCTGTTGCGGTCAACTGACAAACTGCAAAGGTTTTTCATTTGTGCTTGTGTGGCTAATGTAATTATACTGGCCAGAGTGGTCGCGTCGCACACACCAGAAGGAGCCGCAATGAAGTAATCATGATGCACTAGCTGTTTAAGTCTTTACAGTCTATATAATTACTTTATTATTGTTTTCAGAGTGTCAAATTTTTCAGTGACGTCTTCTTTATTTAAAAAGCATTACTTGTTTTTTTTTTTTTTTTTTAGGGGGGCGGTGTTACAGATTTATGGCCTTTGCATTCATTTCAATGGGGAAAGACGCTTTGCAATGTTTTAAGTTATGAGTGTAATCACAAAAGGAATAAAAACCCGCATCTGCACGTACCACTCGACATACTTTATGGTGACTTCCTGTGATGACCACAATAAATTCCATTTCTGGTTATCTTTTTGTCTTTGTCATCTGTGGGACAATAAATACAAAGGCTATAATACTTGGAGTTAATACTTTATTATTATTATTTTTTTAACATAACCTTCCTTTATTTTCAGAACTTTTTGTTTGAACTCACGCTCCTTCTTTTTTGTAGTGTTTCTCCTCATTAGGCAAGCTAACTGTTGCCTATCTCATCTGAAATTGTTCTATTTAAAAATTTTTTTTTTTGCTTTCCATTGTAGCCCAAACTCCTTTGAACAAGACCTTTCAACTGTGGGGCAGAAAACCACAAGGACGTTCTGTGCTGCCTTGAACACTTCAGAAGGGCAAATCGAGTCCAGTACACAGAGACACAACATTTTCTTCTGAAAACTGAGCTCATATAAATAATAACCCCCCAAAAAAAGAAAACATCTTGGGACACAAAACAACATTAGTGTGGACGCTTGTCTCTCAGCATTCATAAAATGACGTCCTCCGCTTTTCATCTTTCACAGCATTTCCCCTCTCTGCTTACCATCATTTCCCAAAAGCAGCCCTCCCCAAATTGGAGCGCACACGCATGAAAACAGCAGGCCTAAACACACACGCGCGAAAACACTTACACATGCAGGCACAGCGTACTTTTCCTAAGGTGGTTTTGGCTGTAAGATGATACCTCATCTTGGAGCATTTCACACATGCCTTCCCGGACAGTTCCCACACTCCCGGCTGCCTCAGCCTGTCTGACCTTTGTCAAGCCCGCCACCCCCTGCACCCCCCAGCCCACTCGTGTGCTGCCCTCCCTTCCCACTTCTCCCGGGGTCTGCGGTTTGGACAGCTGTGGCCAAGCTGGCTGATCAGCGTGAGGAAAACATCCGCCACACATGGCAGGCTGCGCTGGGATCTTCTCGGCTTGTACTCGCTGGCTGGCTGGCTCCGTCTCACCCTTTTGAACATTCATCATTCTTTTATTTGCGCATCCGCGTCTGATGCACTGCACCACAACACTTACAAGGAAACCAAACCAAATGTAATTAGTTGAAAAAGCAACACATTTTCCTGTGTCTGCATTACTTGACAAAAACACAAGACAATGTATCCTGGCAGGCGTACTGGAATTGTTTGAGATAAACTGTATAACAGACATGTATCTCCAAAGTAGTCAGCGTGATCAGGGTCTAATCATAAAGTTGTAAGCAGTTTTCAATATGTAGTTACGGCTCTTTTTTTTAGGATACGCTTCTGCTTGACTTTCAAACCACCATCAACGTGATGTTTGTCAAACAATTTCTGAATACTGTATATTTCCATGAATTGGAGACATGTCAACTTTTTCCTTTATGCTTGTGCCTGAACAATATTTGTTTTGTCCTGTTATGAATAAGATTTTGGCCACGAATTGTGAAAAATCAAAGCTTTGCTTGCGTCCCACTTGTACAAAGTGAAGGTCCACAATTGACGCTTGCTTTCATCTCCCAAATCATTTTTACTCATGTAAAGCCCTTCTCGCACCTTGACTAAAGTGATTGCTCCACTGACGTACATATGGAAGGTTTGGATTAAAATCACCAATTTTAGAATTTTTCCCTGGAGCCAGTTCACTGCGGTAGGGAAGCGATTAATAATGTCTTGCTCGACAGGATATCTCTGATGTTTTTGCTCCTTTCCAAAATTTTACTTGAGGCTGCTTTTGTATCCAGTGGAAGGATATGTATTTGACTACTTCAGTGACTGTGTAGTATTTATGATATTTGCACCTCCATCCCTCTCCAAAAGAAATAGCTGATTTAAAAATTAAATGGGGACATATGAATGGAGTTTGCAAGGATTTTCTTTATGTACTATGGCTTCCCAAGATCATTAAAAAATAAATTGTCAATAAACTGGTCATAAATTGTCATTAAATGATGAGACTAATCCAGTCCGCTTCAAATAATACCATACAAACAATTATGGTTTTATCTTTTTACTGGACACTCAGTGTGGAAAGTCACTTGGAATCCAATAAATGCGGTGAGATTGGAGGCATTTCTAAAAGCTGCCTTACTTTAGTAAAAGCCGCAACTGAGTTTTCTAATCTCAACAAGCATTGCTTCTCTTAGAACAAACACACACTTTCACAATAACTACTATTAATTAATTAATTAACATGGACCTGGAAAGGCTCACAAAAATATCACCAAAAGCCAGCCCATCGAAAAACAAAGACAAAGTTGTCTCCTGGGGAATGTTGAGCTCTGTTACTAACCTCCCTAGGAATGGACGTCCTGTAAAAATGACTCCAAGAGCACAGCGCAGAATGCTCAAAGAGGTGAAAAAAAAATCCTTGAATGCCAACTAAAAACAAATCTCTGGCACATGCTCATATCTCTTTTTACAAGCCTACAAGAGATTAAAAAAAAAAAGAAAAACATGAATGGATGCCTTTGGAGGACATCATAGAAAAAGATGCAGTTTTCAAAAAAACATTACAACAGGTTTGCAAAAGAGTGCCTGGATGACCCGTAGCACTACTGGGTCAACTATTTTGTGGAAACAGGGGAAAGATGAGTTGTTTGGAAGGAACACAGTGTTATTTGTGGAGAGAAAAAAAAAAGCCACAGCACACCGCCATCAAAAACTTCTCCCAACTGTGAAGGATGCTCGAGGGGCTTTCATGGTTTGGGACTGCTTTTCTTCCTCTTTCTTCCCCTGCACGCACTGCTATTATCCTCAAGAGAAAAAGAATTTCCCACATTTATCAAAATATTTTGTTGGAGAACTTAAGACTGATCAGCCAAAAGGACAAAAGCATATCGACTCAGAGTCCTAAATTAAATTTGATAAGATATGCTACAGGGTTAGGCTTACCCTAACCCTAACCCTACAGACTTCAAGGGGGCTCCAAGAGTATTGTTGGAATGAAAATGTTTTGGGGGATGCTCCAAAATTCTATTCGGTTTGGTAGAAACTACAAATTTAATCTCATATTATTATTATTATTATTATTATTATTGCATGTATTCCAGTGAAATGCACTTTTTTTCTTATATTATTTTCAATGTGGAGCTAACTTACCTGTACACGAGGACTGGTGAAAATGTGATTTATGCCCTTTCAGTATTTCTATTACTTTTTCTTTTATGTTATACTGATTATGAGGTTTTTGTTTCACACTGCACACAAGCAAAGCTCACAAATGCCCCTCGGTTCCAAAGCCCAAGTCCTCACAAGTGAGATACTGCCACCCTGAATTCTGATTCCCGAGTCCTGAAGACTCATGGCCTGGCAATAAAATAAGTTAAATTTCAGAGCAAAGGTCTTGCTATTTTTTTTTTTTTTTTTTTTTTTTGCAGCGCCGTCCTAATCGCCTGCAGCACAGCTCCAATTTAAGGTACATAAACAGGCCCGGTCACACCCAAGGAAACACACATCCACATAGTGCGCGCTCTTTACAGCCCCTTTATCAGCATCAGCACCACCAACATACTCGGCCTCCACACGTGAGATTGATTTGATTTTGGACTTTTTCCAAAGTTTATCTGCTTTTTCTTTTTTTTTCTTTTTTTACAGACTCAGACACACACATACACAATTATAGGATGTGAGCATGACCTAAGGCAGCGGACGACATGAGAGTGAGGAAACATCCAAATGCAGCCGCCAAGATGACTCACACAGTGCATCGAATGAATGTGTGTCTATATATGTTCAGGTCTCCAGCAGCAGGCATACAAAAGCAGACATGCCGTTTTTTTTTTTTTTTTTTTTTTTTATCCGAGTCCTCCTTTGAGTCCCCTCTGATTGTTTCTTCTCTTTCGGATATACAGTAAACACTATGATGTCTTTCCTTTAGTTTCCTCACCTTGGCTTCTTTACACCCTATGAAAAATGGAGTGTGATCAAAAGACAATAGAAAATGGAGGATTACCCCCCTGGATGGAGTGAAGAAAACTGTACTGTTAAACACACACACACACACACACACACACACACACACACACACACACACACACACACACACACACACACACAATCTTGATGGTGTTGCTGACATCTTGCATCACATTTCTATGCTGTATGAGACGGGATTATCTTAGGAAAGCAAAGTCTTGGCAGGGCAGTCACAGCCTCACCTGAGAATTGTAGGATTGTGTCTGTGTGTTTGAATTCAGCATTGTCTCAAGCACACAAACTGCAAGACAGCTCAACTACAAAAAGCTTTGGCAAATCCCGACAAAGCTGTAGATTTTGTCACTTGGATTCAAGTCTTCTGCTGCAGAGCACTTCAGTGTATCAGGACTTGACTTGGGGAACTGCAGACGACAACAATGCTACGACATTTGTTCTTCGTTTATCCCTTTGACTCGTCATGGGTGCACACATTTTTACAAGTGCAGCCCACAAGGGCAACATTTAAGTCTCCTACAATTCTTTTAGTAGTGATAATAGAGTTGTATTGCTCATGTGTGGTTCAGTTGGTTTGAGGAAGAGGGTTCTGGACCTGCCCCATATGTCTTGAGATAGCTTCAGTTAAGATTTGGCGCAATAAAAATAAATATGATTTGACTTGTTGTGTGGTTTCAAGTCTCACTACAGACGAGCTGTGATCAGTTTGTTGGTTGAGACCAAGTAAAAAAAAAAAAAAAAAGCTGCACACAATGCGAATTTGCTTGGTATTCAAAAATGCATTTTTTATGAGTCACACTGCATTCTGCAAAGTAAAAAAAAATGACATCTTAACTGAACTGCATTAGTAAATTACGAACATTTATTATATATTTTGCTTTCGTAGCATCAGAGATGGTGGCACCCATATTTATTGTAATTGATAAATAATCGGCGCTGCTCTATTTATATATTTTGTTGGGATTATTGAACATGTTTACACAGAGATTTCAGCAGACATCGGGCAACTTTTCGTTACATGCTCCTGTAATACATACCTCGATAAATAGTTAGATGCTCCACTTTGATTTAAGATAATTGTATTGTCACGTGTATGTATGGTTGTACAGTATTAGCATGCTATTATTAGCAGTAGCAAGGTTTGAATTAACTTCTTAACAGATGAAATTTACAAACAGACAGAAATACTAGATGGATAATCTATTAATCTTGTGAGGTTGCTTAAATAGCCACTAAAGTGTTGCTGTAAAAGAGGCCACTTCTCAAAACAAAATAATGTATTTGTGTCTGTGTGTGTGAAATGTAATGATACAGTGTCATCAAATTGCACTTTGAATACTCATCGACTGAAATTAAGACGCACGTACCGATCTGGAGCTTTCCGCTGGGATTTAAAGTATTCTTGAACATGTTTGGCCTACTTGAGCTCAATTGAAGCAAACATCACCAGAGTTCACCTTCAAGTGGACCAGGACCACCTTCAGAAGCAACTTAACTGAGCTCCTTTGTGTTTTGAACCAAATTAGGAGGAAAGTCACATCAGAGTTAGTTTTAACGCAACTGATTCCAAACATGTCCAAAAATATAATAATCATCATCATCATAATGCTGAATGAATAATGATGAGGATGAATGAAGATGAATTAATCATTAATCTCCAAGGGATCTTGCTTGTATTTCTATATACTGTAGATGAGGTGGTATATGAATAACTAGCGACCAGTCCAGGGTGTTCCTGGTCTTTTGGCCAAAGTCAGGGATGTGATCCTGGTACCTGTGACCCTAAAGTTGTCTTGAAAATGAACGGGGGGCTGTTACTCTCAGTGGGCTTTCTAAAACGAGGTGATCGACAAACTTTGCACAATGAGTCATATTAGCCACAGACAACCCAGGATCTCATGGGGTATAACAGTACGCTCTGTTGGGAGTGGACACCTTTTTAGTAAAAACCCATTTTTCCCAAGAAAACTTAAAAAAAAAATCCAATAAAATTCCTAAACAGCAGCACCCAAGTTGTCTTTGTACGACAAGTCGCTGAGTCTCTTGTTCATCTCACTGATTTCACCGGTTTAGTGAGATAAAGACATATGGGGAATGGTGGTGTTTGTTGACACAGTAATAACTCCCAAGTTTGTTACTTAAATGCATTAAGTTGATAAGAGCACCATGTGAACACAAAAATAATTCAATAAATGACTCATTTAGGGGATCGTTTGTCGTTTTGATATTTGGTTGTGTTGGGGTTGTCTTGTTTCTCTTTGAGCTGTTTGCTTTTTAGGGAGTTATTCCCCGTGTTTCTTTGCTACTTTGAACCTTGATTTTCTGGACTGGTTTTGATTCAATTACATACCTTGTTTGTTTAAAAAAAAAAAGCATCCTTGACGCGATTACAGCATGTGAGCAAACATCCTGACCTCTGATGTCACAAATGTTATTCAGGATGAAAATGGACACAGCAACCTACTGTAGAAAATCTTTGCAGAAGAGTGAAAGATGCAATAATTGATAGTGTACTTATACGCTTACCTCCTTTCCTCGTGTAGTATATCAGATATCCTCGACAAGGACACAAAGAATCGAATAATTCTATCACCAACTCTGTGGATGATGTGATGGTGTGATTACAATCAAGCATCATTAAAGAATGGATCCTTTTTTCTGTGCATATAAATCATTATACATTGTTTTGAGGGGAGAGGGGCATGGAAGAGTTGCTGATCTTAAGAAGTGCACACCCACGTTTGCGCTGCTTCCCCACCATACACACGTGCACACTCCTACACCAACTCTCAGTCGCCTCCTTTTCGGCCTCCTCCTCCTGCTCCTCTTCCTCCTCCACACTACTTCCAACTACTCGTCTCCCATGAGGAGCTCTTGCTCTGAGCCTCTGGTAAAATCTCGCAAAAAAAGACAAAATAAAGCAATTGCTCAGCCCAGTGATGGAAAAAGAACACACACACACACAAAGCACCCAAGAAGAAACACAGCAGGAAAAAAAGCGTTATGTTTAACAACGAGCGTTTTCTCTCTCGCTCTTGAGCTTTTGGTCCAGGCCCACAGTGTCCCTGGATGCCAGATTCTTTCATCACTTGGCAGCCTGGCTCTACTGTTCACTTCTACCTCCTGGCTTTAGGCAAGCGAAGCACCGCTTGCACTCCACATGGAAAACATGAAAAAACAAAGCAGAAAGGAGGGCTGAGACAAAGAGTGTGAGGTAGGCTTTCATGCAAAAACCACCTCTGGACTTGTCCGTGGTCTCTTCACTGTGCGCCCTCCTACTCCTCATGTTCTGGGTGTGCTTTAGCTCCACAAGTAAACCACTTGTTGTTATATAAGCTTCGGCTGTGGATGGCTTCCAGTGGTGATCTCTTTAACCAAAACAAGAGATCTGATCCAGAGAGAAAGAAACCTCTCATATTTTCTCATTTTTGTGTTAGTCTCTCTGATAACATACTCAAAATAGCAGAACAGCAACAACAACTAATAATAATAATATTAAGTTTCATGGCTTTTGGGCAATAGTCAGATTTGAAATGCTGAACGTCAGAAGGCTACCTGAAACCACGAATGTGAGGTTGAATGAATTACTGAGAGTACTCAGTTAATCTGGGAAGCATGTTTTTGGAATGTGGGACAAAGCCGGAGTACAAAGAAAACCGGGGCAAGCACGGGGACTACATGGAAAGTCGACAGATTAGCCCAGTGCTGGAAGTCAAACCCCAAACCTCAGAATTATGAGGTAAGTGTGGCAACCACAAGCCCGCAGTGTTGTAAACAAAGTTAAAACACCTCTATTCCATTTAGAATAACTTGTTTAAGTGTTCAGTAGCAATAAAAGAGTAAATTCGGTAGAAGGCAAATGAGATCACAACCTCCTGCAAGGCAAACAAACTGCACCAACTGTGCTGAACAATCTTTAATACTCACACTGCTGAGCTTGAACACAGGGTCCCACGGGGCTTTATAAAGGACCCCCACCATATGCATTCTTTTCCTGTGGATATGCCACTATGACCAAGACACTTGGGCATATCATACAGGGCTTGAGAGGAAGACTGATGCATCTCGTCATTAAAGGTTGGTTGATTTCTCGCATGGCGAGATCCATGTTCCTACTGTAAGGGCCCAGCAGGAATCCCCTGGCACCCATGCTACGACTTCTGGGAGCAAAGACATCTGGTGGATGACATCTTCCTCCCACTATCTGGCCAAGTAGTAAGACACACAGATGCCTGCCTATACAGGCATTCCGTCAAGTATTGTATGTGCTGAGAATGCAGTTATGGATCACACACTTAAACATCCAGACAAAAACAAAATTTTGAAGCAAAATGGCTGAAATGTGGTCCCATGGGAGCCTGCCCACTGCCCACAGCTCCTGCTGAGTCTGCCCAGTGGGCGCTCCGCTGTTAGCTGCTCAGCGGGGTGTCAAGGAGATGCAGTCCTCGAGACTATAGGCCAAAGGGGGGAGTGCCAACCATGAAGTCCTTGCACCTCGTACAGGCCAGAAAAAGTGAACATTTGTCAGGCCTGGGACATATGATCTTAGACATGCACGATTGTGTTCATCTCTTTGCAAAAATTGTTCCCATGGTCTCAAACCAAAAGGTCCTGAGAATTAGTTTCAGACAGCTTAATCATCGGCGGGATCGCTAAAGTGCCATGACTAAAAATTGACAGAGTAAATTTTATGTCGGCGAGTAATTGCTGACCCAAATGTGTCATTTGTGGTAGGAGTTACAGTTAATGCACTTGCACAAAATAGGCACCTGCTTCTCATACCTAAAGTTCCGAAACATTTTAGCACAACTAACTAAAAACGACAACTGACCAACCAGTGTGAGAACGATGGATACATTTGTCAAGGCCCACCTATCATTACCTCCGTAGAAGTCAACTGTACACACATACCTACAAAACAGTCAACAACTGTGATGATCAATGTAGGCAAAATGTCTTTGGTGTTAAAACCTTCTTGTTATCCATGATGCCGACACTGGAGCTGAGAACCGAGCAAAGATTGATGAGCCATCGCATTGTGGCTGCAGTTACCTGCCACAGCTCAGAGAGGACAAAAGCTCTGGGCCGACCCAGAACTAACTTAATTCTTGTCGTCCGCCCCTTTGCAAGGTATGGGAAACATGGCCTGGAGAGAACAGTTTGAGAGATGAGAGAAGTGGAATGTGAATAGAGCCCAATAGAGAAAAAGGGCTGAAAGGAAAAGGAAATCTGTCAATGGGAAGGGGGCAGGAGAGGCTGAATGCACCACTGCGTTGTCTACAGTGTTGATATTTGCCTCAATGGTTTCTTCTAAAGTGACCACTTTAAGCCGGCCCGACACACTAAATTTAGCCTTTGTGCGCGGGGAGGCCCCGAGCTATCGTGATACAAGGTGAGGAGGCACTGGGGGCAGATGGAACCTGCTTGTCACCTCAATGGTCTCCTTTTTACCCCCCTGCATGGCCTCCATGGCCTGATCCGCCCATCGCAACTATTCACGCAATGCTCCAGTGGGAACGTTCGGGGACCCCGCGCTTTGGGACGGCGCAATATAATGAGCCCTTCTGGATGCCTTGAATGTGCCACCATTGTTCTTTGCAGAGCCATTAAACCACCTCCTGGGCAAACAAGAGCGTCCCTCTTCCTTTATGAAGCCGAATAAGGCAACAAAGAGAGGAGTCAGTGAGACACAGAGGAGCCGCCCTTTGTTTGGTGTCCTTTTTGCTGCTCCTCAATGCCTGGGATGGAAAGGGGAGGATACTGTTGGTCTTTAGCTTTGCTCATATCGCCACAATCCCTTGTTTGGCCAAAGTGGAGATGTGAACTTAATTGACTTAAGTGGCCCCAGTGCACCGCATAACCAATAACCTGGATGAAACACAGAGAAGGTATTGTGCCCCTTCAAGGGTTTTTCCCTGTCGTGACCGAAGATGCTGAGGACCTGCACGGAAAAGGTCAACACCGGCTAATGAAAGCCAGAGGAATTTGAACAGTTATTGAAATAGCATCATTGGGTGACAGTGAACACAATTGTAGAAAGATAGGGCTCAGTGGATGATGAGTACACTCTTTGGCACTGAATGGGAACCACAGTGGTACCTTGATTTTGGACTTAGAAGTATGAGCGTCTGATACGCTGCTGCTCAAGTGAAATGAAAAAATAACAAAAACAAATGTGCTGCGGACAACACACTTGCTGATGCACTTTTGGCCATTTAATGAACGGGACAGTCAAACACCAATACAAAATAACACTTGCAAGGAGCTGCTCGAGACCACCACTCACACCGAGACTCTCACAGGCCTAATAACCGGGCAACTTGTTTCAAGTTCCCAAAATCACCCACTGGGCCACACCCCTTAAAGGCACACATCTGAAACAACTATTAATGGATGGACCACAAGCAGGAGCATCATTCTTAGCTAGACTTAGAACAGATAGACTGCAACATCAAATTCTCAAAATTAATTATTTTCCACAAGTCTTAAAACGCCTTGAATACTTCAAGAAGACAATAGTTACATTCACCTTCAAGGGTTGGTGGAGAAGTTTAGAAGTTACAGGATCTCAAGTAGTTCCCAGAATAGTCTCCCCAATCTGGTACAATCCGAATTTTGAAATTAACAACATAGCCCTTTATCTCAGCACATAGGAGCAACATGGAATCACAGAGCTAGCGCTGCTAGTAAGAAAGCTAAGCCCCCTTCATCACGAGCAATGTGTTTGGAGGAAAAAAAACAGCAGGAGGAAGAGTACGTCCGCAAAGTCACGCACCATGTGACACCCCCTGGTGACCCTAAACACCTTGCAAACCCCAGTGAGGACGGTTCGACAAAGAGACAAAAGAAGCAGAGAAAGGATTGCAGGATCTGGGACCGGGTTGTTGAGGATAGTCTGATGGAGTTTTCCCGCGAAAACGAACTGCTGCTTTCTAGATCTTCCATAGTAGGTGCTCTCTACTGTAGCTTAATTTTAAATGGACCTTGCTTTTACAAAGCATCGGTTTATATACCCATATGCATGGAAGTTCGGGAAATGCTCGGATGACGCTCAATGGACACCAAACGACGTTTGTTTCACTTTGGTTACACGCTGTGTGCGCTAGGGGATTGTTCAGTGGGCGTTGACAGGTTGCCAGTGAGTCGTTCACTGCAAAGCAAACGATTAAGTAACAACCAAGTCAAGCCAGAGTTACGACTGACTAACGATAGGCAAACGCGTGCAACGCTCGGCGAACCTGAGTAAAACGTTCCACGGATGTTCTTGAACATTCTGTAGCGTTTAAAATTAAACATTGATGAGCGCTGGCCATGCAAATAAGTCTAAAGTATGGGGAATAAAATACATAAATGAATGGGGTAGGGGTGAACAAAAAATAAAATCTGTATGTAATTTATTTCTGCTGATATTTTTAAACCAATATATACTATGATGAGATTTATCCAGATTGATATTAATAGATGTTTATTTTTACAGTTTAATATGATTTTCTTTGACCAGTAATGATTGTGAATATTTGGGAGGTCAATTCTGATTGGGTTCCCAAATATGCACAATCTCGGGGAAAGTGGAAACCCGCAGTCTAAAATATGAGTTTCTGTGCAACCGAAAACCAAAATCATTGGTGTACATTATGGTGGGGGTCAGTGGAACCCCCCTGTAACCCCTCGGCACTCCTTCCTCCTCTCTGTTCCTTGCATCCCGCCGCGGTTGCCTCCTCCTGTTCTCGTGGGGAGGCAAGTGTTCCCCTGTGGGCTATGCCTCCTGCTGTAGGGTTTCCTCCCTGCTTAGTATGGGGGTGGGAATCCACCTCCCACATTCTGGGGTGGGAGCCAGTGTAGGTTAAGGGGTGTGGGTGTCGGACAGGGTTTCAGTAAGTCAGTGCTGTTTCCCGGTACAGAAACCCCTGCCCCTCCACTTTGCCTGCCCCTCAAGATTTTAATGCATTACACACAGTCATGCCCTTACTTTTAATACACTGCATACACCCATCTCTGGAGGATGGGTGGTCTTGGGTGGAGTGGCGGCATGGTGGGGTTGGTTGCTGTCCCCCCCACCCCCAATGCTTACTGGTCTCTCTTGATTTTAATCTACCACACTACTGGGGGAGCGCTGATACACAGGGTAAAGCCTTAAAGCACCAGTGAGGAACTACCCTCATGGCAGTGCTGCTGTGGCTGGGTCCCTCAGGCTGGATGGCCTCTTGGTGTTGGGGCTCCCCTCTCATGGCCCATGGCTGCTCCCTGGGTTCCCCCTGGCCTTAATGTCCCTTGTCGGGTGCCACTGTCCCCCTCCTTTCTATCAAACATGGGACACTACCTCACCCTCGGGCTGGGAATGGCGCGGTGGGGTTGTCTTGCTCTCCTGGGTGTGGGGTTTGTGGCACGTGGGTTGATTATGGGGGGACGGGGGGAGTTGTTGGTTGTCTGGGTTAGGTTTATCTTGTCCTTCCCTCACAGAGTGTAGCACTACTTCCCCATACAACACTCATACCTAATGTATCATTTACTGTATATAATTATATATAATTTGCTTTCCTCATCTTGTTTACAGTCACTCACATTTGAAAAATGTACGGGTGTGGTCAGTCAGGCCTGCAGATATAAAGTTATGAGTATGGTCCACCAGTCATGCCCTCAGATATAAAGTTGCGGAAGTGTGTTCCGTTTGTAAATATGAGTGTACCCCTTTAAGAGCGGAGGGGGCCGGTATCAGGTAAACTAGGATGTAGAAGTAGGCTGAGCAGCAGCTCGTTGTTAGAGACCGTGTGCTTCCGTGGGAAAAAAAAAAAAAAAGACGTCAGGCTGTGGTTCAATGCGCTGGATCGTTTTCATGTGCGCTGAGAGTGTGCAACCAGTGTGCAGTGGTGCAGCTTAGAGGGAACATTGGTCAAGACTACACAAAATAAGCGACGTCTTTCATTGTCTATGTATTTCTAGTTGTAACAAATTTTACGCATGTGATTTTTCGTGCTTGACTGTGCAAATTTGCGAGTGTGATGGCGCGCGGGCGCTTATGCGCCCATCAAATCACGGTGACTGTGTTTAGCTAATGCCTTGCCTTTTGTTTTCCCTTTAGAAACCTTGTTCTGTTTGACTGATCGAGTCTGATTTTCAATAAATATCCATTCTAATACGGACTGAGAAACCACCGCGGCAGGTTAAAAATTCCACTGTGACATAGTAAAAGTGCTGTGGCAGAAAAAGGATACTTATTCTCCTTTCTATTCAACTTAACAGCAGAACAGGAATAAGAAATGAAAACATCAACAACAAAAAACCCGACTACATTTGGCACAGTTATTACACATGATTTATTGTCATCCATTTTCCCTACCGCTTATCCTCACTATAGATTCACAGTTGATCTTTATATTCTGTATTATGTTTTGCCGTCCAATGTTCCCTCATCATATTCCAGATTTTTTTGTCACCTATAATTCACCATATTGCACAATTTTAGGGTAGGCTGTAATTTTTGGGGTGATATAATAAACATTTTCTCACTTAACACAAAATTAAAAATAAAATAATTTGACAAGAAATAAAATCCACAGTGTACAAAAATATTTTGTTTTGCTGTATCTAAAATATCTGGCAGTAACTTTCCAGATTTTACTTATCGTGAGGGTGGCACAGAACCTAAAGTTTGCAACAAATGAAGGATTACAGTATTATGTTTTTGACAGTAGTGTTATTTTTCTCCATTGAAAACCTAAAAAAATTGAGGTGCTTTTCTGGAGGCTGGAATAAATACTTGGCAATTCAATTCATTTCAATGGGCAAATTCGATTTGCCATACAACTAAGTTACAATGTGCTCACAGAAGTAATTACTGGATTAAACTTGTAAGTCAAGGCAGTGTATGAACAATACAACATTTAAATTACTTCACTGAAACCGGCTGAGCAAATTCCATGAAAACCTTGTGGTTTTACATCAATTGAGAGGGAATTAAAAACACATTGACAGACGGTGACTAAAAGTTGTTTGGGTGCCTGGAGGCTGCAAAGCAAAAAGTCCTCAAATCTGCATCAAACAGGCATCAGGAGAGGCCAGGCCGATTGATTGAGGGGTTAGGGAGAGGAGTCATCACCTTCTTGTGCGCTGCCAATGGCCACCGTGTCATCCATCTTGTCATCTAATCAAGTTATCCTATCAACAAATCTCCCGGCGGGGCCACAGCGGCTGACACTGCCCAGAAAGAAACTCTGAGGGGGATAACAAATTTTTCAGCAGCAGGACACTGAGAGAAAGGCACTGGCCTGCCAGGCGCCAATGAAAGGTATTTGCAGCCTTCGGTCAAGCTCCCCTCTGGGGGTAACACTCACGCTGGGCACCACGCTGAGGGGCCTTATTCGTCTTGGCTTCCAGTTATGTGGGCAACGCTATTCTGCTACCCGGTGGCCTGACAAGCCACCCGCTGAGAAAAGCGCTGAAGAGAAAAAGCTGGAAACTATTGAACGTGGAGACTTGCTACAATATCTTGATGGGTTATAAAGTACTCTGGCTACAAAGTGTCATCAAAACGTCTTTAGTTCTTAAATGTTAATGCATACCTAGATTCGGCTACTTCACCCAAAAAAGACAAGGGGAGCAACACATCAAAATTAAAACAGTTATACATGCGACGCTATATTCTAAAAGTCCAATTGTATGCTAGTGGAGAATTCTCGCTCCCACGATGGTGAGTAGCGTGTGGAGAGCAAAACTCAGCAGGAGTGAGTGGGAGAAAAGGGGGCTTGCTGGCTTGGTCCAACAGTTGACCTGCCACTCCACCGCTACCTGCTGCTCGGCCACAAAGGGAGCCCCCCTTGGCGAGGCGCGTCGGCAAGAAAAGCCAGAATGACGGAGCTTCGGCTCAACAGAGCGCTGGACCCTCGCCTATCCTCCATGACCACTCTGTCAATCCATGAATACTTTTTGCGCCGCGGGAAGCCACTTTTCTTTTATCTCTCTAATAGCCCCCCTGTTCTCCCATCTTTGCCGCGCACCCTCGCCACATTCACAGGAAGCCTTCTTCTCCCTCCCTTCTTCTTTATTAGGCCAAATGATGAGCGAGGCTCCCCAAGCATTGCAAATTGATTATGGCCCTAAATATTTATTACGTGACAGCAGGAGGTCTGCGTGGCGGCGAAGTGAAAGAGAGTGAAGCGTGCTGAGGGGAGGAATGCGGGCTCATCCTCATCATTATGATCACACACTTGTGTCACGGCGACACGCAAACACACGTGTGAGCTAAAATTAGGACATGCCATGAAGATAACTCACTCGGGACTGGAAGGAATGGAGATTTGCTTCCATCACGGTGGCATTAACAACCAATTTGGTCATTTTCATGCTCAGACTTCAATGAGCATCACATGTGGCTTACAAATAAGAGCTGAGAGATTGTGTAACTAACTAAAGTTTTAAACTCACACAGCTGATTGATAGCTTTTGCTGTAAATACTTCAGTATATATTTTAATCATCTTTAAATCGCCACATTATGTTTCAAAGGCTCCATTGTAATTGTACTGTAAAAATGGAAAGTATGTATCAGTTTGTACTGCTGGCTCATAGAGACATAAAAATTAAGATTTCTTTTTATTTATTTTTACTGCGACTGTGTGTATGGATTGTACAGGTTATGTCTTCTGTTGTCTGTGTGGAGTACCCCAGGACCAAATCCAAACCTCTAACAGCCCAGAAACTGTTTTTGTAGGTCTAGGAGATTAACTTCTGTGCCTCCTTCATAAACTATGGCTGTTATTTTTTAGGACTTTGATCTGACGTACTGCATCCAGGTGAGGAAAAAAAAAAGCAAAACAAAAACAATGGATTCCGTGATGCTAGTTGACTTTCAGGTTGTTCTTATTTCAAAACAAATGCTCCCATTTACAAAAAAAAAATGCAAGCTAATTTGCTCCTGGTCCCAAAAATTGCCCGTTATAAAACATGTAGTAATAGTTCAGTTACTATTTTAACGTTAACGTTCGTAACTGCCATAAAGATGTAATGGGAACTTAAGCGTGGTCT
The DNA here is from genome assembly GCF_019802595.1 of Syngnathoides biaculeatus. Lineage (NCBI taxonomy): Eukaryota > Metazoa > Chordata > Actinopteri > Syngnathiformes > Syngnathidae > Syngnathoides > Syngnathoides biaculeatus. The sequence continues at coordinate 20,139,115 of NC_084646.1, forward strand.
GCTAAAAATCAAATTAAAATAAGAATAACTTGAGAAACAGCGCCTGCCTCTCTGTTCTTTCTCCATCTGTTCTCTCCTTTCCCTTGACAATTTGCTGAGGAAAGCAGATTCCTCACACATCCCAGAGGAGAGCGATGTAAAGTGACAAGATGCTGTTGGTGGTGGTGGGGTTGGGGACTTTCACCTAAGAGCTCAATCAAAGTTGGCATGAGCCAGACCTGGCCCAAGATGCTCTTGTTGCTCTGCTAATAGGCCGCATCAGCAGAAAGACAAAAGCAACTTGTTAATTATTAGACTCCAAAACAGGCTGCAGTGAATGGGGACGTCTAGAAGGAGTCATTGTACACTGATAGAGAAGTTACCCGTTAGTTGAGGTTCACATGCAGTCCAATGTCTGGCTACGGAATAATTAACCAGAGACAGCTATTTATCTTGACCCGAAGACAAAAGCGCCTGAGCCATCATTGATAGTAATGTCCACTCTGAGGACCAGGATCCACAGCTGTGGCACCGAACTCAACACGTGGTAGTTTAACCACAATGCATCAATTTTACTGGCTACACTGATGGATGAGGAAAGTGATTGAATGCCAAAACATCAAACTGGGCGGAAACTCTTTAACTTTTGCTAACAATGCCGTTTCTTCCTCTTAAAAAAGGACAAAATAGCATCTCCAAAAAGTCACTGATTGTGTATAGTGGTTTGCTCATGTGTAACGTACGTGTGCATGCTTGTTTGGATACTGTCTATACAATATGTGGCCTGGATTGCCTATTCAACTAACCCTTTTGCCTAAGGTCAGCTCGCATAAGGTTCTGCTCCCATCAACCTTGAACAGGATCAATTGTATCAAAAATGGATGAATGATATTGAATTTACGTGCAAATTCAAAGTGTCGTTCGGGTGCAAAATAAATCAATCTACAGGGTCTACAGTGGAGACTAATGAAGGAAAACTTTGATGTCATTAAATGATCCCAAGTGTACTGTTGAACTCTGCTTGAGTGATGTGGAAAACAGCAGTTGATGTTTTTTTAAATACAGTACTGTAGTTGGAGAAAGGCTTACTGCCACGCTACCCTGAGAACACCCGATCTCGGAAGCTAACCGGGTTTTGCCCTGGTCAGTACTTGGATCGGAGAACGCCGGGGAATACCAGATTCTGTAAGCTTCTCTGCCCGGCTAAAATGCAGAGGGGTTGCGTCAAGAAGGGCATCCAACGTAAAAACTGTCAAACAAATATGAGCGATCATCTGAGGTGACATTCTGTGGTGACCCCTAACCGGACAAGCCGAAAGGAGAAGAAGAAGAAGAAGAAGTACCGTTTCCATCTTTAATCTAACTTGTTAAAGACTTTTATCTATGTCGATTAAAAACCTCACCCAAAATTAAGTATATGATTAATGATTACTAAAAGGGCATGTTTTGGGGTTTGGTGAGACCCTGTATAAGACTTTAAACTTCATCATGTGAAGCGTTTAAAGGAAGCATGGCAGCATACATTCATATAAAATGTTTTTCATTGCAAAGAAAATGTACTAAGCGTAGGATTTTTGATAGCAAATGTAAGCTGAAAGGGGATGCAGGTAAAAATGGAGGCTGCAGACAGACACTTAAACATAATCAAAGTGTGACTTTCATTGCCCGCGCAGATTTTGGCGACCACAAGCTTGGCTATTTCGATGACGGTTACATTTGAAATTACACATGGATTTAATTATTGTAAAACAACATATGTATAGTTCCATCCATTTTCTTTGCCGTTTATCCTCACGAGGGTCGCGGGGAGTGCTGGAGCCTATCCCAGGTGTCAACGGGCAAGAGGCGGGGTACACCCTGAACTGGTTGTCGGCCAATCGCAGGACACATCGAGACAAACAGCCGCACTCACAATCCCACCTAGGGGCAATTTAGAGTGTCCAATTAATGTTGCATGTTTTTGGGATGTGGGAGGAAACCGGAGTGCCCGGAGGAAACCCATGCAGGCACGGGGAGAACATGCAAACTGCACACAGGTGGGGGCGGGATTGAATCAGGGACCTCAGAACTGCGAGGCCAACGCTTTACCAGCTGGATCACCGTGCCGCCCCATATGTATAGTTGGAAAGATTGAATGAAAGAAACCCTCAAAGTGTTTTTTTTTTTCGTTTTTCTTTGCATATTTGCGTCCCCAGATGCCAACACAGGATCATTCCAATCATGTTAAAAAAAATGTGATGATGACACTAGAATGTACAGAACTAGGAAAGTGACTTTCCGGCTGCTGAGCACAATTGTTAGAGTTCACAAAAAAGGAAAATATCCATCAAATTCAATAATGCTTGATCTTGTTAGGGTTACATGTGAGCTGGAACCCAGAGATGACTTGAGGTGAGAGGTGGGGGTACACCTTGGAATGGTCACCAGTCAATCACAGAGCCCTTACAGGCAATCAACGAGTCACATTAATATCCGTGCATTTTAGAGTCTTCAATAAACCTAATAATAACAAAATGATGAACCATCTCGTTATTATTTTGTTTTGAGAGCTAAAATTTGATTTATGAGGAAGCTTAAACAAGTGAAGTGAAAATGATGGCACGGGTAAGGTACGGCAATGACTTGGCATATGGGCAAGGAGAGCCACAGTTGCCGATGTACTTTCAGCTGTTTTTTCAACAGGACAAAAACTGAAACTCACTAATACAGAATGAGAACACTCGCTAGGAGCTGCTGTAAGCAAAAAAAATCTCGTGACTTGAATCAACTTCCTGACATCACTTATGAGGCCAAACCCCTTACAGGCACATTCAAAACAAATACTACAATGTGTTTCTTTCGGCTTGTCCCTTTCAGGGTGACCACAGATATGTTTGGCACAATTTTTTTTTATACCAGATGCCCTTCCGGACACAACCCTTCTCAGGGAGTGGAGGCCCCAGTGGGATGCAAACCCACAACCCCTGGTTTACAAAACCAGTGCTCTAACCACTGAGCTACGGGGCCTCTAAAACAAATACTACAATACATACACTAATTTATAAACCAGTTTTAAATTCTTTGCTTTGTCTTTTATTGTGTTTTATTCAAGTTAGGGCTATTCCTAACTAAAAATATGGGACAAAATATGAACTGATTAACAGCAGTTAAATTATTCCCATTTCCATATATATATATAGATATAGATACACACACACACACACACACACACAACTGTACTGCATTAGTAAATACAATATGGACGAATGGGATCAGCCTACAGCACAAAGGGTTTGAAAGTGTGAAGGTTAAAATCTGCAGGAGGCAGTTACAAGGGAAAGGCGCAAGGGGGCTGGGGGGGGGGGTAAGAGGTTAGGTGGCGGGGGGGCTGTCATTATGTGGCAAACCCCTGGCACACACGCCACCTCCACTTTCCACGCCACTCACTCCCAAGGCTGGGCTCCCCCCAATGCCGCTGCCCTCCTCCCTGTGCCGCTTTGTGTGCCCGCATAATCTCCCGGCAAAGGAGGCGACGCAGGTGGTCCCATCACCCCCCGCCCCAACCCTCCTCCCAGGAATCCATCATCTTTCTTTTCTTTCCCTGCCTGCAACCTCTCCCTCCTCAACACAAAAAAAGACACCTCCCTGGCAGAGATAAACCTATTTTAGGCATGATGGAGGGGAAACCTTAACCCCGCCAACCCTTTACTTCTTGCCTCATCTTTCCTCGGCTCCTCCATCCTCTCTTGGGAAGGGATGTGCTGGCTTTCTAGCATCATCACTGTCTGAGAATGTCCGTGTGTGTGTGTGTGTATGTGCTTGTGTGTGCTGACAGATTTGAGCAGGTTCTACCTCTTGAGTTCTCCAGTGAACCCTATCGACCTTTTCCTCAAGGGACACTGGGGGTCAAAGGTGACATTAAGGGACGGTTTAAGTGGTGGTAATGTTGTTAACCCCAGAAAATGGGAGATGCAAGATTCTTCCAAGCAGGTGAAACCAGGTCAGAATACGCATTACTATAAAAGTACTGTAACTTTGAACAGCCTAAGGAAATCCTGCCCTATTTTATTCCTAAATATAAAAAGGTGGTTTTGGTGGTGTCTGTGATTGGCAAGCAACCTCTTCAGTGTATCCCGCATCCTGAGATAGATATTTCAAATGTAATGACATTGGCGTAGGAGTTTATATTTTTAAAATTCATTTTAACAATGCCAGCAGACATTGGGCAAAAGATAGGAACAAACACACACTAACTCAACAGCAGCAGATACCACAAACAATGTCTGACATCTCATCATGGTCTCCAGCCAAGAGCAAGACACATACAGACCAACTATTTAGGCTCACATTCACACCAACGTGCTAAACCAGGGGTGCTCAATGCGTCGATCGCGAGGCAGTTTCGGCCGAGGAAAAAAAAAAAAAAGACATCAGCCGTATTTTTTTTTTTAACTTTAGCTCAAACAACAACAGGACAGGAAAACACGCTGTCATTGAGTTCCCCCCTATTTTAAGCTCTCGATTAAGAAATCTTAACAAACATGAGTACGGATGCTCCAGTAAAGAGACAAAAATGAATCACTTTCATACAGAATGGGAGGCGGAGAACTTTTTAACAATCTCATTTTCGAAGTGCGTTTGCCTCATCTACCAGTAGAGTGAAATGTGTCGCACCATTTTCGAACTGTTATTGGAAAATATGACCCCGGCATTCCGCCGAAAAGCAAGCTGAGAATGAGAAAAGTGAACGAACTAAAATCCCAATTTGCCGCACAGCAGTCACTTTTCACAATACAGTTCAGCAGGGAAAGCCGCCACCAAAGCATCGTTCCACATTCGTCACATCGCTAATAACAAGAAGTCCTTCCAAGACGAGAAAAGAGCCATAGCTGACTCCTTGTTCCGATTTTTTAAAAATTAAGCGGAAATATTATCTTCAATAAAATCTCTGTAGCTGTAACGGCGCTGTGAAGCCATGTCTTATGTCTGGACGGACATCAGAGATTATTTCTCAGTGCAGTTGGACGAATCCACTGACGTGAGTGACACAACCAAGGTGTGCATTTTCATTTGTATCGTGTTTAGTGATCATCAACGTGAACTCAGATAGTTACAAAAATGTGAATTATGTCGCGTAATATTGGCTCATGCAGTAATCCAAGGCACACAGACATACATTTACACATAAAGAATCCTCAATCTACTTTAAAAGAAACATGTTTTGCATTTTTGTCGTGGGTAGATCTTTGTGATCAGGTCATTCTATTTCATCATTGGTCATTCTAAAAAAAAAAGAAAACCTCACCCCCCACTAGTCAATCGCGAGATGCTGGATGCTTGAGAAGTAGATCTTGGGGTAAAAAAAAGTCTGGCACCCCTGTGCTAAACAATAAATGAGATGGTGACGCTGCCACTTGTTGATTGCATTGAAAACTGATTGGTTTGAGAACCAAAGTTGTAAACAAGTTATTAGTGAGTGTACAAAAAGTACAAGTATACAAGAGAAAGCCCATTTCCCATGCAGGGCAACAGTGAGCTCTACAAGATGTAGATGCAGCAAGAGAAAACAGGAAAACAGAAGAGAGAAGAATTGACAAGACAAGTAAAGAAAAGAAGGAATGAATAAAAGAAAAAAGTAAAGCAAAAACAGATAAGGCTTCCTCCAAAGCCCATAAAGCAGAGAGAATATTCCTGCAATGTTGTACTTTTGTGAACATTTTGTTGTTTAAATATACATTTAATAGGCTTTTGTGTTCATTTTACAGCAAACCGACTGGGAGTGACAAGTAAACAGCTTGAAGCTTGAGTACGCTCAGCCTCTTATTTGGAGATCTCCGCCAGTCTGTTCTACGAGCGTCTCCCTCCCATCTCTTGAGAGTGAGCGTGGGAATGCTGGACTTTGAAAGTCCAATCTTATTATGTTTTAATACATTCACAATGAGTTTAAATTGTGTGGGGGGTGTAAAACTACATATAAAAACCCATTTAGTATGGTCTTAAAAAAACACAAGTGGATCAGTATCATATATGAATTGTGTATAGTTTTACATTGAAAGTTTCCAGGATAAAGTTGCAATTATAAATTTTGTGAAAAATTTTAATTTTATGAGCTTCTGTCAGGAATATGAGGCAGGAACCCTTATCACTCAATGGGAACAAACTAAAATACTGTAATTCCCACATGCAGCCCCCTCCGCTACAAAGCAATTACATCGGGAAAATTGCTGGGTATTCCCGCCAAGCCGTTGGCATCAAAGGTGTGATGTGAGGCCAGGGGCAAAATGGAAGTCATTATGGCTAATTAGCTGCTGCCCTTTAAAGCGGCAGGACCTGCCTGCTGCCGGGGGTCTCGGTACGTGTCGGTGAATTGCCACTGATGGCTGTAATGCAAAAGCAGGAGCTGGTAAAGAGGAGGTGGAGGTGAATTTCAAATCAACTGGAAAGTGTGTGTCCACTTTCTTTGAAAGAATGCTTCCTGCAAATAATGGAGGAAGTGAGTCAGGGGAATAAATTGGAAGGTGGGGGTCCTCGGAAGATGGGAGTGATGGGGGCTGCACGTCATGAAAGGGGTTCTGTCTTCTACCGCCACATGGGCATTCTTCAAGCTCGCCCAAGTAGAACCCTGACACGCACACACACACACACACACACACACACACACATACACAAACGCTGTTGAATAACCTTCACTCAGACATGCGTACAGCCCACATCGGCAGCATCAGCAAACATCTGAATGCCTGCTTATTGCAGGATTTGCTAACCTCATCTCCCCCTCACTCGTCTGTCATCGCTCTCCTCTGGTTACGACATACCTACGACACGTACGCATGGGCAGATGCATGCGCGGACGCACACACAAAAAGACACACAAAAAGATAAGGATATGACACACACACACACTCACTGAGTTTAACACTTTGAACCCAGCATGTTAGTCTGCAGATATTGTGGTTGAATCATCTCCATGCACTTTCTCTTACCATCCCACCATTGTTCATTTTCTGTCTGCAGCTTGCAGTGACGCACTGAAGCAACATTTCCAGTAAACTCCATTAACAAATTTGGCATGTGTCACCGTGATGACGCAGCAACAATGAAAACCAAGTAAACCTAAGAAAGAAACCATCAAAGGAGGGCATCTGAGCACTGATGTTGTCAAATCCAGTCAACAAGCTGCTTTGCACTCATTTTATTTACATCATAGCCAAAGTCACGAGCAGTCTGAAAGCCTTTGACAACTCAGGTTTCTTAATCAATGTTATCCAAAATGAATAAGTCCCTGAATATCCCCCCGCTGTTGGGAAGGCAACACGAGCATTCAGCCAGTGGCCATGGTGGTATCTTTCCATTTAAGCTATGGTGTCACCAATAACCTGGTTTATAAAACACCCAGTCTCTCTCTCTCCATCTATCCAACCATCCATCGATTTTCTTTGCTGCTTATCCCCACGCGTGTCGCGGGGAGTGCTCGAGCCTATCCCAGCTGTCAACGGGCAGGAGGCGGGTTACACCCTGAATCTGTTGCCAGCCCATCGCAGGGCACATAGAGACAAACAGCCACTCTCACAATCACACCTAGGGGCAACTTAGAGTGTCCAATTAATGGTGCATGTTTTTAGGATGTGGGAGATAACCGGAATGCCCAGAGAAAACCCACGCAGGCACAGGGAGAACATGCAAACTCCACACAGGCAAGGCTGGGATCGAACCTGGGTCTTCAGAACTGTGAGGCCAACGGTTTACCAGGTGAGGCAGTGTGCCCATCCGTCTCCCCACAGTAAAAATGTAATGAAATCTAAATTTTTCATGAATGACCCTGTAATTTGATGACTTTTTTCAGTAACTATACCAGACTACAGTTACATGAAAAAAAAAATCAGAATAAGTACTGCTATGCCAGTACATGTATGTGTACCGCTGGTTGGGAAACACTGGCATAAAGCAAGGGCCAAGACAAAATACTTGAATGAGTTGCTGTCAAAGAATCCGAGCGCCCTGATCTCAAGCCCACAGAACACCTTCAGGCTGAGAGATTATAATCTTGCCAGAAGAGTGCAACCTATTACACCAGAAAAAACGGGACCAAATCCAATTTTTTTCCTCTTCATGCTGTGGAATGCCTGGATGTTCCAATATTTTGTCAGTACAGGGGATCCTCGGTAAACAACAGTTTACAGCAATTGTAACCCAAACCTCTATGTACAGTCAGTTGGAATGTGACTTGGTTAATCACTGACCAACGCAATTGCAATCATAAAGTCACAACTGCAGTAATCAAAATACTAGTAGCCCATAAATATGAACCAACCCAATGAAAAGCAGTAAGCATGTATTGTTTAATATAGGGACAGATGGTTAATGGATCACATCGGTCCAAGTTTGGTGGTACTGCCTTGCACACTAGCCCTGCATTGTCATCTCCCATTGTCTCTCATTTCTTACTTGTGTGGCCCTTCTGCACAGTTCAAAAGTACTGTTGATAAAATCCAACAATTCGTGTAGTCACGTGTGCCGTTGCTATACTGTGATTGTTTTCTGCTGGTGTTTGCTCAGCTTATCCCAACAGACTTTGGCCAAAAGGTGGACTGTCATTAAAAAAAATAATAATCATTTGAGAAAGTAGAAAAACACATACCCTATTAGTTTGGTGTTCCCAGACAAATAATTTCTGTGTGCTTGATTTGCTGGGCTGGAGTTTGACTTGGGGAGGGGGATGGAGGTCGGGCATCTTTTCCCACATCTTGCAGATAAACAGAGCAAACAAACCTCTGGTCTCTATCAGTGAAATCTAAAACCCTCTGTCTGATTTCCCGTCTGGGAGTGAGGCAATGCAGCAACGCAGCAAAGACCACCTGTTCTTGTTTTCTACTTGTGCTCGCTTTTGTCATGGCTGTCTTTCAAACCATTACAGGCCGGGGGCAAAACCTTATCTTTTCTAATTTCACTCTTGGTGCCCGGTACATTTTTCTTTTTCACAGGGTGACTGATGTGTCTCTCTTTGTGTGAGGGAATTTCAAGTACTATGGTAAAGGTCATCAAGGTCTTGCAGTTGCACGGCGTTCTGCTGCATCTGAACGATATTGGGAGAGTATTTTTCAGAAAACAAAAGCAGAGTTTCACGAGGGGCTCCTCATTCAAATGATCTGGCTGATAGAGACCGTTAGCGAAGAATTTGGGGGTTTTAATGAGACAGTGAAAGAGACTCCTTATACATATAGAACCCACAAACAGCCATAAAAAGTCTTCTCCTTTATGAAGTAACATGGTTACGTTTTATTACTCTGCGGTGCTAAGGCAACGAGGGAGTGAGGACGCATCTTTTGTTGGGGCGACGGCTGCAGCAGACAATGATGGAGGCATGAGGGGAACGGGAAGGGCCTTACAGTAGAAGCTCTCGGAAGTCGAGGTTGAGTGTGCGTCTGTCTGACGCTTTGTCCTTGCGTCAGAGTGTGTCCATTTTGGTGACAGACAGGACTGTGGGAAAAGTGCCTTTACAAACGGCGCCTATTGTCTTGCCTCCATTGATTTGCGGTGTGGCTCATTCCCTGGTAGGTGATGGAAAGAAGCATAGATGAAACAAATTCAATTCTCTGCAGCATTGTAACTCACCGACATGAATCACTTCTGATTAGCCTCAAGCGCGCAAGGCCAAGCCGTCAAAAAAGCTGCACGGTCGCGCACAAGCGAAACCGGCACCGGCCTCAGCTTTTCCCTCTCGGGTCTCACGACAAGAGGCGTTCATACACCTCTGCCGGGCCATAATGATTTCTGACTATAATTCAAGCAGGGAGCGAAACCCTCACGCTATCCGAGGGCTTTCCATAAAATATTTTAATCAAATCGGGCCCCTGGGGCTCCTCAAAGGGAGCTTTAACACAAATTGAATATCACTGATGGCTTCGGAGGAAGGGTCATTCGAAAAGAGGGAGGCCCTAACCCTGTTAGTCACACAGGTTGCCACTCAATGACGCCGCATATTTCCAGTCACTGTCAATTACTGTGACGTCGTGTGTGGAGGGTCAGCCACAGGCACGGCTTTGGGAGGGGTGAGACCGTTCTACAACTGCTAGTGTGTAAAAATAAAAGATGCCACACGTTCGTCACAATCACGCCTACTGGATGACTTAAAGACACAGTTTCATGTCCATTTACACATGATTGTTTTCACTGCAAACTGTTGAAAATAGCCTCATTTGGGTGTTCCGGAAAGTTTGAGAGAGCAAAAGAGTTAAGGTTTCCATCCAATCATTTAAAGCAGTAGTATGTAAACGCAGTGGACAGCCGGATGCTGTTGAAATGTTTAATTTCGACATGCATGTGTGGGTCCCAGTCAAAACAGCTTCATGTACATGTTATCATTAAGCTTATAGACATTTGCTTAGCATATAGTTTGATTGAACATTTTGGTGCTTACACGAAACTTAAATTATCCTTTGTTTTATGTCACTTCATCCAGGAGTGGCAAACTGCTTGACACAAGCACACTTCGCCCCTTATTTGGAAGATTGTGCATGCAAGAGAGAGAGAAAACAGGCGTTAAGGTTTTAAGTGTTTAAGGTGTCTTTCAATACATGTACATTTGCTTAACCATCCAACCAATAATAATCATAATATAATTATAATAACGATGGTCATCATGAAGCAATCTGAATCACGGCAGACATAAATTGATATACTTGGAGTAATTTTGCTTGAAGGATGGAATTAAAGATTCCATTGTTACTGATGGCCCAAAAAAAAAAAAAAGAAAGAAAAAGAAAAAAGTGAAATAATTGACCACACAGGAGAGAAGTGTTGTTCTGCGTTCTCTACCCACACTTGCTGGCTTGCTTAAAGCCTTGGAGCTAATTTTATTGGGCCCATATCTCAGGAAAACAAGACACTTGCCTATTGGCTCGCAAGCACAAAATGCACAAACACGTTTCTGACGCAAACCGCAGCTGCAACAAGAGGGTTTTGTGGGAGTGTATGCGAACACAGACCACAAAGGTGAGGCAACAGAGAGCCATGAGGTGGGAGGCATAAAACAGAAACAGGATGGTGCGAAGCCACACTCGAGCTTTTGGTGAATGCTAAATGAGATGGACAGAGTACATTGTATAGTTTGCAGCTTGCTTTTTTTACACAGTGGTTGTATCTCTGCGACCAGATCCACTGTGGCTGTAAGACCTTAAAGAGGATTAAGCGCAGGTCTACGCCACATTTGAGAATGCTTTTGCTCAAATGGACCCGAGGGAGGTGCGATAATTTCGTTTGGAGTCTCGAGTGATGCAACAAATGTTGGCTGTCAACCGCAAAGCCACCAAAGTAAAACAAAGTATGCACACGAACGGGAGGATTTTTGAATGAAACTGACCATTGGGGTACAATGGTACTATTGAGAAGTCTTTCAAAACAACATTCACCGCAGGGAAAAATGTATATTTGGAATATTTGTTCCATGGCTGAAAGCGTTGCCATCATTAAACCTTGTTTTAATCGCCAGACAATGTTTGAAGAACATTAATATTAACATTTTACTATCATGTTTGAGCAGAAGTAACAGTGCTTGTACTCTTCATGAGTACAAGGCTGACATCACGCATCACAAGAGTTCAATGTTAAAGTGCCACTGACACCTAACACATGATATTTAGCATGTTGTTAACCCGACCAATAAATAAATCGGCCAGAATGGAATCATCTGTTGGTTCACAGCACGTCAGAAGTCTGCGTATATTGATTTTTTCATCTATCGACTGTTTTGGGTTGAAGAAGAAGCCGGAAGTGCCATATTTTGTCAGCTGCGGAGTCGAGTGCATTTACCTCTTGTACAGGCAAGAAAGTAGCTGTTTTTTCTGAGTGTTAGCCAAAATGCCGGCACGTCGTGTTGGTGGATTTTGCTCGAATACTCGGGAGGATGGATTCACTCTTCACACGTTTCCAAAAGACCCGATTCGTCGTAAAAAATGTATTGCACAGGTGCAAAGAATGAGAGCTTTGTGTTTTCCAAATGACAGGTGGGTGTGTATAGAGCTATTTAAAAAAAATAGTTGGGGGTTATTAATTTGTCTCACAGTTTATAGCATATGTTACATGTGAATTTAGGCTATATCCCCTTGGTCAAACCGGAAACATATAACTGGTGTCTGGGCACCCCTGGAGTACTTACTTCGCCCACCATGGGTCCTCCTGAATACGCTATATACACGAGACTTGTAAAAGAGTTGGGAAATTGATTATAGGCCTGTCATTTTGAATATTTCATCAGGGTCCTCGTCAGTATGTCGGGGAATCTGTTGTTAGTTAGAAGTGATCCGAATATCATCAAAATATGGCTTGAAAGGATAGGGTAATATGGCCCCGGTCACTTCACTCGATTATGAAATGTTCTCTTCTTCGAAAAGAGCTTCCGTGTCAAAAGGGGCATTGGAAAAAAACTGAAAATCTCTCTTGTTCGTCTCCCATAGCAGGTGGCACAGCGTCTTCTCAATGGAGACTGTCCCAGTGTGAGATCTGGTGATAACGTTGCAGGCAATATGGCTGCCACTGGGATGTCGAGGGAGACTTCCGCAACTTTGTGCATGAATAACACCCTCTACGCTCATCTTTTCCCCCTCGTATAGACATTGAAGTGAATAATACTATATGTAGTTTTATAACAATATCTATTTTAAAATGTATATCGGGATGTCAGTGGCACTTTAAATATAAAGTATAAGTTCCACTCCTGATAAAATGCAAGCATGTCAGTCTTTGTATGTACTGGAACCAAGCAAAGTGTCTGTCTCGTATTGTAATGCAATATGTGTTCCTTGTGCAGGGGGCAATATCGAGTCACTGAAGACTTCAACAGGATAAGAGTCATACTGTAACTCAAAAAAGATTAGCATTTTTTGTCACTTATCTTCAAACTATCTTTATGGCCTGACAGTAGAATACCATTAAAATGCTGTTTTGTAAAACTCTAACGAGTGTGGCACCATCTCAAGGATCCAAATACCTTTTTGTTTTTAAGGAGCACCTTTCTAATTTTGAGCAACAACTGTTTGCAAGGTTAATCCCATAGAGGGTTTTATGGGGTTCAGAGTGGGCAGACCCCAGCTGCCAGGACCCTCCTTTGCTTTAGGTCTCTGTGATTAATCCATGTAAAACGAACCAAATGAAAGCGTCAATTTTCACACGTAGTTGTTTTCATTCATCAACTGTGAATGAAATCATGACGCTTGTGGTCATTGTTGTGGAAATGTGCGTGAGTGAGCAATCGATTATGTTTGACTGGACCATCTGAAAAAAATCCCATCATTTTTTACTTTCACCCCTGCCCCCTTTCACGTTCACGTTCCCTATATATAGCTTAGCGGGTGTCACAAGAACCTATTGTGCACTAGCCCACCTCCCAACAAAAATATTTTTCTTTAGATGATATTGACTAAAATGTTATATACAATAAAGTCTTACCTGTTTCAGCGGCATATAAGAGTGTGCACAGGCCCCAGCAACAAGGTGTATTGCTAAAAAAAAAAATCATGGCATGTCTTGGTATGTATCCAGTTAATAGCAATCATAGTAAATTTCTAGAAAACATACAGCTCAAAATATCACATGCAAAACAAAAGGGTGTCAGAATAGCATGTTTATTCTTCTTGTCCAACCATAATCTGTATCACCCTATCCTGGCAAGATTGATCCTGATTGTGTGTTTTTGACCAACTAGAACAAACATCTTCCAAAATTTAATAAAATGAGACTTCTTTTTTTTTTTTTTTTTTAAGTAAAAGGAGAGTATAGTACAGATATTCGCTTGAAACTTGAATTCATAAAATAATCATCTTGATTCAAATACTGTACTGTACTTCTTATGCTGTTTGTGTGTGTGGTCGACATTACACCTTTAAACGCCACTATTGTGATTTTACAAATCAGTTGTTGATTTACTGACATCACTGGCTACTTTCCAGCTCATTTCAAAAAGATGAATGCCAAACATCAAATCCTTGTGATCTATTCATGAGTTAAAAAAAAAAAAAAATCCCTTCCCTTTCCCTTCCCTTCCCTTCATCTCTGAGGGGCCCGTGGAGGAAAATAAAAGCAGCCACGCGAGAGCAGGCCTCGTAGATCATACATCCAAACACGCTATGTTGAATGTGTTGCTCCCCTAGGCCAGGATAATTGATCTCAGCCCTGCGTGTATGTGCAAACAAACACGCTGGAAATAAAATTACTGTCAAGGAAGCCAGGAGAGTACATGTGACCTCTGCAGACCCAACACATATGTGCAAGGGTCCACATTCACCACACACTGGAAAAATAGCATCCATCTATCCATTCATTTTCTTTACCACTTATCCTCATAAGGGTCACGGGCGTGCTGGAGGCTAGCCCAGCGAGAGGCAGGGTACACCCTGAACTGGTCGCCATCCAGCTGCATGTTACCACGAAACGAACAACCATTCACACCTTTGGGCAATTTAGTGACTTCAAAAATCCTACCGTATGTTTTTTTTGAGAGCAGTACAAAACAGTACTTTGCTCTACACCACAATGAGTGTTTAATTGTTTGACAGTGGTTAACTTCCTTGTGACAGAAGGTTAACAAATTAGTCAGACACATCTGCAACATAGTTCACCCAACCAAAATGTTACTTAAACAGTGCTGTGAGCAAACATGTTACGATGATAACGGTTAGAACCTGGAACATCTTAGATTATTTCTATTTCCAATACTTCCATTGAGAAGATTCAGAATTTCCAACCAGCCTGAGATCAATTCCAGACAATTACTGTAAATAAAAATTTATACTTGGGGGTAAGATGCAGCGTACACCCTTGGGTTGTCGCAAGTCAACCAGAGGTGGGTTTGTTTCAAATAATTTATACAGTTGTACAAAAAGAGACAGAATACCCTTGACAAATGGCATAAAGCTTGTTTGAAAAGCTACATTCTGGTTGCCTTGTGTCGTTTGATACATTGAACTTTAACACCTGTAAACTAATTCGATAAATGTAGTCACGTTTCCCAATTAATACAAGATGTACTAGCTGATCAACTCTTGTCACTGAAGTTATATGTGCTTCGCTGTTCCACTGGGAACACAACCAGGGTGATGACCCGCAGCACCTCATCGGGAAAATACAAAACACCAGTGCAACAAATACGAAGAGGGTTTATCTGATGAGCAAAAATGCTGCTTAAACGTAAGAGTAGTAATAGAGGATGTTCGCTCCTGAGGTGGGAAGAGAAGCCAAACATTGTACTCAAGAAAGAATACTGTTATTTGAATATGATACGACTCAAGTAAAAGTAAAAAAAAAAAAAAAAAAAAATCCTCCTAAAAATTACAGTACAGTATAAATACAAAGTACAATAATTAATTACTGAGTTAATTGTAATGAACTAGCTTGAACAATCAAATACACAAAATAAAATGCTAATTCTGCGTGCTTGTGTATGCACATTTAAAACTATGACGGAAAAAAAATCTGCAAACAAGTGTTTCCTCTAGTTATAAGTGAGCTGAAACATCCATGTTCGGGCAGACAATGCCAGACAAACACCACAACATATGAAATCCGTTGTTTTTGTTCATCTCAATATAAATGACTGCCTTCATGGTTTCGGAGGATCTTCCCAACATGGCCGCATCCTAGGCACGACGATCAGCCGATCATCTTCTTCTTCTTTTAGCTTGTCCTGTCTTATCTAATGTTAATACCTGTGAGGTCATGTGACTTTCTTGTGTGATTAATGAGCAAACATCGTGAAAGTGGAAGTCTAAATCATCTTGTCTCGCTCACAAAATACAGCAGTTGATAAACAGTTGTGGGTTTTTTTTTTTTTTTGGTGAATTGTCATGGAGTAAAAGTGCCGTTACATCTTAACAGCAGAAGTGTCGGCTATGTTTTTCCTGGTGTGAAGTCCTGTGATTTGTCCAGGGCGCACGAGCGGAACAGAACATATCAATTCGCCTCAGAGTAATATTGACAATTACATGTGTGAATGTGTGTGTGTGTGTGTGTGTATGGGTTGGGGGGGGGGGGGGTTAGTATGTAAGTTGTATGGAAGTACATGATGACGGCGAACACCGCTGCCCTGCAGGATTCCTCGGATTGGTACACGTCACGGAAATGGCCTACGGTATTTTGAGTCCAAAGAACGCCGATTTTCGCCCAATGGCTACTGATTTGGATGTATGTAAATCAGTGCATGAACATAAAATCAAATAAAAATAATATACGGGAGTTGACACACACCTCCCACCATTTCAAATTATAACTGCCCAGAGCGACACCTTAAGGGGTAGTGTTGATTTTTCCGCATCCACTGCAAAAAAAAAAAAAAAAAACATCTGTAGCTGTCTTAACAGCTGGATGACAACGTTTTCTGGGGAGGGGGGTCCTGTAAAGTAACATTTGGACTCATTCTGATTGGCTCGCAAGGCCTACTTGCGCGGTCATCTGGTTGCCTTGTGTCGTTTAATTGGTGAATTGGAGTCAAGTGACAGCAGTGATCTGTTTGATTGGCGCAACGCCGTCCTATGCAAAAGTGGAGGATGGAATCTAAAAATAGACCAGCACCTAAAAGAATGACTGAATAAAATTAGCGAACAGCATGTCGATCATTGGAACGGATTAATATTATTGCTCCTTCTTCAAGCTCCATTTAAATTCAAAGGTACACTGCAATTAAAGTACTGTGACAAGTTTTTTTGTGGCAAATGTTACGTGCGTAAATGTAACTGAGTAAATGTAGCGTATTACTACCTACTTCTGGTTGACGGTGGATTGGGCAAAAAAGACCTTTAAAAAGAAGAACGAGAGTCTGATTCACAAGTGAGCGCTTTGTGCCATGAAAACGGGCCCAACTCTTTGGATGCTAGGGTGGTGAGAACTTCATTTATTTGTTGTGAAGGTCTAGGAGGGGAGGTGACCCTCCCACTCAATTGGCCCTGGGTTGCAGGCTAACTGGGGGACAGGTCATACAAAGGCGTTGTGTGATGGGATCATCACTGTCACAACTCAGAGTTGGGGGTTATGCCAACTGGTAAATGACAGCTTGGTATTATTGCCATGTCCTGATCTGCTCAAGTTGGCACGACTCCATCAACATGTTTACGTACCGCTAACCTGGGGGGGTAGCATTTTGCAGACTTCTTGTTTAGGCGCCTGACTATAAAGACAACAATCTGTGGATGTCACATGACCACCTACGCCCAAGTACTTGAATGTGAGGGGCTGTGCTGGTGAGAAAAGCAGTGGATTTACATAGCCGTGTGCGACTTCAAACGAGGTGGCTGACATTTGAATGGGCTTCTGGCGGTGGGAGCCTCTGCTGGGGTTTTTGTCGCCTTGCAGGGTGAGCCAAGGAAAGTGGGCAAGCCGACTTGTGGGATTGGAGTAGAGACAGCTTGGCCTGTTTACTGGCTCTACAGGTTACCATAGGAGCGTCGCACAAACAGTGCATGAGCGCGGTTGTGAGACAAAGGAAGAGTGCGTGTGTGTGTGTGTGTGTGTCTGCGTGTGTGTGTGTATGTGAGACGGAGTAGTGGGAAAAAGACACATATGGCCAATGAGTCACTGGGACCGCTGCTAAGAGAGGAAGGACAGTATTCTTAGCGTCATTAATGAACTTTTTGTGGAACCCAGCATTTATCTCAAAGGCACTATGGCACGATACTTGTTATGTAAATTGTGATCAATCCATTGATCTGGACAATTTTGGACATCGTTGTGGCAACAGTTTGGGGAAGGCCATTTTTGTTCCAGCACGATTTAGTCCAAGTCCTGATCGCAAGGCCCGTCAAGGTACAACTTGGTTGAGGGAGGTGTGGAGGAATGTGGGAATACAGTACTTCCCTCAAACCCTTCATACACCTTTGGGATGAAGTAGGCCCACGATTGTAAGCCAGCAGGCCCTCTCACCCAACCAATACACACAAATTCCAAACTCCAGAATCACAACAGAAAGTCTTCTCACACGACGTGATAAACCTAATTGTCCATAATTTTGAAAAACTAAAACCTACATACTGTGGAAGAGTACATAATAAAGGGGCAGACATTGTGGAAGTGTGGTTGAGATTGTAGTGTGTGGCTGCGCCCTGGGTTCAAGTCCATTGATTTACAAAGGCTCATGATATCGGGACTGGGTTATATCAATCAGTTTCGTATAGCCCTGCTAGGGATGTGTCCACCCTGTACTGCTCTCCAGGTGATCGCAAGGCACATATACAGCCGACCGAGCACATTCATACTAAATACCTGGATAGACGTCCAAAATAGTTTTGAGAATGTGGGAGGAAGCATAAGAAAATACACAAAAGCACAAGGAAATTATGCAAACGGGTAGATGTAAGATCTGAACCCAGAACCTCAGAATTGTGAGGCATGCAATTAAGGTGCCATGGGTTTGGTATGGCTCATAATGAAAACTAATGCATTTCAGAACCACAGTTCTAAAGAACACGCTCATAACTTTAAAGCTGTGACCAAAGTTAGCCTGTAATAACTAATTGCCGAATCTATAACTTTGAGACAAATTTGGGCCCATTTGATAAAGGTCTCGAAATAAAATGTCACTGACTTTGTAATTAGTTTACCTGTACATGTCAAGCTAAAGCTAAAAAAAATAAATACCCATAAGAATTCCTCGACGGCTGAGGCTAAACATCGTAGCACATCCAAGCATAACAGTGTCAACATGACTAGGAATAAATGTTAGTGTAGCACGCGAGGAGGTTGAAGGGGAAAACCCTTTGCTCCTGAGAAGGAACACCTGCATGAGTGACTTTGTGTTTGCTCTGGGGAGGGGGGCTTTTGCAAGCGACCGTGTAAGCGCGCATGCGGGGGTCAGACGTGACGCTAATGTAAACTCGGCTCACGCTCCTAACTTTCCGCTGCTTGACGGACGTGGGCCCGGATCGAAAGCGTACACGCACGCTGATCCACCTCCGCCCACGCGGCTCTGGTTCCTCTCTCCCTATTCCCTCCGCTCCTCGTGCCGGCCGGCTGGCCGGCGAGCCGCGTCGGCGGCCTCGGTGGCGCTCGCCCTCCCCTTGAGTCTATTCTGGGCTCAGGGCCCGGCGCGGAGGCAGCCAGTCAGTCAGGCGGTGCGGTGGACGGCTGAGGGGTTGATGCGTGTGTCAGAGAGGCGCTCTCCCACATTCCCCTGGCGGCTGGCAGCAGGCCGGGCCTTGCGGATGGGGTGGGGGGGGTTCGCCTCTTTCTCACGACCTCTCAGGTTCCTGCGCTCATCTGGGAGCTATTCATTTCCTGCCAGAAAACAGCCTTCCTCTGCAACTGCACGAGGAGGGAGGGGGTGAAGGGGGGAGGGGGCTTGTCTTCGAAATGAGTCCAGGGCTTGGTACAGCAAGCCCAGGGCTTAAATCATAAAGCTCTCGCTTGTCTGGGCCGCAATCAAAGACAGCCGCGATGACGGGCCAATAGAGAGAGGGAGCGAGAGAGGGAGTCTAGCCATGATTTAGAGAGAGCGAGAGGGCGAGAGAGAGGGACGACCATATGGTAGCACTTAGCAGCCAAAGAGGAAGTAGAGGAGTTTTCTTCCCCTCTCCCTTCCCTCCCTTGCACGCACGCGGAGTGTGGGAAAAGTTAATGGACACGCATGGTGGCTAACACTCCCCCCCACACACCCGGTCGTGTTGTGACATGTGTGCGGTCAGCGCGGCAGCTCGGCCACCGCGCCGGGTAATTGGAGAGGCTCGTAAAGCTGTTCTGCGGAGGGGAAGGAATCATGAAGATGTTGGGAGAGGCGGGCGGGAGGGTTCAGCAGCTGGGTGTTGTCCGGGTCACACCACGTGCCTCCCAGACGTCCTGTTTCCAGCTGTGACCCCGAGGCTCATGGGGCAGGAAGCCCGACGCTGCGTTCAAGCGCAGCTGTGCTGCTGTGGGAACGCTTTGGGATGCGTGTGTGCGTGTCAGTGTTTGTGCGGCGATGGTCTCGCGCAAGCGAGGCCCCCCGCCCGTGTGCTAGGCCTTTCCTTGAACTCCCCTCTGATCCCTCACACACACAGTTAACTCCCCACTGCCTTCCTCATTGTGCCCTTTGGCCAGGCACGTCCTCGAATGCAGCACAAGACACCAGCGCACACACAGATGGCTACAATCAAACAGGGATGCATGCACCCCCCCCCCCCCCCGCGCGCCAAAGGTGTGATGGAAATTCAAAATGATGGCACTCATCCACACTTTGTGCCTCGTAGCACGTTGATAATTGCAAACACCTGCACGTTTCACACACACAGCCTTCAAAGGAGAAGGGCCACACTGGTGATAGTTGGTGGTGGGGGGGGCACACCTGGGCAAAGAAGAGCGCTACCACATGCCTCAGTGGCTGGATGTTAAACATGAACCCCCCTGGCATCACACAGCATCCACACGCTGCACTACGCCAAGAACGGCTTGCTCAGAGGATATCCGTAGTAATGTAATATAATTCTTCTGTCTGCCTTCACATTTGTGTGAATTACAGTGGAGCTTCCCAAAAATTGCTACAATTTGGCATTTCGTCTTTTCTACAGCAATGCACCACTTAAGTTCGTGATTCACTTAATAAAGCATCAAAAGTATCGGGACACATCTCTCTCTCTCTCTCAACCACCCACTTGGGGGACATTGTTGCGATTTCAGAGTCCCAGGACCTTTGACCATTGTGGCTCACTGCAGACGGGCTTGATTGGGTTCTTCCACGCCAAAGTGATCCAAGTACGCCCTCGTGTACCTTTCCTTTGAGCACTTTCTGGAACAGAAAAGAAAGGACCTTCCCTAAACGTTTCCCACAAATTTGGAAGCATACGACTGTCCAAAATCATTAATAACGTTCAACAAGGAATAATGAGTTTAGCCCAGCTCATAATGGACAAATTGATGACAAGTATTTTTTCTCCATATAGTCTATTCAGTGGAGATTTGAAAAGTCTTGGAACACGATGAGCTCTTTCTGTGTTACTTTGAAAAATTTCCGCAAATATTTAGACTCACTTACATGATTAGCTAATAAAACTCCATCAATGAAATGAAAATAATGATGTCATGACAGCAAAATGTTTGCATATCAGGCCACAGGCCAAACTTTTCAGCCTTTACATTAAGCATGCTTTAACCACTGAAAAGCCATTTATTTCTTTTCTGTTTTCATGTCTTCATTAGGATTGCGGATAACCTGGAGCCTATCCCAGCTGACTGGGCCGTAGGCGGGCCACACCCTGGACGGGTCGCCAGCCAGTCCAGCACATTTAGGCATACAACCATTCCCAGTCACATTCAGACTTATGGACAGACGATGTATTCCCCGAACTTAAGATGCCTAACATGCATGTTTTTGGAATGTTGGAGGCAGCCAGCGTACCCGGAGAAAACCCACACAAGCACAGGAAGAAATTGCCACCTCCAATTTATGTGCTAGAGCCGAGATTCAAACCCCGAACCTCAGAACTGTGAGGCATGTGATCAGCACTAAACAACGTTCTGCTGCTCTTTTAACAACACTGCAATTAAATGATACAAATTTGCCATTCATGGAAGTTACAGCACACCCTAATTACAACGAATACAACGTTTACGGGCAGACACATGAAGCTCACAGAGAACGTGAATCCACCGCACCATGAGCTTGTTGCAATGCGCCGTTACGTTGCTAGATGGCGTGCGCGACCACTGAAAGACACTTCAGGAGTGAAACTGGCCGACAGTCAACAGTCACAAAAATGCTCTGATGTGCTCAAAACACTTCTTTGGATGCCCCAAAAAGTTGATCTACTGCAGGATATTATTTTTGTGTCAACATCCGTTAGGTTCGTAAGCAAAATGTCACTCCATGAGTGCTTAAATTGTTTGTCATGAAACATGTTCTTTTATTTCAGGTCCACTTTTCTCAGGTATCTAACCCATATCCGTCGGTTACAAATGAGCTATTATTATGATTGTTGAAGTGTGAATAAAAACCAAGTTTCCAAAACAAATGCGTGTCTTCATGTAGTAACAAATTTATTTGTCTTCCAAAACGAAGAACGGCATAAGCGCAATAAACATCTTTGGTTTCAAAAAGTAGGAAAGACAACTGAAGTTGTTTTTCTTTTTTTTTTTTTTAAATGCAGTGAACGGACTTCCACAATACAAATCTCATTTCAATATGAACTTTACTCGCTTTGTTAGCTGTACAAATATAGTGCATACTCTTTTCCGTTTGACAATTAAAAAAAAAACCAAAACTTTTCTATCATGGAGAAACAAAGAGAAGACGTGTGAGAGTCTTTCTGCTCCTTGGCGGCGTTCACCATGGCCGCCACACCGAGTCTGTGTTTCCCGACGGGGCTCCGGGAGAGACGGCAGCCGGCACCGGAACCGGCGTCCCGGGGCTGTTGGCGTACACGGGAATGACGGGGCCGTTGGAGGCGAACGCCGCGTTGGGGATGAGGAAGGCAAACTGTCCGTCCGTGGCAGGCACAATCTGGAAGCCGCCGTACACTTTGGTGGCGTCCGAGCTGGGTAAAGTGGCCGGAGAGGGGGCTCCCTTGCACGGTACGCCGCTCATGGGCAGCACCTGCGGGGACGAGCCGGGTATTTGCACCATGGGCTGGGCGAACGACGGATGCGTCGGCCCGGGCGCGGGGGGCATCGGGTGCTGGCTCGGGTAGTTCATAGCGTTGATCTGCGTCATGCAGCTGGCGAGGTGTCCGAGGAGCCGCGTTCGGACCTCCGTGTTGACGCCCTCGCAGGTGGACAGGAAACGGGTCACTTCGTTCATGCACTCGCTGAAGCCGGCGCGGTACTTGCCCAGCACGGTGGGGTCGGTGTTGAGGGCGGCTGCGCAGGAAAAAAAAAAAAAAAAAAAGAAAAAGAAGGCGGCGGTGGCGGCCATTCATATGAGCATTCCGACGCAGACGATTTGCGTTCCCGCATCCGCCCGGAAAGGCCACTCACCGGTCATCTGCGCTCTCTGGAGGTTCCGCAGATGTTTCACTGTCATTTCCAGGATGTCTGCCTTCTCCAGCTTGGAGTGTCTGGAGCTCTGCACGGGAGAGAAACGCACAGCATCGCAGGGTGAGGAGGCAAAAAAAAAAAAACACCGCCAGATTTTTTTGGGGGGACTTCCAGGCGAGAGGAGAGCACTTACATCTTTCTTGAGGGCATCCAAGATGAGAGTTTTAAGCTGGCCCAAGCTCTCGTTGATTCGGGCTCTTCTCCGCTTCTCCATAATTGGCTTGGAAGACTGATCAAGGAAATAGCGCGTGAGGTGTTACGCAACATCAAAGTGTGCGTAAAAGGCGCACTAAATCTAGACGTGGGTCCGATTGATGAACTCACCTTTCTGTGCTCCGAGGCTGTTTTGGGCTTATCGGGAGTCGAGTTCATGCTTGCCGGGGTGGCAGCGACCGGGGAGGAGGACGATTTTTCCATCATGTCGGCAGGCATCTTAAAGGCGAGCTCAATTATCCCCAAAAGCGCTGCAAAATACGGTCCGCCGGTGCGAGGAAGAAGTGGTGTCAGGAAGGGAAAAAAGAAAAAAAAAAAACAAGTCCCGCGTCACAGCACCAAGTTAGAATCCGAGAAGGCGACGTGCGGCTGCAAGTGTGGGTCTGCGTGTGTCGGCGCGTCTGCGTGTGGCGTGTATTTATATCTTGCCCCGCACGCGAACGGCTCGTGTGAAACTTCCCAAACTTTCTTTCCCACACTAACTTCCCACCAATCAGGGCGAGGCGCACGCGGCCCGGGGGAGGACGGCTCGTGGTCGGCGCCCTCCCATTGGCTGCGTGGCGGCCCGCAGCTGGCGGCCAATGGCGCGCCGCCCGGACTGAGGGCGCAGCCGGGAAGCTGCCTTCCAGTCTTCAATCATCACACGGCGGGCGGGCGGCGGGCACCCGCACCGGGAGCAGGCGCGATCGAGCCACCCTTTAGCTCCCGGAGCGGCAGGATAAACAATTACGGCGTGCGCACACACGCGCACGTACACGAGGAACAAACCCGCTGCGCGTGACATTACAACACACGGTAAACTTGAGGTTGAGTTCATTTTTAAAAATGTTCAATGAGAGGTTATCAAATATTACATGACATTGCAACACAGTAAACTTGAGGTTGGGTTCATTTTTAAAAATGTTGAATCAGGGGTTATCAAATATTTCACATCGACGTTGTTCCCACCAACATTTAAAAGTAGCCATTTGTCCGGTTTACCCAAACTCAACACGACCAAATAATTGAAACAGCAACCGTCACAAGTGATCGCACTAACTATGCAAAAATTCAAGACGCCAGTGAAAACTGTGTGCCCCCCAATACACACACACACACATATATATATATATATATATATATATATATATATATATATATAAATATAGTTACCATAACAACAATAACATATCGTTTAGCCAAATCAAATTGGGCAAGAAATGTGGTCTATGCTTGATGGTCAATAAAATAACTTAGAACAGAGTGACCGTCTGTGACCTGTGGGGGGTGTCTGTTCATTTTGTGCTCGTGCACGAGACGGTGACCCAAACAGAAAGATGTGTCGCTGCTGGACAAACAACAATCTGAAAACTCCCAAAATGAAAGTGATGCTTCATTCGGTTGCGGAAGTCAACTGGCAAACACGTGAGATAAAAGTAAAATCAGCAGGTCTGCACAAGCTCGTCTTTCTTCTTCCGAGCACGAGTGGAATGCAATCAATTGTCTGCGCGCCGTACAGATGTTTGACATTTAATCATGCGTGGAGTCGTGCATGTGGAGCACGTGCCAGGCTGTTTTTACGAGCACTGTGCGTGGAGATTTGGCCGCCGGGCTGTCGACGACGAGGTGAAGGGAGGAGGGGGAACAAGGTGGGAGGGGAACGGGGGGGGGGATGTGCGGTGCCTGGCTGAGGCAGCGGCGGCGGCGGTGGTTTACATTAGAGGGGAAGGTAAATAGCAGCTGCTGTTTTAAAAGCCTGGGAAAACCACGCCTCCCGAGCGAGCTGGACCCGGGCTTCCTTATCGGAATGCGAGCCAGAGCAAGCCGAGAGATTTGTTGCTCGCAGATGCCGCCTTCCTCCCCGCCTGTGGCCGCCACACAGCCAGCCGTCAACGCCGCCCAATAATTCTCATCGCTTATCTTTATGGCGGCTGGAAGAAGCCGAGCGCTCCTAATCGCCCCGCGTACGTCTCCGATGAAAAGAAAAAATGAGAAAAAAAAAAAAACAACACAAAGTAAGACTGCTCTCCGCACTCCCTTCCTCCGCACACCTCCAGCCGCCGCAAAGACCGCGACGCGTGGCGCGCCTCTTGCCGGCTTGCCGCCTCCGTCCGCTGGGCGTCGCCGACGGCCTCTCGAGTTGATCGGCAGGCGCTCACGGCTGCTGCTGCTGCTGCTGCGGCTGCTTCTCCCAAAAGGGGGGAGGGAGAGACAAACGACAGCGTCGCCCCTCCGCAGACATTCACAGAGCTAATTATCTCTGCTTGTTCTGCCACCGCAAATATTTCACGAGCAAGGAGTCGAGACCTTTAAAAGCAGGAGTCGCGCTATTCCTCTTGCGTGACTTTTGATTCCGGGACACTGAACAAAGTTATCGAATGGACACTTGAATGTGATTCGAACATGTTCGTGGACACCAGTTCCCCAAACTTGCGTTCTTACTCAAAGTGTCCGTCCTAAAGTGTCTTTAAAACCGACATCACAGTCGAGGTGGTAGTTGACAATCTTCTCCTGTGTAGGATTTACGCCCCCCCCCCCCAAAAAAAAAACGAATCTTGGTGGGTTTATTCAAAACT
This sequence comes from Syngnathoides biaculeatus, assembly GCF_019802595.1. Lineage (NCBI taxonomy): Eukaryota > Metazoa > Chordata > Actinopteri > Syngnathiformes > Syngnathidae > Syngnathoides > Syngnathoides biaculeatus. The sequence continues at coordinate 20,164,821 of NC_084646.1, forward strand.
CCAATATAATAATTGTCCATATAGATGCAAGTGTGAATGCTTCCCATCTATAAGGTCCTGCAAAACATTCACTGGGCTGGGCTCCAACTCCCCCCAAACCTTAAAATATAAAATGGAAAAATAGTTCTGCCCATCCCAAACGCTTTAAACACATTTTACCTTATTAAAACACACTTTAAAGTATTCGTTTGTGCTTATCTAATTGTCAAGAAATGGTAGACAATCGTACAACAACATTTTGAGGGAGCGTGAAAAAAAAAAAATTCTCCCTCACATAGTCGTCCAAAAAAGAGAGAAAGCATGTTTGGTTCAAAGTGTTTGTCACTCCCAGTTGAAGTTTACTGAAAAACTGATACAGTAAACAAAAGAAAATTAAACATTGTATATTTGAACACCAAAATGTTCAACCAAACCATGTAAATTAATCCAAGGGAAGTCCACTATCTTAATGTTAATAAACAATGCGAAAGAACTAAAATGGTCGAACAGAAGTTAGCATAGATGTTACACATGCTATACTTTACCACACACACAGAACAGAAATTGATACAAATAGTGGATACCAAAATTCTAAACTCAAATGTTTATAACGAGAAACTTTGCAAATAATATTCCATGACAGAGTGGGTGTGCTGCTAATCAAGTGGAATCTAATTGGTTAACACTGGGTTGACTTCTTGGAACATCCTCTCGTCCCTCTTCTAGAATAGGGGAACCATTAGCCCTGTCTACCAATTCAGAGGCATTGTCGTCCTGAATGTCCATGCGATGTTGCAGAGGCGTGTCGACCATGACAATCCCACAACATCCAGAGCCTTTAGAAACTCTCGGAGAATCTCATCAACCCCAGGGGGCTTGCCACGGAGGAGCTATTTAACCACCTCGGTGACCTCAACCTTAGAATTTGGAGATCCCAGACCCTGGTTCCTCATGAGATTCTAGGAGGTCTTCGAAGTATTCTCCCCACCAATTCACATCATCGCCCCATCTCCAATATTGATGGTGATACGCCAGATGGTGGACCAGAATTTCCTCAAAGCCATCCGAAAGTCATTCTCCATACCCTCACCGAACTCCCCCTATGGTCGAGTTTTTGCCTCAGCAATAGAGGTGCAGAAAACGGTCTACTCAGACTCAATGTCCCCTGCTTCCTCCAGGACATGAATAAAATTCTGAGTTGAAACTCCGGCAGACAGGGGACCTTCACAAGATATTTAGGCCTGCCACATCGGATCAGCATCTTCCTTTACTATCGATTTCCACCTTACCAAAAACAACACCTTCCCATTAACATGCCACCAGGTGGGGATCAGTTGACAGCTCCACGGTTTTCTTCATATAAGTGTCCAAGACGTGGTCGCAAGTTCGATGACACGACTACATACTCAATCGTCGAACTGCGGCCAATGGTGTCCCGGTGCCAAGTGCACGTAAGGACACCCTTATGATCCAGCACGGCGTTAAGGAAAATTCGTGATGATCACAGAAGTCCAACAACAGAACACAGTTTGGGTTCTGATCAGGCGGGTTGTTCCTCCCAGTCAAGCCTTTCTAGATCTCATTGTCAAGATCCATGTGTGCATTGAAGTCCCCCAACGGAATGATCGAGTCCCCGGTGGAGCTCTCACCAGCACGCCCTCCAGGTTCTCCAAAATGCGTGGGAACTCTGGACCGTTTTACAGTGCATAGGTCCAAACAACAGTCAGGACGCACACCCCCACCCGAATGTAGAGGGAGGCTACATTCTTGTCCATCGAGGTGAACCCCAATGTATAGGCGCCGAGCCGTGGGTTAGTAAGTATACACACTCCTGCTTGGTGTCTCTCAGCATGGGCAACAGAGTGGAAAAGAGTCCAACCTCTCTTGCGAGAACTAGTACCAGAGACCAAGCTGTGTGTGTAGAGTTGAGCCCTAGACTGTGAGCTTTTGTTGCTGGGGACCAGACTGCCAAGGTCCATGCAGTCAGGCGCTGCCCAACTTACACTGCACCAGACCCCTATGGCCCCTCCCACACAGATAGTGATCCCATGGGAAGGGGGACCCACGTTACCCTTCCGGGCTGTGCCCGGCCTGGTCCATTTCACACTTTGTATAGCTTAAAGGGAAACTAAACCCACCGTCAAAATGTTGTTTGAACATTTTCTTTACCAGCTGTGGTTTCTCTGGTGTTTACTCCCAAAAACGTTTTAAACACTGCTGTTGTGTTGTGGGGTCATCTTTTTTTTTTTCTTGCAAAAGTGCAAATTAGTGAGGATGTGATGTGTTCATGAATTCCACCCTGCTTTATTTACTAAGAAATCCATAGTACATATTTTGCAATGAATAAATACTTTTTCAATTTCATTCCACAGACAAAAGCTACATAATACACCATGATCATAAATGTCATGATGGACATTTATTTACCAAGCAGTGAGCTTGGTCTGTATTCCTTTTCGTGGATCATTTTCATGTCAATAATTTGAAGTATGTTTTAATCTAAGTTTCCTCTGAAGACGACTGCATGTGATTCATCTCAGGCTTGATTGAGTAAATCCAATCACGCTCTATTATCTGTCAGCTGATCCAGGGAGATGGCAAGCTGTATTACACGGCAGCTTGCTACTGTAGCCATCTTCATCTGCAGCTGATAATGATTTCACACAACATGGAGATCCTCTTAAATTGATTAATGATTCTGTTTGATGTGAATGCAACATTAATGAGATTATTGTGTTTTGACTAGTCCGGGGACATGCGATGCATTTTTACTTGGAAAAAAATGTCAGTGTTTAGGTTGGGTTCAAATCCTGGCCCCGCCTGTGTAGAGTTTGCATGTTCTCCCCGTGCCTGTGCGGGTTTTCTCTGGCCACTCCGGTTTCCTCCCACATCCCCCCAAAACATGGATTCATTGGCGACTCTAAATTGCCCTCAAGTGTGATTGTGATGTGACTGTTGTTCTGGCAACCAGGTCATGGTGAAACCCGCCTCCTGCCCGATGACAGCTGGGATAAGCACCGGCACTCTTGCGATCCTTCTGAGGATAAGCAGCTCAGAAAATGGATGGATTTGTGTCACTGCCCGAAATGCATATTTTTGCTATGGTACTTGAGCGATTCCAACTATAGGAGACAAACATTTCTGCTAATAAAGATGATTCTGTACAAATGTGGGCCACGCCATGAGGGAAATTCGCTATCTACTGGGGCACCGACTACTCCCATTTTGTTTGGTTAAAAGCAATTGTCCCTATCTGACATGTAGTTTATACTTGAAAGGAGACATTATCTGATTGCGGGATGTTGTGTCATTGTGTGAAAGTATGCATCAGTATCCCCAGGGTTCTGTTGGATTCTGTGTAAAAGGTAATGGCAAATAAATCTTAGGTCTTCTGCTATAAATTTGATGCCATCATTTTATGGAATTTTTGTGAAAAAAGAGGCTCCTGAAAAGACCACATGCCACGCACGTCTCATACAGAAGTCTTACGTACAGGTGTCCGGAGCAGCTGTAAATCCAACATATCTTTCATGCACAACAATGCTGTCTCTGTCAAACAGATCACCAGCAGGTCTCATTGTTCGGAGACTGCACACCTGCACAAAGGCTGAGCAAGGCCCCCAAAACAAGTGAAGCCATGTGGATCAGACAGAGCGTGCGTTCTGGGACACTCTCTGCCTGAATGAGTTTCTCACGCTCATGTTGCAAAAAAGGTCTCTGGCGGTGAACTACGTCAGCCCCGCCCCCTTCTGAGGTTTTTCAGCCTGCACCTGGCTGCTGTCTGTCCCTTAAAGTGTTACCTGTTACCACCGGATGACTCCTCCATCATATGAAAACTGTGGGAACCACACGTGCTATTAGAAGACACCTGTCAGTAGAGAGGGCAAGGAAATGTGTTAACTAAACTAGATCACTTATCACTGTTTGCATTAATGACAAAAAAATGAACCAAATTCTATATAGTCTATTCTCAGATGGGTGCATAGACAGGAAATATTCAAAACTTGTTGACAAGGCCGAGCCTCCCGCTGGCTTGTCGCAGCAGTGTGACTCATGTCCGCCGCGAAAGTGGGCGTCTATCACCGCTGCGCGGAGGTGGATAAGGCGGGGAGGTGGTTTGGCCATGATTCGCATGTCATCTATATATGGTTCGAAACAATAGAAACAATACAACAATATTGCCCCGGACACTTCATTCGTTGTGAGATGTTTTCTTAGAAAAGAGCTTCCGTGTACTACAGTAGGTGGCACAGCGTGTTTTCAATGGCGAATGTCCGGGGTGACGTCACAGACAGTAGATGCAGCCAATATGGCGACCACTTGGATGTCGAATGAAACTTCCGCAACTTTGTGCATGGATTATGTGCTCTCCGCTCATATTTATCTTTTCATGTGGACATTCAAGTGAATAATCTTATATGTATTTTTAATTTTGATATCTATTTTAGAATGTTTATAGGGATGACAATAGACCTTTTAAAGTGCTACTGATGGCCAAATATACATAAAAAAAAAACTACATATAATATTCACTTCAATGTCTATATGGAAAAAAAAATGAGCGGAGAGCATGTCATAATTGTGCAAAGTTGCTTAAGTCTCACTCGACATCCCAGTGACGGCCATATTGTCTGTAAAATCATTTGCAGATGTCACACGAGGACAGTCGCTATTGAAAATAAGCTGTCCACCCTGCTATGGGAGACGAACAAGAGAGATTTTCTGATTTCTCCGATGCCCCTTCTGTTTGTCTCATTGTTTTGTGTTGTATTGTGCGTGACTAAATTGCCTTAAATGCAATATAAGTGCTTTGTTATATGTTGCCGGTTTAACCAAGGGGATTTATTCTAAATTATCACATAACATGCTATAAACTGTGAGACAAATTAGTCTCCCACAACTATTATTTTTTTAATAGCTCTATACACACCTACCTGTCATTTAGAACCCACAAAGCTCTCGTCCTTTTCCTTCTCCTTTTGGCTAACACGCTGAAAAAACTGGTAATTTCTCGCCAGTAGAATAGGTATAAACCAATATAAACACTCGACCCCGCTACTGCAAAAAACATTACTTCCTTGTTTCTTTCTTCTGGTGGGAGATAGAAAAAAACGATACACGGCAACATTGTGACTTGCTGTGAAAAAATTTATTATTAAAATTATTTTTGGTTAAAAAAAATACTACATTTTATGTTTTAGGTGTCAGTGGCGCTTTAAAATGTAGTTTTTAAATCGTGTCTTTATTAAAGGGAAAAGAAAACAAAGATACATGGCACTGTGTGAAAACATAATTGTCCCCTTATTAAATCATTAACTGTGGCTAAACAATCTTTATTCTGAAAGCTGAGTTCACTTCCACTGAACACACGCCAAGCATATTATCTCTAGAACCTTTCAATCAAAAAAATCACTTAAATAGAAACTGTCTCACAAAATGAATTTCGAGAAAAGATCTTAAAAACCTGTAACAAAATGCCAAAAACCAAAGCAATTGAAGATATGATGAAAAATAAATTAATTAGCATCTCTCTACAAAGGGCTAGAATGCCATTGCTAAAGGTTTAGGACTCAAACAAACGACAGCGAGAGTCATTATCCCCAAATAGAGAAAACATGGTACAGTGGGGTACTCTCCCAAGAGTAGCTGGCTAACAAAAACTACCTCAAGAGCACAGCGACGACTCAAAGAGGTCAGAAAAGACCCCACAGTAATACCCAAAGAAGTGCAAGGCCACCCTTGGTTCAGTTAAGGTCAGTGTTCATGACTCAACAATAGAAGAGAAACTAGGCAAAGACATCACCCATGGCAGAGTTCAAAGGGGAAACCCACTGCCGAGCCAAAAGAACATGGGCTTTTTTTACTTTGGCAAAACAAATAAAAATAAACAACACCCCCTCCCCCCATCTATAATTCCCAAGACTTTTGAGGTCATATTTATGGACTGAGGAAACGGAGTTAAACTTTTTGGAATGTGTGCATCTTTTCACATCTGGCGTAATTGTAACAGCATTTGAGAACACATAACACCATACAACCAAACAGCACGATAAAAAAGTGTGATTGTTTGGGGCTGGTTTGCAAAATTCACCACCTGGACAACTTGCTGTATGAATGTAACCATGAATTCTGCTCTTTAGCGAACAATCCTGACGGCGCATGAGTATGCCCGACCAATGCTTTGTGATCTCAAGATGACGCACACCCGGGTTCTACAAATGGACAACGATTCCAAACACAAAAGTAAATCTACTTCTGAATGGCTTTATAAAAAAAAAAAAAAAAAAAGTTTTGGAGTGGCCTTGTCAAGTTAAGACTCCGAAAGAAATGTTGTGGCATGACCTTAAAAATGTTGTTCATTCTCGAAAACCCTGCAGTGATGCTAAACTCAAAGAATCCTGCAAGGAAGAGTGGAGCAGAATAATTCTACCAAGATGTGAAAGAATCATTTCCTGTTATTGAAAACGTTTGATTGTAGTTGTTGCGGCTGAGGGTGGCACAACCAGTTATTATGTGTAGGGAGCAACTGCTGGTGCTTTTCCAAACAGGGCTTGGTCCTTTGAATAGTCCCCCCCCCCCCCCAATAAATAACAGCAGCATTTAAAAACTTCATTCTGTATTTACTTGGATTATCTTTGTGCGATTTATTTATTTTTTGTTTACATTATTTTAAAACAAAGTGGGTAATTTATGCCCAAAATAAGAATTTGAGATAGGGCATTTTTTTATCTTGTTGTGTAACCTGTCCTCAATCTTAATGGCAAAGCAAGTGGTTAGACATGTATATCTCAGTGCTAAATAAAATTAGGATTGTTTGGCAGGGGCAGAGGTTTACTCCATCGATTACTCTCTCTACCTGTGATCAAAACTCATCCCTCTTCATTTTACCATGAACCCCCTCTCTTTCTTTTCATAATCCCCTATCAAGCTTTATACTCTCCTCCTTTTTCAAATACTCCTTGGTGGAACAATATTGATAAGGTCCTCTCGACCACGCACCTCCACACAATGCAACACTCCAATTAGAGGAATCATGGCATGTGTAAGATACTGGGCTCTCAAAGCAATTTGGCATATCCACTCCCGTCCATTGCTCATTCCCTAATATGTAAACCAGCAGTGACCAGGTTTTGCTGCCAAAAGGTGCCACTGGTGCTACTACAGTGACACGACTGCACGACTCCACAGATTAATACACTAGGATTTAAGCCTCATTAAGGTTGACAGGTGGACTGGGTGTGTGTGTGGGTGGTTGTCACAGACAGACGAGCAGCACATGAAAGCTAACGTTAGTCGTGCGGCTGCCGCTGCCCAACTGAGGGTGGCACTGTGTTGACACCATCTGCCTTCAAAGGGAGGCTTTTCCAGCTCACAAGTAATTAGCATGTTCAAATTGTCACAAGAGGTTCATATTTTTAAGAGTTGATTCGTATGAGAAAGACAAAAAAACTACTTCGGAGTAGTGAATCAGTATTCATCACAGTCTAAACATTCTCAGAGTTGTATTTATGGGTCAATGATCAATGAGGACAAAGTTTCAGTTTGACTGGTGCAGCTTGAAGGGAGCCTTATGTTGGAAAATGTGGATTGTAATTTTCATGCAAGGTTTTACCATTAGCAACATTATTATTATTATTATTATTAACATTATTAATTTAAGCATTTCATTTTTAAGAAAACAGTTGATCAACATTGCTGGTCCACAGAATTCCATGCTAAATTATAAAAAAACAGAGATTGACTACAAATTTTGGGCTGTAGAGAAAATAGTGTGCGTTGGAGTGCAGCAACTGTGATCAGTGTGCATGTTCACACACAACAATCCGGCGCAGCTTGATTGTGTGTTATTAGTGGGAGTGGAGTACGACCTGTGCTCGGCTGCTGTTAGCGAGGCCAGCCAAGGCTTGGAGAGCAGGATGAAAGCAGCGACAAACAGATAGACAAGAGGGGAACTGACAGATCCTCTGAGCAGAGAGAACAGAAGGAAGAGAAAGAAAATGGGGGGGGGTATTGGAAACTCTCCAGATACAGCTGCACACATCGCTTACCTCTCCTTGTGCACACACAAACAAAGGTGCCTGGAGGAGCCTGGAAGCAAAGAAAACAAAAAGTATAGTGAACACACTCATGATCGCTTTCTCTCAGTCAACCACAAAGCGAGATCAGCCAGGGTCAGTGTACGTCTCGCAGCCAGTGGATCTGGGGTCTGCTTGGCTGGCTAAATCAGAGAAAAATGTTTTAAGGCCTCAACGCTGGGCTGTAGGCCGGAGGCTCCCCAAGCGGCTGCCGCTGATGCTCGTTCTTCCTTTAGGAGTCTCTCTCCTCTTTGCTTTGTTTTCCTCTTGTTCAGAGCCCACAACACCTCACTCCGCTTCCCTCCATCCATGTCACTCCTACATCTCTCTTCCTTCCCGCGAGCTCTGTCAGAGGCTCACCTTTTCTCTGATGCCTCACGGAGGAGACAAGCAGCATTTGCATGTGTGGGGGAGGCAGCGTAACACTGGCGGTCAGGGGTCACGGTGAGTCAAACCCTACAGCAGTGGAGAGAAAGCGGTCGGGGAGAGGACCCGCGAGCTGGCCTGGGTCTGTGGTTAGGATGCCTGAGGCTGGAGTACGCTGGGAATACAGCTGGAGTTGGTGCTGCAGGTAGTGAGTGGGCGGGTGGGTGGGGGTAAGGGCCACTCATGCAAATGCAGTCTAACTACCGCTTACTAGATCTTCTGCTAGTGGACAGATTTGGATACAGAGTTCAAACTGCCTAGCCCCCGAAGATGAAAGGCTAACGGTGATACATTTGGGCCAAATTACCTTTGATTCTCCCTGAAATATATTCCTTATTACAGCGAATACTCTCTCAAGTCTAATACCTCTGAGGTCATGTAATTCTGAATGTAACTAGCATTTTCCAGAGTTTGGTATTTTAATCATGCCACCCAAGAACTCAACATGTCTCACAGGAAGTCAGTTCATGACGCATCAATGAATTAACTCTGCACATTTACTTGTGTGTTTAGTAATAGATGCTATAGTTGAGTTGAGTAAACTTGTGTGACGAGAATGTTGAAATGGCATTCAAGTTAAGATGGCAACTTTTATCGGTGTTACATTTTGTTTTCAACTGTGGTTAACGTCTTGCCTGGACAACAGTGCTTTAACAGTTGATAATGTTCACAAGGTTTTATGATGGTAACAGTTTGACCCTGATATAGATTATTTCCTAGGAGGGAGAAAAAAAAAAATCTGTTTTGAGTTTTAAAGTCCAAACGATGCCGAACTTTGTAAATTGTGCTGAACCTCGGAGGTTCCAAAGTTCGTATTTGTTAAATGAGGCAATTATGGGCATAATATGGCTTCACAATCCACGACAGAGCTTGTTTTAAAACAAGCATTGTTTTAAAACCCATTTCCAGATTACAAAAACTAAAAGACTCCAGTTCTAGGGGTTTTGTGTTTGGTAACCATCACGTCAGAATTTACAACAGTCTGAAAATCTCAGTGTGGCTTGTAGCATACACTCTCAGTGAGCACTGGGACATTTGAATTACAGGTGCACATGCTCACTGACAACCTGATGCTATGAATTATTATTTCTAAGGCTCGTTTAGTGTCAACAAATATTCATAGCATCAATGTAGCGCTAACTATTCATCATACACAGCTAAAACATCTCACAATATGGGAAACATTTGCATAAAGGTGAGGATTCTGAATACATGGCTGGTAAAGACTTGTATTTCTTTTCCATGTTACTCAGAGTCGCAGCAATGGATCCTGTATGGTGACCTTGATGACTTACAATTTTGAGTACAACCAGAAGTTTGTGGAAAAATATAGCCCAAAGTTCAAAATACTGATTGATTTGAAGTGTGGCATCCTTTGTGAGCTATCAATGCCTCTCAGTAAACCTGGGCTGTGCATTCTAAGTTTAAGAGCTGATGTCTACGTGTTGCACCTTTCATTAATTTCAATTAGGATAGTCGAGATACTGTAGTCTAATTTTAGCCAACACTAAAGGACTTAAGTGGGAGTTTGGGGAAAAAAACCTCTTAAAAGTAGTCGTGCATTAATAAAAATGATTTACGCCCTCTCTGGCCCTATCTTGCACCGCAAACTAAATTTTTAAGAAACTACCACGCCCAAAGAAAAACAACAAATCAGAGGTAGAAGGCGTGACTGGCAAGATGTCAATCATTCTGATGCACTTGCAGGCACACGCAATGATCAAATCCCTGTAGCCTCACAGCAATTCGGTGTTACCTGTTACGTTGGGCTTGAGGAGCTTCGTTGAATCTATTGCAGCATATCCACCTTTAGTTATCAACAAAATTAAAAAAAAAAAAATGAATTGGACATGTTGAAAAAGAACAAGGCTAATCATAAATTGAAAAGGAACAAGGCTGATCATAAGAACTGCCTTTCAGAGGTAGCCACCGGTAGCAGAGAGAATTCAGAACCAACACGGATTACTGTTCGACAGGGAGATCACCTCTGTGGATTGTTAATTGATTTTACATTTCAAAAAATAAAACACCAAAAAGATATTTAGTTTTATAGTAATGCTCTATTAAGAAGTCATGGTACCAACTAGCGGCTGTGGCTGCCGTCAGCTTGTTTACACTACATGTCTAGTGTAAATCAGTGAGGGACTGTCGGAATAGTTGTGATCATAATTATCATACATATGCTTCCAATAAAGAAATACTTTGCTCTGCTGTAGATAATGTGGCAGCCTCCTAGCAGGAGATAGCAAGAACAAAAACGGCTAATCATCAGAAATGTTAGAACTGCTGCCTGTTAGAGAAATGATGACCACACATGTATTCAGCAATCTTCCACACATGCACACGCACATGAACAAACATGTACACCTTGTTTCCAACTGTTTTGCTTGCCGTCTCCTTTTTGTAACATCCATGTAAATACGGGGCGTCTTAAAACTAAATAAATAGAGGATGATCAGAGAGTGCAGTGTTGAATTGTACGAGACAGTTCCTCTCCTCTCTCCTCGCGAGACCTGAACTGGTGTCATTGCTTCCTTTTTTGTCCTGTTTAATGAATGTCTGATTGGTGAACCTGACAGGGACGCTTCTTTCGGGGAGGAGGGGTAGGGAATTAGTTAAGTGAGGTTAAATTCTAATCTTGCTAGCAGTTTCAAAACCACAAACATCTTTAACTGTGTGTGTTTTGTTTTTTTCCCCTTGGGCTCTTTGGAACACTTACTCTGAAGGACCATGCAGTGGTAAGGTCAAAGAAGAACATCCTCTGGATATTGCTGCTAGATAATGCCTAGATCAGATTCCAGCATTTTAGTTTTATCTCCAATACTGGCGTTATTAGCTGTGGTGGAAGATTTCCTTGATCGGGCCTAACATACTTTGTTGCGAACGAGAAAACTTTTTGTGGTGTGATATCATCCACCATCAACGATTTGGCTCTACAATAATCCTGTGATGCCAAAAATGAAAAGTCTAGCATGTTTGACTTTTTGGAGGTCCTTAGTGTCACACCAGCGTGACGCAAAGTATACTGGGAGCTTATCAATAGCGTATAAACTGCATGTTTTGTGTCAGTTGAACTTGAAAACTTGGAGACTCAAATCTGGGAATATGCGAGGCCACGAACCGTGAACCACGAATGGGTAAGGGCACACTGTACACAAGAAGGAAAGTCTTCGCTTCCACAGATGCCCGAATTTTGACACCCTTCATAAATAAATCAACACGCCAACATGTAATTAGCCTTGAAATGTGTCCTTAAGCAAGATGTGGAAGTCTAAGTTGATCAAGAGCAGCTGGTCTGTAAAGCAACTGGCCCTGACCTCTGACCTCCCTGAAGGGAAGAATGCTTCAAAACATAAGTCAACATGGGAATCCGTGAGGCATTACTGTTATCACTCAAGTGTGATCCAACTAATTGCTTGAACAATAATTCACAGAGTCGTCCTCCTGTGCTAAGCTGGCACAGGACGGCGCAGACTGCAAGGAAGCCCTGAGAGGCCCCGGAGCCTTTTTTCCTCCTCCTACCTGGGCCAAGGCCAACCTTATCAGACGAGAGGGCCCGAGGATTACCCTCCCTCTGAGCATTAGCTTCTTTCCTGGAGATCTCTCCCTCCTCTCTTTCACCTCGAGCCCTCATCACTGTGCCCCCCCCCCCCCCCCCCGATTGTGGCCCTCAGCACTCCACCTTTCCCGTGGGAGTTTGCAAAGCCAGGATAACCTTGAGACCTCAGCTGGTCGGCTGCCAGAAACATTAAAGAAATTCCCTCTTTCCCTCCTTTTGTCTTTCTATCCTCACCTCTCTGGTGGACCCCCCATTCCACCACCCTCAAGGCCTCCTACTGATCACTGGGACATTACTTTTTTATTTATTTTTTTATTTCTTGTTGCACTAGCCCCACTCCCCCCTTCAATTTTAGAGCTTTTTTTTTTTGCCTTCTCAGTCTTCTCCGATTGTCACAAAGATTAGCCCTTTTTCTCTCTTTCCCTCCCTCATTTCCTTCTTTCCCGTCTTCGACAGGAGCAAAAAGGTGGGGGCTCAAGTAAAGTGAAAGAAGGGGCTGTTCACATGATCTCCAGCAAAGATGACTATTATTTGTAGAATGTCGAGCTGCCAATTTCAATTTGGCCTGCCCTGTTATCAGGCCAAAAATAGACGCCTTATTTGAAAAGTAGAAATCAAACTGTCCCGAAAGGGGGAGATGACTGACATTGATTGCAAACTAACTGTTTTAGTGGCAGCCTGCACTTTGCGTGGCTTTTGTCTTCAGCCTCTCACACCCCTCCGTTTGCCCTCTCGCTATTCTCTCAGTCGCTTTCACGGCTGTCATATTCCTTTAGCGCTGCAAAGGTCAAGTGCTGCTCACTGCCTGTGAGATCTGAGGGAGCTCAGGAATATTCAGCTGCCCGCTTTATGGCAACAAAGCTCCTCGCTGCGAGCTCCCCTGCACTGCCACCAGCCAGCAGGGGTGGCAGCAGCAGCAGTAGCAGGAATGCGTTTATCCCCGGGTAGTTAGCGCCCTCCTTTCATGCTCCCCCGCTTCCCAAGTTGATCTGTTTTCAGCGTGCCGCAACGAGGGGCCCCGTTTTGGTGCGGGATAGCAGCAGGGATCAACTCTCAATGTTTATGGTTAAGAGTGATGATAAGTAATGAAGACGAGCAGGAGGCCGAGAGGAATGGATGGAAAGAACATCAAAGCATAGTAATGATTTACATCTTGTCCAAGCGGCAGTACATTTTTCAGCCAGTACTTTGACTGCAGTAATATCACAGCGAACTGCCTTCAGAGATACTTTATTTTCAAACCACATTTCAAAACTGGGGCTTTTATGTGATGCTTAGACTCGGACAAGGAAAGTAAGAATGTCTGCACGCAACCGGGATGGTCTTTGTTACCCTTTCCCATGACATCACTATACTGATGCTGCCACAAGGGACTGTGAACCCAATCCCCACACAGGTATGACCTCATCCCCAGTGCATTTTAGGTTTCACCTTGCTAACACCCCCAACCAACCATAGTCAGTGTAAGTCCCTGTCAAACCCTTCGCTTCCCCACAGCCACACCTATCTCAGATTCCATTGTTCGCCATCAGAGTCACCTTTCAACCAGGAGAAGCGTGCACTAACACTGCCAGATTGACGAGACCTGTATGCCTTCTAAATCTCGGCCTCACACGGTTTCAGCAATCAGTTTCGCTTCCCCACCCTCAATCCTCAAAATAGTGATTTGGGTTTATGAGAGACTCCATTCGCACATAAAGGTTGTAAGATCATGTGTGTCCATGTACAGCCCCAATGCCTTCCTTTTTTAAAGGGAACACGTTCGAAGCTGGGGTAGTAGTGATCATTGTCACGACCGAACCATGAATTTACAAACTATTTGGTACCAATTGTAGGATCACCTGGCTGTTTCAATTTGGAAACAATGATTCCATTGACCATTTATAGTATGTTCAGCATCACACTGTTTTTCTCCTATTAGAGTTACTGCATTAATAGTTACCAAAAGAATGGCCACTATTCACAAGCAGTTACTTTGGCTTGAAGTGGGAAGAGCAAAAATGGTGTCAAAGAACATGCTCAGAATATTAAATAATTCGTATGGACTAAGGCACCTGTCCTTGCTCTCTACAGCACTGCTCTTGTTTATATTCTGTTATTCTGCCAATGGCACATGTAACAGAATTGTGGGCGGTAAATGGTCTTCAGCTCTTTCGCCACTGTCTTGAAAAACCTCAATTTCAAAAGGTTATGTAAATATACAGCTGCACACAAGTAGCCTACACTTCCTAAAACACACCCACAGTCCAAAGGTTTATAGTGCAGCCATGAATGCAGATAAAATACATATGGAACATATGGAACTCCGCTCGCTGGCAGCATTGAGGGGTTGAAGGTTCAAATAGAGGGCGGCATTTAGGAAGTTGCTCTCATGTCCTGGAGCAAGGTGACTTAACAGGATTGAACAATGGCCTATCAGATGGAGTTGGGATAACAGCATCTGTCAAATGAGCCACTTAACTGCTTTGCCTGATAATCATCGAGCCTCCATTTATCAAGAAATCAACCTCCTTGTTAAAAAGATATCGGTAGCAACTTGAAAGGATTTGCCTTTAGCTCAGTGGGAAGCTGAAGCAGAGACATCTTGAGGGTATGCGTGAGGCAAAAGGCAAGGCTGGAAGAGAGTTTTCACGGCCCAGCCAAGCTGTAAAAACATGGGAATTTTCAAGTTTCTATCAACCTTGCTTCTGGTTGTAGGCACACAACATAACAAGAGCCCATCGTAAAGCGTGTCATGCTTCAGTTGGAAAAAATTTAGTGATTGAGGGCCATATTAAAGGTCAGCAAGCAGTGGGAGACATGGGAAGTCAATAACTGCATGCAGGGAGTAGTATGCAGCTCAGTTAGAACAAACTTCTATTTTTATCATGTTGCTTTTCCACTACAAACTCAACTGTACTTTCTTTCTAAGTTTTGAGTGGTTGCTTTTGACTTAGAAACAGAACTACCAAAAACTATGAAAGCCACATCATCTTGTATGCACCAGTTGCGACAAAACAAGAGGTACACAAGGTCCCTCATTTATTTCTTGGCTGTTGAAGGCAACACGAGAACAACAAGTGTGGCAACAAAATTGGAGACAGCAGAGTACAATATAATACTCCACCATCCAAATATTAGGTACAGGTAATGTTAAATGTGTGTATTTTATTTTTTCATTTCTAACCCGGCATCCTCACGTGATACAATGATGCATCTGCTAAACCAATGATAAACCAGCAGAGGTTTACGTCATCCACATCGTATTTATTTAGCATGCTTTGAACATGAGCAGACCAGGGACCAGAAATCATTTGTCTAATAGAAAAGGATGTGTACTGTCGGTACTAAGTTGTGGAAAAGGTGCTTAAAAAGATTGATTCCCATATTCCTCTTGAACATATAGCTATAGTGCACAACTCAACCCACTTGCTCCCTGTCACTTAATTTTTGAGGATTCCGTGGTGGTCAAACCAGTGATGACTGACCCGCCTCCCATTCTTTTCTACCAAATGTACCCTTCTTTTCCTGAGTAGTGCTAATTGTCCTGGGAAAGGCAAATTTGGCACACGAAGCGCCAGTTTATAATTCATGTTTGAGAGGAGCGTTTAGAGGAAGCTCTGAGCGGCCTGATCTGAGAGACTGAGACAGATCCGATCTTCTGAACAATCAGAACAATCGGGTTTCTACCACCCTTGTATAGGTTAATTCATGTCTTTGTCACCTCCAGCAGCTGCATGAGACTCGCTGGTGATACACCCCCTTTCTAAATGACACCGGGATCTGGGTAACAGGTTTTACTCAAACCTCTGAGTACTATTCATGTGCAAAGCCCAAAAGTAGTGTTGACTATCTCCCCTGTTAAAAGGAAACTCAACCCTGGATGTCAAAACTTCCTGTTATGTGACACTGTTTACTTAAATGACTTGGTCTTTATTTTTTTTTAAAAAGTGAAACAGCATCTATTTGCCTACGGGATGGGGGAGGCACCATCATTACATCATTAAAGTGTCCAAAAGTCACGCTGTGATGTGAATCATCCATTCTTTCTGTTGGAGGAGGAAGTGACACCTCGGTACATTTGAAGAAGCTGAGATTTGTTTAAATGGATCAGTTGGATTTACAACTAGCTACTATCTCATTGGCTTACATTTGAGCTAGCTGTGTTTGTTAAAAATGGATTGTTAACAGCAAATGTGTCATGCGGTCAGCATCGAAGTGTGCAGATTTATGTTTACCTATGAAATTGGAACGTAGTCTGCTGGCTGTCGCAAGCCCACAGTGCACTCGTCTAGCAGCTAACTGCTAGTTGCCAATGCCCGCAACCTTGTGGCGTATTCTACCATTTAATCATCTATCCATCCATTTTCCCAGCCGCTTTTCCTCACAAGGATATCCCAGCTACCGTCGGCGGAAAGGCAGTCATGACAGCATAATAAATTAGCGTTTTATTGATTTTTACCATTAAATTAGGGATTGAACATGATTCTGACATGGTGTTGTGTTGATTGTGGTTGCAACAACATATGATGGTAATAAAAACTGCAGGCAGCGCAGCCTCTGGTCAACAAGTCAAGCTAGCTGCCACAACGATTGTCAATTCTCATGTTCTGCTCTCCCGGGAAAGCTCTTTGGATAGAGGCACTGCGATCTAATTTCGCGTTGCGTCATGGGTAATTGTCACCATATATACTTCCGGTTTCGACTGCACATGTTTCTGTTCACCGATCTTAGGCACGTTTTTACAGTGTAAAATCATATTTTACCTTCTTTACGATGGGCTTCAGGTGTGCTGCAGCTCAATTCACCTCTGATAGTTGTAAGAGTGTCAAAAGATATCCATGGATGTCAGCTGTGCGTTGGCTCAAGTGGCCTAAACATCCCAGAGACGTAGCTTGATGGAAGCGCCTTGTGAAAAGGGGTGGGAAAGATTCCACTGGCTATGTCGACGTGTTCAATGTTGACAGGCGTACCCACTTCTGCTCAAGACACTTTGATCCACAATCTATAAGAGATGACAACATTTTGTCTGCCATTTTGTGGGTTGCTATCGAAAAGCGGAAGTGTTGATGGTGACACTCGGTGCAAAAATCGACCACAGCGCCTCTAGCGAATTAGCTTTTTTGGAGAGCAGAATGTGAGAATTACGACCACTACGGTAACATGCTGGACACTGCCGATAAACCAGTACCAACTTTAAAATGGAAGTCATTCACAATGCAAATGTAAGGGGAGTTGTGATGTTGATTTCCGTCGGCAGCTAAGGCCGACATTGCCTCACATGGCCGCCCCCTGAGATTAGTGAAAAGTGATGAATTTATATTGAATTTTTACTACGCAAATTCAATATTAGTACTATACTAATACTACTACACTACTAGTAGGAGGGCATAGGTACATATTCCTGCCCCCCACCCCCTTTGTAATTCCTTTCCCTTGAATGAGTTTTAGGAGAAAGGGACACATGGTGAGGTGGGGGTCTTGAATGGAGGAACCAAAAGAAGAAGGGTGGGACCAAAAGTCCTGCCAGCCCAGGTGTGAGGCTGGGGGCTATGCAGGTAAAAACATGAGCACATGAGCAATAGAGAACAACTTCCTACTTGTCTCCACGCAAAGTGCTCAAATTGTCAACACTGATTGGTGATTTCAACTAAATCATTGAAAGAACAATCATGCAGCAACAAAAACTAGTGATGAAATTCTAATGACTCACAATTATGAAGAAAATGGAGGAGGGGGGATAATGAATCAATGCGCTTCTATAAGGTGCTAACCCTCTGGCATTGAGACAGGAGTCTGGCTGCCTGTCTTTCATCATCAGCATGCAGGATCAGAGCGTGTCTTACACATCAGCTCCTCTGTGGAAATGTGTGAGTGCGTGTGTGCAAAGCGAGGGCACGTAAGGGCCCAGACTGCCTGCAGGCCCCCCCACGCAGATGAACGGGGGCACAGGAGGGTTTAGCAGAAAGCTGCGAGGAGCGTGCTCATGGGTGTGTATGTACATGTTTGTGTGCATTCAGGGGAAAGAGAGAGAGCAACTATCTGTCTCCTGAGGAAGGGAGGAAAGTTGAAGAGAGAGTGAGTCAGCCAGCCTGTGCCTATTTTGTCTCCTATCAGTGCTCCCTTTGCTACGCGCTCATTCCTTCCATTCTTCTATGCACGCTCCTGACTGCACTCGCATCCTCCTGCTGCTCATTCTCAGACAGTAGCAGCTGGGGCTAGGAGCCTGCTGGTGGAGGATGCATCGATCTTTTTCCAGCTGTGGGGGCGGCTGCAACACATGAACACACACCAGATGTATGACTCCCTAAAATCTGACTTTGTTTTTTTTTTTTTTTAGCTACAGTGGAAATAGTCCATTTTGGAATTATACGATACATTTATTGGTCTTAACGTCTTTAAAAGTGTCCCACAAATTAACAACAATTGGAAAAATGTGAGTCTAAGGTGACAACACTTGAGAATCATTGCCTTGGATGTTCGTTGAGCTGATGTTTTGTATGATATCAAACATGGTCACTGTTTAATTTTTTATTGGGCCGTTTCAAGGAAATTCGACCTTGGATGTTCTGCTCTACTACTGAAGCAACTTTATCCTTAATTCAATCATTGAGTACAGGCACATCCAGCTATTTTCAGGTGAGAGGCAGGACTGAACTCGTAAAATAATAGCCAATCAGATAGCTGCATTGTCTTAAGTACCTGGCTTGACTTGCCCCTCTGGTCGTCATGTCCCACAACCAATGCTGGTTATCAGTCGCATTCGCTTTGAAAAGTTAATGTTACAATCAAAATGGTCCTCAGAAGCACTTGGGGAACGTGCAATTCTGATGAAAGATATCCTGATAGGTTACAAGGGGCTCGGTTGATTCATTTTCCAAAGCCTAAAACACAGTTGACGAAGTGTCTAAAGATAGATGAAGGCTCACAAAGAGCGCACGTACAACTAAATGTGGACAATATCAACAAACACAAGGCTGTATGCTCAAAAGGTAAGTGAGGGAGAAATATCTTCTGAGTTTCATTGAACTATTATCAGTGCTTTATACATTGCAGGAGAACAACTTTGTTAGCGTATCACTGACCTGCTGAATGAAGTGTGTAATGTTTTATGCCAAAGAGTCGGGTTAGGGAAATGTGAATGCACCACGCCAAGCAAGGGAAATGTCTATTTGCCAATTTGTATCACATGGGACTTTTAAGACAGAGCACTGGGTTCCATTCCGAGCCAAGTCAAATGAATACACCCACTCACTTATAAAGACTACAACGATATGACTCGTGATCAATCCAAGTAAAAAGTACTCACCCTGCTTTACATGCGCGGTATGTAACGATTTCAATATGAAGTTTGTGAGGCATCAAACGTTTGTGTATCGATTGCCAACGTTTTGCTATCACTCTGACATTGCCTCCTGCTCCGTTCAAAATCTTAATTCCGTGTACATATCCTTGAGTGAAATACTTGAGTTCTCTTTGTAGAACTTTCTTGGACACGTCTGGCGGATTTGGCAAAAAACATACCGCAATGTTACCGGGAATACGTGATAGAGAATCCACTTCAAACGTGTTCTGTTCAGTCGCCATTTTGGAAGACTGGGGGAGATGAGAACTGTCGCTAAGGGCGCTGAGCTGAAGATCGCCAGTCGGAAAGTTCCATTGTAGGCCACATACAAACAAACAACCAATCACACTCATATTCACACCTTTGGGCAATTTAGAGTCACCATTTAACCTACCATACATGTTTTGGGGCTGTGGGAAGAAACTGGAGTACCTGGAAAAAACACAAACACGCAGGGATGGGGAGAACATGCAAACTCCACACAGGAGGGGCTGGGATTTGAACCCCTGTCCTGAGAACTGTGAGGCAGCTCTGCTAACCAGTCATTCACAGTGCTGCTCATTGAGTCTTATCAGAAGTTATCTTTCAGCATGGCATTTGAATTTTTTTTTCTTCTTTCCAAACGTAGCTTTGTATCACTGAGTCACTTTATGGTTACTCACAAAAGCTAGATATTTAAACATGGGGTGTTCGTGTTATAGACTGTAGACTGATTGCATAAATGTGTTCAATATGCAGGTATGAATGTGAAGTACCTAAATCAATCTAAACTTGAATTAGTCAGGGAATGAATATACAAAAAATAGTTTATCCTCAAGTCTTTCTTTAAAGAAATGTTATAATAATATGCATTTTAAATTTGTCAACAAATTGCACCTTGCAACATGTAAAAGCAGAGGGGCTTTGACAGAAAAATTTAACTCTTAAGCTAAGCTAGAAAAATTTGAGCACTCAACATTTAGTGTCTATTTTTACTTCTAAAGAGGCATCGGTATTAACAGACAGACAGTATGAGTGTGACAGATGGTCTTTGTGTGTCCCAATCAATGCTCCACTGAACCAGACAAGGACAAGGCCATCATTTAATCAATGCAATTTGTGCTGTAAGGATGATTCCACCACTTCTATTTCATGAGAAAAGGCAGGCTAAGGTTCTAATAGTAGGAGATTTAGGGACAGGAAGGGACAAAATCAAAGTGGAAAACAAAGCCGAAAGGGAGAGTTTGGACCTTTTTTAAAGCAAAAGAGGGGGGAAGCACTGATGAAAAGCCAAATATGCCACATTCACAGAAAAGGGGGCCCTTGTTGCTGTGCGGAACCTTTGAAGAAGGGGGAAAAAAAACTGAAAGCAAGAGAGTGTTTGTGTGTGAGAATGTGGAGGTACGGGGGGAGGGGGGTCACTGTATTGAAGCACATTATGTCATGGCAGTCAAAACAGCGTTAAGTTGACAGGACAGGACCCATAATCATAAGTCTCCCCTCCCTCCTACCTCGCCCCCCTTTCGGCAGTGAAGCATGCAGAGTGTGGGAAAGAGCGGCACAGGCACGCGCCAGACAAGATCTAGCCTCTTTGGGCCTCTCCACAGATGCATACAGGACCCCACTGGCACGCAGTAGCCCTCCCCTCCTCTCTCCCATCCATCCCCATAAACATAAACATACACACGCAAACATCATCCTCTGGGACCAGCGCCACCCCCGCTGTGCCTGCACGGCCATGGATGTCATCTACTTCCAGTCTTGACTTTGTTTATGACATCACCCATCCCATAGAATGCGCCTTTCGGCCATCTGGGCCACCCACTCAATCCAACAATGAACTCAACTGGGCTACATTATTGAGGGTTTTTTCTTCTTGTAATCCATTTACCTTTGTAAAAATAACCTCCCTCTGACATAGCTATTAAAGTATTTATGGTAGATTGTCAAAGTTCCAACTAGCACAGTTGAAATGTTATAATAGCATGGTCACCATCTGAGAAAACTAAATTTTTGCACAATTGCAGATTTCAAATCAACTCATGATAATGATATTTAAAGATAGCAAGATTAAAATGTGGTCAACAACGGATTTGTCATATACAGTTGAACTTTATTCAAGGTTAAACACAAAACACTGTCTCTTGAATCCACTGCAAAAGGTAAAAATTATACAACTCTACATGTGATAAGTGACATACATATTAGCTAGCCAGTTGGTGGCTATCAAGCTAGTGGCTAGAGCAAGCAACTCAGATGAGTGATTGACTGCACTCCTTGGACTTATGTTTCTACATTTTTCCCTCACTGCTTTTTCTGCTGGTTTGGTTATCTACGACACCCTTCAAATTGTCGCGCGGTTCTGTGGGCTTTCCCTTACACAAAAACTCTGAAAAAGCATGGACACAGACTGCACTTGCTTTTCACAGAATTTGCTGCAGGTATGAAGGTGGCGTGGCAGAGGCTTGCTGATAGTTGGTGCTAGTTGTGGAGCCACTGAGTGAGAAGTAGTCTAGTTCCCTTTCTTGCTCGCTACCCTCCATGAAGACCATTGCGAGGTGTACCTCTATTTTGACCTCCATGATGCTTCCACTCTACAATTGCACCAAAAACTAGTTTGACTCTGAAATCACTCCACCGCTATCTCTTCTATTGTCTCTGCTGAGATGTCACAGTGGTGGTGTGCCCAGGTTTAAATAAATAAATAACTAAATAAATTAGTAGACAGAGCAGCACGGTGGTGCCGCTGGTTCGACCATTGGCATCACAGTCCTTAAAAATATGTACAGTACACGACTGATCAAGAAAAAGGGACAGAACATTACAGTTGGATATCAGTCCACGAGTGGGAAATGGTAAAAAATTCTGT
This sequence comes from Syngnathoides biaculeatus, assembly GCF_019802595.1. Taxonomy (NCBI): domain Eukaryota; kingdom Metazoa; phylum Chordata; class Actinopteri; order Syngnathiformes; family Syngnathidae; genus Syngnathoides; species Syngnathoides biaculeatus. The sequence goes on from NC_084646.1 coordinate 20,187,032, forward strand.
GCATTTTTTTCCAATCTTATGTTAACGATTGGCAAATTTTATAGACACAAAATGAGATTCTACAAATCCCATGTAAATATACATATTTAATTTACACTGAGATACTTTGAAAACAAACCCAAAAAGTATTTGCACATTAGAATATCTTGAAAAGTCATCATTAATAGACATTTATTTCAAATCTGATGTGCATTATTTTTCCATTCTTATTTGTATTACACTTGAAAACTCTTCTAATGACCAAATGTTTCCATAAGTTTATTTAGAGGTTAATAAGAATTTCAATCAACACCATCTTCATACGCCGTCAGCAGAGTCAGCATGGGCACCGTGCCTACACGAGAGCTGGGTTGGTGAACACCGAACTGCGTTGTGCTAAATGCAGTTTGAAAGGACCTTAACTCTGAATTTGTAATATTCAGCCTGCGAATCTAATTTTGCTAATCACCATGAAATTTGGTAAGCATATCTATCATAAATAGAACCACTGTAAATTCTCAAGAACACACCGCTAAAAAGGAAGTGTAGCATTAGAAATTGACGCAGCACTTTAGAGTCGTTTAGGTACAACCCAGGTGTCCTCCTGAGAAGAAAATGTCCTAGAGATTGTCAAATCAAACACTAAATTGTTAAGAATTAATAAATGATTACATATAAAATAACTGAACTCCACATTGGACTGTGTGTGATAACAGTATAGCAATAAGTACACCATCCAACACATCTCCAAATTCCAGGAAACTTCATGCTGGCATGGCACTCAAAATTGAGATATTGCGACATGACACTTTCAACGTGAGTCCGCTTCACTTTTTACTTCTCTATTCGACTTCTTTTTTGCTGACATCAGTGTCTGGTGCGACTTTACTTTACTTGTTAGAACGTAAAATTGTTCACAACACAAAGAGGCAAGAGAGTTGAGTGTTGGACTTCACACCCCTGACCCATCATTCCCTGACACATGAATGCCATCGCACCAATATTACGGCTAAGCTTCCTTGGAAGGTGGAAAATTTTGATCAACTTCTTCCCATCTCATGAAGTAATGTTTATACTAGTGCTGTCGAAATGAACACATTAATAACATGTAACACAAATTCCCTTTAACGCCACATTTTGGTGTAATTAGCACACGGCACTTAATTAGCCATTTTACTCCCTATGCTGTGTGTGCCTTTTTTTAGTGTTTTGTTACTGTTGTGCACTACTTGGTCTCTTAGAGGCACAAATGCAGAAAAAACACATACAGACCCAATTCCAATGAAGTTGGGACATTGTGTTGAACAAATAAAAACAGAATACAATCATTTACATATCATGTTCAACCTGTATTTAATTGAATGCACTACAAATACAAAATATTTAATGTTCAAACTTTATGGCTGCAACACATTCCAAAAAAGCTGGGACAGGGAGGTGTGTATTCTGTTTGCATTTGTTTAACACATTTTTTCCTCAGGCATTTGTGTGCAAATGTTCAGTATTTAAAGTTGCATGACTTTGATGCAAATTTTTGTAAGTACGACAGTGGCCTTTTCTATTGTGTTTTAGTTTCAAGCTGGTAATTTAAAAAAAGAGATATTTGTTGGTAAAAGAAAGTAATGTGGCACCTCGAGATAACTCAATTCTTTCTGGAACCCCATTTGTAACCCGAAACATTTAAAAACCAAGGTAATATTTTCCATTGAAATGAATGCTAATGCAATTAATCCATTCCATTTGGAGAATGACTTTATATTTACCTTATGTCGATCATTGTGTAGATAGTATTCAATAGAATACTAACAGGAGAGAAGATGCCAGAAGAATGGAGGAAAAGTGTGCTAGTCCCCATTTTTAAGAACAAGGGCAATGTTAAGAACTGTGAAAACTACAGAGGAATAAAGAGGATTAGCCACACAATGAAGTTATGGGAAAGAGTAGTGGAGGCTCAACTCAGGACAGAAGTAAGTATCTGCGAGCAACAGTATGGTTTCATGCCTAGAAAGAGTATCACAGATGCATTATATGCCTTGAGGATGCTTGTGAAAAAGTACAGAGAAGGTCAGAAGGAGCCACATTGTGTCTTTGTAGACCTATAGAAAGCCTATGACAGACTACCAAGAGAGGAACTGTGGTACTGCATGCGTAAGTCTGGTGTGGCAGAGAAGTATGTTAAAATAGTACAGGACATGTATGATGGCAGCAGAACTGCGGCGAGGTGTGCCATTAGTGTGTCAGAAGAATTTAAGGTGGAGGTGGGACTGCATCAGGGATTCGCGCTGAGCCCCTTCCTGTTTGGGGTAGTAATGGATAGGCTGACAAATGAGGTTAGACTGGAATCCGCTTGGACTATGATGTCCGCAGATATTGTGATCTGCATTGAAAGGAGGGAGGAGGCGGAGGAACAATTAGAAAAATGGAGGCACGCACTGGAAAGGAGAGGAATGAAGATTAGCCGAAGTAAAACAGTGAGTGAAACAAAGAGTAAAACTTCAGGGAGAAGAGATAGCGAGGCTGGATGACTTCAATTATTTGGGGTCAAAAATAGAGAGCAATGGGGAGTGTGGTAAAGAAGTGAAGAAGGGTGAACTTACTTGGGGTCAACAATACAGAGCAATGGAGAGTGTGGTAAAGAAGTGAAGAAGTGAATCCAAGCGGGGTGGAAAAATTGGCAGAGGGTGTCTGGTGTTCAATGCAACAGAAAAGTCTCCGCTAGGATGAAAAGGCAAAGTTTATAAAACAGTGGTGAGGCCAGCCACGATGTACGGATTAGAGATGGTGGCTCTGAAGAAACACGGGAAGCAGAACTTGAGGTAGCAGAACTGAAGATGCTGAGGTTTTCGCTTGGAGTGAACAGGTTGGACAGGATTAGAAATGAGCTCATTAGAGGGAACAGCCAAAGTTGGATGTTTTGGAGACAAGGTTAGAGAGAGCAGACTTCGATGGTTTGGACATGTCCAGAGGTGAGAGAGTGAGTATATTGGTAGAAGGGTGCTGAGGATGGAGCTGCCAGGCAAAAGAGTGAGAGGAAGATCAAAGAAAAGGTTGATGGATGTTCTGAGGGAGGACATGAAGACAGTGGGTGCTAGAGAAGAAGATGCACGAGATAGGTTTAGATGGAAAAAGATGACACGCTGTGACCCTAACGAGACAAGCCAAAAGGAAAAGAAGAAGTTGATCAGTGTGTGGGTAAATATGAACTATGTAAAATACAGAAATAAGTCAAAATACAATTTAAGGAGATCAGATAACTGGGTTTGTGGGCAAATCACTGTACAGCGTCTTTGTCTTTTTGGTACAGTGATGCTTATAATTACTGTGGTTACAGCTATCCTTTAATTGCATTGTGGGAAGCAGCAGCCATTTTCAGGAAAAAACAAGGATACCTGAAGCATGGAGGCAAAGATATATATGCAGTGTAAGAAACATGAGAAAGTTCTGATCCTTCTGTGACCGTGCCAAGACTCTTCGAATACTCAAAGTAGTCTGTAACCAGAGGTAAAAATTTCCTTGAAAAAAATTGCTCACAAACCATAAGAGGTTCCACTGTATGTTGCATTTCACAGTAAAATGTGTATAACTTTTTTATTGTATGTCTAGTTTTAAAGTCACAGTAGAGTAATAGTAGCACAGTAACAGCTCGTAAAATTAAAATTCCATATTCACACAGAAACATACCATATGCTAACATGTTCTACATGTTTACTTACTGCAATCAGCATGTGCATGAAGTAAATCTATATGCATTCCCTATACCAACACATCCAACCTGTTCCCTGCCCACAGGCTAAATGTTTACTCATGTTAAGCTACGAGCCTGCATGACGGAAATGTTCCAGTAGTGTCTTCCTGCCCTTCATCTCTTTGATTCTCACACAATTAAAATTTGGCTCGCGGACTGTGCTTCAAGGCATGTTCTGACTGACATTAACAGCACCAAAAACGCAACCTCCTCAGTCATTTCAAGCGGAGCACAGCAGGCTCTGTCGATAAAATCCAGTGTTGACAAGATGAGGGGAGCGAAGTCTGATGAAACCTTGCTCAACTCAAGTCAGTAAATGTGGTGCAAACGTGCAATACTGAAACATTTGTTATTGTACCTGTATTCCAATGTTTATCTATTTTGAGCAATATAAAATTGACACCAGGAATTCACGTAGTCTATATAAAAAGACACCTTTACACCCCCTCAGTCTGACATGAAATCAGAATGAACTTTTTCTGGTTTCAATCCATTAGAATCAACAAATTTATTTTATTTGCTAAATGCAAGAATGATGAGATCAGGATTTTTAAAAGAGAAATTTTCACAGTGTTCTTTAAAGTCAGAAGTTTGCATAAACTATACTATGTGACAGTATATGACATTTCGGTAGTTGGGAGGCATTTAGCCTGATCCCTCCTGACAAAACTGGTGTAACTCAGGCAGGTTTGTAGGCCACCTTGCTCATAGCCTGGCTATTCAGGTCTGACCATACAATTTCAATGGGATTTGGATCAGGAATTTAAGATGGCCACTCTAAAACCCTGACGTTATCCTCCAGCCACTTTGTAACCAGTAACGTATTATGCTTCAGGTCAATGTCCATTTGGAATTTTCTGGCTGACATCTTGAGTCTTCTTCTTTTCTCTCGGCTTGTCCCGTCAGGGGTCGCCACAGCGTGTCATCTTTTTCCATCTAAGCCTATCTCGTGCATCCTCCTCTCTAACACCCACTGTCCTCATGTTTCCCCGCACAACATCCATCAACATTTTCTCTGGTCTTCCTCTTGCTCTTTTGCCTGGCAGCTCCATCCTCAGCACACTTCTACCAACATACTCAATCTCTCGCCTCTGAACATGTCCAAACCATCGAAGTCTGCTCTCTCTAACCTTGTCTCCAAAACATCCAACTTTGGCTGTCCCTCTAATGAGCTCATTTCTAATCCTATCCAACCTGTTCACACCAAGCGAGAACCCCAGAACATGACATCTTGAGTATTTCCACATGGGTTCCTTCTCCTCACGATGCCATCTATTTTGTGAAGTATACCAGTCTCTCCTGGAGCAAAACAACAGCACAACAAAATCCTATCACCCTATTTCAAAATTTTGATGCTGTTTTCAGACTTCCAAGCTTCCCCCTTTTCCCTTGCGTAATGATGCTCACTATGACCAAACAGTTCTGTTTTAGTTTAGTCAGACCACAGGACATACCTAAAGAAAAATTTTTGATGTGACTTTTGGAGTAATGGTTACTTCCCATCTTATTCCTTTTAGCTCATCTCAGTGTTGTCAGTTCATTTCACCGAGAATAATGACACTCATACCAGCTTCCAAAAGTGTCTTCATGAGGTCTTTTGGTTTTGTTCCTGGGTTACTATGCACTTTTCCTACTGAGCCATATAACGCCTGGTGATTCCCATGGTGTTTGTACTTGTGTATAATTGTTTGAAAAGATGAATGTAGAAACTATGGGCATGAATTTAGTACTTTCAAGGCATCTGGAAATTGCACCCAAGGATGATTAATAATTTCTCGTGATTCAGTGAGAAAAAGTCTTTTTTATATAATGTAAATGTAAACGTCTGGTTTCAACTGTGAGTTATCATAAATTCAGTTGCTGAATTGAGTTGGATACTTTACAACTTTCAAAAAACAAACTTTACAAACACTGAAGGGAGACAATCATATCATTAGTCAACTAGGGAATGGAGTAATATGGAGTCAAGGGATGAATTGCGAGGTCATCTCAGCTGTCCCACTAGATGGGCTCTGAGTATGTATACCAAACATGAAAGCACTCTCCCCACTGTGACCACCTCCTTATCGAGGCCCCCGTACCATAATTGGGACCCTTACATAAAAATAAAGCTTTGTTAGAAAGCCTCTAATCCGTTGCCTTCAAATACAAGCTCACTCAATGCTTTTGTAGTGCTCGCTGTCTGCCATGCTTAACAAAAAGTCTTGAGGAAACATCAAAGCACTCATGCATGTCCTCAAACTCAGACTTGTATGTATGTCTGTGTGTGTTTGTGTAGTACGGCATGGCTATTTGCTCATGGAGAGTGGAATGAACTTCTTTTTTTTGGTACTAAGCCTCCTGAAACAAAATATCATCTTGCCTTCCATGTCATCCATTCTTGGGAAACACTCACAGCTTTGGTACTATAAGCAGAGGTGGATTGAGTTGTAAAAATGTACTTTTACTTCAGAATACCATGCCTCAAGAAAAAGTAGTCTTCCAAATAATTACTTGTGTAAGCCTGGTTAATCGGTGGGGGAAAAAAACAGCGACGTACTGAGTAACTGTTAATTTCCGATTTATTTATTTATTTATTTTTAATCACAGCATAAACCATGAATAGGCAAATGCAAAACGGGAATGTGCAAATTCAGATGTTGCCCAACAGCATCACATCAACTGAAACTATAAATTAAATCTTTTAAAACTACATATGAAAATAAAGGGGGCGCACTGTGGTGCAGCTGTAAAAGGGTTGGCCTCACAGTTCTGAGGATGGGTTCAATCCCTGCACTGCCTGTGGGGAGTTTGCATGTTCTCTTCATGCCCGCGTGGGTTTTCTCCGGGTACTCCAGTTCCCTCCCACATCCCAAAAATATGCAACATTAATTGGACACTCTAAATTGCCCCGAGGTGTGATTGTGAGTGTGGCTGTTCTTTCTTCTTGTGCCCTGTGATTGGCTGGTGACCAGTTCTGGGTCTGTACCCTAACTCCTGCCCCATGACAGCTGGGATTGGCTCCAGCACTCCCGTGACCCTAGTGAGGATAAGCAGCTAAGAAAATGGATAAATGGATGGATATAAATAAAGGCTAATTTAGATTCAAGAAGTGGTCTTAAATTATTTTTTTTTCTGTGGCATTCTTGTCGTGTGAAATGTGGACACTTTTTGGAAGACAGTAAACAGCACACGCCATGGCTGTTCTTTTTCACAGTCTGACAAGTAAACAACGTGAACGTGAGATGGGTTCTGCCTCTTCTGACTGAGTTTCACACCCTTGAAACCCTTTATTGTTTCTACTATACTATGCTTCACATGACTGAGTAACTTTGACAACTTTGCTTCCGTGTTCCAAAATGTGGTTAGTAAAGCGCTAGATTTACTGTTACATTTACTCAAGTAACATTTTGGATAAATTGCACTTGTGAACATGAGTTTGAATGTGACCTGTTACTTCTGAACACAGCCACGTGCCAGAGTTTTAAGAGGGAGTGCATCCTCATCCGACCAGATTTATTATATTTTTTTAACTTTATTCAACCATGTACTTTGTAAAAGACCAGTTAAAAGATAACAATGGTGCAATGGTGACCTGGCCAAGAAGCCAGCAATCAAGTTCAAGTCAATCAGATTCAAGTATATTTTGTATTTGTTTCCACCTCCCCTCTCAAAAAGATACAAAAATAAATCAGTTTAGCTTTTCAAATTCTAAGTTACATTAATTGTGGAAAATGTTTGAAAATTATTCTTGGTCAAAATTAAACAATAACAAAAAGAAATGGCATTTCAGGAGTAAGTAGATTGCTTATATCCACTACAGACGAGTTCCTGTTTTTGTAATCTTCCTGGGGAACCTACAGCAACAACTAGAAAAAAATACAGTGGTATTGTACCTCTACTTATGAACGTCTCTAGTAAAAGTCAGTTTACAAAAGGCCTCCTCGGAAAATTAGTCTCTAGTTCCGATGGAAAATTCAGGATACGAAAGGTAAAATAATGGGTGCTGGATTCACAGTCCCTAAATTCCACCGAATGTAAACACCCTGTATCTTGGTTTGTGGCGCGATGGAACTGCTCTCCCATTGGTTTTCGCCATATCTTCCTGGGATCCCATTGGCTAGGAAGGAGGTCAATCTTTACCCATGATGCTTTACGTTTCCCGTGGACACTCCATTGAATCACGCTAGCACACATTGGTAAAGTGCAACTTTTTCGTGAGATTTTTGTTCGTTTTTTTTGCAAGTTTATTCATCTTTCTTCACCGTGGTCCCCAAAAAACTTTAGTGGAATTAAGGTGTGTGCGTGGGTACATTTGTACTTGTTTTCTCTCTGCTTTCAAACGTTTGCCTCCCCCTCGTCTCCCACAATGCCTTTTGCTTGTCACGCACACTTCTCTCCGGATAGTCGCCCAACGCCAAAGGTAAATGGACATAATTTTTTTATGATTCATTACATTATGTACTTTGAATGTTTATTTTCTTAGCAGGAGGCTTGGAATGGATTAGGCTATTTACAGGTAAAAAGTGCTTCTATTTACAAAAAATTAACATTATGAAACGACTTCTGGAACGGATTAATTTCGTAAGTAGAGATACCACCGTATAGTATGAAACCATTTCTGGGAGTTGAATTTACTATAATTTATTACAAAAATACGTTATTTCATAAAATGTTTTTAGATTGCGATATTGTTCAGCAATATCCTGAATCCATCCATTTTCTGAGCCACTTATCCTCACGGGAGTGCTGGAGTCCCTCAGAATTTTTACATTCACATTTTATTTAGTTATACAGTATTTCATTTTCCCTGATGTTCAAACTGATAGAAAAAAATACAGAGTACGTTCTTACTCAAGTAATTATTTAGAGGACTATTTATTTCTATTTGAGTCATACTACTCAAAAGAAAATGTACTCTTACTTGAGTACAATATTTGGACACTCTTTCCACCTCTGTCGTTTTGTGTGCGGTCATGTGATTGGGTCCATTTGATTGGTCAAACGGAGTCAAATCTCCGGAGTGGGTACATTGGATTGGTGAAGAAGAGTTGTGATAGTGCCTGGGACACAGGTCTCTCACAAGTCAAAACAAATCAATTGCACAATCAGTAATAAAGTAGCAAGTGGAATTTAGCGCAATGTAATGGAGTAAAAATAGTACTTTTTTTCTACCCTAAAAAAACAAGTACAAGTTAAAAGTACATTGGATTACAATGACTCAGAAAAATTTACTTAAGTAAATGTATGCTGCTGTAGAACATCTGTTGAATATTGCACCAATAATTAGGTGTCTGAGATAGAGACCCTGACATGTGTACTTCAAAGGGCACGGATTTTGCCAAACCCCCTTGTAGTATTTTGGATGTAATATTGTCTCTATGGTGCCTTAGTAAACATTAAATATGAATTAAAATTGGCCATGCATCACTGACTTCCAAATGTTTTTCTGCACAGACCGTAAAACCAGGTCATTCAAATTTCTCGATCTTATCTAGGTCACTAACGAAGAGCTCTGTCTACCTCGCCACTTCTGAGCCACCGCTGTCAACTTAACGAGTGGGATCTCACATGTGGTTTTTCTTCAAGGAGGCAACCAAACAGAGGAAAGGGGGCTGTCTTAACCAAATATGGCCCAAGACCAAGACCATGACCCAGAACAGGGTCAAACAGAAGTACTGCAGTTGTCACAGGGGCCTTTCCGGACATTCATGTGACCAAACCATGTTGTATTTATTTATTTGTTAATGTCATTTACATTTTTCACTCAGGCTATGTTCGAACTCTATAGAGCACTAGGTAGGCAAAATATGGGACCTTCAATGACAAATGTCCATGCACCAATTCTTAATTGTCTCCATAAATATTAGCACACTAAGATTTTCAGCAGTTGCCTTCCTGGAGCCCTCATTAACAGCAACAAAACAACTGGCAGAAGATAAGAGGATGAACCACACCTATGACTACCACAGCATCGCACACAAACATCTTGTTCATTTCCACCCATCCCTTCCTATTTCTACTGACCTGGCTTAAAAGTACAACTGACCTCTTGGGCCACCATACATGCATCCACACACGGATGTCACACACACACGAGGATGTGCTGACAAGGAAATGACCGCTGATTCTTAATTAGCAGGAATTGCAGTGTCAAGGTGTCACAGGAATACAGACTAGAATTACAGCACAGTTCTGTCCCAGTATTGATTCCATTCTGAAAAGCTTTGATGTTTTGTTTTATTTTATTTTATTTTTTTTACCAACATGGTTCATATTTTTTTACCTCTCCGTTTGGTGACCTTGTAAATTAAGAACACCATGGAAATGTTCAAAATTTCACATTTGAAAATGGCAAGAAAAGTTGGGAAGAAGGAGAAGGGACATTTTAATTGGCAATTTAGTAACCTCCACAGTGGTTCGGAGCTCAAGTATTTAAAAAAAAAAAAAGACTGGGCCTGCTTACTTTTTTTATCTCGACTGCAAGCCTTTCCTTGGTCTTGTCAGGTCTTTAGCGTGGGTGCTTGTGAACTAACAGTCGTAAGTGTGTATGGGTGGTCTGGGGGGTGCGTTACGTGCTAACTGTCAAGGAGGGCTTGACCTTGGCTTCCTTTTAAAATGCTGCCAAGCAGAACATTTATTTAAGGAAGCACTGAGGGTGAAGAGCGACAAGACATACCCACAGGTTAAACATCAAAGAGCCGGGCGACAATGAACAGTGACACACAGAACCACAAGATCACATTCTGGATTTCTTTTTGTTCTGGATTATTCTACATTTCACGAAGATGAAAGTAGCCTGACTTGTTTCGATAACATTAATAACATGGTTCTTCTTGGACATAATGTGCGCAAATAAACTGACAGAAACCCAAGAGAAAAGGATCAAGTTGTGTGAATGTTATATCTCTGCTTCTCATCAACATGCTAAGGTGGATAAGGTGGTGGGAAAAAAATATTTCCTAGTTCCCCAGTAGCGAGAGAAAAGTGTTAAGCGTGAGGCAGGAATTTGACATCCCTCGTTTGGTGAAATAATTAGCTTGCACATGCATTACAAAGTAATCTACTGTGATTTGGATTCCACCAATTCAAATGTAATATATAATCAAACCTACGCAGTGTATAGATATGATTAATATATTGTAACACAGACCACCAGTATGAATAACGTAGCATGTTTTTATTTATGTGTGCTCCCGTAATGTTCACATTTTTGTTCAGTCTCTGTGTACCTCTGTGTGACAGGCAGCGCACCCTGACTTCTGCCAAAACAAAATGCATGCAATTTCAAGTAATAACAGTCATACTTAGCAAATCCAACTTCATCTTAATTTATAATCCCTGTAAAAGAACCAAAATATTTCTTAAATATGACAGAACACAGAGACAAGTGTGTGTGGTCATGTCCGCCGAATGCTCCCCTCCAGTTGTCAATCACATACAGTACGTGATTGTGGCTCTTTGCAGCTCACACAGCCAATGACTGACATTGCTGCGTCTTTCATACAGTTAATTTTCCCCGATGTGCCACTGTTATGTGGACACACACGACACAAACCGAGTGTGGCGGATGAGTCGGCGGGGTACTGGCGAGCTTGCTGCCTCGTGAGCCTGCTAGCCAATTAGTTCAATGCCTTGCCAGCTAGCTCGCGCAATCGTTTTCTTTCACTGAAGTTTCACCGTTGCGAGTGTCTACGCTGGGTGCGGCTGTAGCGAGTCAGACGGCCCCTGACGGCATTTTGCTGGACGGCCATCGGCTACTGTCTAATGGTCAGCTGGGGAGTGGTGGCGGAGCTGTCCGGTTTGAGTGGGGGCACACGGCAGAGACGCTGTAGCCCAGACTTTTGGGAAGATTCATTTGTCAGGTTGCTAGCTAACTGTAGTATTAGAAACAGGCCAAGTTGTGATCACTAAGGAAGCGGCAACTACACTGAATACCCACTGAAGGCACTCTGTAATTACGGTATACAGTGGGGGAGAGCCGACTCATGGCAGAAGCACAAGTGCATACCTGGACCCCATTGTAGCCCTACTCAAAAAAATCCGAGCAACTGAAATGGTGAAATTTTTTTTAACGCTATAGTGTATCTTAAGAATTTAGAATTTACTTGTATTGTTTTAACGGCAAGGCACGGCATTCCCTCCTGCCATACTTAGGAAGCCCAAAAGAACCTATGAAATACAGTATGTACTGTAATGACATGAATCTTTGTTTGTGTGACTATTAAATGAATATTGCAAGCCACAGCAGATAAAACCACATTTTGCAACTTTGGAACTATAAAATGTGTATGAGCTACTGATATGCTTCTCATGTTTTTAAATGAAAATGCAAATAAGCCACAAATCTTGTGGAGTCTTGTATCTGGCTGATCCTCTGCTGTCCACTTGCAGTTGTCACTGATTCTCATTGACGGCATAAATAACTTCAATTAATGTGCGCACGATATATATATCTCCATATTGTTTTCAAGTGCCAATGTTGAAACTGTCCTCCTCCTCCTGTTTTTCCCTCTCTCCCTCCCTCCCCCCTTCCTTGAGAGCCTCTGCTTGGTCGGCCGCAGGGCTGAGGAATGTGTGAGAGCCATGTGTCAAATCCCTCGACTGTGGGAAAGTGCTGCTCTCTGCTGAACTCCCTCCTCCCTCGCTCTCTCATTCCGTTTGACCGCTCTCCAGGCGAGCGTCCAGCCCTGCTCCAAACTTGTGTGTGTGTGCGTATGTGTGCGTGTGCCTGCCTGCCTGCCTCACAGCACACAGGAAGCGAGCAGAGAGCGTCTGCCAGCGAAGCGCCGCCTGAACTGCTGTTTCCTGCAGACAGTTTCTATGCCAACAGCAGACTCTTAACATCACACACACACAGCAAAACTACACAAAGCACTTGTCAGAAACAGCCTTAAGAGACATGGAGGCGGCCTATTCCTGCTTTCCACCACAAACATTGACACCATCTCTTTGTGTAAAGGCTGCTTGCTTGACTTCCATGAAATGTTTGGCCGTTTCCAGGTGAATCACCCCCCCACACACACACAACAATGGTCATTTAATAAAACTGCTGTCCACTTCCTAATGCATTTTAGGCTGTTAAGCGCATAAATTGCCATAATATAGACATTATTGGTACATTCATTTTAGCCAACCAGAAGCCTGAAGAAAGTCCTTTCTGGAAAAGGCATAGAAAATACTTGAATATCAGCGCTGAATATGAAATACTGCATGTATACTTTAAATTTTAAAAACTTGTTTCCATTTGGTGAAAAGGGTCAAATATGTGGGTGAAAAGGTCATATCCATAAAAAAATAAATAAATTGCGATACAGCATGCTATAGACAAAAAGTTTGGTTGCTTTGTTTTTACATGCACCTATAAGATTAGCTTTTCATTTTTTTGCCAGGTTTTGCAAAAGACTGACAACACTTTCAATCACCTCCCTATTGCTACATGACAACAGTCTAAAAATACATTTACACCTGCCACACGTCTGCCGGCCTACCCATGTCATAAACCATGTCTGCAGAGACACGTTCACTTTTTTGCTCTCTCTTGCTCACACTGGTAATGATATAAGCAGTTCTCTCCATCTGTCTTCCAGCTGGTAGGGAACGATTAAGTCTGCTGTGTCTCGTCAAAGATGTCCGTGTCCAAAACAAAACTGACCTCTGCTAAGAGCCGACCTCATCTTGAGATGTATCCGCCCTGTGAGATCGGCCTCCTCATCGCCTTGCTGACCCCAACGCCGCTCTCCAGTTTCTGCTTCTTATTAAAATGCATCGATTGTAACGTGGTTGGATTTTCCAACAGTAGTACAACTTTTAGGACAAAAAGAGAATACAACTCTTATCAAATAATTCTGTCAAGAATACAACAAAACATTTAGGAAACAAAAACATTTAGATTTGTTGAAAGATGCGGTTCCCTCACCTCCTCTGAGCACAAACTCACTCCATCACATGCTGAGACACACACACACACACACACACACACACACACACACACACACACCACACACACACACACACACACACACACACACACACACTCAGCTATCCCCAGTGAGAGCCAGGCGCCAAGAGCAGATCCACAGTTCATGCAGATCGACCGTTTCCACGTCCCCTTACAGACAGAGCCAAATACCCCCACAGATATGGAATCATCATGTAGAAACAATCCCAGCCAGTCCAAGGATTGTCTCAATTCGATTGATCTAGTGTTAAGTGTAAGTCGTGTTTTTTTTTTTTTTTTTTTTTTTTTTAAATTAACACACAGGCACGCACATACAATCATGACTTTCTGTGCCATATACATAGTATGCTTGGGCCTTTTGTATAAACCTTGTCAGGCTGCCCGCATTTCGTCTCTTCCCCCACCCACTCAGTCTCTGGTGCTGGGGTTCTCCCCAATACACACACACATACCCCATTGCAAAATACTGGGGGTGATCATTTCCATTGCATATGAGCCTTCTCTTTCACCAGTAATTACTACAATCATCATGCTCGACAGTCCCGTAACAGAGGCTCCACTGTAAGGCCGCATTCCCGTTAGACAGATCATAACACGACTGAGATAATGTAGCTCCAGTGTGTGAGTGAGATAGCACCAAGTTATTGTAAAAACACGAGATAGTGCAAGTTTTCAGTGAGTTGTCCTTCTTTCAAACAGCATATCTGTGATGGAGAGGGTCTTTCTACACATTGACTATATAGCATGTTCCTGGTAAATTGGGCTCTTGCTCAAGGACACAAGAATCACAGTAAACCAATTGAGTTTCAGATGAGCTATTTCAAGTCTAAGGTTGGTCTTAATGTGTACTGACATGAACACCTTTGCTGATTTGCTTATATTTGTGAATATCATATTTCCTTGTTTTATTTGACTTTCGGTACATCCATAACGAAGAGAATGAAATGAAGAGAATAGCATTAGCGGAGTTATCATTGATGGTGGTTGGGTGTTCAAAAAGCCAAATCCTGCCTTGTCTGTTCACATTGCAGGGAGTATGATTTATTTTTTTTTTTACATTGTAGATACTTACAACAATCATCTACACTTTGAAGGTAAACCTTCAGAGTGCCATTAAAACCCACTTAATGGTCCTGTCGAGGAAGATTTTTTTTATGGCACAATGAGGTTCAAGAGAGGTTAGATGATTTACCCTTGGCTAAAGGCTGGAGATACCCGCACACCAATAAATATTTAGAAGAGTACAGCTTTAAGTATCTCAGTTTCATGTGCTTCCTTTTAATTAGACAGTAAATCATGACATCATAGAAATAGCAAAGATATTTCAACTTATCTATGTGGGGGAGGCAGGTTAGGTCCTTAAAGCTTAAATGGCAGTGAAGTCAAGGAGAAAGGAGATGAGCAGCGAGGCTCTATTTTATACTACGGTATTTAAATTAGTTTGCTTCAAATGTGTTGTCAAACTCAAAGACAATTTGGTGTGATTTTGAAAAGTTGTCTCTCCCCCCCATTGTAGACTGATGGAAATATAACAATGACTCAAAAGGGCAATGTAGAGCTGCATGAGGAAGTAGGAGGTGCTTGTGAGGGTTAAGAAAGGCACCACGGTCATCTTATCAGGCGCGCAAGCCGTGAGCGATCTAAGTGGGCTGAGAGACAAGAGGAGTGCCTCTGTTGTGCCCTGTGATCCAAGACGGCATTTTATGGCATACTCCAGATCGCTATCAGTGTGGGAAAAGACTGCAAGGCCACAGGAACTATGCTTAAGCATGAGTGTGTTTGTGCACATGTTTGTTTGGTTTGTGTGCAGTTTCTCCCACTAAAGCAATCAAGAGGCCAGAGGATTGGATGTTTAGACAAGAGTGTGTGCGTGCGTGCGTGCGTGTGTGTGCGTACGCATGGCTGCTGTGGAGCCTGATAAGGACTATAAACACCATCCAACAGCAGGCGGGCAGGTTCACCCAGACGGAACGATAAAACAGAGCTTTGACTCTAACCGACCACTTTATTCTCATGTTGTGTTGATATGACACCGTAAAAGACACTTCTGTGTGTGCCGCAATTAAATCTAACGTCACTGCCATTCCATCGCTTTAAACAACGCTTTTCACTTGGCGCTCGAGATGTCAATGTCTTACCCCAGGTTGTTGTCAAGCGGGCCCGTTAGGGCTGCTCGGTGCTTTGGGTTCAAGGATTCATTAAATCCGCTGTCAAAGCTGGACAACTTAACACAACTTCATTGTTTCTTAAACTCAAATCTACGTGAGCACGAGAAAACCAAAAGTCTAATTCCAAGACCTAGAGGTGCTGTCCTTTAAAATGCAAATGTCCATAAATACTAACTTGCTCTTTAGAGTCTAAACTACAAACCCCCAATTCCAGTGAAATTGTGATGTATTAAAAAAAAAAAAAAAAAAAAAAACAATATGATGAGTTGCAATTTTTTATTCAACTGATTCCAAAATGATGAACATTGCTTTTTTTTTTGTAAATATTGTCTTATTTGTCATTTGATTCCAAAAAAATATGGGATCAGGACAATAAAAGACCTGGAATGTTGAGGAAAAAAAGGTTTGGCACATTTAACAAGTGAACAGATTAATTAGAAATACGTGAGTGGCATGATTGGTTATAAAAGAAGCGTCCCAAAAAGGCTCGTTGGTACATGCTGGGAGGTCTTTCTGTGAAGTCCCTGTTTATTTTAGCTAGACAATGTTGAGCATCTTTCTTTATTTGCTCCAACACCATGGCTTCATAGTAAGAGTGCAACTATTAGACTACTCCGCCAGCAGGCCAAACATGTCTCTGAAATGTGTGGCATGTTATGAAGAGCAAACCCTGACAACAGAGAATCTGAATCAGCTTTATTGGCCAAATGTGTAAAAACACAAGGAATTTTGAGCAACTGTTGTACATCAAGCAAGAATGGAGAAGCTTTTCACCTACAATGCTTCAACAATTAGTATGCTCAGTTCCCAAATGCATTATTGCTAAGTGATGTAACACAATGGCAAACATGCCTCTATCCCAGCATTTTTAGAATGTGTTACAGGCATCAAATTCAAAATGAGAACACAAGTATTAAAGATCATGTCTCTGTCGTGTCTTCAGTTGAATATATTGTAGGTTGAAAATAATTTTAAAATCATTATATTCTCTAAGTTTGAAACAACATCATGACTTCATAGGAATTGGGGTTTGAAAAAATTATTAAAAAAACAATATGAGGTCGCTCAGCTTTGGAGGTCCCTAACCCTTGTGAATAGTGAGGATTTACTGCTTGCATGTACATTTACTTGCCACATGATAAACTAAATAATCTGATCACACTTTCTTGAACCTCTCCTGTTTACCCTGTATATGCTACCCTTTAGTCAAATTCTTCAAAACCTTAATTTTGACGACCATAGCTATGCAGATGACACACAGTTATATTTAGCAGTGTATCCAGATGACTACAGTTCAATTGAGGTTTTGTGCCACATCAGATTAATAACTGGATGAGCCAAAAGTTTCTTCAACTAAATCACAACAAAACTGAGACAATTGTCTTTGGCAATAAAGAAAAGAGAATTGCTGTTGGTAAACACCTGGACTCTCTACCTTTAAAAACCAAAGCCCAAGTCCGAAACCTTGGTGTTCTGATTCATTCAGACCTGACTTTCAACAATCCTATGAAATCAATCACAAAAACTGCCTTCTACCATCTGAAATACACATCTCGAGTGAAGTCTTGTATCTGTCAAGCAGACCACGAAAAGCTCATCCATGCTTTTATCTCAGACTTGACGACTGTAATGGTCTTCTGACTCGACTCCCCAAAAAGAGTATTAAACAGCTGCAGCTCATTCAGAATGCTGCAGCTCATATTTTGACCAAAACAAAGCGGTCAGAGCATTTAACTCCAATCCTAAAGTCCTTTCACTGGCTTCCAGTCATCTTTAGAATAGATTATACAGTTCTGTTACTAGTCTATAAATCACTAAATAATTTGGGTCCTGAATACATGAAAGAAATGCTTACGGAATACAAACGCAGCAGAGCTCTGAGATCGACTGACTCAGGTCAAATAGTGGACCGCAGAGTCCAAAGCAAACATGGTGAAGCAGCATTTAGCTATTATGCTGCTCAGAAATGGAATAAGTTGCCAACAGAGGTGAGGTCAGCCCCGAGTGTGAATGTTTTTAAATCCAGGTTTAAAACTCTTCGTTTTTCTCATGCTTTTTAGAATATATCCACTTTTGATCATATTACTTGCACTGTATGCAGTTTTAACTGTCTTTATATATATATATATATATATATATGTGTTTGTCATTTTATTGTTTTTATCCCGTTTTAAATGTCTTATCTCTTTGTTTTCAAGTGCCTTTAGTCATATAAAGCACATTGAGTTAACTCGTGTATGAAATGCGCTATACAAATAAATTTGCTTTGCTTTGTATATCACATGTTGTAATTTGACATATGGACTCCAGCAAAATAGTTTTCCCAAACCAAAAATATTTTCCAGTGAGACAAAACCAAGTTTTTTGTGACCTATGTGAGAGCACAACTCACTGGACCAGGTCTGGACCTGCTCCTACAGTGATGAGGAGAGAAAAAAACGAAAGACGTTATTGTACATGTCCACTTATTCCCGGCGGAGTGATACAGACTGTGACGTCCATAAAGGTGTGGTGCGACTGCGAGGTGATGAGGTCACAGCCAAATCGGTGGCAGGTTTGGCTATTAGTTGAGTCACAGATGAGTTCATAAGAGGCGCACTCCGGGGGGTCAGTGGCTAAATCACGGTCCATTTCGACAATACTCTCCTGCGCTCATAAACGCACACACTGACGCCCCTCACAGGCAGACACTTGAGATGACATACTCCAGAGGGGCCACCGTGAGTCACCTGTGCAGGCTGAGGCGAGCCACCAAGATTTGTGCGCGTCTGTGTGTACTCGCCTTGTCTGGCTCCAGTGATATCATCATTAGGAGACAGCCAGGGCAAGGCCAGCTGATAGATGGCACAATTCCGTGCATCTTTGCAATAAGAGCCCCTCACACCCAAAGCTACTATCATAGCACATCTTCACTGAATAAAGTGGGATCAGGATAATGACAGCGGATATGTATCAAGAGCTGTTTGGTATCAAGCTGGAAGATGTTCAATATGTCTGTGAAGTCAACATGTAGCCTGTAATCAGACACTTAACCAAGAGCAAATTCAGATATTAAACAGTCATTACACATCAGTAGTATGGATTGAGTGCACCTTAGAGGCATACTTATCTGCTTTATGACCAACCATAACCACAGCAGCTCTAGATCAATTTTACTTCCCCGCTCCAGGCAAACACAGAAATAGAACATAGTTAAGAGCATAGCAAGTGCTTAACACATTTATTAGACCACCTGTCATAAAAACAAAACGAGACCATCCAGCATCGTGAGGTGCTTTCATGTGGACTCTTGAAATTTCTGTGAGCTCTTCACATTTAGAAGAGGCATGAAACACTTCAAACTGAATTCAGCTTGGAATACCTGAATTTAAGCATGGTATACTAGACTAATATAGTAGATTAATAAAATTAATAATCATAATAATAATAATTAGAAACGATCTCATTAGAGGGACAGCCAAAGCTGGATGTTTACGAGACAAGGTTAGAGAGAGCAGACTTTGATGGTTTGGACATGTTCAGAGACAAGAGAGTGAGTATACTGGTAGAAGGGTGCTGAGGATGGAGCTGCCAGTCAAAAGAGCGAGAAGAAGACCAAAGAAAAGGTTGATGGATGTTGTGAGGGAGGACATGAGGACAGTGGATGTTAAAGAAGAAGATGCATTAGATAGGCTGAGATGGAAAAAGATGACACGCTGTGGCGACCCCTAACGGGACAAGCCAAAAGGAAAAGAAGAACATACTTGGCCTCATAAAAAGATCAAGAAATATTTATTATTTTTGGTTGTAGGGGGGAAAATAATGTATTTATCTATTTAAAAATTCATGGATAATTTTCTGGGGTGAAATAATTAATTTAAAAAAATTGATTTTTTTTTTGCATATTTTTGCAAAGATTTGTTAAAGTTAAAAAGCTTCTACGTACTGATGTGTAAAACATTTCAAAAAGCGAACTTTTCAATGCTCTTGGGGCAGCTATGGCATAAAGATTACATTATATATGCAACAAATGATCTCAGGACTATATATCTGTATGTCGCTTATTGGCAAGATAAAGTCTACTCTCGAAAAGGTAGGCTACATACAAAATGCCGTAAATGTCATGGAATCATAGACAAAGCATTTACTCAAGTACAGATAAGACGTGCAGGCAAAGAAATTGTCCAAATTGTGATGCTCAAGGCTCCGTCACACCATGACGTTCTGGCCAACGTCCTCTGAACATTCCAATCGTTCTATTTTTCAGCGTTCTCAAAGGCGGATGACACATGTGGCGTGTGATTAACGTGTGTCTAACGCATGACTTAAAGTGTGTCTAATGCACGAAAAGCGTGTCTAACACACGAAAAGCGTGTAACAGCGACCAAATAAGATACCCCTAAAAACCACTATTGTGTGCAAACGCGTCACTGGGGCGCGACGAGCGATTTGTCAACATAAGATGAGTGTGTTGAGCATGTGACCAATGGGTGAATAACGACAGAAAAGTGTTTTGCTAGCGTGTTATTTTTCCAGTGGAATCGGCACTAAAACGTTGGAAAGATCATAGTCACTTCAGTTGTTGTCGTGAGTTAGAACAGTGAGCATCATGCCGCTGAGAACAAAAAAAGTTTGGGCGCGGACTTCAGCAACTAGCGCTGCTAGTAAGAAAGCTAAGCCTCTTTCATCACGAGCAATGTGTTTGGAGTAAAAACAACAGCAGGAGGAAGAGCACGTCTGCGAAGTCACGCACCATGTGACACCCCCTGGGGACCCTAAACACCTTGCAAACCCCAGTGAGGACGGTCCGACAAAGAGACAAAAGAAGCAGAGAAAGGATTGCAGGATCCTGGACCGGGCTGTTGAGGATAGTCTGGTGGAGTTTTTCCGCAAAAATGAACTGCTGCTTTCTGGATCTTCCATAGTAGGTGCTCTCTACTGTAGCTTAATTTTAAATGGACCTTGCTTTTACAAAGCATCGGTTTATATACCCATATGCATGGAAGTTCGGGAAATGCTCGGATGACGCTCAATGGACACCAAACGACGTTTGTTTCACTTTGGTTACATGCTGTGTGCGCTAGGGGATTGTTCAGTGGGCATTGACAGGTTGCCAGTGAATCGTTCACTGCAAAGCAAACGATTAAGTAACAACCAAGTCAAGCCAGAGTTACGACTGACTAACGATAGGCAAACGCGTGCAACGCTCAGCGAACCTTAGTAAAACGTTCCATGGATGTTCTTGAACATTCTGCAGCGTTTAAAATTAAATGTTGATGAACGCTGGTCTCGGTGAGAACTTTTGTGCATGTTCAAAACTTTTTTTCACGACCGGCGTTCTCCGCCGATTCCCAGCGATCATTGACGTTCCCTGGCGTGGAAACAACACTACTCTGGGGCTATCCCGGCGACCATGGGCGACTACCAACGTTTCCTCAAACGCTATAGGACGGTGGCCAGAACGTCCTGGTGTGACGGGGCCATAACCCTCAAAGAACTTTCTCAAAACACAAATCCACAGGATTGGAATGTATGCTTTTGGTACCACCCCCAGTGAACTAAACCATCAAATGGAACAGTCACAGGACTGGAGTAATCATCTTTCTTGCACACAAACCACAACTTGTCACATCATCTTATAATGTAGGTCAGCTGATGCATCGTCATCCCATGAATGTCCCACATGTCTACTTTGTGTTGCTTCCATAGCCATAATCAAGTGTTAATGTGCTTTACACTTGCAGGTTATGAGCACATGCATGAGTCACAGATTCCTTTTCCGAACAGTAGTATCCATCGACTCGTACAAAAGCTCAGCCATCTCAATAAGGCCATTGTGTTACCTCGCATAAGATGGCAAGATTTTGACTCTTCACAATCAGGCCAACAGTCATCATTTCAGCTAACAAGCAAAAACAGAATGTAGCCTAACAACATTTCACATTCAATTCAGTCAAAATTTATTCTGGCAATATCTTTTTTTACATGCAAATGAACGGTATAAAAAAATACGTCACAATTTCCAGAACAAAACATACACCTCGCAAAACAGGGAGGCCCGAAAGTGCTGCTGAAACAAGTCATCTTAAACTAATTTAAATTCAATAAATTGGACCAGAGATTGAATATACAGAGTCCTCGGTCTACAACTGAGATCTGTTCCTACAGTAGCGACTTAACTCGAACTTTGACTTAAGTCGGATTTAACCATTGATCAAAAATTTACGATGACCACTGGGATTAGCTTCAGCATTCCCGTGACCCTCGTGAGGATAAGCGGCTCAGAAAATCGATGGGTGTGGTACGTCACATAAAAGAAACAAACACTAAAATTAAAAAATACAAGATGCTTCACTGACCATTACTGCAGGAAGTGGATGGCAAAGAATGATGGGAGGCTGGGATGGCGAAGAATGCTGTGCTAAGCTATTGCTAAGGAAGCAAATGCAGGTAGCCCTTGCTAGCAGTAAATTCTTCTTCAAGTGTCCTTCCCTTTTCTGGTCTTTCAAAGTTAGGAAAATACGCTGTGCCTTTTCCCTTAATGAACATTAGGCTGATATACAGTATATATATAAAAGGCATTAGAAATCAGCTGACTAAAGAAATTAATATTGCAAAGAGAGACTATGCAGTTAACGACTCCAAATCAGTTTGGCGCAGTCTACAATCGCTCACTAACTACAAGCCATGTTCACCCCCGGTAGAAAACAAGAGCCCATGACCTAAATAGCTTTTACTGCAGATTCGAAATAGACACTTCCACAATGGGCACCCATAAAGCTGCACCACAAGCTGCACCACCATGCTTCAAACGCTCCACCATTATACCGCTCCCCAAAAAAGCAGCAGTCTCAGGTCTGAATGACTACAGGTCTGTTGGCTTGACATCTGTGGTCATGAAGTCCTTTGAACGCCTTGTGCTGGACCACCTCAAGAGCGCCACAGGTCCTCAAATGGACCCACTGCAGTTTCCCTACCAAGCTAACAGGTCTGCGGATGATGCCGTCAACATGGGTCTCCACTTCATCCTTGAATATCTTGACAGCTAGGGTACCTATGTGATGATCCTGTTCGTAGACTTCAGCTCTGTGTTCAACACCATGATCCCTGAACTCCTCTCCTCCAAACTTCTCCAGCTCAGCGTCTCACCTGCCATCTCCCAGTGGATCTACAACTTCCTGATGGGCAGGACACAGCAGGTGAGGCTGGGGGACATCACCTCATCCACCCGCACAACCAGCACCAGAGCATCCTAAGGTTGTGTCCTCTCCCTTCTGCTCTTCTCGCTCTACACGAACAACTGGACCATGTGACAGACTGTCTAACTCCCGAAGTTCGCAGATGACACTATGGTCATTGGCCTCATCAAAGACGGCTATGAGTCTGCGTATCGACAGGAAGTGGCGAGACTGGAGCTTTGGTGTGGTCAACACAACCTGGCGTTGACAACTCAAAAGACTGGAGATGAATGTGGACTTCAAGGGGCATCCTTCACCACAGCTGCCCCTGACGCTGTCCAACTGTCTTGTGTCAACTGACGAGACCTTCAAGTTCTTGGGAATTACAGTCTCAGAGGACTTGAAGTGGGGAACGCACATCACCTCCATCCTCAAAAAAGCCCAGCAAAGATGTACTTCTTGCGGCTTCTGAGGAAGCACGGCCCGTCACAAGAGCTGCTGAGACAGTTCCACACAGCGGTTATCCAATCAATACTGAGTACCTCCATCACAGTCGGTTTTGGGGCCACCACAAAAAAGGACAGACTGCAACGCTGAATGGATTGTCGGCACCACGCTACCCACAATCGAGGACTTGTATGCAACACGAACTAGGTCAAGAGCAGGCAGGATCCTTTCGGACCGTCCAAATCCTGGCCACCAGCCTTTCCAGCTCCTTCCGCCGGGAAAGCGTTACTGCCGGAGAAAAATTCCTTGTGTGTTTTAACACACTTGGCTATTAAAGATTATTCTGATTCTGATATTAAGCCTACGTTGACGCTGATCCTCGATCCATAATTTAAGTAATCTTTCCATCTCGGCAACGATCAAAGAACGTTGCTTCAGGTTTTTTTTTCCTGAAAAAAAGTTGATTCGTGATCACTGTATCCCTCACAGGGGCGAAACCCTTCACGTGCACTAAAATGTGGGGTTTGTTCTTAATAATAATTGCCACGCTCGTCAGCCTGAAGCAAAGTCTTTATCTCCATCATGTTAATCCTTTCTCCAATTTTTTGTTTATTTTTATGATATTAAGCTTCGTTTCCATGGTCATTGCTTTTCTTTCGGCTGGACCAGCATTGCTTAAAAAAACAAAAAAAAAAAAAAACCACAGCTTTCTTCTTTAGGGCCATAATGTGTAAAAAGGTGGGTGAAAAAGCCAAATATACTCAGAGAGCACAAACACAGATAAGAAATATGACTTAGTTAAACAGAAACACTATGGTGCTGGGTCCACAATGACGGATAAGACTCGGGCTTCATAAAGTCGAAAGGTTTTCGCCTTAACCCGAGAACTCCCTGTATTATTAAAGCAAGAGATGTAGTAAGCTATTTTCCTCACTATGGATGCAATATTTCCATCATCAAATTTTGCATCTCCTTTTCTCAATTCGGCTTTTATCATGACCAATGGAAATACTTCAACTCAGTTGAATTTGGTCTGAAATGTCTGACTGAAAATGGTTTTCTGTCTGCATCAGTGTTGCAAATAATTTTTGGGGATCATGATAAGCGAGACATTAAGTCCCACAAGGATGATGCTTTCCCATGACCAATTTTACATCAGTCAAAATCTACAGTTTCAACTGTCCAAAGCATCAGTCAAAGTTAATGTGAAAATAGGAAAAACAATTTTTCATTGAAGTCCATTTAGTGGCTGGTAGAATTGAGACCAGCACAGCCCATCTTTAAAGCAGAAATGGCAATAGCCGATCAAGATCAAACAACCTCCTTTCCCATGTTCCAACCTCACTCTATGTAGGACAGTTTTTTCCTCACCATCTAAACAAATCTTAAACACAAGAGCTCAGCCTCTTATTGTCAGACGCAGAGGGGAAGAAAGCGACGTGTTGATTTGGGAGGATGGAGCAGGGCAGGCTCATGTCCCACATCTGCCCATCGTGCTGTGGCTGCCAATGTAGCAGATTGAATGAGCGAACGGGGTCGTCCTCAAGTGGGTTCAGGAGAAGCTTTAGTCTGTATGACCTCTAATCAGTGGATGATTAAAGCCTGGAATTAAGGGAGCAGCGACAAACATGGAAAGAAACGTAGACATCTGTGGAAGGCAGGGAGGCAAGATTAGGTGTGTCCTGAAACTGTTCATGTTGCATTTACAGCAGTCAAAAGACCCCCATGAAAAGGGACACTGAAGCCTTTTTAAAAAGGTAGGAGTTTAACTGATTCTATTTCTCTTCTCCAAGCCAGAATGAACGACAGACATTAACATGCAAATACCTAAACTAATCTAAGCTCTGTCCAAGGCCTTTCACAACCCAAAGAAATAGCGGAACAGTGTTGGGTGGGCTGATGTCCACAAAGCCACAAACACCACAATAGTATGCAATAATTACAGTACTTTAGATTATTTTTACAGTAAAATACCAGATAAGTAGGATTATGAAGTCCTTTTGAAATTAATCACTGATTTTGTTTTAGATGGTGTGGTTTTATTGTCATATTGTTCTTATTCATGCACTTCTCCCAACGATTTGTCACGTCCTGTACAACATTATTTACGCTCTGTTCATCTGTTGAGGCTGAATGTGCACTTGGACCAGGAAACTGGAAACAAACTGCACTAGGATCAGTCAAGGTGTCTGAGTATGAATCTGAACAACATTTTCAATTTCTCGTCATCATTTTGTGTTTCCTTTAGGTTCTTCACGAAACAGTCGACACTAGAAATTGCCACCACAAAGCGTTCACACTGACGCTAACAAAAAGAAAAAAAAATTGCACAGCTCATGTGTTGAATCAACTCTAACCTTATGTAAGGTGGACACAAGGGTTTCCACGCCAACTCATCTAAATGGCTAACCATTCACATGAGTTAGAGTAGGCACAATATATAACATATAACATAGCCACAATGGTTAGTCCATACTTTACAATCTCTCAGGCTTGACCAGTGGGGCTGCCACTTCTCCTAAAAACGCAGCCCTTAACATTTCTATGGAGCAAGTCATTAGCTAAGTAGAATTCCCTCTTTCTTACCACATCTTGGCTCTTTGTCCAAAGACATGTCTTTGTCTCTCCTAAATGATCCCATACAAGGCCCATTTTCTGGTTAATACATATTTACAGCCACGTAACTTTTTTGTGAAGATCCTGTAGTTTTATTTTGCAGGCCATCATTCTAGACACCGTAAAACCAT
Source organism: Syngnathoides biaculeatus (assembly GCF_019802595.1). NCBI lineage: Eukaryota > Metazoa > Chordata > Actinopteri > Syngnathiformes > Syngnathidae > Syngnathoides > Syngnathoides biaculeatus. Next base: position 20,213,215 of record NC_084646.1, read on the forward strand.
TACCAAGTTGTTCAGGGTAATTGTTTGACTGTATATGAGCTCAATTTGTGGCGCTCAATGAGTCAGCGTATTTAGAGTTAGCAGATGGCTAGACAACACATGCAGGGGATTGCCTGGAACGACCTCGTACATTTGGAAACCTCACCAATTTCTTTGTTTAAAGTTTGATTGATTCATGTGGTACATTATAGAAAATAAACATTTTAAAATTATTTTATTTAAATAAAAAAAATGTCATGTCTGAATTGGGGCTGCACAATTAATCAAATTTTGATCGTGATCGCGATTTTGGTCACCGTGACTAAATGAGCCTGATCATCTGCATTTTTTTCCCCCAATTTAAAAGATGGGCACTAGTGCATATTAAAAGTGTTTCATTTGCAGCAGTGCCCGCAACCTAGTCAGCCAGTCACCAGGTTGCAAACTAATGGTTACAGCTTCATTAAGTTCCAGTGCAGCGTTCCGGTCCAACGTCAAAATGAAAGCATAAAATACCATTGATGTCCAATATAGTAAAATAAGAAGCGTTTATTTTAAAGTTGGAAGTCCAAGAACATTGCCGGAGAGGGAGCATGTCACAGTAAGACACTATTAATCTTTGTAGTAGGGGCCTTGACTTTCACTTTTCAGCTGTCCTTTCAGTCATCCTTAAGAATTCACTAAATTGAAGATGGAAATTTCCAAATGGAAAGTCTGTAAAAATTCCATGCTTGCAGCCTAATGTTAATGCCTTCTATGCATGAACAGTATTTGCTTCCATTAAGTTGCTATCCATGATTAATATATATATTGATTAAAATAAGCACGATTATGATTTTGCTCATCATCATGCAGCCTAGTCTGAAGTCAAAGTTTCACATGATATACCAACCATTTTTAATTTATTATTGTTATTTTTAAATGACAAAATTCTCAAACGCTCCTTGTTGTAGTATTTCTGTGTGTGGGTGGGTGTGTTTACAGTAACCTCCTGGGGGGTAGGGTCACCCAGAGTCTTTAGTGAATTAAAGGGGCCAGCTGTGATACAGCCTGAAAGGAACATGAGCACAGACAAAGGCGGAGATCCCTGCGCTCCCCTCCAAAACAAAAGAACCAGAGACAAGAGGCTGAAACCATACAATCATCTCAGCGTCTACAATGGCCAAGCTCCTGTAACAAGCAGGATCAGGAGGATCGGCAAGGGTTAAGCCACCATTGGCAACAGGTTTCAGTAGACGCTATTAATTCCGCTCTTCTTAGCATACAATTAATTTCTCTCTCATCCAGGACCTCAAACCCTCCCAATAAGAGGAGGACCAATTCCAAAACAGAGATTAAAAGGTGAGGCAGCAAAGGTTCTCCAACAGATGGCCACTGACCAAAGCACTGAGTGCATAATGATGAGTAGATGTAAACACGAGCAAGACTGGAGTCAAACAGTCTCCCTTTCCATCATTATTATATCAAGTGTGTAGAACTCCTCTAAGGATTCACAACTGGCAGATTGGCCATGTGGTGAAGCCATTTGTCAGCGCACGTGTGAGCCAGTCTTTTAATTGACATTGTATGAAAAGATCCTTGGGAGTAAGTCCGGATTTGGTTGTTATTAGCATCCCAAAAACTAAATTGAAACAATAAAGTTAACTAACCTGAAAAAGAAAATCCCTGCTGATTTTTCCATTTGAGTTCATGTGAACAGAGGTAATGCTCCTATGGGCTTAGTTTGGCTAAAGCATGAAGTTCACTAATTGCTAGTTGACACAACCACCTGCTAGAACCCAAGGGAGCTCAGGAAAAGCAGCATTGTTATTTTTTTGTGCAAGGCAAATACCAAAGTACTGGATTAGATCCCTGGAGTGCAGACATCCTCCCAGGCCGCCTCATCCCATGGCCCAGAGACTACCATACAGTATATGATGATTGTCTACAACACCCAAGCCTGAATGCTGGAGAGACACAGATTGATTTATTTTTTGCTTATAAAAGAAAACAAAACCTTTTAAAATAATGATCTGTCATCTAAACTCAGCATAGGTGTCTCATACTGAATTAGGAGTTGTGTATCGCAGCTACCATTCGTCCATCTCTATATGGTGGTACATGCATGAGGGCTGACCATAAAATAGAGGAAGCCTAAGAATATTTGGTGACTAACAGCCCACAACCAATCAATTGACCAGTAAGGAGCACAGATAGATTCTTACCACTGGCCAGTTGAAAACTGTGACCTCCACCCATTCATCTCTGACCACATCTGGCCCTGTTCAGAGTTTGGTGCTCCGTTCTCTATTAAGTTCTCTTATGTTGACAAAGCAGACAGATGCCGCAATCAGATTGTCTGTCCAGTTTCGCCTATTACGGGGACGATATCACGCCCACCTCTCCTCTGTGTTCATCTCACTGGGCAGCGAGAAGATTTAGGAGGCAGAATTTCCACAATCCCTTTCATAGTGTCAGGACCCCAAACTAAACTTCTCTGGAGATGAGTAATGGGATCTACTGGCCCTTATTGAAAATGCTTTGAAGACAACTCTCGGCCTTTTTCTCAATAGCACAAAGGATAATTTCAAAGTGTGGTCAAGCAGTAGGAATTGATTAGATTTCACGCCCTTTCCTTTGGAGAGAAATGTGCCCTTATTGTCAATAAAAAACTGATTTCATACAGTTTTGAATCGAGGAGCTCTTGCCAATTGCTGTGTTAAGCAAAAGGTAAAGCCACATCTGTGGATTTGGCTGGAGTAACAAACATTAAGAAATCAGAACAGTAGTAAAAATGTCAGTAACTTAAAAAAAAACACAGAAAACATTCCTCACTGGAATGGAGGTCAAATTCACAAAAATATGTCCAGAAAGAATGAGGGACCATCATTATGTCAATTAGGCAAATGTCTAGGTTACAATGAAAAGTGACAGTAATTATATGGATTTTTGGTAATAAAAGCTTCAACATCAGCTTGTGGTAAGCACACATAAAAAGTTAATAATGTGATAACTTCACTGACTGCCATCTGCTGCTGTTATTTAAAAATTGACACAGATCAAATGTAGCAGATCCACACCATATTTGTCTACGCTTTTGCCAGATTTAAGATTTAGTTTAGTTTTTTTTTTTTTAATGCGTTTGGGTTTGTTTAAGAAGACACTTGTATAAGGGGTACACGTCAGTGATCTTTGCATTGCATATCTCTCTGGTGCTGGGCTAAAACTTCTCAGATTAAAATCTGGTCAATACAAATACATACATACAAATCAATATTATTAGTTAATCCCCATGTAGTTAGGTTTTTTTTTTTTTAAATCATTGACCAATATAAAGTGTCGAAAATGGTCCGCTGTCTGTGACTATGCAATGTTAATGGTTGAACTGGTTCAACAATAGCATTTTTTTTTTGGGAGGTGAGGGGAGGGGGGTGCTGAAAAGTTCTAATTTTGTTGATAAGAGGTTTCCTTGAGACACCACCAATATATACAGTATATGCATATACTGTACACATGAATATAAGTGGCCTTTTTCCAATCTGAGGTTATCTGATTTAACATTTTTTTCTCTCTTCGCTAACATGATGCATATCAAATTATGCCACTCGAGTCAACAAATGAGAAGTGTGCTACTTGAATCATGCAGTGTAAATCCAGCCAAACTAAAGTTTATGTGGAGAAATCGAACGGCTTATTAATAACACAAACATGAGATGAGCCAAAGCCACAATGAAGCCAACAAATAATGAATTCACTTTCAAATTTAACACTAAGAAAAGAATGCAACAGCCACTACCAAGGAACGGAACTAAAGGTCCACAAATTAGACAATCATATTGGAATATTTCTATAGGCTATTTGTTTTTGTAAATACAACAACTGTCACTTGTTGAGCTTCACGGAATAGTTGAGTTGCATGTTAAATCCAATGTATCTGCCGCGTTAAAACAAAGCAATAAACAATGAAGTATAAACAGAAGATACATTAATTTAGTTTTATACAGATAATTAATCCCATCTGAGGGCTGCCACATTGCTGATGCACTGGAAGAAGTGCAACACCCATGTATACTACTGCATCTACATACAGCACATTTTACCTATCTATGTTGCATCAACATTAAACAGCGGACACAATTAATGCCATTCTCAACCAGATATCCGCTGACAATTCAATTGAGTTCCATTCAGGTGGTTCTTTCTCACATGGGTCTGTTATGCAAATGTCCCAAGCTGAAATTCACACAGCCTTTCTAATAATCCAAAAAGACTCAACCCACTCCCCAAACAAGCTATTTGCCTAAGATGCCTGTCGGTTTAGTGTATTTGTTTGCAGTGAGCGTTTAACTCGGCAGGGCATGGAGGATGACAATAGTGTCGCTATGGAGGGGGTAACTCAGGTGTGTGTTTTAGATGGAGGTGTGTGGAGGAGGGCGCCTGTGACAATATCCAGCCATTCCCTGAGTTTACACAGAGCCAAGCAGTCAACCACTGGCACACCTTTCCTCTTGATGGGAAAACAGCAGGTCAGGACTTCATGGTGTTAGCATCCTGCAGAGTTTTTCTTACTTTGAGTTAATGTTGGGAATTATGGTACCAGTGTGAACTTTGTCATTAACATAATGGGTGAAGACAGAGGGAAGAAATGTCAGCAGGATGTTGAAGTTTTAGCTTATCTCCCACCTGACATGGCAGTGTAACTGAAAAGCCAACCCCACTGGCAAAAAAAAACTACATTTAAATGTAAATAAAGTGATAAATGGCAAAGGTTTGAAAGTAAATGTTGATGTCCTTTACACTTTCTTGTAAATCTATTACAAAACTGAAAAAACTTAAAGTCGACCTCTCCTGAAAAAGGCCAACACCAGCTACTGCATCTTCGACGCTATTTCATTCACACAGAAAAGCCCGTAATATTTTTCACAAGCCTTTTTTCATTGTAGAATGGCTGAACTAATGTTAGCGGCAGTGGTCAGCAGCCATAGAAGTGGTCAGCGTGGAGAATTCCCTGTGCTCCATCATTCTGATAGCTGTGTCCAATTGCATTATACTGAAGCAGCAGGTAGCCCTGGCTGCTGGGGTTGCAGTTCTGATGGCCTCGCCCAAATGGCCCAAGGGCTCCGACCAAGGTTCACGGGTCAGGGCCTTGTTCAGACACAGGCTTGGCTCATGGCCAATGGATCAAGCTGTGGAGTGGTGGGCTGACATATGATTTATGGAGGTGCCGGATGAAAATGTAAAGAGGCTGCCCTTAAATCTGGCTGAGTTTATGTTAAAGTTTCTTTCATCTAGAAACGTGTTTGAAAATATGCCATCTGTTGGTAAAAGTGAAAGAATGAGATGTGATCTCTTAGAAAAGTGATTATCACCTGAGATTCCGGTCCAATGGGACTTTTAAGAACCTTAAAAGTTTTATTGCTATGTAAAGGAAATGTCTCACTGCTCATTACAAAAGTTGAATCTGAGCTAATTCAATACCAAAACAAAGGTGGCTATTGGCTGATTTCAGGCACAGGCCCAGATTAAAATAAAGTGTCTTCAATATGAATTTAAAGACATGTGACTTAACCAAGAGTAAAGGAACTAAAACGCTCAAAATCAATATATTAAAACTAAAACAATGAGTACAGATTCACTCGTGAATAATCATGCAAAGTAAACATTTGGCAAGCTCATTATCTACAGCCAGCTGCTTAATATTGTCAAAGATGTAAATCACGGAACAAAGACGACAAGCTTCAAAATTGACATGACGAAAAACAATGAACTGATGTTTCCTGAAAAAAGAAAAAGTCCTAAGCAATGTCATGAACAGAGGAATGGCCTACCTAGCATGTAGTTGATTTTGGGAGGACACACTTTGAAGGCATGTGGTAATCTATGAGAGTCTGTGATCGTATTCTCCTGCCACAATCACCAGCTGCCATTGGCGTGTGGGTGGACTGTTTGTCTCCCTTCCTCTGCATAGCGGATGCCTATGGCCATGAAACTACGTTGCCCTTTCAGCTAATTGTTTGTGGGTTGCTTTTAAATTTATTGACAGTCTTGGTGATATAGTGCTTCTATTGTGTCCTTTGCCTATTGTGAAGAGCATTAACTATGGCTCCTGCTTGCCTGGTCTTGTGCTCCATGGCTGACCAGGGGCCAGAGAGCAATGTGATGCCCAGCGGGAGTGCCTTGTCAGTGGGCAGAAGAGGAGACCTTTACAGGTGCCTCAGCTCTCCACTTATCCATGCCCTGCTGTTGAAAATTTGTTGTCCCCTGTGGATGTCTTTTTCAAACTGTCAGCTGTGGTGCCCCTGATGGGAGATTTGTTGATATGATAACTCGATTAGGGCACAGAATGGATGGCGTGGTGGCAAAGACCAAGTCTGTAGCTCCCGGGGAGCCACTGACTCCTCTCCTTAACCTCTCCTTGGGAGACCAACGTTCTGCACAAGCTGTGCATGTGGCTTTGAAAAGCCCTTGCTGAGCCACTGGTAATCAGTCTTCTTGCCACAGTGGACCAGTTCCCTAACCAAGTAAAGAATCACTATCCTTTACATAATTGAACTATAGTCACAGGAACACTTCACAGCAAAGAGAAATGACTAATTAAGAGCACTGAATGTGAAAGTCTTAATTACATGGATTTTATTTGAGGATTTATTAGCCAACCTGGCCCCTCTATCTTGTAGTTATTTTCCCTAATTGGCCATGCACCATTTTCCGCTTACCTAAAAAACTAGTTGATTATCCACTCAACTGACAGTGGATCGCAGTATACAGCTTACACCAGAGTTGAATAAAAAGTTATAGACTCTGTAAATTGGTAATTAATTACAAGCCATCAAAGCCTGGCTATTCTGGTTGCCGTTATAGGGATATATGGATGAATCCCAGATAGTCCGCCTGGTATTATCAAGTAAGACTCTAAGGAACTCTAATGTGTTCTTCACACCGCTCCACTTCCGTGGTAAGCTCACGGGTGTCAGCCAGGGTAGCGGTGTAAGCTCTAATATTGGATTTAAATCAAAGGCACTATATATTTTGGGGTTTTTTTCCCACAAGATCTGGCACATCTGCTCAGGTGCAACAGTCAATCATGTACCACTGGAGAGTCAATTAAAGTGAACTTGAATAGAGGGGCATACCTTTGTTTACATTATTTCTTCCTTTCTTTCTTTCATGTATTTATTTCGTCCTGTTCGGCTGTGAGGTCAATCAGAATTGAGGATCTGTATCCCTTTTATCCTGGAACAGTTTTACTGTGTCACAGAGGAGTTTTCAAGCTCCCACTGTGGTTTCTTAGTATGATAATTGATGTTTATTGAGTGCCTTTCATTCAGGACTTAAGGTCCAATAGTTAGGGGAAGATGGATGAAGAACAAAACTCAAGGTGGTTGAGGTCCAGTGTGAAACACGTATCCATAGTCAAGTCATGATTTGCAGTGCAATGTCCAGTGCAGTTGTTGGTAAACTTTGCCTTCTTAAATCCATCGTCAGCGGAACAGTCCACCAGAATGTTTTAGAGGATTTCACGATTCCTTCTATGATGCAAATTTCCCTTTCAGCAGTACCTGCACCCTGCCCCACTGCCAGAAACGTCACAATCTAGTTTGAACCCCTTGCCATTACATTGTTGTCTGGCCAGTTAAAAAGCTTCAAAAAGTTCATGCTTCTGATGTATGAGAGTGTCTACATTTGTGTGAGCAGGACTGCATGAAAAAAAATCATATACTTTGTAAAAATATTGTGGACTAAAAACAATCATCTAATGAATGTTTCACTCCTTTCCCAAGATGCATCGAAATCATAACATTTCCCAATTTAATTTAATTTCATTTCCAATGCTTTACAAGAGTCTTAAATTCACAGATTACTTTTTTCAGCAATGCTAGAATAACCATTGATGTCACGACCCATCGATACGGAGGGAGGATCCAAATGCAGGACTGGGGAGACGCAGAGGTAATTCGGGAAAAATGTTTATTGTTCCAAGGTTGGGGATCAGGCAGGCAGTCAGGTCGTCGGGCGTAGAGAGCAGGTCCGCGGGCAGGCAGGAGTCGGTACACGGGAGATCGATCAAAGATGGCAGGAGTGTCAAAAGAGTCAGGCTTACGGGGTCGGACAGAGAACAGGCGGAGGTCGGTGCACACGGGTTCACGATCAGAGATATGGGAGTTCAGGAACGGGGCATGAGTTGCAACGATCTGGCGAAGACCAGTCGTCCCCTGGGTCCTATATCTACCGGAGTCAATCAGCCAGCATGAGGCGCAAGTGTGCGCCTCCTAATCAGTAAGCCTGTGCGGGAACCCGCACAGCCAGGGCTGGACCGGCAGGACCATGACAATTGATGAGTGAAACAAAATCAGAATAGCGTGTGTTTTTATTTATGTCATTTCATTATCCAAGCTGCTTATCCTCACTAGGGTTGCAGGAAAGCTGGAGCCTATCCTAGCTAGCTTTGGACAAAAGGTAGACTACACCCTGAACTGGTTTCCAGTCAGTCACAGGGCAGATATCGACACCATCACTGAGCTAATTGATCCCACGCTGCCCGCACCAAAGGCAGGCGTGTGTACCACTACACCATCAGTGACTCCCAGTTTTTATCTATCTATTAATTTATCAAATATTTGGTTGGTTAGTCACCACGCTACTTGTTCATGTAGATTAAAAACAGATGGGAGGTACCGTTATGATTCTGGAGGTGGGCACTTTCAATGGTAACCCAGTACATAAAAGGTAAAACAACATTTCTGGACTTGAATGCAAATACACACCTGACAATTTCATTCATCCTTATTTTCATGCATCATCACTCTTAACCTTTTCTGAAAACTGGAATTGTATATTTTTGTATACTATATGCATGCACACACACACAAAATAATTATATAAAATTAGATTTCTACACCGCTTATTCTTATGAGGGTCACGTATGTGCTGCAGCCTATTCCAGCTGACTTTGGGCAACAACCAGTCAACTGACTCGTCACCAGCCAATTGCATAACTAGCCACATAAACTATCCACCTCCAAATTAACAAAAAAGGAACATTTTGACTCTTAAATTAGCCTAACACGCATTTTAGGAATGTGGGAAGAAGCCCAAGTAGGTGGAAAGAACATGAAATCTTCACACAGGAAGGCTGGAGCTCAGATTCAAACCACCAACCTCAGAACTGGGAGAAACATGTGCCACCTCGTACTAAACATTTATAGAATAATAACATTAATGGTAAGTTATGCGTGAAAACTGGAAATCCCCCAAACACACTTTCATACATGGAGACTATTCTAGTTCTGTTGTGGTTTCACACAATGTATTTTAAGTCAAAAATCAAATCTATGACAAAATAATACACTAGGACTAACTTACTTTATAAATAAACCCAATATAAAACATTTCAGTTGACTTTAAATAGACATCCCTTTGCATGCACCTCAATGGAGCCAGACAGGATGTAACACATATGTCTCAGATTAGATGGGCCTATCTATCCAGCACAGCTACAGGAAATATTCCATCTACACCTGTGAGCCTTCTCTGATATTTCACACATCCCACCACCCGTTTCACAGCTCAAGTCACAGGTAGGAATGCCTTCACACAGACCAACAACAAGAGAGCCTGTTGTAATGAGAAATCGTTTTTTTTCTCCCGATGGAGGCACCACGGAGAGGGGAGCTATTCAGTGTGGACCTCCAGGTCACATGAAAGATGCAGAGGGGCTGACCCAACGTGGCATGTTTCAAAGCCCCGATAGACACAAACTAGGGCCAGGGAGTTCAGGTGATGTTTCCTTTTTTTTTTTTTAAATTATTTCCAGTAAAAAACAGCAGCTATGTTTGTCCATGGAAGAGAAAAGGCAGATGATGTCACTAGTTATCCCTATGTGCCTATAGGAAATAGCAGCTTGATGCTTACCATCTGCCCACATCGATGATGATCAGGGGTCCAGTCTATCATTAAGAACAGGAGAGGAACTTATGAGATACACAAATTCCAAACTGTTATCTCACAGGCAAGCTTGAAATACTAGACTTCCCTGCTGGACATTTGTCAGCTAACAGACAGGATTAACTCTAAGTGTACAAACATGCACACAATAGCTCCTTTAATACACCTACACAAGTAGTCTGATATTCTTATAAAAGCAATCAAAATTTTAAAAAAATGGAATCAATTATGAATTCACACTTGGTCGTTCTTGAGGAAGGACAAGTTGTGAATTAGTATCACTAGATCATCATAGAAACCTCCAGGATTACATGGGCCATTCTGGTTGTAGAGATAGTGACCAAGCGACAAAAAATATTGATTTTTTTTTTCTCATTTAATGACCCTGGTCTCTAAATTCAGGACAGTCTCAGACAATGACCACTTAATGTGTTCTACTCATCATGGGGTCGGAGATGGAGAAGTGCAGGGAACAGTGGCTTAATGAGTGAGAGCCTCGATGCCTCAGAGGTCAAGAGTCAGAAATTAGTAAGGAATTTCCATTAACCCATCCTTTTCCTGCACTGCTTATCCTCACTAGGGTCACGGGTGTGCTGTGGTCACATTGACACCTATGATAATCAATCAATCAAACTACCTCAAATATTTTTCGGATGTGACACGCACACGCAGCCACGGAAGAACATGCAAACTCCACATAGGTGAGGCAAGGATTTGACCACGGTCCTCAGGACTGTGAAGCAAATGTGCTAACAAGTCAATCAGCACCGCAAGCACTTTCCCTCACACATTTTTCCCCCCTAGCCTGGAGATGCACAAACTGGACAGGGAAGTCACCAAAAATTAAGTTTTTAAATGCATAAAGACAGTAATATGTTTTATGTATAACGTCATTATATGTGTGCCCACATACAAACTTGTTTTCAACAGACATTTGTATCGGCTGAAGAATTACATTCATCACTGTGAAGGGCACTATCACTGCCTCCTACTATGTGCTCAAACACTTACTGTTGTTTTCACACACGCTCACCACCACCTCAGCACATCGTGTCATGATTTGTGAGTGACGCAAGAAGGCATGTCATCAAATAACAGTGACATCTTGAAAGAAACAGAGGATGTTACAAAACATTTACCCCAAACTCACACTAAATGTCCACTCATCGAATGTGCTTTGCTACTGATACTGGTCAAGAATGTGATACGAATATGGGCATAATAGCTTATACCACATCCGTTATTGGAATGGCACCGTTTTTTTGCAACTATTCTTACTAACTGCAGGCAGCAGTTATAAATTATGTAATAAAATATCCTGAAGCATTTGAATTTGCTGGAGATTAGTGGTAGAGTGAACTGAATGAAGGTGGCGCATTCTCTCCACAAAGTCCCTGTGTCAGTCTGAGGTTAAAGTATAGTATTCACCTTTAAAAGGAGACCTTCAATTAATGGGTCTCTCTTAACAACTACTTCTCATGGACAACATTGAACAGTAGGACTAGCCTGAAGTCAACTATCAAAAGCATGTGAAGGACATCACACAATTATAAAAGTCAAAACAAAAAAAAAAGTGAGGGATGCACCAAAGGGTGTGTGTGCGTGCATGTGTGTGTTGAGAGGGAGCATTGAGTGGTTGTTATGGATGGACGAGTTGAGGCTTGTCCTCTAACAGCCACATGTTCTCTATTGTTAAGTCGACTCCTTTCCTGCCCAGAGATCAGTGTGACCTGTCTAAAGTCACCCACTTGCTGTCAGACTTCAGAATGACAAGTCAGGAGGGACTGCATTGGGGGAGGCAGAGGCCAGCAAATAACATTGTGGCATTTCATGGAGCAGAGTGCAAATATTTGCATGTTTATTTCAGAGTGGGGGTCCGTGGTAATGCTTAAGAATCAAGAGTCCTCTGGAGGTGCCTTAGAAAATCCAGCATTTAGCCAGCAGACAGAGTACGCCTGCATCTCTTACTTGTACTGACATTACAAACTAACAGCGCCAACAGGATTCAACAGCACAAGAGTTGACTCTGCACCACTAACTGAAGCCATCAATCAGCCAGAAGTTGACATGAGGTTCGTATGTGGTGGTGGTGAATGTTTGGGTGGAGTCGGCGTGATGGACAACTGCCCCTCCTTTAACCCCAGCAACAGCACCTGCTTTGTCTGTGGAAGCCACTGACACATGTCCTCTCCTGTGGGTTGCATATTCAGAGCCGTGAGACGCCAAACACTTGGATGACTTTTACCTAAGGTGCTGATTGACTGACGGAAGGAGGGGTGAAGACTAGAAAGGAACCAAAGTGGAGAGCATTAACTCTTACAGGGCTCCAGAGAAGAAGGTATTACAGGTATCACCTCGACCACAAATATGTGCATGAGTATAGGCAATAAAAAGAAAAAGCAAACTCCTGATTTTCTCAGCACGGTAGGAGGGGCTAGGATGTTTGCGGCAAATAACATACTAATACTAATATGTGCTAAGCAGAAGAACTAGCCAGCTGTCAACTTTACAGCTGCAACAGACGAGCAGAGAAGAAGTCGCCAGGGCAAGGCGGCTTGACAGACCATGGGCGGGCAGCTGTCAATCACGCAGCTGATGAAGGCCTCGGGCACACCTGTTAGCCTTTGAGTCTGGTGACCTTTTAAATTGGGGAAACAGCAGTGGTGTAATCACTACAGCTGGAAGGGGATATTGTTATTCTGCATTTCAAAAGGACCCTTGGTCCCCCAATATAGATCGCCAGAGCGATAGTAGGGCAGGTGGGTAACTCAAAGACTTGGTTGTTATTCTATTTTATGGGCCTTCCAAATAGGCCTCGAGGCTCACCAACCCTAGAAATCTCAATGAGAGGCTACACCTCTCATTAACATCATGAGACAAAGGTCTGTAAATACCCCAGAGGTTGTAGAAATTAAACTCAAACCTTTTCTGAAAAAATGTGAATCTAAATTTGCACTAAACCATGCAGCACGTCTTGTAGGACTTCAACTCGGTAAGTATCAAACTCCTCAAATGATGAAATTCATGATTGATTCTCACTGTCTTGCTTTTTGCCTTTTTTTTTTTTTTTTTTAAACACAAACGATGACGTGCCTTTAGGGATGAAGTCATACGAAAAATAAACATCCAAAGTAGGAAAACTATACTTATTCTCTTCGTTGAGTAGACATTTTTGCACTTGTTGAAGGAATTTGGGAATTTCATCATCGACAGTCCATAATATCATCAAAAAGTTGAGAGAATCTGGAGAAATCACTGCATGTAAACAGAAAGGGTAACAAACCAACACTGAATGCCTGTGATCTTCGATCTCTTATGTAGCATTGCATCAAAAACAAATAGTGTGTAAAGGATATCACCACATGGGCTCAGGAACAGATCAGAAAACCAATGTCATTAAATGTAATTTGGCGGTGCAACTTAAAACTCTACTATGTAAAGCAAAAGCTATTTATCGAAATTTCGTCGGCTTCTCTGGGCCCGAGCTCATCTAAGATGGACTAATTCAAAGTGGAAAAGTATTCTACGATCTGACGATTCCACATTTCAAATTGGTTTTGAAAATTCTGAATGTCGTGTCCACCGGGCCAGAGGAAAAGAACCATCCGGAATGTTATGGACGCAAAGTTCAAAAGTCAGCATCTGTGATGGTGTGGGGCTCTGTTAGTGCCAATGACATGGCACTTACTTACACATCTGTGAAGGCACCATTAATGCTGAAAGGTACATACAGGTTTTGAAGAAACCTATGAATTCTGCAATCCAAACAACATCTTTTTCATGGATGCCACTGCTTATGGCACAGCATTTAATGAAAAGAACATTTAGCCAACAGTAAAGCATGGTGGTGGCAGTGTGATGGTCCGGGGCTGCTTTGCTGCCTCAGGACCAGGACAACTTGCTGTGATTGATATAAGAATGAATTCTGCTGTGTACTGGAAAATCCCAGAGGAGAATGTCCCGCCATCAATTTGTGCCCTCAAACTAAATTGCTCGTGGATCATGCAGCAGGATAATGATCCGAAACACAACAGCGGGTCCATTTCTGAATGGAAAAATGGAAAATGGAAAAAAAAAAAAAAGTGGCCAAGTCAAAGTCCGGACTTAAATTCATTTGAGATAATGTGGTGTGCAGTTCACTCTATAAAACGCTCCAGTATGGCGGAGTTCAAACAATTCTCCAAAGAAGAGCATGACAGAATTCCTTCAGAGAGATGTGAAAAACTCATCGCCAATTATTGCAAACGCTTGATTTCAGTTATTGCTGCCAAGGGCGGCACAACCCTTGATTAGGTTATGGGGTGCAATTACTTTTTCAGAGGGTCAGAAAGGTTTGGATTTGTGTTGTGCCTTGATGAATTGAATTGTCATTTGAAAACTGCCTCTTACATTTCCTTGGGTTGACTTTGAGTGACATTTAAAATTTGGTTTGATGATGTCAAACGTGACTGCGATATGAAAGAAAAATCAGAAAGGGGGCAAATACTTTTTCACAGCATTATATGTGTTAATGATTGTTTGTCTAAAATGGCCCCTGCAATTGGCTCGCAAAGTTCCGAGTGTAGAGTCATCTGAGACAAGTGGCAACACACCCACAACCCATGTCAGGATAAGCGGTACGGAAAATGGATGCATGAATGCAGTCTTTTTGCTTATAAGAAAAATATCACTGAAAACAGTTATTCTGAAAGTGTGGTACGAGTATCACTCGTTGAACAGTCTGCAGGCACTCTCTTTCCTGGTACATGACAGTGTCACTGGCCACATACTGTAAAGGTCAGTTGCATTTACATTCAAATTTCATTGAACACAATATTTAAACAGTTTTTTTAAAATGTATTTATTGAGCTTTTATGTGCAATTCATCTTAAATGAATCATTATTTATCCCTGCTGTAGTGTAGTTAAGTCAATGGTGGTACTCGGGTTGGTAAATGCAGGAAAATGTGTTAGAACCAGTGATTTAAAACATTGCCTGTACAGGTTCATGTTGACCAAAGTTCTACACTAAGACAGCACTTTCCTTTTGCATTATTTTGTCGGAAAAAATGTTTGTTTGAAAGAGTCCCAGAACATTTTTGCGACAGCGCCATTCTGCTCCGTGCCATCAAGTATTAAAATTGGATAATCTGTAGTATTTTTGTTTATTATTAAAATGGAAACATGTTTCTGGATCTTCCTTCCAATGGCATTTGCATTTGGTAGGCCAACATTGTCACGTTAAACAAAGGAACTCTTTCAATGATCACTGAGCACTAGTGAAGAACTGCACGACGAGTGTAGGTGTGGGACTATGAACCATTCGTCCCGTCCACATCTGCACTTCACTTCCTCCTCCACACATGAGGCAGCTGTTACACTTTGTGAACTTTGATATGCAGCATCCACAATCAGAACCTTTTCCCTGTCACTGGAGTGAAAAATGCTGAAGTGGCCCGAGTCCTCAGGAGCAACGCTTAGCTGGAGCTTATTTTGATTTGGCTTGGCCAAATAAACAAACTAGGACCTCATGGCTGCAGCTGTGGGCCTCTCCCTGGCTAACCTCCTCTCCCCTGAATCCTCCACTCGCACGGGGAGAATGAAGGAAAACAAGTAGGTGGGGGGAACAACCAACCCGGCGCCAAAGCCTGCAGAGGTTAGAAGCGGACCAAATGCTTCTTATAATCTGTCGGGTCTTTCCCACGCCTGTAGGCCTCGTGTGTGTGCGCGTGCGGCATGCCTGCTTGCCACAAAATGTTCACATCTACAGTCATCCTCCCACTTAGGGAGAGGAGGGGATGAAATTTAGCTTCCCGCTTTCAGGGTTATTCTGCAGATTTCTGTGCAAAGACTAAGGTTTAAAAGCAGGAGGGAGAGAGGAATCCATCAGGTCTTCTTTAAACCCACAGCTCTCCAAATGGTTTAGATTTAGTGCGTTTGGGGTTTGACAGCTGATTAAATTGGACTAATGGGCCGAGCACGATGGGATGAAGGTCACAATGTGGCTGTTCCTAGAGAGCCACTTATGGGAATAACCTACGACCTTACAGCAAGAAATGAGGCCATGTTGGAAGAACAAACAAACAATTTAGCATTAAATATTTATGTTCGGATCATCTTAGATCAAAATATCTCTCGCATACAACCTCAGATACAGACGTTGCATGAATCAAATACCTTATCTTTTGGACACAAATCTTTACTGAGAACTAAAAATTGGTGAAAAATTCACATTTGTAAATCAATATCTATACTGTTTTTCTAGAAATACACAAAAATAAAGGAACCATCTCCACTTAAATACAGTACTCCATTGGGATAATTACTAGAGCCAATGGTATAATTTATAAATTTACAGTGTCAAATGGGTAAAATTAGCGTATGTTTAAGTAGATGTGAACGTATAGTGTCAATGATGATTTTTAAACAATGTACAGTATAGAAAAATTCTATATTAACCAGTCCAGTCATGTACACCAAAGCTCTCAGCCGCCGACTGAATTGCTCCTACACACACACACGCACGCACGCACATGCACACAAACAAACACATCCTCCACCTCCTACACTTCTGATTACACACACACACACATCCATCACTCTTAATGACTGCTCAATCACCACCGACTGCCTCCCGCACACACTAGCAGATGCAACAAATACAATAAGGAGCATCCTACCAACCTCCTACACACAGCAACATACTCTCACACACCCACACCCACACACACACACCCTGCCTTGCTCCGCTTGCACTCTCAGCCTAATGCAGAGCTGCGTCAGCAATCAGCTCGTGGCGTGTGTCTGTGTTCGGGCCTGCAACATTTCCAGGACCACAGTGGAGAGGGGAGAGAGGGAGGGAGGGAGGGAGTCTCCTTTAGCCTGAAGAGGAGACAGATGGGCTGAGAGGCAGCTCCTGGGCAGGTAGTCATCCCCAGAATGAGGGGGGCGTCTTTTGGGGGGGGGGGGGGTCTTGCCAGGGTGTGCATGCCCTTTAAATTCCTCCCCGTAACACTCACAGAGAAGGTCCAGAGGGGGGCTATTGTCACTAAAGACCGGGCCTCCCTCCTCCCCTGACTCTTAATGCAGAGTTGGTCAATCACAGGCAGATTGCTGCCTACAAACACACCTGCAGGAATGCACTGTAATGAATATGTAATGTGTCTTCAAATGGAGAAGCATCTGCCATGTGAACACACGCAGCCTTCCTCTGTGAATATGGATGATCACTCCAAATTTGCAGATAAATTCACAGAATCTCTGCTAAATCTGATCAGCAGGAACAGCCGCAGCTAATGTTCTGTCTGTCAGATGACAAGAGTTTGATTTATTGCATGCAAAGATGCATTTGAAATCAACAGATGCCCCGGGGGGAAAAAAGATTTTGAGACAGAACAAGGAAAGAGCTCTGACAGAGTTGGGAAGGAAATCTCCACCTGAAACATGAATTCAGTCAGATTTAGCCCCACTTTTTAAAAGTCGACCCAATTAAGTTCCTCATTGATGTTGCTTGTGTCAGGAAATTCTGCAATGCCAGGACAGGCCTGTATGAAACTACCATTTAAAAACTTTGATCCTGCTTGCTGGGCGATTTTCAAAAAATATTCAAGGACCATCTTTTATCAAAGCATACATTTACAACACACATGCATGCTCTCATATAAATATATTGAATTTACCCCCAGGAGTCCTTGGGACCCTTTAAAGGGGTCAAAGTAATCCCCCACTATTTGTCCTGTATTAATAGTTGAAACCATAGATAGCTCTAGCACAAAATATGCTCCTAAAAGAGTTAGTTTCAAACATTTGACCTTACCCTTGTGTTTTCTACGACAAGCCAGGCTAAATTTTGCTCCTCTCATACATAGAAAAAGCTTGACTCACTGAGATGCATCAGTTCAAGACATTTCCTTGACACCATACATTATACTGTACTACATTCCTACTTAGACGGTGTTTTGGCAGAATCTTGTGGCATTACAGAAAGAGCACGAAGCATAAGGTCGGCAACAGTGGCGGTGTCGCTCATTGGTGTGACCGTACACGCTATTGTATAGTTATCCAGTGTTGCTAATTTCAGTGTAATGAGAAAATGTGGATTATCCGTAGTCAGACCTCTGATAAAGGAATTTGGAGGAATCTCTGTGTAGTAGATTATAATCAGGTTTTCCAGTGGCCCCTGTTTGGGAATAGCAACAGAGTTCTGTTTCAAATCTCCATGAGTCGATGCACCCCTGAGAATCCTCTCTTTTTTTTTGTTTTAATCGGAATTACATAAAATGTGTTCATTCTGGTCCACGCTGCCAGTTAGTGGCTATGCTCGTGCTCCTGATAAATGATAGAGTTAGAGTATGCAACAGGACAACTGCGAGATGGTGCAAAAGCGTTGTGAAGCAGAGATGAGATGTGCTGTGCTTGCCAGGGACTCCGTCTGGGCTCAGTGATGAGCCTGATGGCTCCGTGTCAGTGTCATTATGTGGGTGCGTGTTCGGGAGCTCTTTCAGCCCAGACGGACGTGACACACACATTGAAGCGTGTGTCAGGATGCCACCCACGCCCGACGGCAGGAGAGTGCCAGGCCGTGACACACGGAGCGTGGTGAAGTGACAAATTCGACAAGAGATGGATTGGTGCCTTCCCGCCACATGTCAGTCACGTCTCACTCTTTTCTCTCAACTTGGCCGCCCACTCTTCCTCCAGCTCCGGATAGGAAAAACATTGGCGTTTCACATAAACACAACGTAACTTGACCTCCTCGGAGTATCATTTTCCATCCCTAAACGTAAATGTCATTTTTCACATTTAGTGCCTTTGGATGTAAAAACAGCCTAGCAGTAACAGCAGTAAAAACTGCCGCAACGCCAGGAATGGTTGATTTGTTCCTCCCTAGCTCCCTCCAACTGTGGATTGACAAGCTTCACTTCAGGTCTTCTTTCTTGTCATCCTTGGGGTGTTCCAAGACCTTGTGTAAACCCTTAATCACCTTAATGAACTGTTTAGTCCAGGTGGGAAAGTCAACACGAGGCACACTCAAGCAACTCTCCAGAAATAAATCACAGCAGGCAGTAAAAATCAAGAGGAGAGTGAAGGAGGTCAAGTGTGCCAAATTTCAAAATAGACACCCAATAAAAAGAGCAAATCTGGTTTACACATTTCAGCTGAAAAAAAAAATACTAGCTTTTCCTGGGGGACAGAGCAATCACCAGAGCTCACTGGAATCTGATCTCTCTTCATGCATGGGGATTTAGTGCTACTAAATCTACAGAAGCTATTAAGTCAGTCGATTTTTTTTTTTTATTGAAAGTATGTATGTGATTTATTGGGTCACCTGTCTAAGACATTGTTTCTCCTCTAGGACATCATATGACTTCTTTTTCAAACAGCATTCTTTTAAACAGCCATTGCTGAAAAGGTGATAACACTGCAGCACCAAAGCGAGTCATTAACCCAACTATGAAATTTCCCATTATGACAGCATTAAGCTAGAGAACTTTAAGACAAAGTTACATGGTTGTTTTAAATAACATAATATTCTTTGTTTTATGTTTAGTTCTAGAGTAATGTTCAACTGGGAGTGGTATTAAACAGCTTGAAGCCTCCTTTTTAAAGAATAGTTCACCAAGTTCCAAAATGCTGCCGTTTATGAAATTAATTGAACTCACCGCCACCATACGACACTAGAATCTCAAGATTTTGCTCGCCGGTATAAGTTAAGAAACTGTGGACAAAGGAACTCCGCGACTTAGCAAGGAACACAAGGAAATTGGGTCCGTTGTATCTCAAAGCACAACGGTACTTCAAATTAACTGATAAAGTTTTGTCGTGGAATGTAATTCCTTTTAACATCCTGTATACATTTATTACACGGTAACTTCAACGAGGGTCCGGAAGGTTCCTCCAGGATCATTTCATTCCTCCCGGCAGGTAGAGTCTTCCTAGAGCTACATAGAAATCTTTGAGGGGGTAGGATCTGTTGCCAAACCTTGAATAGTTGGCAAACCTATGCAGGTGTTTAGTTAGTCACAGAGCCGCCATTATGCAGCGATACACCGCGCCGCCAGTAAGGTCTAGAACTGGCCAACTGGGTCGCCGCGTTTGCCATATGAGTTGTAAAGTCATGTTTTGCAGAATACATTACAAAACAATCTTGTCTATTTACGATTTACCTGATGTAAACAAAAGCAAAAACCGGGAGAAGAGGGAGAGGAGCACGAAGGGACAGTTGTCACGGTGCTTTTTGGAAGCCCCGCAGCTAGCTATTGTAACCCACTTGGTAATATCCTGGGATAAGCCACACAATTGCTTGCATAGGTTTAAAATCCACTGGAAGATCTTGGCATGCGGCTACCTTTTGTGAAAGATTTTTGAATTAAATTAAAAAGATGTGTTTTGTGTTTGTGAGTGTTGGGAAGCAGCATCTTTTCTGGTCGCCCACCTCTTCTACAGTCAATTAAGGTAGATTCTTCTTCTACGGCCAATTGAGGTTGAATCTTCTTTTTCTATGCTTGCTGAAAGTAAAGTCTCCTTCTTCTTCTTCTACACATTTGAAGCCTCTGCGCATGCCCAAACACGAGACCATCGTCAGGAATGGAAATTACAACAAATTTTTGTAGTGTAAAAATAAATAAATAAACAAACAAACAAACAAACAAACATCAGAAAACAGATCGCAAGGTTTACGGTGCCCAAACAAAGTCGTGGGTTGTTGTCCAGAAAATACAGTATATTTACAGTTCAGTTTTAAAAAAGCAATGTATTTTGTATTAACTGTTATTTCAATAGCAATCGACATAATTGACATGGATATTTTTCCACAATTGCACAGGCCGAGGGGAAAGCTGATCCAACACAGTGTGGTAGATGACGAGAGCTAGCTGGCTAGCTAGATATCTAGCTGGGAGTTTCCAGTCAGTGATTATTTGCTGCAGTGACGGGCACAAAACTAACCTCTTTGGCCACATTACCGTGAAGGATTCTGTTTAAAGTAAAACATTTTAAATAGACTACAAACAAAAACTTTTCCAGAGGATGAAGCTGAAGCCAAAATGTGACAGTCCACTTTGTTGGCAGTCGAGTCGACATTTTTCAAATATCAAAATGGAATTTTTCATTTGGTGAACATATCATTATTTGGAAAGTAAGAGGAGTCAGGATTTAATTCTGTGAAGTAATTTGTTCCTGAAAACACAAATAGCATATTGGGATTTGGATGGCGAACCCAAACCTTACCAACAACATCTTGTATAGATGAATAACTTCACTTGGCTGAAATGAAAACCTTTACACCACACGCTTGCTCTATATTAACCCAAATATGAATCAGACCTCAGCACCAAGACAATCCCTCGTAAATGTGTCCCAATCTATGATTGGACTTCCCCTTCACTCTACTCTGCCCCCTGCCCTTGAATCTCTCCTTCCTTCATCAGAAAGTCTACTGAGTCTACATGGGCCATGAAAAAGCCCTAATCCATTACCTTCCATCAGAGAAGAAAGCACTATAATACCCCCTCATGGGCCACCATTAGCCTAATCCATTGGGGTCCGGCTCCATATGAATGGAAGGCCCACGCAGCTTCACCCCAGTTTGGTGTGGTTGTTCCATCTGAGTCGACACACTCCCACAGAAGGATGAACAACGTGGAAAAGACTAGCATACCAAGGCGTCCCTCAACCAATTCCACCACCACTTGGGTGGTGATGCAGGCCTTCTGTAGGCCTGTCTGGTAGAGCTTGGTGTGGTAATGTGATCCCTGAAACAAACAAGACTTCCTGCTGTAACCCTAAACCACCTTCAAGGGGTTCATATCTGCAAATTAACGCAAATGGGAGAGGCATGCGTGCTAACGTATGAAAATGGCCAAAACAATTCAAACTTCTGCAGAGCAGTCTTTCCCAGACCTTTATTGAGCCAAGCCACATATTTTATATTGGAAAAAAAATCTCACGACACGCCACAAACCTAAATAATAGTTTGAAAAAAAACACTGTGGCCCTTCAGGGCATAGGGCCCTCAATCAATTTGTAACCACCAAACAGGTATTCCTTCTCTGTGTGCTTGGTTCGGTCAGCTTGGGTATACACTACAGGCACTTGTCTCTTATGTTAATAATGACACACAGGCAGCCTGTAGAAGAGGCCTCAAAGTCATTGATTGTGAGGCAAAATGTGCCTCTAAAATTTAGCTTCCTCAACATTTATTACTTTTGTCTCTGGGGATGATGCAGTCAACATGGGGCTTGACAGAACAGGGGCATACACAAGGATCCAGTTCATGGACTTCAGCTCTGCGTTCAACATAACCATTCCCGAACTCCTCTCCTCCACACTTCTCAACTCAGCACCTCATCTGCCATCTGACACACCAGGTGAGGCTGAGGTATGTGATTTGACTGAATGGGGGAAAAAAAAAAAAAAAAAAAAATAGCAGAGGGTCTGGGGGTTGCAAGCATGATCAAAGAATGATCACCAATTTTAAACGTGCAAGTTTTATCAATTGTATTGTGAATGAAATACACCTAGTACATCTATAAATAAATGCTATTCTGTTTTCAAAATGTAGACAATATGATCATTCATTATTTAGGTGCATATCTTTACCCACAAAAATTACAAATTAAACTAAGTAAACTACTAGCAGTGAAAGTGAATTGAATTCAGATTTGCGTCATGGCATGCAAGCGTGCTTTCATAGCATGTTTATCGTATCCATTCAAAAACGTTTTAATTCTTGTTTTTGTAAATGATTGAAACGCATGAATTTGACAAAAATGATTGTCATGTTTCATTATCAGTAAATAATACAGACATTTTTACAAGTAACGGCTTCCGAACTCTCACCTCATGTCTGAGCAAACACAATAAGCCCGTGAGCGCCCCCTTTGACCACTGTGAGCAACATCAGACGTATGCACTGTGGTCAAATCAGTGTCATCCATTGATGCTAGATGGCTCAATAAAGATTCAGATTACATCTTTTACATTCCCATCAGAATATTTTTAAAAACAAGTTTGTGTTTTTGCAAACTTACAATGAAAATGTCAACAAACAAAAAAATACATCGCTAACTCAAGCAAGCCAACTATGAACTATAAATTTGAAAGGTTGCTTGCAACTGTGTTTCATTTTTTTTAACCCACATTGATATCCCTGTCTGTTTTTCTTGGTGTAAAACTGAATTATTGCTTGCAGAAAGGCGGCACGGTGGATCACATGGTAAGCATTGGCGTCACAGTTCTGAGGACCCGGGTTCAATACAGGCCTCGCCTGTGTCGAGGTTGCATGTTCTCCCCGTGCCTGCGTGGGTTTTCTCTGGGCACTCTGGTTTCCTCCCACATCTCAAAAACATGCACCATTAATGAGAATGTGCGACAAGTCCGCAGTTGCATTGGTCTGGATTTTTTTTTTTTTTTATCCATCCAGAATTCCGCCAATAAATGGAAAAATCACGTCTGGGGACATCACTTCATCCACATGCACAATCGGCATCGGTATGTCGTCTCGTCGCTGCACTTCTATTGCTACAGAAATGACTGCGCCAAATTCTGTCGAACTGCTGAGGTTTGCACACGATAAGTCATTGGCCTAATCAAAGACGATGCTGAATCTGCGTATCAACAGGAAGTAAAACAGCTAAAGCTTTGATGCAGCCGACACAACCTGGAACTGAACATGCTCAAGATGATAGAGATAATCGTGGCAGGAGACATCCATGGCCACAGCTTCCCTTCATGCTGTCCAACTGTTCTGTGTCTACCATTGAAACATTCAAGTTCCTGGAAATTACAGTCTTTCAGGAATTGAAGTGGGAGCCCACCATCCTTTAAAAGTCCCAGCAGAGGATGTACCTCCAGCAGCTTCTGAGGACGGACGTATGGCCTGTACAGTCACTGCTGAGGCAGTTCTACACAGCAGTCACGGAATCAGTCCCGTGTTCATCCATCACAGTCTGGCTTGGTGCTTCCATCAAAAAGGACAAACTTCAACTGTAATGGCTAAAATGGACTTCTGGAAAAATTGTCAGTATGCCAACAACCCTTGAGGACTTCTACGCAACCAGAACTAAGACGAGAGCATGCAAAATCCTCTTGGACACTTCACATCCTGGTCACTGCCTCTTCCAGCTCCTTCCCTCAGGTACTGTAGGTGCTATCGATGAATGAAAATTAAAACCATCAGACTTTCCAAGCGCTTTAACTTTCCAACACCATTAAAATGCTTAAGGTAAACTGAATCTCTGTAATATGTTTTTGTTTTTAATGTCTCAAAAGGAGACAGAGGCAGATGTGCTAATCAGTCATCCACAGTGTCTTTTGACATACACTACTTTGCATATAAAGAGGATTTTTATTCCAATATATTCTCTACAACAGGGCTGCCCAGACTTTTTTCCCCCAAGATCTACTTCTCTAGCATCCAGCCTCTCGCGATCGACGGGTGGGGGGGGGGGGTTGACTTTTTATTGTGTGTCACTACAAAAATGCTAAACATATTTATTTTAAAGTAGATTGAGGATTCTTTATGTGTATATGTATCTTTGTGTGTGATGATTTTTTTTAATCTTCTTTTCTGGAGCATCCATACTCATGTTTGTTAAGTTTTCTTAACTCACTGACAGCGCGTTTCCCTATACTGTCGTTGTTTGCACATGCACGGTGAGCTAAAGTAAAAAAACAAAAAATACGGCTGATGTCTTTTTTTTTTTTTTCTCGGCACGCCTTCGCGATCGACGCATTGAGCACCCCTGCTCTACAATAACTAACACACAACACCTCTTTGATCAGCTTAGTAAAATACCTTTTGTTCTCTACATTTGTTCGTTTTCGAGCAGTCGCAACGTCATTTGGAGCTTTATATTGTAACTGAATCCAAACCTCAAGTGCAATATGACGTTTCAGCATCACGGCACTGGACTTACTAGATTCTCTGGAATGCAGAGGATGGAATACAGAAATGTATTTCCATTTCTTTCTTTGATGAACCTCTTTGCATATATGTTTAAAAATAAAAGTCATTGAACACCTTCTGATACATAGGTTTTGCAGTTATGATAGAGGTCATGCTTATTAAACTATTCATTTCAATTGATTTGATGCCCATGACTTTTTTTTTTCCCTTTGGTGATTGTTAGAATGCATGTTGTTTAAATAAAATACTTTGTGTATATTACAGGATGAGCAGGTGGCCTGAATGACCTCAATAAATGGACCTTAGATTTTCTGAAAAATGTATTGTGGCCATTTAAAATTTGTATTTGAGTACGACATACCTGCTGTTTGTACTAATTAATGACAAGTCTAGAGAAAGAGCATTTAATTTTTCTGCCTGTCACACTGATAATTTAGCTGTAAGAACAAAAGGACATTATTCGTACTAAATAATAACTATAGTGGACAAATTAAATGAAGGTAGAAAATTTCTCAGAGCACTCAGATTTGGAACTATTGTGTTTCAAAATATTTAGCAATTTCCTCCATGTTTAGAATGTGGGAGGAAATGATTACCAAATAATTTTATATTTATAAAATAACAAAATAACTACAGAAGGCTTTGGGACTTATTTCTCGGGAGAAATAAAGCACTAGGAACAATGACATAAAGTGGCTAATGACACTATGGAACTTATTGTAAAATGCCGAATATTCCATCCACTATTGCAGTGCGGTGAAGAAAAGAAACTCGTCAATTTCTCCGAAGTTGAAGTTAAGCTAAAGTGTAACCACCTAAGGCTAGAAAATTAACTATTTACCTGACCAGCTAACCAGGTGGGGGACATGAGAGTTACGTCATCCCTCTGATGTGTTGTGAATGTGCGTCACAATATGGAACATCTATATGAAGGAAAACCAATAACCTTTGTCAGTACACATGCATGAGTACAAGAATGACAACGTGCGTGATGAAAATTGTCACCTGAAGAAGTCCAAACATGCGTGAACTGGCTTTCCTCCATTGTTGCGTCTGCTTCTCTTGTCTTCTCACTGCCTCGCGCTGAGCATTAACAAACAACACCGACCTCTAGCGGCGGATATAACAACTGCACCTATTGAGCAACTCAATATGAGGGTTGTGATGGAGACTAAATCAGCATCTGTTCCAATTTACTATTTGTATTTATTTTTCAGTTCATGCACTGACGCAGGAGAGCTCTTCAATTTATTTGAACAGTTTCGTATGATGGCAATCAAGTTCATACATCTCTGCTCATTTTTATTGTACGTTTTTGTAAATATCTGCAGAAGTAAATTATTCATGGTTACGTCCAACAGCCTTCCTAATGGAAAAAAAAAAAAACGAAAACAAAATTCAGTCCATAGAGGCATCCATTATCTCTGCCGCTTATTGTCATGAAGGTCTCAGGTTAGCTGAAGCCAATCCCAGCAGACTTTGGGTAAGATGCAGGGTTCATCTAGGACTGGTCACCAATCGATGGCAGGGTACATATAAACACACAAATATTCCCACTCACATTCAAACCTTTGGACTTTTTGAAATGTGAGGGGAAGCTGGAATACACGGAGAAATCCCACACACAAAAAAACTCCACCTGCCCAATTTAAAAGAAAATATTTGTGTTTATTCCCAAAATAAAAATAAAATAAAACTAATCAAATAACTTTTCAATTAAACTGAATTGAAAATAATAAATACATACTTTTAAAAATATTATTGAAAGTTTTAGTTACACAGCACAGCTAATCCATAAATATTGACAAATAAGGTATACGTCCAAAGTACATCCATCCCGGTTAGGTAGAAGGCAGCACCTGTAGGAACTTTAAATGTCTACATTGTCTTTTGTTTAACACAAGATGTCTTCAAGAGCTCCCAAATGTGACAATATCTGATGTTTAGTCTTTACAGATATTATATTTGTTTAAATCAATGATACACATGCAGTCCGAATACATCAAATAAAAGATAAATATTTCCAAATTCAGCTTCAAACAATCATGTCTTCCACTCATTGGCATTCTCCTTATCACAGCGTGCACACCAAGTCCATTAATAATTTTTTTCTGAGTTTGGTCACGTGACCTTTTCTCATACAGCAGATGGATGTAATGGGAATGTTATTGACGAGAATTTTCTTATACCTACATGAATGGAGTTATCGTTGTTTTTGTACAAGATTGGGGGTTACGTCTTAAAGAGAATTTGGAACACATGCAATATTGGAATACTTCCAAGTACGTACCTATGAAGTATTTGTACATAGAAATAGTACTACAAAGTACTTTCACTTTGGTTTGAGTCATTATTTGGCTATATTGAAAGCAAATTAACCAGCCGCCCATCACTGATCCACTCATCGGTAAACTTGCTTGATTTTCACAAAATGAAACGAGTCCGCCTGCATCTTTTGCTAAACAGGAATTCTCCCCCTCCCCGTCCATCTAACACCTCAGTTCCCGTCCCGTCTCTCAGCGGCTCCCACGTAATCCTGAGCCTGTGTGTGAGAAGCACAACTCCCCAAGGGCCCATCAGTGCGGCGGTTCACATTCTCCACAACATGTTGTCTACCCTGAGATGAACACACGAGAGATTACGGTAGCTCTGGGAGTCGTTCTGCCTGAGGGAGAGGGAGCGGGCAATGGGATATTTGAGGATCTCCCGGGAATTTGCCCGCATCCCGTATGGCTTCTGTGGGGAATAACCAGGAGCAGTCATGACTGCAGTTGTGCTGTTGTTGTAGATTCAGCAAAATTGATTTGTACGGATTGTACACAGCGGCACGGTCAACCCTGTAGAGCGTTGGCCTCACAGTTATGAGGACTGGGGTTCAAATCCCGGCCCAGCTGGTGTGGAGTTTGGATGTTCTCCCCGTACCTGTGTGAGTTTTCTCCGGGCACTCCGGTTTCCTCTCACATCCCAAAAACATGCAACATTAATTGGACACTCTAAATTGCCCCTAGGTGTGTCTGTCTCAATGACCCCTGCAATTGGCCAGCAACCAGTTTAGCATGTACCCCGCCTCCTGCCCGATGACAGCTGGGATAGGCCTCAGCATTCCTGCGACCCTCATGAGGATAACCGTCTCAGAAACTGGATGGATGAATGGGCACTCTTGAGTGGGATCTTAATCCACACCACCTCCACGCAGGTCAGGTGAGAACACCGTGACACCACCAGAGACACTTTATTTGTCAAGTAAGCCATATTGCACTGAGCGGCGAGGAAACAGACGTACCGCTTTCTCTTCTCTCCTTCGATTTTCTGTCGAGTTAGCTCATGGGTCAAAGATGAGATGAAGCCCAACCCAACTTTCTTTTGTTGAGAAACTTGGCACACCTTGGACTCAGCCAATCACATGGCACACTTCAACAAACAACCAATCACACTCACGTTCATACCAATGGGCAATTAAAAGTCCTGAGGAAACCTAACCTGCATGTTTTGGGACTGTGGGAGGGAAGCCTGAGCACCTGAAGTAACATCATGCAAACACAGGAAAAGTAATTCGATATACTATATTCAAACCCTGAACCTCGGAACTGTGAGGCATATGTGCTAACCACTAGGTTACTCTGCTGTCTACTGCTTCCCCACTGAATAGCATCCTTTTCTCTGATCCCCACTAAATGTTTCTTCTTTGCTGTGTCACTGATACAATTCTGGAAAAGTGTCACTAAAATTTTGCTTTCCGTATAATGATGATGATGATTATTTTCTGTTGTTGGGCTTCGTGTACTGCCGCATCCTGTCCCCATCCAACACTTGGGATGCGCCAAGGTTCTTTGCCTCTCAGCTGGTGTCTGCTCCTCCTCAGAGGGTCGAAAACACAGAAGCTACGTTAACCTCCTGCACCTCGAGGCACTTTCACCTGCAGAGAAAAGGCAACCGGGATAATACGGGATCACCTTGCACTGCCTGCAGCTCCACTCAACACATCCGCGAGTGTGTGCGTCCTCTCATCTGAAGCCTTTTAGTAGAAGAATTTTCCCATTAAGAAAACCCTTAAATTACTTGACAGACTAGACTGCCCCCGTCCTCACTTTAATCTGGCCTTGAATCATTATGATTGCACTGGTGGCTCAATGAAGGCAATAGAAACAGAAAGCCTCTCTCAGCAAGATAGCACAACACTCTTCTCCTCTCGCCTTTGTCCGCTCTCAGATTATACATTCATTTTTGCCAGGCGTGTGGTCAATCTCGGCCCTGGGAAAAACTGCATGGATTCCTCCCTTTTATCTGCCCCTCACGGTCAGGGTATCTAATGGTCATAATCGAAGCGGCCATGCTGGGAGAGCGTTTGAAAGAGCGGTCAAGGAGCCCCTAATCCTCTCACACACAGTTTGTAGTGGCGGCCCCCGATACAAGAGCCGATTTTGTTGCGGGAACACTGAGTGAGAAGCAGGACGGATTGGAGTTTGTGGTCCGAGAAACCCACACATGTACACACATTGCAAGCAGGTTGTTTCTTGCCTTCTAGAACTTCTGATTAATAGCGGAAAGAGTGCTAAAAAATGTATACAGTGAACTCCTGTTCATCATTTTCACGGCCTCGAGATCGTAGATTTTTAAACGGTTGATCTTTATGGGATTTTACAGCAACAATTGAGAGTTGCGTACCTTCAATAAAGTACCACATGTGCAGCAAAATGAAGGTGGTGCTGAGGTCTAACGGAAGCAGCAACGACAAGAGGCAGAGAAGGTCCCCAACTAATCCTGTCATCCCCAACAGTAAATTGCTGTTCCCATGAGAGCGATAGAATATACACCTGCGAGTGTTCCTCTATGCTACATTGGTCTGTAATGCTGCTCCGCTTGTGGTAAAGTAGCAGTTATTTGAAGGTTTTGAATCACAATGCCATCAATAATCATTTATTTCTCTTCGCTCGTTGGTAGCATTCCACATTAGATGATAGCATTAAGATAATTATTGATGATGTAGTTTTGTTGTGTTTTTTGTTGTTTAAATGTACAATTGTTTAATTCTTCTTTTGTGTCAAGTGTCAAACTTGAACTGGAAGTGACAAATAGTTTTTACCTCTTATTTGGAGAACTGTGCTGGTAAGTCTTCTTTTCATTTCCTCAAAGTGATGTTTTACAATTCTAAAGTTATTTTTTTAGGACTTTAGAAAGATTTTTAATGTTTCTACAAGTTATAGATGGTGATTCGCTGCTTACATGGACAAATAAAAAATAATCCCTCAACTGATATCATCAACACTGTTGTTTTCTTCTATTGCTTGATGTTTTGAGGTGTGCGTCGCAACCACTTCCAGCGGCAGCACATCAAACTGATCTTGGAGATTAACAGAGTCAAGTGCGCTGTGCTTCTCAGTGCCAATAGGCACTCGTCTCACAGCCAGCGAGGTGCTCACAACTCAAGTGAAGAACATTTTTCTCTTGAGTAGCCAGTATTGAAAGCGGGGGGCTTCATTTCTAAACGTCGGCAGGGGCCTCCCCTGACAGATAGCAGCAGGGTGCCGGTCTTCGACCGGCCCGCTGCGCCTCCCCACGGCCCTCCATCAACCATCGAGTTCCCCCACTTCACTAGCACCTGGCCACTTGTGACACTTGATGCTCAGAGAAGAGAGTAACATAGGCGAGGGGGGGCATATACAATGTAATTTTTTCAAATCCAGCACATTTATGGCATAATCCCAGATTTGTTTGTATTTAAAAAAATATCCCCCCCCCCCCTATAATTTATAGAAATTGTGCTAAGATTGTTGTTTTTCAGTTCCATAGTTTTAAACAAATTGCAGTGGGATCTTGGGGGGAAAAAAAGGCCAAACAAGTGTCTGCAGTCTATTTTCTGAATTTATGTATCTAGGAACTGATGCCACAAATTCTTTATGATAGGTAAAGTTATTTCAAATTCTTGCTGGATGTACAACTTCACAGTTTGAAATCAGTGAGTTTTTACAATCAGATGGGGACAGCTGCAGAGTATTTCAAGAATAGAAAACAAGAACAAATATAAAATCAGTCTATCCATTAACGGAGGAAAAATATATAAAAATATGTATATATAATCAGGTACAAACACGTTGATGTTGATAAAGCTTGGCTATGTCAGCTTCCGTTAGATGGACTCGTTGTTTTGAATACCTATATATATTGTTTTATGAACGGCTTCCTATTACGTTACTATGATCAAAGTCAAATTTGACTGCAGGTTTGGGAGTAGAACCTGTGGTGTAGCTTTTCTGTCAAACTGGAAATCAATCCATTTAAAGAGAAACATGAAGTAAGCGTACTATTTGCTTTGGTGACTTAAGAAAAATAATGTTGTGGGCAGAATGTGACTCCTGGCCTTGAGTTTGACACCTGAGACAGATGATGCAGAATTCACCGTCCTGCATACACAACCTACAGCTAATATTCGCACCGTAGTGACCTGAACTGCACCACTTGATGGTACTGCAGGTATACCTTTTGTGTATGACCAACGACACTTGTATGGAAAAAGAAGACAACACGTGGAAGCATCCATCAGGTGTGAAGCATTCCTCATCCCGCTTATCTTCGCTTGTTCCACTGACTTCCCTTGTCACTGTGTCGTCTGGTCTCACAAGGCTGCAGGTTTCTGGTCCAGCGGCCCGGGACAAGGCAGCCATTAACTGGAGGGCTGCGCGGAGGGCGTAGGGGACAAAAGGCCCAACACGCTGTCCATGCCCTCAGACAAGGCCTGAAACAAATGTTACAGAGCCAGCGGAGAATGGAATCATCCGGCCGGTGTCACTGAATACATTTACCTACCTCAGAGTCCTTTCAGACCACGGCATTGTTTTAGCCTAGGAAGAAGGGAGGGCGTGGATGGGGGAGTAGGAAGGGGGGGAGGTGGGCCCCACGGGGAGGCCAGTAGGCAATGAGAAATAACACAAGGAGAGGAGGGAAGAGAACCAAACAGGCTTCTGGTTTCCACAGTGATGGCCTCAGCTCCTAAAACACCAGAGGGTTTGCGTGTCTGTGTGCGCATGTGTGCGTGTCCTCCCCCACAAGGATGGCGGGAGGTCTTGTTGATTGTTGTGCTCTTGTTTTTCTTTTTGGGGCTTCCCCGCTCCTTTTTTTTTTCTCTCTATTGTCTCCTCTTCTCCTAGCTGGGCTCCTCTGAGGCTAATTGGAGACCTGGAGAGGAGTGCAAACGCCACACAAGACATCTTCTAAGCGCCTCCACTCCACTTTTGGCCAAATCATTGAAAGCGCACATGCCACAAAGTCACATCGCAGCTTGGAGTGGCTCGCTGTTGTTGTTTTTCCTCGGAAAATACTTAAGCTTGCATTCTTCGCGCCGACAGCAGGAAGGACTTGAGAACAGAGACTTGAGGAATTGGCATCATGCACATATCCACATTCAAAGCTTGACAATGTTTGGCTTTGTTACGATGAACAAAGATGAAGAGAGCAATAGAAATCCCCAATTCAAAACGGAATACGGATAATTAATTGATGGTTTTGGAGGGTAAGAAAAAAACAAAAAAAAATCCCCAAAAATCAAAATAGAGGGTCGGAAGAGGAAACCTTTATTTTCTTCAAATCTTCAGACTTTTAAACCTCACAAACTGATGACATAACTCCGAGTTTGTTTTTTTTACAAAACATTGTCGCTTCTGTTTTTATTTTATGATTCATTCTTTTTAAAAATTGCTTTAATTAGCAGTTGAAATTACTTTTACAAATTCCTAAAAACTTTCACTCAGGAAGTTCTGAAGGAGGGTCACTGTGACGATAAACATAACATATTTGCGCAGTTTTGACTGATTTGTTAAATAAACATCTTTAAAAACCACTTTTCAGTATGCAAAAGAAACATGTAAACATTGATTTACAAATATATATTTAGAAATGCCAAAGCAGCTTACTCAGTGAAACAACTAACTTGTAACAACTTATCTCTAATTTGGACATACACATTCCATTTTTTTAAGAATTTTCTAAACTTTTATCAGTGTTCTAAAATCACATTTACATCCATCCATCCATCCATTTTCTTTGTCGCTTATCCTCACGAGGGTCGCGGGGAGTGCTAAAGCCTATCCCAGCTGTCAACGGGCAGGAGGTGGAGTACACCCTGAACTGGTCACCAGCCAATCGCAGGGCACATGGGGACAAACAGACACACTCACAATCACACCTAGGGGCAATTTAGAGTGTCCAATTAATGTTGCATGTTTTTGGGATGTGGAAGGAAACCGGAGTACCAGGAGGAAACCCACACAGGCACGGGGAGAACATGAGAACTCCACAAAGGTGAGTCCGGTCAGAACTGTGAGGCCAATGCTTTACCATCTGATCCGCCTCACATTTACAAATTTTTTCGATACTTCCTCAT
Source organism: Syngnathoides biaculeatus (assembly GCF_019802595.1). Taxonomy (NCBI): domain Eukaryota; kingdom Metazoa; phylum Chordata; class Actinopteri; order Syngnathiformes; family Syngnathidae; genus Syngnathoides; species Syngnathoides biaculeatus. The sequence goes on from NC_084646.1 coordinate 20,246,381, forward strand.
TCAAAAACTCAAATATGCACATTTCAAACTCCAATCTTAATTTCTTAATTGCAGTTATTGCCCCATTCCCAAAGTCTATGTGCATCCAACTTTGGAATAGCTACATTTAATTTTGAACAATTAAATAGGATTTAATTTAACAATATGTATCATTTTATGTGTTGGATTTTATACATCCAACTACAATTTCCACAATAAAAGATGATCCTGTGGACTGTTTTCCCTTCAATACCAAATCTAATCTAACCTTGTGCTTCCCACCTACCCCCTCCAAAAAAAAGTAATTAGTGTCTCATTTTCTCCCTTAATCCCCTGAGCTAATCTCCTCCAATCCACTGCCTTTGACTCAGTCATCTTTTCTCTGATATTCTACCTGTAATCCATTTTGCTTTGGCGTTTTTGTGCGGCTCGCGGCATGCCCGCCGCCGCACAAAGAGCAGTCACTGAGCTATGACATTAAAAGCTATTGTTGAGTGCGCCTCGGCTGCTGACCCTCATGTATGGGCAAACATTTGCGGAGGAAGTGCTTGTTTTCATCCCCGTTGTCATGACGATGAACACACACACTCACAAACATATGCTGTCGGACTGATTGTAAGCCATATCGATTCCTGCCTTACTTAACGACAATGTGGGTCATCTATCAGATCATAGCAGCACTCATAGCCGACCTGATCTGAAAACTCAGTGATGTAGTGGAAATTGATTGGTTAATAGGTCCGACTCACAGACTACTAAGAATCACTGAGGGGAAGCCTTGCAGCTCACTGACAAACCTCATAGTCCTCAACTACTCTGTGTGTGTACAGAAAAGCATGCTAGTGAAATACGGTCTACCAGTATGACAAGAACCCAAAACATTCTGACAGGGCACCAAAGGAGTGTCTTAAGAAGAAACATATACTGCACTAATACTCCATCTCCAGACCTCAGCTCAGAAGTAAACGAGTGATGGGAGCTGAAGTTTCAAGTTTCCAAAACACAGACAAGGAACATGAAGGATTTAGATCAGTGGTTCTCAAACTTTTCACATCAAATATTGCCTCAAAAGTACCTCGCGATCCGAGTAACCCCAAAATGACCAATATTAAATCACTGTGGGGTAGTAGTGTTTGTCAAAAATTAGGTTCTATTTCTAAAATCGACGTATAATTATGCACAGATTGAACAACTACATTGAACAATGTAGGAAAGTTTAAAAAAACTGTACAATCATGATTTCATTAAAATGTACTGCACACAAAAGCTAAATTAAGACATTACCCAAATGTGTAAAAAAAACAATCTGAAAGATGACATTAAATACAGCTGTGCTGTCTTGGGAAGTGATTATAAAAAGTAAGAGTAGAGGTTCATATTTTCATTGTTTTTGCTTTTTGACTGATATACAATTAACATACCTTAAATATATCAATAGATAAAAGATTTGTCTGTGCAGACTTCACAACAGTAGCAGACATTTAAAGTAACTTGTAATGTGCTAATTGATACGCATCATTTAGTAATGAAGAAAAAGATGATGTTCTGCTATCACTCAGGTGGAGAGACATGACATACTACAGTCTGTAGTTTTCAAATTGAAATATTTGTTTCAAATTGTCCTTTATATTGGAAAAGCGTAACAAATCATGTCATCTTACTGTAAATATGGATCAACTTCTATTTCGCCATGTGAATTTTATGGCACAGATGTCTTAAAGCGAATAAATGATAATTATCCTTTGGTTGAATTGAGCTGCTCCAAATGCTAAACAAAGCAGAAACAATGTGCATATTGTTAATGCTGAGATTGATCTGAATTATCCACAGAGCACCTCATCCCTCTTCAGAACCCCGATAGTTGCAAACATTGTATACATTATTCATCAGTTTGTGCGTGTGTGGCATGATCTCCTCCTTTCCCACTAGTTACGCAACGGGTGTATAACGTGTATAAATGTGTGACCGCTTGAGACGTCCTCTTAACTGTCTCCTGCCGCTTCACCGCCAACAATAAAGATATGTTTGCCATACATTCACCAGGGCCGTATGTCCAAAAAAGCAGAGGGAGTCTTTTTGTCCCTAAAGACGGACACCTCTTTCAAACGTACACACTGACTAATTGAGTTTGTCCGTGAGGCATTCATTCACTGTCAGACCTTTGACAAGAGACGAGGACCACGCTCAAGACGAGCCAAGTTCTCCCCTCGTCAATCTTTTTCCCAAAAAGTCAACAGTGGGCCAGACGTGCACGCACACGCACACATTTGAGCGCAGCGCCGAGGGGTCTGGGACATTCCCCGGACTCCATCCTGTTCCTGTTGAATGGCCCTTGTGTCACAAAGGACAATTTGGCGACGCTCGCCTCGCTACCTGCGTGGGACCTGAACGCCTCCCAGGACGACTTGTGGCCCCAGCTTTTTGTTTTGTTGGCCAAGTCTCTTCCTCCCTCCTGCTCTTCCTCTCTTTCTTATTCTCTCTTTCTCTCTCTTGCACTCTCTCTCTCTCTCTCTCTCTCTCTCTCTCTCTCTCTCTCTCTCTCTCTCTCTCTCTCTCTCTCTCTCTCTCTCTCAAATAGCTCACTCGCTGGCTCTCAAGTGGTCTGCAGAGGGTGTCCTGCATGGGAACCTGGCTGGCTGCCCCACAACACACACAATCATCCCTCTAGGACAGGCCTCCTGAACTTCTTATTAGTCGACAGTTTGACAGTGACTGGCAGCGCACCGGCATTCCCTCACTTGACACATACAGTGAGTGAGATGAGAACAGACAGGGTGACTCTCCAATACACACAAACACACCATCAGCTTGGTCGTCACTTATTGAAGGGATCTACTCGAGCATTCCCCCAGTCTTTATAGAAAAAAAAATCTAGTGAATAGTCACTGACGTTCAGTAAGAACCATGGTACAACTTGGACAGGTTGCCAGCCAATCACAGGACAGGGCATGTGGAATGAGGGAGGAAGCTCACTACTCACAGAACGACAAAGAGAACGCCACAGAGGAAAGCTTCACCCAAGATTCAAACCCACAACCTCTTGAATGAGCGGCAGACAACATGAGGATTTACCAAAATAGAAAGAATCTCTTCAGTTTGTCTGTGACTTCTGTTAGGTAACATAGGGTACTACAATAAAAATCTCACTGTGACACCGATAAAGATTTAACTCTTTCCGGGCAGGGGTTCCAAATTTGCAACAGGTTTAATATAATTGAAATTTTAAGTCCAGAGTATCATTTTCTGAAAGTATCAAATTTTATTTGGTCCAGACAGGGTTAATTGAATTTTTGAATGTATTAGCATACCATTAGCATTCTAAATGCTATTGTACAATGAAAACACATCCCATAACTAAAAGTCTGCCCCCCTACCCATCCCATTTGATGAAATATATGTCTCTGGCTACAATTTGAAATGAGTGGTAATAACAAGGTAGTTTGTTATCGTAGTAACAATATAAGAAATACGCTAATTCAGGAACGGCTGACAGTGTCATGATCCTGCCGCTTCAGCATGAGCTGTGCAGCTGCGCTAATTGGGAGGCACACACCTGCGCCTCATGCGGCCTGATCATCCCCCGTATATATAGGACCCGGTGACGACTGGTCCTCCGCCAGTTCATTGAGGTTCATGCCCCGTTCCAGCACTCTCGTTTCCCTGATTGAACCTGTGTGTACCGACCTTCGTCGGTTCTCCGACCAACCCCGTAAGCCTGACTCCTTCGATACTTCTGCCTGCGCTGATTGTTTCCCCGTGTACCGACTACTGCCTGCCCACTCATCTGCTCTCTTCGCCCGACGTCCCAACTACCGCTGCTGCACCGGACTGCCTGCTCGATCCCCGACCTCTGCATACAATAAACGTGTCTCTTCTTGAACTAGCTTGCGTCTTCCGAGTTCCTGCATTTGGGTCCTACTCTCGTTTCCGATGGGACTTGACAGACAGCCATGCTACCCCGAGAACGCCCAATCTTGTCAGATCTCGAAAGCTCAGCAGGTTTGGCCCTGGTTAGTACTTGGACGGGAGACAGCCTGGGTATATTGGGTCCTGTAAGCTTCTCTCCTGGCTAAATGCAAAGGGGTTGCGTCAGGAAGGGCATCTGGCGTAAAAACTGTGCCAAAGAAAATATGCGTTCATATCAGATGACACACTGTGGCGACCCCTAATGGGACAAGCCGAAAGGAAAAGAAGAAGACGACGCTAAATCAGGAATGCAGAACAGTGGCCTAATGATTGGCACGCCCCCCCCCAACAAAAAAAAAATGCATGCTATGTTGATTGAAGACTAAATTTTCCAGGTGTGAACTAGGGATCACTAAAACCTCTTACTTTCATAATTGGTTTTAACCGGAAACCTGTAGCAAAAAAACGATTAACCGGTTTTAAAATCGGTACCATTGTGGTGTTTACATAATTCACCCGCGGGACCTCGAGTTGGGGTGCGGGGTTCCGCACAGACTGTTTTTGTTGTTGCTCTTCCGGAGTGACGAGTTCACAGAGTTCCCGCCGTTATGAGAGTAGTGTTTTGATGTCTGCCAATAAAAAAAGTTTTGTTCCTGTGTCCGACACTCCGCCTCCGACTCCTTTTCTCCGGCGCTACACCATCGATCGTTAATTTACTCCGCGGTAATGGGGTAGTTGGAATACAATATTGACAAACAAGCTTGTTGAATGTGGCTTTCAACAACGCACTCGTGTAAGTTAAATTTTTGTTCTTTTTTTTGTAAAAATGTTTTAATGTTAACATTCTTGAAAAAAGTGGAAATGATATTGAAAAAATAGCGCAATGTGGAATACCGGAAGAAATTATTGGAAATTTTAACCGATTTCGAAAGTCCGATTACGGTTTCGGTTTTAAACAATCGAAAACCGGTTGAAACCGATTAATTGTAACCGTTTGCGATCCCTAGTGTGAACGACACCTACAATCATTGTCTGTATGCGCAACTGCCTGGCCACATGTGCAGGACGTTCCCTGTCTCTTGCCCATAAATCAGTTGGCATAGACTCCAGCTCACCCATGACCCTAATGAGGATAAGTGGTGTAGAAAATGGATGGATGGTGGTTAATTCAGCATTTTGGATTTTAAAACAAGTGTAAGTGTCAAAACTGTTAATAACTTTGGCATGTCATATGACACTGGACTCTAGGTCAGTGATTTCCAACCTTTCTAGAGCCACGGCGCATATTTTACAATTGAAAAATCCCACGGCACACCAACAAAAGTAAATGTCACCAAAAATGGATTGATTCATTATTGTAAGTACTTCCTGCCATCTAATAGAAGAGGATTTTTTTTGTTCTGTCTGTCATTGTGCCTCACTGGCATAAATAGATGAATAAAGATACATTATTTCTTGGAATAAATATTTTTTTTTAGCAATTACATAGAATTGGATAACTTCCCATGGCAGACCTGAAGAGGGCTCACGGCACACTGTTAGGGAATCACTGCTCTAGGTGATGAACCAGTCATTGACAGTGCCCTGTTCAAGTCTTCCAAAAGACTGAAGTCCAGTGACAGAGATGCCAGGTCCATCATGCAGTGTCACTGCCATGAATCATCCCTCTTTGATGTGGGTGTGTACGCATGAGGACAACATGCAGGCGGGTAACCAGAATCCACCAGAGCGTTCCTGCTCATTATCCAGAGGTCAGAGGCTCCGCCTGACCACTTCCTGCCCGAACTCCCACCCCCGTAGACACGAGCACGCTGGGCTGCGGATCACTCGTGCTGCTCGCTAACAATCCCGCTTCCTGCCCCAGATGGAGGGAAGACGCGCCGCGCCAGAGAGTGCTGGCTTCTATCTACTCCTTGCTGTGCTCACTTCCTGCTCTCTCACGCTCTCACTCTCATTCATGAGCCTCCTGACTATTCACGACAAAATACTCTGAGGGACATCTTGTTCCAAACTTCCTCCCCATACTCCTTCATATAAAGCTTGACTCATATGAGCCTCAATCAGGCTTGAAAAAGCTACAAATGGGCCTTGTCAAGATAACTGAAGGAAGTGTGCATATAAGCCGACTGTGCTGTAAACAACTTGAACAAATAATGGGTTTGATTTATGCAGTCATTATCAAGACGCACCAACATGTAAACAAAAAAGAAAACTCATTCATCCATTTTCTATAAGGCTTGACCTCATTAGGGTCACATGCAGGGGCGAGCGGCGGTACAACCTGGAATGGTCGTCAACAAGTGACATACACTGGATATAAAAAGTCTACACATCCCAGTCCTAATCCAAGGTTTTGTAATCTAAAAACAGAGAACAATATAAATTGCTTAAAAACGTTTTCCACCATTGCTATAAATTATACAGTAACTTGTATCATGACATAGGGGGAAAAAAATCTCTCAAGGAGGGGATATAAAATTAAACATAATTTGGTGCACAAGTGTTCTCCCGGTATTATAACTTTATTGTGCCTGTTCAAATCTGCCTAATCACAGTAAGTGGATAAAAGTAGAGAAAATATGGCACAGTAGCGACATTACCATGAAATGGACATCGCCCCAAAATTGATGGATGCCTGAAGAAAACTGTTCAGGAAGGATGTTGAGGCCAGGAGCGACATTGAAGGCGCTTCAATGTTTACAAGCAAAGACTGACTCCGTGAGCTACCGTTTAGAGCAAAGCACAACACTGCTTGTCACCAAACAAACACCATACACAGTTTCAAATACCAGTCCATATTAGCCCAAAACCTTCAGCCTTCTGCTAAAAAGCATACACACACACACAAAAGAAAAGGCAGGAAAAGCCTACCAGAACATCCATTGATCCTTCCATTTTCTGGGCCGCTTTGAACAGGGGTGACTACATTTTATAGCTACTTTATCAACAAACAACCATTCACAATTACATTCACACCTACGGTACGTGCAAACTAGTGGTCAATGAAGGTGGACGGACGCTGGCTCACCGAGTGGGACCTGAGGACTGGGGTTCAAATCCCGGCTCCCCTCTGTGCAGAGTTTGCATGCTCTTCTTGTGGGTTTTTTTTAATATACCAGCACGTTTTTAAAAAGTAGGAAGATGCCGGAGTACGCAGAGAAAACCCACACAACCATGAACAGAACATAACTCCCACCTGATTGAGACAACTCTTCAGATGGATACATGTGATTTTGGAAGTGTTAGCCAACACTGAGCATCCAGTGACGATTTGGGCTGAATAGGCAGCCAAAATGAAGAGTGATGTTCTGAATGGAATCTGAGGACATCTTATTGATGCCAGATAGGCTTTGTGAGCGCAAGACTGCCCCCAAGAAAGAGAGCTTGCACAAACATTATTGTTTACTGGTGCACGGCCATTGTTGGAGCGCAGTCCGTCGCTGACGTAGCAGCATCCTGCCAAATTAGAGCGCAGCGGCAGGGGTGCCGCACTGCCTTTGCTTTCATGGTCGCTGCAGGACTCTGCGGTTGAGCACAGGCTCTTTTGTGATTGGTCAGCGGCCGTTACAATGACCCTCCAGGACACTGACCCCCTGACTCACCGCTGGAGGCCCAGCCGAGGCCTAAGAGGGGTCAGACGAGTAAAGGCTGCGAGTTGAAGACCGGTCCGGGGTTGTTGACTCTGGAACCTGACCCTGGCTCGCTACCCTTCTGCGGGGTCAGGTCTGAAGCTCAAAAGACCTCGGTCTCCTGCTGAGACCAGGGGATGAGAAGCTATTCAGTGGAGCTCAACCCGGCGCTTTTGTCTGGATCAGCGCCGACCAGCGGGGACCTAGCAGGTCAAGCAGGCCAGAGTTCCCGCTGCTGGCCGCAGAGAGTGAAATTAGACGGTCTCATTAGGGAAGCCATTCCACTTTGGGGAAATGTGTGAAAAGTTCCAATTAGCTGGAATTAGTGGCAAGGATGCCCCAATTGATCAGACTGATCACACTGCTAGTGTTCACTCCAATTCCTTATATTCACCAAGGCATGATGGCAGCACACAACATAAGCCATGCGGCACTAACACCGGAAGAACAACCAGATGGTCAGTTCTCCGTCGGCCATCAACTAGCTGAACTGTTATTGAGCACTGACCTCTAAACGTGCCACTATGCCTCTCTGAGCTCTTCAAATTATAGGAAAAGAATGTCTGTACAAACTGATTATCTGTTTATTTATTTATTTTAGAATACAAGTTTTCAAAAACAATGACCACAAACCTTTGAATACTCATCTATATACAGTACAATCCTTCCATCCATTTTCTGTAGAGCTTGGGTTTGTTCTTATTGGGTTCCCTGGTGAGCTGTCGCTCATGCTAGCCAACTTTGACTCCCTGGACTGCTCACTGGCCAAACCTAGAACACATACAGACAAATAAACATTGACTCACACATTTTGACTCTTTCATTAACATAACATGGATCCTTTGCGGAAGGAAGCCATAGTACCGTGAGAAAACCCATCCTTCCAGGAAGTGCATGAAATGTGGGTATTTTACATAAAATGACTCTCACGCCTAGATGGTAAGTGTGATATATTTGTCATGGTTTTTCAACTGACAACTAAAGTGTACAATCTTGATCTTTTTGTCTTAAATTGATAGTATTTGTAAAAGTAAAAAAAAAAACAAAACATGAAAAACGATGAGGATCCAAATACGTCTGGACCAAACTCTAAATAATAAAATGGTATTGTATACACTAGTTCCATATTCCATGGGAGACACCCATCAAGCCAGCATGAATGGTTACCTGTGATGGCTCGGTGTAAGAACTGGATTTTACAAGATGCTTCATGAAATGGACCTTTGGGTCAATACTGGTGAGAAAAAAGTCCCAAAATATCTTCTGCTACCATTGTTGTCATATCCACCCGGTTGTAATCACAACAAATAACCCCAAAGAGAAAAAAAATGGCGCAGAGGTGAGGAGGTTACTTGATAAGACATCAAGACAGGCCATCTCATGTTCCACAAGACACCTTGACGTCCATCTCCCCCTCATCCATCCATCCACCGAGCGGCCCATCCATCTCTCTCTGTCAACAGGCGACGACCAACCTCAGGGCCGTAGAGGAAGCTCCTGTCAAGATAGGCTCCTTATCACGGCGTGCTTAGCCCCGCCTGTTCCCATCATCCATCAGGCGGGCATCCACCTGGACGACTGCTGACCCTCGCTATGAGCTCATTGGAGGGTGAAGCAGAGAGGACACACTGGAGTGGAGGAGATAAGACCGATAAGAGGTTTGCTGACATTCTTGTAAGTCACCAAGTTAAGGTGTCCACCACACGCTCTTTGCATATCATACCGTACTCGAGGGGTCACTATTGTCTTTTTTAACAATGAAGGAGCATCTGGCCTCTTTTCAACAAGAAACACTGTTAGCAGTGCCACGCCATACGTACACAAGTTTCATTATGGCGCGTAGAGGACTGGTAGGCTTACATGTACATGACACACTGTTTTGTAATGAGCTGAATAAGTTCAGTTCTACTGGGACCATGTTGTGGCCAAACGGATTCCAGCAGAAGTTGGACCTACAGGGCAGGAGTGTAACAGTATGATCCTGCACATCGTGAGATTTCAATAAAACAAGTCGGATGAACATCATCCGGATTGTTTTGCCTTGTATGTGGTCCTTTGAGTGGCACCAAGCAATATATATATATATATATATATATATATATATATAGAGAGAGAGAGAGAGAGAGAGAGTTATATAGAGACATATATAAAAATATAGTTTTTTTACACCCCCACAAAAAAAAAAAATACACGCACACAAAATTGATTTCTAACTTGTAACCATGGTGGGATAGATCTAGGTTCGATATCCATTGGAATGTCACTGAGGAGTAGGGATCGAATGTTTGACCAATATAAGTCTCATATTTTAAACTTTGTCAATACTGAATTTCATTGTGTGTGTGTGTGTGTGTGTGTGTGTGTGCGTGTGTGTGTATGTGTGTTTGTGTTGCCTTTAAGCAGCAAACCTTCCAATGGGACTCATTGTTTCTAACTTGGGAACTCTGTCGATGTATTTTGTGAATATTTGGACCACTCGAAGAGACTTACTGAAAACAAGAGACTAGCAACTTTTTGTGACATTATTGGATATTTTTGAGGACTCTGAGATTTCCTCCCAGATGTAGTAAGAGTTGTGCTAAAGTTTGACTTGGAATATAGTTGCCTTCCAACCCGTTCAAGTATTTTTTTTTTTAATTTTTTGGAAAGAATGCCCAAAAGTGTGAATGTGAGTATTTTTTTATAGGTGCCATGCGATTGACAGGAGACAAGTCCAGGGTGTACTACCTCTCCACCTCTCATCCCTATTGAGCTATTGAGATTTCCAACTATGTGGAGGGGTGGTACATGGGCCAAGCACGACCGCATTACATTTTGGTGATGATTGAAATACATAAAGGTACTGTATACACACACCCCTGACATTTTTGTAACTATTTGATAATATCTTCTCATGGGAAACACTGACTAAAGTAATTTCACTTTAAGCCAATGTAACGTAGACAGTGTACAGCTTGTACAGTCCAATATTTAAATTTACTTCCCTTCAAAAAAACTGGACACACAGTTGACAGGTCAGGTCATTTCTTTAGCCTTGTGAGGGATGGACTACCTTTTGTGAGCTACTGTCTACTGGCATGCGGTCAAACAGTGCAGTGGTGGCCAAGCGGGACCCACTGGGTTGGAGTGGAATTGTGCGACTTTGCACGTTATGATCTTTCAATCACGTGTGTCAGACTAACACATTTACGTCCTTTTTAGCATTGGCAGAGATCTGCTTATTTGTATTTGAGTTATGGAAAGTCCTGGACATGTCCTCTGAGATCACCTCCTCCTCCTCTTGTGTTTGCTTTGTTTGTATTAGCAGCCGCAGGAGTGCATTAGGGATGAAGCGAGGAGCATCCATCTCTGTCCGGGTTTATTCTCCCGCTCGTGCAAAAATAAGTGGCCAATTAAGTTGGCGGCAACCGTGTGCGCTTGTCCCCAACTGACTGCAGATTAATGACCGGCCGGCGCTTTCCCTCCTCACACCCATTTATCAGAACCAGTAACTAGGTCCGATGATGATTAAACGTCTGAACCGCCGGGTCCTCCTGGGGCCCAGGTCCTGGCATCGTCGTTGGCTCCTGGCTGGATTTAATTGCTGGTCTTTCTCTCAACACGGAGAGGAAAAGGAGGCGATTGCATTGGCAGCTCCTATTAGCCCAAGAGTGCTGCGATGTCTCCCATCTTGAAGAGCCCACTTCATTAAAACATTCCCACTTAGGCACAATTGGAACTAAACCACACTCACTGTCAACCACCCTTTCACATTTTGACACCTTGCTTTGGGCTGGTTTAAGTACCACTATAGAAGTTAAGAAATACGTGACGGATAGAAGCCAACGATGACTTGGGTCCAATTAGAAAAATGAAGGTTAAGATTGAGGAGTGGTGGACGCTGGTTCACACTGGACATCGTCATCTCCTTTTGATATACAGAGTTCCTTAAACTGGAAATTATCAGAATTAACTGATACAAAGACAATTGCTTGCACCTTTAACAGCCAGATCCATGACCTAACTTGATGGAAAGTCTTGGAAACAGATTTGAGTCTTTTTGAGACTGAAAAGAAAAACAACATGAGACAACACATGATATGTTTGCCTATCGAGCAAACAGGTCAGCGGACGATGCAGTGAACATGGGACTGCACTACATCCTAGAACACCTCGACATTGTGGGAACCTACATGAGGATCCTGTTCATTGACTTCAGCTCTGCGTTCAACACCATCATCCTGAACTCCTCCACTCTAAGCTTCTCCAGCTCAGCATCTCACCTGCCATCTGTCAGTGGATCTACAACTTCCTAATGGACAGGAAACAGCAGGTGAGGCTGGAGGACACCACATCATCCAGACTCACCATCAACACCTGGGCACCCCATGGTTGTGTCCTCTCCTCGCTGCTCTTCTCCCTCTACATGAATGACTGCATCCCAACAAACCCAGCTGTCAAACTCCTGAAGTTTGCAGATGACACCGACCTCATCATAGCTCATCCACTCACTGTATTAGTCTCACCACGTTGCATTAGCTACAATCTGTTGTTGATCAATACCAGCTCCTCGCAGCCGAGTGGGATCCACTCCACTTGCACAATCGATTGAGGAATATCTGCAACATTTGCCCAATCGACATTCTCCCAGAGTATCGCTTGACTAGTCACTTTAAATTGTATACATTCCTTGAGTCTTGACGGCCTTTGTACAATGGTCATTGCAGTGGACTATTGCTCTATTACGGAGTCTGACGGCTCGAAATGCTAGAGGACTCTGCATCTCTTTCACGATTGTCAAAAAAGACAAAAAATGTTCCATCATTACCAGATTACTAGGCGCCTTTATTGCGCCATGACTGTCACCGCAATGTCTTTATGTCTCAATTGACTGTCTGTCAGTGTCATGTATGTCATACTAGAGCGGCTCCAACTACCGGCGACAAATTCATTATATGTTTCTGACATACTTGGTGAGTAAAGATGATTCTATAGTACATGTAAACAATCCATTGTGGGATGTTATTTTTTTAAATTGAAATAACTATACTGGTCAGTATGACAAAAGCTTACTATTGTTATTTTTCATCCATTTTCTATAACGCTTCCATTGTTCAGGGATGCACGTATTAAGAGCCGATACAAACTAACTTTGAGTCGAAGTCAGATGACAACCTTGTCCGGTTGCCAGTCAATAACAGGGCACATGGACAAGGCCAACCAGTCACATCACTGTGCGGGAACTGAACCCACACTGCTTGCATGGAAGTCATGGGAGTGGAACTTTAAAGGCAATACCATACACCAACCTCACATTCATATGACAGATATGATAATGGGTACAGTTTTACCCTTGAACTGACTACAATCTCTCTATTTGAATTAAATCCAATGGAACAACGAAACAGGAGGTTGCCCATCATACCACAATACATTTTATATACAGTGTATAACACTTTCACATAGGATCACGCTACGTGTCACTTTGGGAAGCCTCCATGCAGACACATGCACGCACACACACACACACACACACACCACACACACACACTCACACACAAGCACACACACACACACACGCACGCACACTCTTCATGTCTCTTTTAGGCCGGCGCATTAATCAGTGGGAGCTCGTCTTAAAATGTGATTACTGTGGGCAGGGCAGCAAGACGCTTGATGAAATTAGCCTAGCAGGCGCATGTAATAGAATTAATGTGTGTGTGTGTGTGTGTGTGTGTGTGTGTGTGTGTGTGTGTGTGTGTGTGTGTGTGTGGAGGGGGGGGGGCATCAGCCACTTTCACATGAGCACTGTGTCAAGAGTCTTACTGTCAGCTGCTAATTGTTTAGTCAACAAGGAGAAGAGCGTACATCTTCAATCGTCTTACTCTTTATATATTCCTCTCAACTCTTCTACACTTACTTTGTTGTCACCTGTTATTGTCAAATTTCCACTTGAATAACCCTTAACAAGACATACTTTTCCCGTGTTTGCAAACCATAATTGAACTCTCACATATACCACATATCCTCAAGACACACTTCCAAATGTCACAAAACGTATACAGCATGTATCTGGTAATAATGATGATGTAGTGATTGCAATCGATGAGCCTAAATATGAGACGTCCATGCTTGCGGTGTTATTTACATGCAATTTGGGCATCTGCTGCCTTGGATATGAATTGGGCACTTGGATCTGTAGTGTAAATCCAGCCCAATTGTGACAGTCCTGTCTGTTAATGGATGCATGACAAAAATTACTCACATGTCCCTGTTTCAAAATATTGTATTTGCACAACACTTTTTAAATATGAAAAACACAATCCTGTCCACCAGAATGCGAAAAGATGTTAAAATATGACATATCCAATTACTGTGGTTTTATATCACATTGCAGTTATTCCTGAAACCTCTCCATTCTGGCGGAAGCAATATGAGCTAGGGTATCACTGGCATGTTGAAAGGGTTCCACGGCCAGTTTGACCCGAGGCTTTCAGCCCCGAACCTTTTCAAGCGGCGGCTAGCTGGACAATACGTGATTTGGTGACGGGACTCGGAACGGGCCCTGAGCCGATTATGGAGCACTAACAACGGCCCCCTTACTGGGCCCGTGAGGGGGGCCACGAGGGGCCAAGGTCAGTGGTCGGGATGACCTCCGATCTCCCGCCATGTTTGGACACGTCCACGCACAAAGCGCCCAATTAGAATATGCATGGAGAGGAAGGAGGGCAAGAGGGCTTCGGACTGTTGCAAATGTGTGTCTACGTATGATGTTGGCATGGCGACCTGGTCAGTGACTGTCGGACCACCGGACCGTCTCCCCCACATGTGTCCTCTCTTGTCCGAGGTCCCATTGTCGGGGGGCCAGTGGGAGGAATTACACAAGGGATGATCCCGTATTACTGGGCTGGACCACTATTCAGGTCCTTCTTAGTTTTGTTAGACTGCTCTGGTTTTATCCTCCTCTGTGAGTTTGCACCACTGAGCCCAGCTCTTTGATGTTCTCATACACTGACCACCACACAGCACAGCAAGCGCAATCCTCTGACTTGCACCGTACACCTAAAAAACAGCATTATATTTTGTGTCCTTTTCAAGATTTATAATGACAAAGTTTCATTGTGCAACGTTTCAGCGAGTATGGCAAAAAATGACTTGGTACTGGCTGAAGAACCTCTTGATGGCCAGTACGGATGTCAGACATTCATGTAGTTGATCACCAGTTTTACACACATCTGGACAGGAATTTTGCAGATCCTCTCCAAATCCTTATGGTTTTGGGGGTGTGCCTTGGCCCCAAAGCTTCAGGTCCCTCCACAGATTTTCTATGGGATTTGTACCGTATTAAGAGACTAGCTAGGCCAATCCATGACATTAACGAGCTTCTTCTTTAGCTACGCTTTCATTTCCTTTGCTGTTTGCTTTGGGTCAATTCCGTGCTGGAAGCCCCAACAACGACCCATTTTAAGTCTTCTACTTGAGGAGGTTGTCACCTAAGATTTCACGGTACAAGCCGCCCTCCATATTTTCTTCAATATGGGGAAATTGACCTGCCCCCTTTGGAGAGATACTGTCATGGTCTGTTCTCATGTCAACCAATCAGCTCCCTCCAGCCAGTCATGTCTTGTCCAGGTGTTCCTCGTTGTCTTATCAATTTGTTTGTATTTAGTTTCCTGCTTTTTCAGTCAGGCTGTTTGCATTGTTGTTTGTCAAATTCTGTTTGTCTTATAGCCTATGTTTTCATATCCATCCATCCATCCATTTTCTGTACTGATTATTCTCCCTAGAATGTAACGTTGATTACCGTTAAGTACTTTCCTTGACTCTTTGTTACTTTGATTATAGATTTTTGGACTTTAAGTTAGTGTTTCGATTTTTCCATGTACCTTCTTTGGCATCTTTCCCTAATATATAAATAAATACTTTTTTAAAAAATTCAGCCACTACCGCCTTTCTTCCCTACAATTGAATCTGTGCCTCTAACTTCTTGAAAACGTGAACTTCATACAAACAACCCAAAACCACAATGCTTCCACCTCTGTTCTTGATGGTGGGGAGGATGTTCTTGGGGGTCAGCGTCTGAATTGCGAGTGAAATTGATTCCAAATAGCCTGATTTTTTTGTCACATCTGATCGCATCACCTTCTCAAAATTGTTCTTGGAATCATTCAGGTTTTCATTGGCAAACTTCCGACAGGCCAATACAAGTGCTTTATAGTGCAGGGGGACCTTACCAGGGGCTGCAGGATTGTAAATCTATCACGGAGTAATGTCTTACTAATCTTTTTCCGAGTGACTGTGGACCCAGTTTCCTTGAGATTGTTAATCTCTCTCTATGTACTGTAATTCTTGCCCGATGCAGAACATTTCTAATGATGAGAACCAATCAAATTCAAACTTAAAACTGTTAAATTTGAGTAAAGGTACACCTGGCACCATTTATAGTGTCTTTGATCAACCCCAAATAAAGTTCAGTTTTTCTCATAGGCTCTTCCTGAGTTTGTTTTCTATTAGAAGCGTAAATTGTTTAGTACTTATATCGAACATCATTTCAAACTGTTGAAGATTTGCACCTAGCTTGTCTGGAGCCCTTGTTCCAGGTGGAGAAAAACTGATCCAAAGGATAATGCTGCCCCCAACTTGCTTACCGTGTCATCTTCTTTTGGTGAACAGCAGTGTGCCAAAATAGTTTTTGAAATTATGGCTGAACCTTTTGAACTAAAATTCCAAAAGATACATTTAGTGCGTACACAAAATTCCTCATCACTCAAAGAAGAAAAAAATTACTGTGAAGTATATCGGTGGCAGCATTATGCTTTTTTGTTTCTTCAGCTGGAATCGAGTCTTTAGAAAAGGGTTTTATTTTCCATTTCTTCAATTGAATTATATTGGCTGAAGTTCACAATGGTGGAAAAGTTTGAAAAGGATTTATCCACTATATAACTCATGCCTGCGTAGGTCTGTGGATCCTATTAAGAACTTTCATATGTACTCAACAATTGGTCAAATGCAATTGTGCTGGTCCTTGTTCCTATAGCGCCCCCTGCATCATGTGACTGTCAGGACTTTCAACCGCGACCTGCAACTAACCTACAAAGCAGAGTGCGTGAGCAGGTGTGTGTGTGTGTGTGTGTGTGTGTGTGTGTGTGCGCGCCATAGGAGCAGTCAGTGGTTCATACAGTTTTTATTGTTCACGTCATACACAGAGTGTGTGCGAATGTGTGCACGTGTGCCAGGAATGGCCGGGGGTCCCGCACTGTGTGTACTCATTCATCGCAGAGGTCGTGTGTCAGGGGTTCAAAGGCTCTGCAGGGAGAGCATGAGGTGGCTGGAGGTGCTGGTGACCTTAAGTGGGGGTGGGGCTTGATGTGGGTATGTGAGCGTGTTATGCCGGGGAGGGGGGGACTGGCGCACATGCCCTGGGGTTGATAGGCTATCTTAATTGGCCTCTGGAGACTTTTGGGAGTGTGTGTCTGAGGGATATCTGCTGTTACTTATTGGCTACGTACACTATATGGTAGAATTCTGGTGTTCCTTAGAGTACATTTTTGCAATCTCCTGAGAAATACATCCACTGTAAATATTATTGGCTACCCCTCCAACATAATTCAGTGTACAATGCAAGAGTTAAAAAGAAAGTAGAAAAGTGCTTGGGAGTGAACACTTACG
This sequence comes from Syngnathoides biaculeatus, assembly GCF_019802595.1. Taxonomy (NCBI): domain Eukaryota; kingdom Metazoa; phylum Chordata; class Actinopteri; order Syngnathiformes; family Syngnathidae; genus Syngnathoides; species Syngnathoides biaculeatus. The sequence continues at coordinate 20,263,543 of NC_084646.1, forward strand.
GATCCTTCACATCAGTGGACAGTTTTCCATTGTCTCACGCCACTTTAGTCTCCTTGGCGTGACGAAAGTGCCTGTCATGATGATGACTAGTGTGGCCAGTTATTGCTTGGTGAAATCTGAAGTAAAAGCATTGATGCTTTTTTTTTTTTTTTGAAGATGGACTGGACTCCTCTGAGTTTAGTCTGGTGAATGTGCTTTGTATGCCACGCGTTAAGCCTTTAAAAAATGATTTGAATTGAATAAAAAGTTGGACAATGTTTGAACAAAATATATAAATAATGGGACTCTCTCTCGTGACTTTTATGAGGATAAGTAGCTCAGATAATGGATGAATGAATACAGCACCATCAACATTGAATTGTCAAACTAAGTAAAATTGCTTGTGTTTATTTAGGGGGAGCTTAATGCATAAAGTCAACATGACAACTGGTGGCAGAGTAAAAAATATCTTGAATTAATCTAAATTGAACATGCACATAATTGAAATCTGTTTAGCCAACATATAGCATGTGATTATTACTTTCAAGGAAAACTCAGTTGACCACATTTTGATAATGTGCAACTGATTTTTTTTTTTTTTCCAGTGCAAAACTAGAACATGTGACAAGGTAAGCTTACACAGTGTAGCCAAGTTAATGATTTTTCTGACCATTGTTTTTGTCCATTTTCTTAGCTGCTTATTCTCACGAGGGTCGCAGGAGTCCTGGAACTTATCTCAGCTGTCAACGGGCAGGAGGCAAGGTACACCCTGAACTGGTTGCAAGCCAATTGCAAGGCACATTCACACTCCCATTCACAATCACACGTAGGGCCAATTTAGAGTGTCCAATTCATGTTGCTTGTTTTTGGGATGTGGGAGGAAACCGGAGTGCCCGGAGGAAACCCACCCAGGCACAGGAAGAACATGCAAATTCCACTCTGGGAGGGCTGGGATTGAACCCAGATCCTCAGAACTGTGAGGCCTACGCTTTCCAGCAAAATCCACATGCCACTATTGTTTTTGTAATTTGCAAAAATAAAAATTAAAATTAAAAATGAATATCAAATCCATCCTCTTTGTGCGGTGCTATTGGAGATGTTCACCACTCTGCAAGCAGACAGCAAATGAAAGGTTGACTTTGCCAGCATTTAGCAGCATTTCATCACCAAGCAGCAGTAGCAGCTGAAAAGTCGATTTACATTACACAGCCTCTTAATAAAAGATTAGAGAAATCCGTGAACACAAAAGGGCCTACAATATTCCTCCTTAATTCCTATTAAAGAATAATTTTATTTGCTTGCCTATATGTGCCTTAGAGAGTGGCTGGCGACGCGTTCAGGATGTAACCCGGATGTTACCCCCCCCAAAAAAAATTTATACTTCAATTCACCCATTAACGGGATGAGGAGGACAAGATATAGAAAATGGATGGATGAATGTTTCTCATGCAATATTGGATTTTCTTTAGATTGCGAATTTTAGGTTTTTGTTTGCTGTAAGGCCAGAATCATGTGAAAGACACGAAAAAAAACATGAAATATTTTCAGTCCTATGCATATTATCCCATGTGCATCCTCTTGCAATTGCTCTTTGTGTGTGTGTGTGGGGGGGGGGGGGGCACTGTTTGCTGAGCGACAGTCAGCAGGCTGCAAGCACATTATCCACCTATTGAAGTCCTGCCATTATTTACCTCACTCCTCTGCTCTCCAAGGGATCGCCTGATGAAAGCCTGCCGAATGTGTGTGTGTGTTTCACTTGAGTCTGGAGAGACGACGACAACTACAGTCACTCAGTGTTGGCAGAGCAAACACTGCTGAGAACCCTACAGCGCGCGCACACACACACACACACACACACACACACACACGCACACTAGAAACAGCTCTGATAAACAATTAGCTGGAAAAAGGTTAGACGGGTTGTTAATTTGTGCTAAGTTTGACATGAAGACATGAAGTAGGTAAACATTTTTTAAAAAAATCTTTTTCATCTGCGACCAACCCTGCTTGTAAAAGAACCAAAATGCCAAATTGGAGCTGTATAGGGAGCTAAAAAAAAAAAAAAAGTCTCGTAAACTTGAAGGTTATATAATGTTTAACTCTGATCAACCCAGCAGGTAATTAATTTAGGTAACAGTTTACCAAGCAATGCATTACACTGTTAACCACGGTGAAACGATAAATTGTGTACGTACCCCAACCCACAAGATAGAGGCCCGAGTGTCATCTCATAAAGACTGCATACTCACTTCTTTTCTATATGATGTCGATGAGTGATTGCCAACCAGGACACGCTCGAGTGTCGTGAGAGATAATCACAGGTGCTGTGGGAAATTAGTAGATTTCTCTGAATTGGTCCTGAAATAAAAATATAAAATCAAAATTGCAATTGAGCAATTACAAATATCTTTGTTCACACAGGGCCAGCTAACTAAACTTTTTTCCCCTCCTTAACAAATGAAATCATTAAAAAAGTTCTCTTGGGTTAAACTTGTCTGATATGTATGATTCAAATGTTGTAAGACATGTTATTTTGGAGAAATGAACAAAATAATTCTACCTCCATTTGCACGCATGAACACAAAATCTGTCGTAGGTCTTTTGGCTGCCAAGCTGCTCTAAGGTGACCAGTAAACATTTGTGATTGAGTGGCTGATCAAATGTTTGCCAGTGCAGAGAGGAGACGTGTGGAGGCCAAAGGAGGTCAGCGGGCCAAAGCGGTGACCTTTCATCTCGGGCACCGGCGACAAGCAGGTGAATAAACACAGAGGGGGAGGAGGAGGAGGAGGAGGTGGAGGAGGAGGAGGAGGAGGAGAGCATGAGATGAAACACAAGATGTCAAAGTCTTACTTCTTCCTGGGAGGTTAGTAAAGGTGACTTTATAAAAATATTTTCCATAATTCCATAGCACGGTGGACCTAGTGGTTGGAAAATGTCCTGCATCTCTGGTCTCATTCTTGGTCCTCCTAGTATCATTTTTAATCAGTACGTATTTGACCGATGAACAACTACGCAGAGATTGACGCTGCCTTGAACAGGATACAATTTATATTTTTGCAGGTCAAATATGCAGTGCTGTACGGACAACCTAAAGGGACATTAAAAAAAAAAAACATATTGAAAAAAAAAAATTACTTATTTTTCTCATTGTAATGAGTAAGTTACTCATTACAATGAGTAACTTATTGCTCAACTTATTGCAATATTACGTACCTCCAAGCATTTTGAAAAAATAACTCTTATTAGTGTTCATTTAAAAAAAAAAAACTGGGCAACATGGTTACCTCGTGGTGAACACCCCTGAGGTTTCAAATATTGACCTCAGCGTATGTTCGGGCTGTTTGCGTGTTCTGTATGTGCTCGAGTGGGTTTTCTGTGGGTAGTCTTGCTTCCTCCCATATTCCAAAAACAATCTTTTTAGCTATATTGTAGACTGTCAAATGTCCACTGGTGTGGATGTGAGTGTGAATGGTTGTCTCTATATGCTTAGTTGGCAACCAATCCGTTCAATAAGTTCAATTGTTACAAAATGAGCTCATTTGCCTAAATCATCATCAAAATCCTATTTGGAACTGTCATTTGTGTCAAGGTCATGCGAAAAAAAAAAAAAATGTGTGCGCCAGAATTCCTGGTTCCACTTTCCATGTAACTTGGCAATTCACTTGTCTTAATGTAAGGGGGGGGGGGGGGGGCAAATTGAACAATGGTGGGAAACAAAGTCCCGATCATAGCACGTAAGCCTGTTTAAGCATTTAGCTGGCAGAAGCCATGTAAAACAGGCCTGTTTGGGAATGGAAATTGAATTAAAGGACATAAGCTTGGTGGAAATGAGATTTCCTGAAAAGAGACCCAAAAAAAAAAAAAAAAAAGAAAAAAAGACGGTGCTGACTGGGCCGGTCATGTTTGTCGTGTTTACATTTGGTTTTAACGCCCACTAAGACGCTATTGACGGCCAGTCGAGTAACCTCGCCAGACCGTTTTTAGTCGGACACTTAGGTGATAAAAGGTGATCCTCGGCATCCCCCCCCTCCGACAACAAGTAACCCATCTAAGTAGCGTGGACGGATACAATGTCAAGCTGGCAACGCAGCCTGGATCTGGCAACCGGGGATCAGTGTTTGCCCAAAGGCTCAGGCAGCTCAGGCCACCGCTCACCTGCCGCCCTCACGGGCTGCCGTGAATGGCCACAAAATCCCCTTTAATAATCCCCGCAAGATTCTCGGGCCTCAAGCGCAGCCCCCTAACACTCGATTAACAAACACTTTGTGGCTCGATCACTTTTTCCATGGGAACTTTGCATGGAGAGGTCCCACCCACCCCATTTTTACACACACAAGCCCCCTTTTCAACGCTCGGGCTTCTCTTTCTGCATTACATCACTCAATCACCGCTTAACTGAATGCTTCCCGACAATCTGGTTAGATTTTGAATAACTTTACGAATCTTCAGCTGGGCGCCTTTTAACATGAAGTTACTTTTATAATAAATGGACAAGCTGCAGTCCCACTGGCTTCACGTCGCATTGACTAGTCTTCTCAAAAATCAAATGGTAACAAAATCTGACATTACCTTATAACATTTTATGATGCACATGAAAAATGTACTTTAAAACACAAACATCCATTTGATCAAATAATGAAAAAAAAATAATGCATTGGTCCAACATTAACTTACTTTAAACTAAATATTAAGTTGTTCTCACATTAACATAAAAAACATTTGGTTAGAACAACACAAACTGAAGAAGAACATTTAAACTTCCATCCATCGATTTTCTTTGCCGCTTATCCTCACGGGGGTCGCGGGGAGTGCTGGAGCCTATTCCAGCTGTCAATGGGCAGGAGGCGGGGTACACCCGGAACTGGTTGCCAGCCAATCGCAGGGCACATCGAGACAGACAACAGTCGCACTCACAAAAGCACCTAGGGCCAATTTAGAGTGTCGAATTGATGTTGCATGTTTTTGGGATGTGGGATGAAACCGGAGTGCCCGGAGAAAACCCACACAGGCACAGGGAGAACATGCACACTCCACACAGGTGGGTCCAGAATTGAATCCAGGACCTCAGAACTGTGAGGCCAATGCTTTACCAGCTGATCCACCGTGACGCCATTTATACTTATGAATCTAATTTAACAGTAAATAAATTTAACTAATTTAACATGTGTGAATTGACATATTATTATTGTCTTTTATAAGTTGAAAGAAATGAGTAAACCAGTATAATATTCCATTAACCAAGCTGCTTATGCTCACAAGGGTCAGGAATAAACAATTGCATTAATGAAATTGAACTCAAATTTTTTCTTGTGATAGTTCTTTAAAATTTTCTTTCTGGCTTGTTTTCAATGGCTTCTAATTAAATATCTTTTTATTATACTTTGGACTTTTACGCTGCATTCTGTATCATTGGAATCCTTGTCTCGTATGTGTGTTTTTTTTTCTTTTCCTGTGTGTGTGCGCACACGTTTAGCAAGTACCACAAAATGAGATGAGTCGGAAAACGCCGACAGCGCACCAGCGTGATGTTTCGCCGCGCCACAAAGGGCTGATTCATTTGTGACGTCTCGTGCGGGAAGACACTGAGGTCATCTTGTGAATTCTTTATTGGATGAGAACGCCCGGTCATGGTCTAACTGCACAAACACGCACAAGCGTGCACCGCACACACATGAATGCATACTGGACCACCAAAGAATTCGCACCTCCATCAACTCGAAGCTTTAAATCTGCTCATAATTTATAGCTCACGCACATACAACAACAGCTTTGTGTGTGTGTGTGTGTGTGTGTGTGTGTGTGTGTGTGTGTGTGTGTGTGTGTGTGTGTGAGACAAACAAAGGTCAGTAACCCCTATGACTTGGCTAAAATCCCCACGGGCCCAATTGAACGCTGGAATGGACCCCACAGCGCAGTGGGAAGAAGGCACGGACATAATGAACACAAAGAGCAATTGTGGCGCTGCGCCGCAAAAGGAGGGGGCCCCGGGGACAGTTGACGTTTTGTCGAGCGAAGGCGAGAAGCGAGATTTGGACTCCGGTCTCAGATAAGATTCATGTGGGAGGTGACTGTTTATATTTCGGTCCTTTGTGTGGATGGGACGGCGCTGACTGAAGTGCTGACAAGTGACTGGCGTTGGCCAAATGTGGCGGCCCCTGAGTGGCAAAGGGTCACTTGACTTCCTGTACAGTGTGCACAATGGGTTCAAAAAGTGCTCACTGGCGATATTCTAATCTCTCGGGAAAGTCAATAACACTACTTGGAAGCCAAAAGTTTCTCGAAATATTACAAAAATCTTTGTGAGCAATTAGAAAAAAAGACAAAACTGCCGAGAAAAAACAATAAACAGCTACAATCTAACATCCTAATATCTAAAAGATTCAGATTTTTTGTGGAACATAATTGTAAAACACAACCAATCAAAACTTGACCTAATGAGATTCCATGATGTGTTCTGAATAAGTGAATAACGAATTGTGTCTTGAAATTGAATTAGTGTCAAATTCAGATTACTGAAGCGCTTTGATGCTGCATACACATTGCATTTTTTTTGTTTTATTTCATCATCAAAATATCAGTAACATCTGTTACCTAAACGGGTATTGTATTTATAATGCAGGCCATGAACTGCTGCTAATTGTAGTTAATTGGCACAAAACCCCAATTTGATCTGTTTGCTGAATTTAAAATTGGAGCTTTCACTTTAGGGAATTGATGGAAGATTTAAAAAAACACATTATACCATATTTTGTGTGTCCATCCGTGTATCAAAGAGGTTGACTTAAGGCAGGGGTGGCAAACTCAGAGGTCCCGTTAGGACTGTTGAAACCATAAAAATCTCATCATATTTACACGTGAAATTTATGAATTAGTTTTAGAATCAGAAATCAAGGATAATGTAGTTTTCAACTATTGTTGATATTTGTGAACACAAAAATGCTCAACGTTGTCATTTATATTTTGCTACAGCTTTTAACAAAAATCATGGAGGTTGATACTCATGATTTGCCTTTGCAGGCCACCGAAAATCATACAGCAGTCCGGATATAGCCCCCAGACCTCAAGTTTGACACCTGTGATTTAGGGTGACAAGAAGAAGCCAATTTTTGTTCTCCAACAAGGGGATCAAACATGACCAATTTCCACAATCACCCCTGAATGAAGCTTCATTGAATTTGGATGAGGAGTTTTTCTAACTTGCTCCAAACAGGGGCACAATCCCTTTTTTCAACATGTTGAAAAAAGATTTTGGTCAGACTTTAATTTCGCGGCAGAAACATCCATCTTAACACCATAAGATAATCGCTGAAGACAATGTTTCTGATAACATCGGGCCTTTAATGACTTTGATGGGAAGAAATGGAAATGCTCAACTTTGGTTGAATTAAAGGTATGTGTGTACACCTTTTAACCAAAAAGCAATTGGTGATCTTAATACATTTTGTCTTTATGTTTGGCGGCAATACATAATAATAATAAATAATCAAAGGTAATAATAAAAGTGGACCTAATCAGAGGAGGGCATTGTATTCATGCTGGGTTAACGGCAGTGGCGAGTGTTGAGCTTTTGCCAAAACGTCCTTCCTCTCCCACGCGCTCAATTAAGATCTCCATAAGCGAGGACGTGAACAAAGCCAGTGTGGCCAACAAGAAGGCAAACAAATGCGCACATTGCTGCTAATGTCCCAAATCAGCCATCCTCACTATTTATTGCCTTCTTTCCCAAGACGCATTCACACTTTTCATCATACATTGAGCTGCGCCACGCCCTCCCCTGAAAGACAAACCGAGTCTGTGTGGTAATGTGGGGGATTTTGAAAAAAATGAACAAGACAGGCTCTTTTTATTGGGAAGAAAGACTAGAAATGACGCTTTGTACGCGTCCGTCGCCGTGGCACATTTGACAGGTCTAGTCCGGCTGCTTTTGTGTGTCCGGCATAAAGGGGATTGAGGGGGAAACACAAACTGAACCACTATGCCGTTGTGGCGCTGGCTATTAGTCAACGTGACGGCCTTTGCAGATGCTAATGGCGTCTAGTGTGTCCCCGTCGGCCTCCCCGCCTCCAGAACGTGGCGATGTGATACCACAAAGCCATATTGGCCGAGGTTGACTTTCCGCCCCGGCATTCTTTTCACAGCTGCTACGTAGTCATTAGGCGCTTTGCCTTCTGAACGACACCACACAGCGGCTGAACTGCTGCACGGAAAGAAGAGCATGCTGACGAGCTTTGTCTGAAGCCTCAGGTGATGGTGTGGCCCCACCTTCTTCCGCGAAAGACCCGGGGCACCTCACTTGCTCATCATTCAAGCTTTCATTCAAGTCCACACAACAAGTAAGCTGTGGTGGGCCGTGTATTTGCATTAGCTGGCCCTTCAGCGGAGTCCCGACCGACCCAAATGCTGCACAGTGTGCGGCCTTCAGCAACTATTTTCCATGAGTGCTTTTGCAAAGTTTCACGTTTCAAATCACCGGTGAAGGATGTTTCAACTTTGCAGATATAACGGCCAATCGGAAAGGTCCTCTTTTACCGTATGACCTTTCATAATTAAAATACAAGTTTCAATTAATCGTGAGCGTTACCTAGATAAGAAATTAACCTTGTGCAGAATTTGACATTATTGTGTGGTTTTGTTTACTACTTCGATGGGAGTGCTCCCATATTTGACTTGTACGCCACAATTTCACCTAACATAGCTATATGAATATTTACAGAATACTTATTCCAGTTACATGCACCAGGTATTCAAAATAGAATTTGATGTATTTTATAATTGGACAAAGTTGAGAATTTAAATCAAGTTATCAGTGGTGTGGCCCTCTGACACAATTCTGATTCTCTCATGTGCCCTCTTGCAAAAATGGATTGCCCACCCTGATGCTAACGAGTCGTCCAATATGAAATACACAATATAGTGTACATTGTGTTTAACATTAATAATGCAGAATTTATTAGGCATACACCAAGACCACTTTCTCTAGACAAAGTATTTGTCAAAGTACTTACTGAGTACTTTCCAAAACCAATGACTTATTTTTCTTTAAACACAACAGGTTGTGGGTTTTGGGTTTTTTTTGTGGGCGATGGAATTGATTAATTTATTCATTTAATTCCATTCAGTGATTAAAAAAAAAATATTTAATATGAAATGAATTGGGATCTTGTTTATAAAGAATTATACTCGGATTGTACACTAACAGTCAAAGACTGAAGAATAAAGACGCAATGTTTTTACCCTTGGGAGAACAATAGGATGTGTTTGGTGAAGAGGGGGCAAATAATTTGTGACCTCTCAAATGTGCTACAAAATTGCATGTAATTTCAAAATTTTAATTCTAATTGAAAATGAGAAACTGACTCCGGCTTTTTTTCCATTTTTACTTTCTGTATGCAAAACACTTGTAAAGTATGTATTGTACTGTTCCCGAGAAAAACACAGTAGAAGTCAACTCAAACTAAATCAAGTTTTGATAAGAAATGTAAGCATGCTTGAGAATGAAAAAGGTCTTTAAACAGTCTTCAAAGTGCATCATTGTGTTCTTTCCTCCCCTCCAGGTAGAGATTCCATCACATTCTCACCAAAACAGCAGATGGTCCACGTTGACAGACAGTCAAAACTTAAGGCAACGCCAAGCCCCCTGCCCCCTCCCATTCTGTCCCTCCTCCCTGCCACCATTTCACAAATGATGACCAAGACTTGCAGTGCAGCTTTTCACATTGAGGGAAGGCCACATGAAAGCACCTGGTGGCAGGTAGCCGGCGGGCACGTGTCTACTGGTCAGGAGGTGAAAGCATAACAACAACATTTCACATGAAAGCGAGAGAAAGGGAAATTACTGGAAAACTCACGTGCCTTCATGATCACACTCCCATTGTCCAGATGATGCATATGACGAGTGAGCACTCCACCATCTTGTACTGTCACACGATAGGGCGAGCAGCGTTAAGCGCTCTTAATCGCTGATTAAACAGTGGCTGAAGAAAATCTAACTCAAGCTGGCAACGCAGCCTGCAGTCCGGGCCTGCCCAGTTCTTTACTTCCATGTCAGCCTTTGTTAATCTGCCTCGAGTACAAAGTCAAACAAGCGGCTCTGATGAGCAAAGCGGCGCTGGCGGCACCATCCTGCTCATTTGGCCGCACGCAATCCATAGGGAAGCTTTAGCAGATTGTTTTCCTACGAGGAGGCCCCGGAACAACAAAAGTTTGAAATGTCCATTGCGGGAAGATTAATCATTGTGGTTTGGACCTCAGCGCAACACTGTCCTAAGTGTCCGTTTCAGGTCAAGACAAAGGTGACAAGTACGCACGTGCTTTGCAGTGAAACCAAATCTCACCGCGGCACCTTTGATGGAGCGCGGCTGCTAAAGTTTCTCATTCCTAACAGATGAAAAGCACACGTTTGTCCGGAGAGATGTGAGCACCCTCCAGCCATCCTGAAACAGTAGCAAAGATGTGGACAGATGTTTACTCAGTAAGACCTGAAAACGCAATCGCATACACTTTTTTATTTTTATTTTTTAACAGGAGAAAGATTTGGACATCCAACACCCCAACGTGAGTAGGGTCCATTTAAACTACAACTTGTGGTAAAAGTGAAAGATTACTTGGGGAAAAAAAAAACCTACACTTACCGATGAACAAATCAACATTGACAAAAGGATTTCCGTTCAAACATTCTGGAAATAGTGAAAATGCTGCAGTATGCATGCCAGGGCAGAAGTTAGTGGTGTCAAAGCATCTTTTCATCAACCAATCTTCAGCATGTAGCAAAGGTCCAAGTAGACTTTGCTAGAAAATCACAAGTACAACTACTGAATATGTTACAGTTATATACTGTAACATTTTCAAAAACTTTCACTGAGGCACATGTTTTTAAGCACCATCACAACACTGAGCCAAAAGACCAGTAAGTAAATGCTCCCATGAATGGAACAACCCCCTTTCATCTTCTCAATGTAGGCAAGTGAGAAAAAAACAAAACTCCAACCTTAATTCTCTGTTAACAGACTCAGATAAGGTGGCAGGGCATTAGGGGGGAGATTATGACACCTAACGGAGGCATTAAGGGACCCTGTTTGGGGGCACGCGGATAAGTCAAAGGAGCAGGTGTGGGCTCGAGCGAAACTTGAGCTGAGGTCTGCCACAACGCCACGCGGGCCTCTGCGGGGCTCGGCTCAAGTGCAACTGAAAGTTATCCGAGTGCGACCACACAATACGACATAACTCAAGCCCGGCCAATCGGAGCAGGATTACCAACATCTGTCCACGTGGATGAAAAGGACTTTGGAGAGGAAAGGAAAGCAGCCTGCTGAATGTGGGATCATCAAAACACGGGAATCCCCCCCGGACTTCAAAGCTTAACTTGTTCTGATGTGGCTGACGATAAAGGTGTTACACAGCCTCAGTGGGCTGTTGAGTGCAAGGCAACATGAACACATTTGTCCAAGAATTGTTGGCTTGACGAGGTAAACCACTTGGCATGAAAAGTTAAAACGGAGGCCTTGAGGGTGGCAAAAACAAAATGTTGAACTCCCACACTGGCAGGGGATGCCAGTTAGACAGACAGACAGAAAGACAACGGTTGCTTTTGTTAATGTGTGTCAGTAACTGAACTGAACCCAGACACTTATCCAGTACTGGTGTTGGACTCATCCTCACTAGTTTACAGGATGACACAGTCGAGCCCCACATCCTGTCTGGCTCTATTCTGACAGTCATTCACTAAAGACAATAAATGGTGAAATTGGAGTATAGTTTACAAAAAAAAAAAAAAGAAAAGAAAAGATGGATTTACAAAGGGACAGGAAATGACTGTGAAATTTACCAACCAGTAAAGAAATCATTCAGCTTCCTGGCCATAAATGAATTATTGTGAGCTGGATCCTTTGTGAGACTAAGGTATTCTTCTAAAGTCAGAACCATTATACTTTGCTTAGAATTGACACATTGATGGCACCAATGCAAAATAGAATAACATTAACATCTAAGTCCGGCATTTATCGGATCTAGTCACATTTGGAAACTTCGACAGAGGTCTGATTGTTTTTGATATTGTATCTCCCATCTTGCTTCTTTATAGCTTCCCTCAACATTTCTATTCATCCATCCATTTTCAAAACCATTTCACCAGGTTCAAGAAGAAAATTGCTCCTCAAAGAAAAATATACATTTCAAATCTTGGTGTTCATGACTCAACAATGAGGGAGAGACTGGGCAAAAATGGCTTCTATGGCACAGTAACAAGGCAAAAACCACTGCTAACCAAAAATAATCTTTTCTTACCTTTGAGAGACAAGACAAAGGAAGTTCTTGGAGTCTCTCGTTAAATTTGCCATACACTAAAGGTAACAGCATCTCAGGAAAAATTAGAAATCTACCAAATCATACATCAAACATTTAGTCTGGGGCTGCTTTGATACTTCGGGACATGGACGACTGTGAATGATGGAAACCCGTGACTGTTCGGCTGTCAGTTTCTGGCCTCATACTCAAGCGTACTTGAGTTCTGCAGAAAGTCAACTTCCACAATGCTTTTACATAAAATAATTTTAAAAAATAAAAATAAAGATCTTGGAATGCCTTAGTCCAAGTCCGGATTTGAATCCAATTGAAGGGCTGTGACATGATCTTAAAAAGGCTCAAAAACGTTCCAGTGTTGCAGAATTAAAAACGATTCTGTCAGGACGAGTGGGGCAAAACATCTCCACATGGATGTGAAAGACTCATTAAGCAGTTATGATGTTTAGCGGCCAATCACTTCATTTGCGTAGCTTTGAATAGTTTTTTTCCTTAATAAACAAATCACCATTTTTTGTTGTTGAGTTATCTTATTGTGATGATTACGTTTGTTTGATGATTTTAAAGAAAGTAGGGAAACTATTTTACCAAAATTAAGAACTGGTCAAGCACTACACAGCACTGGAAATGTCCACTCATTGGTTTTACTACATTTTGCTGAAATATGTGGACACCTAAAATTCCAATACTGAAATATAATGATATAGATGAACACAACTACATGAATCTAGTAATCATGTTCTTTTGACGGGATGCTTCGTGACATGAAAACAAGCTGAAGTCCTTTTGGGAAAATACCAAAATCGAAACAGATTGTTCTTGCCTCGAGGACTCAAAAGGGCTACAAGAAGGATTTCTTTCCACTGTACAACAGCCCTAAGGCAGCAAAACACAGCGGACAGAGTCACCATTGCTCTTCCTCCGTGGCAGTAGCAGTAGAGATCTAAAACCCCATTTAGACTCGTGTTTACTTAAGAGATGAGCCCCAAAACACGGTCATTCAACTCCACGTCCCTTTATCCCATCATGAATTTTCTCATAATCCTCAGCCTTCTTTCCCGGAGGCCCCTTCTTTCAAGATGGGCGGCGGGAGTTGTGTGGGCTACGGCGGGCGGCGGGAGGAATCTCGCCCATTGACAAAAAGAGTGGAAAGCCCAATCCCTTCTTTCAAGAACTTCTTGGCGCTTGATCTCCACATGAAACGATTCCTCGTTCACTGTAGGGTCCGCTAAGCCCGAAGTAGCCTTGTGGCCTGAGCATAGCACAAGGAGAGCTGCATCAGAAAGCTGCTAATTGAGCGCTAATACCTCAGCCGAGGAGGTAAAGTTTGCATTTTGGGTTCGGCTGTTTATCACGTTGCGTGTAACTTGCTATAGTAGCAGTTGTTGAATACCGGGAAACAACTTTTTAAGTATAATGTGTACTAATGTTCCCTCTATTTTCTGATGTGTCCGAGCAAACACGCTACGCCCCTGAGCGGTCCCTTTGTGAGCAACATCAGTCGTGTGTCATCCACTGAAGATTCGTGGCTTGTTACAAGAATTAGATGAGAGCATTTACATTCCCATCAGAACACTTTCATTTACAGTTATTTTGTTTGGAAAATGTCAACAAAAAATACATTGCTAAACAAACCAAGCCAACCATAATAAGCTATGAACTATAAATTTGAAAGGCTGCTTCCAAATTGATTTCATTTAATTTTTTTTTAACTCACAGTGATATCCCCATTTGTTTGTCTTGATGTAAAACTGAATTATTGCTTGCAGAATAGTTTTTGCTGTGACATGCTGACATCTGAACAAGTTTTATGGTGAACATTATTTTGTTCCCTGTATCAATCCGCATAAATCTTTCTCCTTTTACTAAAGATTTCCGTGGGGAGGAACAAGAAGAGTTTATCTTGATTTTTGACGCTCTGCAAAAGCAGAGCTCTTCTAATCCCGTGACATGTTAATTCCGATAATCACTTAAAATTTCTTTTAAGAAATTAGTGAAGTCATAGTAGCACCATGGGTCAGTGATGAGAGCATTGGTTTGGTAAACCAGTGATCGTGAGTTCGTATCTCACTGGGGCCTCTACTCCCCAAGAGGGATTGCGTCAGGAAGGGCATCCGGCGTTTAAAAACTGTCCCAAACAAATATGAGTGTTCATCTTGCTGTGGCGATCCCTAACGGGACAAGCCGAAAGAAGAGATTTCAAATACAGAACTGGCTTTTTGTGCACCGTATTGTCTATGCTTTTATCCTTGATGAGGCTGTGCCAAGGTGCAACATTAACATTAGACACCATCTCATCCTGCAGTATTTGATTGACTGAACCAGTTCATGGCTACGAGAATATTGTAGGGATTTTGAACTTGCTCTGGGTACCATTTGTTTTTCAGTGTCAGCTTGTTCCTTTCCTCTCTCTCTTTGGGCTGTCCCCCAACCAAGTACCAATCCCGATCCCCATCTTACATCTGCGTACAATTCTAATGGCTTTCAAATGACTTTTGACACTTGAGGTAGTCCAGCTCCCATTCTATCCACATGTTTCCATCCTAAAACACGCTTGCTACTATGGCTTTGCATTTCACAACCCTAACCTTGCTTTCACATTATTCAGACCAGACCTTGTTCGCTCAAAAAAGAGAAAAATATCCTCCTTGTCAAGAATTTTGTTAGGGTGCTTGTACCTCAGTCAAATTTCATCAGATCCGATGTTCCTGTAACTGCTATGTTTATCTATAACCTGGATCTAAAATTCCCTCAGGAGGATGTAGGTCAAAAGGTCAATGCAAAAATCAAAGCCATTCACTCATTATTCTTCCATGTATTCTTCTTCTTTTCCTTTCGGCTTGTCTCGTTGGGGGTCGCCATAGCGTGTCATCTCAGATGAACGCACATTTGTTTGGCACAGTTTTACGCCAGATGCAAAGCTTACAGCACCTGGTATTCCCAGGCAGTCTCCCGTCCAACTACTAACCGGGGCCAAACCTGCTTAGCTTCAGAGATCTGACTAGATCGGGCATTCTCAGGGTAGCATGGCCGTAAGCCCATTGATTACTTCGCCATGACATCCATAAATATCGTCAAGACATCGACTAAGACATCCCCACTGACACGGTGTTCGACGAAAAAGCCTACTGTGATGGGCTACGTAGACTCCATGTATTAAAAAAAAGCCTTGTTGGAGGTCTGCTTTTTTTGGGGGGGGGCACTCTTTTTATACTTCAAAATGGCATGACCGTGCTTGACAAGCATTAGGTGGTGAGAAGAGAGAGCAAGCCGAAATGAAGCGCAGTGAGGCTCTCAGCTAAACCCAGAAGCGAAAACAAAATCCTCTTCCCGAGATAGACGTCCACTCTTCCTGACTGGAGGTAAAACGGAGGGAACGGCAAAGAAAACGATTTCAATGGCAGGTCACGTGCCGAGGTTGAGGCCTCTTTATCCTCCTAATAGCTGACAATCCTGACAGCAGCAGCTCACAGTACGGCCACTCGAGACGCAGTATGAACTTCATGTCACAGCTTGTCATCATGCACATAGCAACTTTACATCATATGCGTGCCAAGGTCACAGTGTAGCCGAGGACCAGGAACAGTTAAACATTCTGCTCTTTCCATCTTTGGAAAGACAATCTCTTAATGTAACAAACAGAAAGCGCCTTTTTTTTCCTGCACTCGGCTTGATTTGTTACTAAATGTGGATCGTTGCATTGTAAAAAGACAACAGTGATGATAGACTGAACACTGTGTCAATGAATCAGCCTTACTACTTGCACGGCTTATCTAGAAAACAGATTATTTGGAAAGAGCGGCCAAAGATGAGGAGCGAGATGCATCAGTCGGAACAGGTTCAAGCTCGGGGTCAGCCACGGAGCGGATAGATTTAAAACTACAAAATGCTGAGACAAAACACGGTCAAAGACTGCGTGGTAGATTTTTGGAACGGTTAGATTTTTTTTTTCTTCAGTAGAATAGGGTTGCAATGATGGGAAGCAGCAACATTGACAAGAAATTTTTTAGAGACAGGTAGTAAAAATCAAAGTAAAAAAAAAAAAGCATCTTGAGATCATGTGGTTGTACAAATGCGTTTCTCTCAAATTCAAACTGGTGTTAAATGGGAGTCAGCGGATACTGTGGGCCTCTGATGAATAGCAAATAAAGTGCAGCTGTTCTGGCAGGCTTTTCCCGTCATTTTGCGAGCATTTCCACAGCATGAGAGCGCTTGTGCGATTCAAAAGCGTCAGTCAGGAGAAGGCTATCAAAGAATTTCCAAGACATTACATGTATTATAGAAGAACACAGTGAAGGCAGTCAGTGTAAGGTGAAGAAAGAAACGGCTTTCCCAAGAATCGCACATCCCTACAAAATTGATGAAAAGACAAGAAGAAAACTGGTCAGAAAGGCTGTTGAAGGAGTTGGAGGAATTTCTGGTGAGTACTGGCTGTTTGATAATCGTGCAAAAATCAGCCATCTCCCTCATACAGTATGTCTGGATTATGGGGTAGAGTGCTATGAAAAAAAAAAATCATGGTTTGATGAAACCAAGGTTGAACCTTTTGGTCATTGCTCTAAAAGCATGTTTGGTGCAAAACCACAGCTCATCACCAAAAGAACACCATAACTACAGTGATGCACGGTGGAGGAGGCATCATGCTTTGACGCTCATCTTCTTGCTGAGTTGTTCATCAGCTGGAAGTGTGGACGCACTAAAGCTGGAAGGAATCGGCAACACCTCCGTCGAACATTTGTGGGGTGATTTGGCAAAGGCCGTAATGCAGCGGATGGCCTCCCAAAGAAGAGTGAACAACTAATGCACTACTGTACTCTAAGAAAAAAAAAGGTCTACAGGATATTACTAGTTTTAGGGTATGCAGATATACTCCATCATGCAAGGTTGTATGATTTTATTGAGATGTACAAATTACAGGTCAGGTAACTGGTGGAAAAACTTTTGAAAGGATTTAACTTGGTCTCATTTAGTAAGAAAAATCCAGAAATCACAATGTATGATTTTTTAACGATTTATTTGCGTGATACAGCTGCAAATAAGTATTTGAAAACCTCAGAAAACCAATGTTAATATTTGGTACAGTAGGCCTTGTTTGCAATTACAGCTGGTCAAACGTTTCCTGTAGATGTTCACCAGGTTTGCACACACTGCAGGAGGGATTTTGGCCCAATCCTCCACACAGATCTTCTTGAGATCAGACAGGTTTCTGGGCTGTCACTGAGAAACACGGAGTTTCAGCTCCCTCCAAAGATTTTCCATTGGGTTTCGGTCTGGAGAGTAGCTAGGGCACGCCAGAACCTTGATATGCTTCTTACAGAGCCAGTCCTTGGTTTTCCAGGCTGTGTGCTTCATTCAGGTCGTTGTCATGTTGAAAGACCCAGCCACGACCCGTCTTCAATGCTCTGACTGACGGAAAGAGGTTGTTCCCCAAAATCTCAAAAACAAAAACATGGCCGCGGTCATCCTCTCCTTAATAGAGTGCAGTCATCCTGTCCCATGTGCAGAAAAACACCCCCAAAGCATGATGCTACCACCCCCATGCTTCATAGTAGGGAAGGTGTTCTTGGGATGGAACTCATTGTTCGTCTTTATG
The DNA here is from genome assembly GCF_019802595.1 of Syngnathoides biaculeatus. NCBI lineage: Eukaryota > Metazoa > Chordata > Actinopteri > Syngnathiformes > Syngnathidae > Syngnathoides > Syngnathoides biaculeatus. The sequence goes on from NC_084646.1 coordinate 20,281,412, forward strand.
AAAGGGGATGGCGGGGCAGCGCTTCAAGATGGAGACTTAACTTCTCCTGCGTTGTCTTCTTGAAGCATTCATTTTTGTCCAGTATGTTTTATATAGATCACACCAGTTGACCGTTTCTAGGAAACTCCACGAGACGGATGAACATTCCCACTCATAATACTTGGCTAGGGGTGCAAAGGTCAGCAGTGTGAATCACTACATTAACAATGGCCACAATAGGAATCATCAAGTTTGAGTAGGTTGTGCTCATGAACCAGAGGTCCAAAATGTAGTCTTGACAAACCACACATAAAACTGAGTTGTCCTGTTAACTGCCAGAGAAGAAATCGCTGCGACTTGTCCCCGAGAAGAAGCAACATGCGCACCACATCTCCAGATGAGAAGTCACCCTTTACAGGAGAGGAGAACCAAGGAGCACTTCTCTTTGAGCCCTCACTAATCATTGTGAAGGTTGATGCTCTGAAGAGGAGGAGATGAAAGGAAAAGCAGGGAAGACATTCCAGTGTGCAAGTCCAGACAACCACAGCATTACTGGATGCCTTCCCCATTAAACAGTGCCAGAGGAAGGGAGTGCACGTGCCAAAGTGCGAACACTCAACAAATTATCACCGTTTTTCACTACTGTATAACTCGGAAACCTCAAAGCTTCAAATGAGAAGGACTTTTCCAACCCATCGTAAGAAACAATTTTCGACTGACTTCCTTTACAATAACTGCCCGCTGACTTTGCATGAGCACAATCTCTTAGTCAGGTTTACACTGCAGGACCAAGGATCCAGTTCTGATTAAATGCCCCCATGGGACCATCTACGTACATGTACATGAAGTGACGCATAGCAATTATGGTAGACGACACGTGACATACTTATTTGGCCACTGATTTAAATGAGGACCTCCATCTTATTCCGCTGGCCACTGTCAACAATTGTTTTCCTAATTAATGACCGAACCCGCACTTCATTTTGATAGTAGTAATTTTGGAAACACGCCGGTGTTGTGCACTTTTGTGAGTCCTTTTTCCGGTGCAATACGCACCAGAGGATAGTTTGGATGAGGTGCAGCCAAAGAGCCATGCGCCATCCCTTCAGGTCTCCAAAAAGACTTGCACTTGCACGTTACAGTCTGGGCGTTGCTCCAGTGGAGGCAAGGTGCCATACAGCTGCTCTGGCACTCTAACCACCCCCAACATGCACACACACCTCGTGATTGTAGTTTGAACTACTGATTAGTACTGCTTTCACGCTCTCACTCACTAATGCACAAACCTGACCTCTATTTGTAACCCGAGATGTCGCGGGCCTTCTGCAAGTAGGGGCAAATCCAGCTTCACAGCAGACTGCCCCGAGGGGCAATTTTCTGCTTTTGTTAAGTGTGTTTATTCTTCTTCCTGGCTCCTTTCCCTTCCTCTTTTATTCCGCCTCTTGCGCTCAGAGCGGAGGCAGTCAGCTGAAGGTGCGGTCTGGTTTTCATGGCGAATACAGACCCAGGGGTCAACTGGACAGATTTGTACAAAGGCAGTGGAACAATGACAGAGAGTACTTATTAGAGGAAAGTACTGTACAATGACTGGGTCGCGTAGCTGTGGTGTGCGGCTTGTTACGATACTAACACTACATTGTAAAAAAATCTATTCACCTTTCATATTTTGCATCAGTTATGAAACATTCTGTGTTGACAAAAAAATAAAATAAAATAAAAATCAGGAAACAGAACTCAAAACATACTTTTTGGAGTTAATCATCCATCCATCCATCCATCCATCCATCCATTTTCAACACAGCTTATCCTGGTTAGTGTCGCAGGTTGGATTCATCAATTCATTGGCATTGTGCTGACGTTACTCAAACATTTATTTTTCCAAGAAGATTTGGATCCAATTCTAAACTGTATGAATTCAGGGCTTCCACAAGTTTCCACATTTCTCAATACAAACACTAATACATGACTGCGCTGTGCATAAGTAGCAGTACAAAAATGTATATATTGTTTAATTTTGAATACGGGGGACAACTAAAATGGCTGATTTCCGTTCCTGTTTTCTGACCACTTGACTAAGCTTGGGGAAATTATCTGGCTATGTGGCAACAATGCCAAAGCATTAAAAGGACTATAAGCCTGCTAATGTATTTAAAAGCATCTTAGTCAAATGTTTCTGCAGACTTTTGCAGTTTCCTCCAAGAACCTGATGTGCTCTGGGCCGTGTCGATGAGCCAGCTCATCCGCCACACAAATTTGAGACCAGACTGATGGAGGCCACATATGCACACGGGCTGCATGACACACAAACGCAAAGTCCTGAACAGAACAAGTGTGGGACTGGTAATGACCCAGCACTGCCACTCAACCATTACCCTGACAGACTCATAAAGATGAGGCCTTTTGTTAAAAAAAAAAGAAGAAGAAGAATATTTTGTCACTACGCTAGAGCTATGATGTAAGATGACGTTTAGGTAGCAATTTTTAGGGACAGATGGTAAGTAAAATATGGCACTGTGAAGTTCTCCTTGAGCATATGGGCGTGGGGGGTGGGAGGGTTGAGCTATGATTCAAACGAAGCTCTGCAACACACCAGCGATTCCAACAACATTCCCACATCTGTTGCTGAGTAGGATCTGGTGTTGGGAATTGGGAATGTCAAGTCTGTTTGTCAAAATTTGGAATTTACTTGCAATGTCATGCAGCTCCTGTGAGTTTAAGTTAAGGGAGAGAAAAAAAGTGTTTGTTCGTTCTTTGTTCTTTGTGCCCGTTTTAGGTGTGCTTCACTCTGCTGTCAATAAATATGACGCTGGATCAGGTGTGTATTTAGGAGAGCTATAAACTTTGTATCCTGCTCTTAAAGGATGTGGGCATGTGTGCTTGGTGGTACAAAAATAACTAATAAAGGCCTGTTCTGTATGTGTTTTCTTAAGACAATTGCCTTGCCGTCATCAACTCAACTTGAGCATTTTACAATGACCAGGATGCCAGATACAAATATAACGTGGAGCATAAGCAAAGAGTCGAGTATTCTAATTTTACAGGCATGAAAATAAAAATGTTTCTTTTCAGGCTTTGCTGTATTTAATTTATCCAGAATGTGGTCCTAAAAATAAAAACATCCACAGGAAGGTTTGTATGAATTCTAGGTCCAAGGCCAGAGTTCCTCCCATACTGTTTGACATGGCTCAGGTACAACATCGAAATTTGGTCTTAGTACTCCACGACAACATCATTTAAATATGATAAAGTCAGTAAATGGCGAGCTGGAAAAAGCAGATCAGAATCGAGCCCTTCTTGTACGACATACCTACAGTATTTGTATATTAATAAGAAGACAATAGTCCATAAATTACTTTATGTTCTTTTTACAAACTTCTGCATTTTAATGACGCATTCCGGGTGGTTATTTGATCATCTTAATGGCTTTTTTTCCCCCCTCTTAACATTTGAATAGCTTCATATTATGCGCTACCTTAGCCCCTGCTGCTACCTACTGGCCACTTTGACTACTCCAATAAGTGTTGCAATGTGGCACATAGTAAAATTGTCCATCCGTTTTCTGAACCACTTGTCCTCACTTGGGGTTGCAGGTGTGCAGGAGCCTGAGAGGTGGGGTACTCCCTGAAGTGGTCGCCATATAAGCACATAACCACTCACACTCACACCGATTTAGTGTCTTCAATAAGTCTAAAAAACATGTTTTTGTAATGAAGGAGGGAAGCCATAGTGAAAACGCACAGTAGAAACTCTGCAAACTCTGCACAAGCAGGATTCAAAGCCTTAACCTGAGAACTGCAAGACTGATGTGCTAACCACTCACTCTGTGCTGCCTTAAAGTCCACCTGACACAAAAAGCATAATTTTTTAGTATGTTTTTAATTCCCCCCCCCCCCAAAAAAAAAAAAAAAAAAGGCAGCCAGAATGGACACATCCGTTTTTTCACCACACAACATGATTTTGCCGTATATGGCTTTTTGTAACTGCCATGAAAATTCGATCGAGGGATTTGTTTTGGACAAGAAGCATGAAGTGATGTTTTCTTTTTAGACACCCACACTCATGAATGCTGCTTCATGTGTTTCTATTAGTTTTACCTTCGGGAAGGTAGCTCCTTGTTCCTTTGTGTTAGCCAAAATGACAGCTCGTTGTATTGCTGGATATTGCTCGAACACTCGGGGGGGATGGATTCACTCTATATTTTTCCAAAAGTACCCGTTCGTCGTGAAAAATGGATTGCACAGGTGCAAAAGACGAGAGCTTTGTGCGTTCCAAATGACAGGTAGGTGTGTGTACAGCTCCTAAAAAAAAAATAATAGTTTGGGGGTGGTAATCCTTCTTTCAGCGAGCTCGGCCGCGGTGGCTTATGGCGGCGCCGGGCCGCTTCACGGCCTTGTCTTCGCTCACGACTGAGTACGCTACATATACTGTCGGGGAGTCTGTTGTTAGTTAGAAGTTATCCGCATATCATCTACATATGGCTCGAAACGAGAGGGCAATATTGCGCTGGTCACTTCATTCGATTGTGAGATGTTCTCTTCTTCGAAAGAGCTTCCGTGTCAGAAAGGGCGTCAGAAAAATCCGGAAATTTCTGTTGTTCCTCCTCCTTAGCAGGTGGCACAGCGCCTTCTCAATGGAGACTGTACTAGTGTGACATCTGCAAATGACGTTCCAGACAATATGGCTACCAATGGGATGTCGAGTGAGACTTCCACAAATTTGCGCATGAATGACATGGTCTCCGCTCATATTTTTTTCATATAGACATTGAAGTGAATAATATTATGTCATTTTCAAAACAATATCTATTTTACAATGTATATAGGGATGTCAGTGGCACTTTAAAATTAGTTTTTTGAATGTATGAGCAGGTGGCCAGTGATGAGCTGAAATTTCTTCTCCATAACTTTTCCAAAATCATCTTTCCCTCTATTTCACATTGATTTTCGACCCCAGTCTGTCTGGTGACCGTCCAGGCCACCAAACGTGAGCCGTCCGGCTGGACAGGTCAGGAGGACGACCTGGACGCCAAGCACCAGGATCCCCAAGGGACGATTCGGGTAGACAACGTCGGTGAGGAACCCAACGGTGAAGCAGGAACCAGACCAAGACATGCAACTGCTCCGGACGAGGACCTCCCACGCCGTGGTTGTGAGACAACCAGGAATTGGTCGGCGCAGAGGCTTGGCCAGGAGACAGCTGTGGACTGGTCACCAACGAGGGCTGGGCACGAGGTGGCCAGGGACCGGTCGCCGCTGCGAGGTCATGAAGCGGCTGGGAACAATCAGGAGCGAAGAGGATGACAGAGAGAAGGACCAAAGCCATGACCGCCACAATCACCATCACAGCCATCCCGACCCCTTTCCAGTTCCGGGGTGGCCCATCAGAACTCCCCAACTCCTGTCGCCGTCGAGATAGGGGTGTGGGACGGCCGCGGACCGGTCGTAGCCAGGACTAGAACGAAGACGCCTGTGGTTCCGTCGCCGTCTGCTGGACAGGGACGTGAGGCGGCTGGGGAACCGTCGCCGCCGTCTGCTGGACAGGGACATGAGGCGGCTGGGGAACCGTCGCCGTCGTCTGCTGGACACGAACGTGAGGCGACTGGGGAACCGTCGCTGCCGTCTGCTGGACAGGAACGTGAGGCGGCTGGGGAACCTTTGCCACCTCCTGGACAGCAACGTGAGGAGGCGGCGGCACCATCACCACCTCCTGGACAGGAACGTGAGGCGGCGGCGGCATCACCACCTCTTGGACGGGAACGTGAGGCGGCGGCGGCGCCATCGCCACCTCCTGCACGAGAACGTGAGGCGGCGGCGGAGCCATCACCACCTCCTGGACGAGAACCTGAGGCGGCGGCGGTGCCATCACTGCCTCCTGGACGGGAACCTGTGGGCGTGCCAGTCGCCGTCAAAGCAGGAACGGGGGCGGACCGCGGAACGGTCGCCGACAAAGGAGGAGCGGCTGCGGACCGGTCGCCACCGGTACTCCTGGACACGGACGAGAAGTGACTGCGGAGACGTCACCACCTCCTGGACAGCAACGTGAGGCGGCGGCGGATCGGTCTCCACTGCCAGGTGAGTTCTGCTCAGCAGCGGATCAGTGGCCACTCCAGCGTGAGCCTGCAGTGAAACAGCCAAAACCGCGACGTTGGCGTGGCGAGGTGGCGGATCTGTTCCCACTGCAACATGTGCTTGGGTCGGTAGCGGATCAGTTGAACGCTTCACTCAGCATGAACGAGAGGAGTCACAGAGTCAGTTAAAACCGCAACATGGGCGTTTCTCGGGAGGGCATCAATTGCCAGTGCCAAGTGAGCAAAAGTAAGCAACGAGTCAGTTGAAACTGCAACATGGGCGTGTTTCGGGAGCGGATCCGTTGCAACAGCGACATGAGCCTTGCTTGGTAGCGGGTCTGTTGCTACTGCGATGTCAGCATAACTCGGCTTGTTCTCTAATCCTTGCCGGACCTGGGCCGTGAAGACCGCCAGTTTGGCGCTCTCCCGCTCTATCTCCGCCTGCATTTCGCGGTAGAACACCTCGTGATTTATCACCCCCTCCTCCCTCTTGCTGGAAGCTTCGCCACCAGTTGCGGGTCTGCCGGTTTAACCGTTGCCGGTGAGGACTGGGTGGACGGGGACGGCGTCTTTGTTGCTGCGCAGCGGGAGCCACAAGGGAGTCCCCGGCCTGGGCGTCTCCTCTGGCCGCCACGCGGAGGTCCCGGGTAGATGGCCAACCGGGTTCCCACAAACGGATTGGGGAATTCAGACCTACTGGGCAAAGACACTCGGGAGCTGGAGACGCAGGGGAGGTGAAACAAACTGACTGGGATTAACGATCGGGCGAAGAGATTCATAATCGAAATAATCTGAGTCGTACTCAGGCAGCCGGTCATAGAGATCAAGGTCCTCCTCATAGGCCGAAAAATCAGAGTCCAAAAGAATATGAGGTGCTGCACGGGTCGTGTTCGGGACGTATTCATAGCTCGCCGGCGGAGCATGTGACACGGAAGCGGAGGACGTCATGGAGCCCCCGGATCGGACAGGTTTGGTCCTCCAGCAGTCGGTCTACCTTGCGTCGGTCCCGGCGACGCCAGGTCTTTCCTTCTGGGTCCTGTTTTGGCCAGATCGTTCTATCACAACCCACAATGAAGCGAGCAAATTCCTCCTAATGCGTCTCCCAAGTAACCTAAAAAACAAGACCGGCGTCTTCAATCAAAACTGAAGTCAGCATTTGTGATGAGATCAATTGCGTTACCAGACAGATTGGTATACTTACGAGCCCCATGAGAGGAACTAAAGAAAAGCTATTGCTTTATTGGCGGTAATCATCCGCTTTTACTACACTATAAAACTCGTGAAATTGAGAATGTTGGAGGAATAAATTCCAAAAGAGATTGATCAAAATATTTATGTTTTAGTTTACGTTGTTCAGTATGTTCTGTTTTATGGACTCAGAGAGGCATGAATTTGTTTGATGAGTGAACTGCACTTGAACGTCACTGGCGCTTAAAGCAAATGGTGCCACATTTGGAAGTTGAAGTCGGAGTCCAAACAGATCAGTTGGATACAAAATAGGTGATAAGCAATAGATCAATAAAAGTAGTGAAGGGAATGTAGATTATTCTAACAGAATATAAACAGTTTCTGTGTAACAAATTGAGCAAAAGTAAAAAATATGCAGTATGAAAACTACTTTAGCAAATACAGGTCATCCAAAATGGTATCTGAGTAAATGTATCCAAGTACTGTAATTGTACATTAATAGGTGACTTCCCACTTCTGATGACAAAACAGATTCATCCATCATCAGCTTCCTTTCAGTAATTGAGTAGAAAGTAATTACCTCATTTCCAGAATAATGGTGGCAACATTGGGATAGTCACACCTACATTAAGATATTAGTTCATAACTAATCCAGCCACTTGGTGCGCCCTTTAAGCGTGGAAGGTAAAGAAGAGGCAAATGGCCGTCCTGCAGGACTTGTGGTGCGTTTGAGGTCTCCGGTGCTGTTCAAAGTCCCCCCAAGTCCATTGTTTGTGCAGCGGGTAGGTAGATCTTCTCGATAACGTGTGTGGAAACACCTTCCCACAGCTTCTTCTTCTTCGCTGTGATGGTACAAAATGAAATTCGACAACTTCCAAGCACTCAACATTAAAGGTGACAGCATTCGGTTGTTGTATGTGATTGCTATTAAAGCAGTCATAACCTGTGATGCTAAAACAAAGGTGATTGCAACCAAATGGTGTCTATCAAAAAGGTGATTGCAACCAAATGGTGTCTATCAATGAGATGACAGCCAGAAAAAGCAAGAGTGAAATGTTTTCACCACAGCTACGATTGCACTTGGCTGCCGAGTTTCACTTTGACCCTGTTAGCAGTTACGTCTCCCCGCTGTATCCCCTAATGGCATTCTGACAATGGACCAAAGCCACAATACATCGCCATGAGACCAAACCAGAGCTGCGACTCATTTATCACAAGCAGGTGCTCATATTTCAATATAGTGCCCCCTTTTGTTGTGGACAGCCATTTTCAGTGTCAATAAGCATGATCCCCAATAGTGCAGGTTGGATAACAGGACCGCCCTATTCATGTCCAGGGACCATTTATCAAGAATATTGATTGCAAAGGAATGATGGCAAGCAGAGTGGAGACAATAAACCCAGTGTCCATAAGAGTACATGTCGCCCTAAAATTCTTCCTGACATATACTAGACAGGGATTCCTTCTTATTGAGCACAGGCACCATTTATAATCATTCCAAACTGCATTTTTCTTTTGTCTGACACAGTTGAGTTTTTGAGCTTCCTCTGTGATTTCTTCAATATTTGAAGTTTTTTTGAGGATCAGATTCGATCAGACTAACAGAATTTCTAGTGTGAGAAACAAAGACAACTAAAAAGAATGAGAAAAGCAAATCATTCCGGATCTTTAACAGAGAAATATTAACTATGGATGTTGTATGAGACTGTAGTGCTACACCCTGTGAAGGAAGAATAGGACAAGATAGGACAGAAAAAGCACGCAAGATTAGGATCGTGAACCCGGGTATACAAATGAAATGTAGTCGGACTGACTCAGTGAATTATAGAAGCCTGTAGAATGACAATATAAGTGAAGCAATTTATGTATACATTAGTTATTTGGTGCAATAAGTGAGTGGTCCCATATCCAGTGAAAGAATCCCAGGTGTGTGCGGCTATGGACACATGCAAGTAAATTCATGCAAGCAAAAAGGCAGACAAATGTTTACATAGGCGAAACGCAAAGCCTGAAAAGAGCACTATCTATCCATCCATCCATTTTCCTTGCCGGTTATCCTCACGAGGGTCGTAGGGAGTGCTGGAGCCTATCTCAGCTGTCAACGGGCGGGAGGCAGGGTACACCGTGAACTGGTTGCCAGCCAATTGCAGGGCAAATCAAGAAAAACAGCCACACTCACAATCACACCCAGGGGCAATTTAGAGTGTCCAACTAATGTTTTTGAGATGTGGGAGGAAACCAGAGTGCCCAGAGAAAACCCACGCAGGCACGGGAAGAACATGCAAACTCCACACTGGCGGGGCCGGAATCGAACCCGGGTCCTCAGAACTGTGAGGCCAACGCTTTTCCAGCTGCTCCACCGTGCCGCCACAAGCATTATCTAATGTTTCATATTGCAAACGTCTGGAGAGCAACGTTCTAGTTTGTGTCACTTTCAAAACTTAGCATGTTAGAATTCTAAGTAATATACATATACTCATTTTGGTGAATTATTTATGTTGTGAATTTAGGTTGATTTTTTTTTTCTTTACTGACAAGTTCAAAAGCTGTAAAATGTTCATTTTTTAATTTCATTTTATTTTTTCTTTCAAACACAAATCTAATAAATAAATGAAAACCTGGCAGGTCCCTCCATGCAAACATGACTTGAGTTCAACATAAAAGATTGAGCAGCCATCTCGCTGATTGTTTCAGACGAGTTTGCTTGCTTCTTCTATGTGCTGATGAGTTCTAACAGTGCTGCTAATTTCACATTGCATTACCTGTTTGAGAGAGCACGACCCATTTTCTTTGTACCCATGCTACCATATACGTATCGGACATGAATCATTGGAGAGAACAACACCTGATAGCACACCGTTTCAGTCACACTCACGGTAGGAAGAAGGTTTACCTGGATAACCGTCAACAGTAGTCCAAAAGGGGACATTAGAAAGAAAACCTGATCTGGTCTTGAGCATAAAATGAAACTTTTTTTTTTTTTTTCAAAACTCCAAAATATTACAAACAGATCTGGGTATGATTAAGTGTACTTCACATCATTGCAAGCTAAAACCACAATAGATGTTTTAATTAAACCTGAAATTAATACCCACCAAAGCTGAACAGGGTTACCTTTGCAAAGGCATATTTCCTGAACAATATTTGCATTATTTATTAGATGTGTATCCGATGTTGTGTTCAAAGTAGACCAGAAAAAAAATGCAGGAATTTTCACATTAATCTATTAGATTTATTATATTATTCTGAGTTTGTCCAAATTACAGACACGCTGACTCTTATGTTTCACCAATTGTATTTACACACTTAAATAAAGTGGACTATTTTAGTAAAATCTTTTGAAACACAGAAAAACAGGTACAGCTGTGAAAGGTCAAATCGATCATGAAAACGTAACATGCATACGCAGACACGCTTGCGCGTATAAACAAGAAGGAACTTGAGGGTATGTTGTATGGACTTTGCAGACATAATATGCGCGAGCTTAAATTCTACTCAAGCAGAAATTATGTTCAGGTCCACATTTGATACTGTCCAAATGGAGCCATTATGTGGCTCAAATGTGATGCAAAGTCTGAAGGGATTTCACAAACACAATCTTTAGTGCTACGAAACAAGATGAATGTTCAAAAGGGGAAACGAGCCACAAGCATGCAGCCATCCTCTGTTCTGTGTTGACATGGTTTGTTGTCTGAACTATGGGCAGTCCGGTCCATAAGTTAGTTCTAGTCTTGATCCGGAACAGCTCCTTCCAAAAAAAAAAAAAAAAAATCCAAGAAAACGTCTTCTGACAATCTTTCCTTATTTTGAGGTCCATCTTCCCGTCTACGTCCGAGGAGCGAAGATGTGAACATTAAAATCAGATGAGGTGTGCTTGATGTGTAACATCCAGCAGTGCATGACTTTCAAAATCTATCAGTGCCTTTTATTATTTTAGTTTTTGTGAGCGAAACATTACCTTTAATTCCCAAGAGTTCTGTGAAGCAGGGTAGAGGAACAAAAAGACATGAGACATTCTCCATGTAAAATGAACTTTTGACTTGACATATGTCTGAATACTGAATACCTGTGAATTTTATTTCTCTTTGTGTAGAGCTTCTATGAAGGCCTCAAGCTTCTCCTGGATCTCTCGAACTTTCTCTGTAAAGAATCACAAAAATCCGGTTTCGGTTAGACAACAGTCATACACGAAGAGAATCTATGCTGCAAAGGCAGATCATCCGTTTGTACAATCCGGAATACGTTCGAGATAGAGACTCCTATGCGATCTGATAAAATTGGGTGACAATTTCCTTGGAACCCAACTCCATCATAAACCAAGGGCCCATGTACTCATTTCAAAAGCAGGACGAGTCTCAAAACAATGGAAAGCGATAACATGGTGTAACGGACATGCTCTTGCCAAATCGCACCCCAACTTGGGACTGGGACTGCATCGCCTGTCTTTGCTACAACACAGAGGAAGACGGTCACAGGGAGGACAGTTTTATCTCACACGGAGGCTAACTGAACCAACAACCGGTCCGTAGGTGCTCATCAAAGCAGATATGAGGAATCGCAGACTTTAAATCAATTAGCTGTTACCCGACAAACCTGGACTCCCAGTCATCAGACCCTCTGCCTGTGCAGGCATCAAGACACCGACCCAAAAAGTTTGAAAATCCTTTGTTCAAAGTTCAAAAGACCATTTGACCTTTGCAACGGGGACACGAGCAACACCCTCAGGCAGTGGAAACCAAATGCAACTCCAGAATAACTAAATCACATTCTTCACCGGGTTTGATTGTTGTATGATTGTTTTAAGAACTTTGCATGAAAGCTCTCAGTGTTTACCATCAGAATGCCGCCGCGAGTGATTCAATTTCTGCAAATTTGAATGTCCGATGACAAATCTGTCAGTTGAACTGGATGACACATTTCACCACATACGATACAAATGTCACGTTGCAAATATTACACTGTTCTCAATAACCACATATAATTGAAACATTAATTACAGGGACTAACGAAGATTTGTGGGTGACAGATGGAAAGTGGTCTTCATATTTGATCCACTGGTTTTAAACCACTAAATAATCCTAGAATGGAAAAGTGAGGATAAGCAGCTTGGAAAATGGATGGAAAAGTAACATTAAGAGGCAGTCTATCTCCCCCTTTGTTCCCCAGAGGGAGGGCGACCTCGCCTTTTTCGGCTGGACGTAAAGGCCGGACCCCCCCTTTGTTACGCACTCGCTCTGGTTCGACCACCTTACTGAAGACCGGCTGGGCCAGGAAGCCCCACCTATCAACCTTTCGCCGCAGGGCACCCTGCCAGCGGCCTGAGCTACACTTTTGGGCAGCTCACAGGCAAGTTCTATTGGGAAGGAAACGGGTGGCGCATGTCTGCTCTGAGTGCCTTGGGAACAGCGACAGCCAGGCTGGGCTTCAGGTGCCCTCCCTTGGAACATTTTTTTTGTTTTTTCATTTTTCCTTCCTCCTTTTTACGCTAAATCCTCCTGTGTTCCAGACAAACATTCGCGAGATTGACCAGCCTGCCTAAATTGTGTTCCACGCAACGCAAGTCCAATTTGTGGTATTCTAAAGCGCAGATTGATGCATAATTGGGTTTAAATTCACGAGAACAGGAACTCCCAGTTCTATGCATCGTCACTGCATATGAAACATACCTAAACCTTGAACAAACTCCTTCTCCCAAGCACCAGTGACTACCACCACACATTTTTCCCCTTTTGTTCTTTTTTTTAAAATATCACAATACACACACAATCCATTGTTGTTGTCACGGCTGTGATAACGAGTGTATCCTGTCACATTTTATTTGACAGACCCCAGTAATAGTAAATCACATCAAAAGACACGTAACAATGCATGAAATAAACTAGCTTTTGGATTCAAATATACTGGATACGACACCGACGCAGGGTAGATATCTTTTGCAGAGACAATCAATGTACGTAATTGATTGGACTGGTAAATTATGACAAAGATGATCAGCATAAAATGCTAACTATCAGCAGATACCGATCAAGCCATCGGTTTGGAGGAAACTCTAATATTCATCTTTTGATTGGAGACCCAAATCTCTTCAACATGTAACAAAAACAAAGGAATTGACATTTCTGTTCCAATACTTTTGCAGGGGATTGTATACGTATCAGTTACCCAGACATTCGTCTGTCCCATTCCTTGCCAATACTGCAGTGCAGGGACAGTAGATCACTAAAACACAAACACACACACTAAAACAGACTTTGTCAATGGCAATTTAAAGGGGACATATTTTGCTAAACCAACTTTTTGTAGTACTTGGGAGTAATGTGAAAACGAACCAGAAGTTGACGTTTGTGTCACATTGAATTACATTGCATGGAAATGGCACTTCAGACCTTGTATTGCCCACTGATTATCATCTGACCATTTAAGTTTGAAGCTTCGTACGTAACAACACATTTCAACAGTTTGAACTGGAATGCCTTTGATTTGACAGCTTGTTTGGCGCTAACCTGTACTTAAGAATTACCAAATGTTCAATAGCTTTGTGATCCCTACTTAAGCTATTTAACACCTTTATTTTTTTTAATAAAAACTTGTAAAGACATCTCTGTGCACTTTTGTACATGTTCACAAGTCATTTTAGTCATCAAGTCAGTTTATGATAAAGAAGCAGGCGTGACCAATATTTGTTTTTTCATGCCAACTTCACCTATTTAAATGAACAAAGACTTGTGGAAGTAATACAATGACCACTGTATTTAATCTTTCATTGCTGAAAGATAAGTCTTGTTTTACACAATTCAGTGACATAGGTTGTGTGACAACCTTTGTCCTCCAGATGTCACTGAAACACCAAAGCAGTTCTGGCACGAATTGAGGGAACGCCTCAAAGCTTCATGAGCCTGCAGCACACATCACTAGTACTTGGTTGGGATGTAAATTGTCTCTATAGTGGAGGCAACCAATCATTAGGAGGAGGTGGGGTCTCTCAGGCCAATGTGAATAAAGCAAATACAAAAATGGGTCAAACAGAACCAACTGTCACTGTTTTATCAAGGTTCTACTGGAAATATTGTAGAAGACAATATTTTGGGGGTTTTGAAATATCAGTCAAATAGCTGGCACTCTAGGCATTGTGTTTTCTGAAATGAGTGGCATGAGTTAATAAAATCCCCATTCTAAAATAGCATTTAATGTTTACTTGGACTATCTCTATCTGACGTTTAAATGTGTGTGATTATCTTCAACATTCAAGAGAGAAACTACGCAAAACAAAAGGAACTTGAGAAGGGGACAACAATTTTTCAGGGCACAGCTCATGACACGTTGACAACTCATAATTCTTGCAATCTTACACCCATCTTCAAAATGTACAAGTTCAAATGATGTCTTACTGAGATCCTCGGCCAGCTGGACCCGGCGGCCAGTGATGAGCTGAGATTTCTTCTCCATATCCTCTCCAAAGTCATCCAGCACCTCTTTCACATTTTTCTCTAGTCGGCGGACTATTGAAAAACAAGTACAACATGCTGCCATAATACATCCGTACTTTCAACATTAACAATGTATTGACATAATTTGTTCAAATCACAGAATAATCAACAAGTAAGAGCTATGTATGTTGGAGAATAGAGTACCACTAAGGACTGATTGGGTCATCTTTCTTTACCTTCAGTGTTGGTGAGTTGCTGTCGTAATGTGTTGGCTGTGATGACCAGCATCCTCTGGATTCTCCAGAACAGAACCACATCATTGCACTCCAACTGGGGAAAATGTGCAACACCCACTTACTTAAATATTGTTAAACTGAAGGACAACCTTAGAATGTTTCTTTTCTTTTTACCTCAGAGTCAACAAAGTGCCTCTGGTAGTAGTAGAAACCCCTTTTGCAGAGGTTACAGTGGGACAGCGCCTTTTGCAAAAAGTGTCGTCGATATAGCTGATGCCATGTGTCTTTGATCTGGCCAGAAAATCAAAGAGTTACTACTAAGTAGACCACATTATAGAACAATGATTCGAGTAGAATAAAATGTCAATATTGTGATCTTACAAGGACTGGGTCAACTTCAACCGATCGTCCTTCTAGGTTCTTCCGGACTGTGGTGACCTCATCATTGGCCAGGTAGGCGGTGTGCTCGTCATGCAACTTCAGCAAGCGCTCCAGCTCACCTTTTGTTTCGTTCCGGACGTGCTGCAAAGGGAGTGATACAGGTTAAGCACAAAATCATGTGGTATATATGCAACAAAAGAGCCAATGAACAGCGTAGAAACACCACCTGATCTGGTGTTCGGTTCTTCCAGTTCATCCACCTCTCCTTCCAGTCTGGACCCACCATGTCTTTGATTACAGCTTCGGCTAGAAAAAAAACAATACGGGAATATTAACATATAAAACATTTTTGGT
This sequence comes from Syngnathoides biaculeatus, assembly GCF_019802595.1. Lineage (NCBI taxonomy): Eukaryota > Metazoa > Chordata > Actinopteri > Syngnathiformes > Syngnathidae > Syngnathoides > Syngnathoides biaculeatus. Next base: position 20,297,044 of record NC_084646.1, read on the forward strand.
AGAACCAGTCCAATATTGAAAGGCTATGAGTGATACAATGAAAAAAAAACATTGAGCTGGGTTAATCTGAACAAACTTAACTTTGTGGTTGACACTTTCTTCTACAAACAAGCTTTGCACGATCTTTTATTTGCCCTTAAAAATATAGACCTACCAAAATGTATCTAACCCAACTATTTTCACTCAATATCGTCTACAACACATGCAGACTTTCAGTCTTGAGGAAATATAATTTCACGAGGCTCCAATGGAATGAGGAAATGGTGGTGTCATGACACTTATTAGACAGTTGTCGAAAAGACAGATTTTTTCTCTCTCAAACTATTCAACACTTTAGATTGGCTAATGTGTAAAAATAATAGAATGAGGAAACACCTATAGTGTCAATTTGTGGGAAAAAAAGATTAAATTGACCATATTTGGACAAATGGGGTTTCTCCCTGACAATAACATATTGGGAGTTCCAATGACGGAAAAAAAATAAAGCTTCAACACCAAGCACAGCACATACTGTCTTTGAGTCGTGACTGCAAGGTTTGTTCCATGAACTGAATTGCTGCATCCCACTGAGGCTTGTCTGTGATGGAACGGTCTTCTAAGGCATTGTGTTGGATTACCCTCTGGTGGCACACACCACAACAACGACAAAAATTTCAAAAGGCTATATGACATATAGGGCCTAATATTCAGTTAACCAGAATATGTTGACAATGTGTTTACCAGACTGTCCATGGCCCTCTCGTTCCACTTGTGCCTTTTGATGCTCTCGTCTTTCACGGCCTCCTTCAGCTTGTCAAAAATGTCATCCTGGTCTTTCCCTTTGTACTCGGCCATGAAGCGAGCAAATTCCTCTTGCAGCGTCTCCCAAGCAACCTAAAAACCAAGACCGGTGTCTTCAATTAAAGTGCAAGTAAAAATAAAGAAATAGAAAATAGGTAGTTAGGTTGTATGGAGATAAACCTTAGTATGGTAGTCCCATAAGCGGAATTAAGTGTCTAAAAAAAATCTATTCTTGGACGTTTCAGTCATAGGCCTAACACTTACAGTATAGCGGCGCATAAAACGGTAAAATTTCTGTATACAGAATTTTTAAGCCCACATTACTCTGAATAAATAACTGCTTCCAAAGTCTATAATGTTATGTTTTTATTGACTCTCAAAGAGGTATCAATTTACTTTATTTTTTTTCCGCAATTTCATTTTTTATACTGCTTTAATTCTTTATGGGATATGGGGAGCTGTATCTTAGTTGGTATTGTCAGTCGGGTCGCCCCATATATCGTAGTGTCATTGGGCAAGAAATTGAACCCTAAATTTTTCCCAGCACCCTTTATGGAATCAGCCGGCCATAGGTGTATGAATGTGAATAGGTCAGGCTTTGTAAAAGTGCTTACTTTGACCATTGCAGTGGTGTAGAAAAAAAAAGCAATATATATACACACACACACACACACACACGTGCACACACACAAACACACACACAGTGAAAAAAAGTATTTAAACACCCTGCTATATTGCAAGTTCTCCCACTTAGCAATCATGGAGAGGTCTGAAATGTTCATCATAGGTGCATGTCCACTATGAGAGAGATAATCTAAAAAGAAAAATCCAGAAATCACAATGCATGATGTACAGTTCTTGCCTCTATTTTGGTATTAAGAGAATTAAAGGTCAAGTGTCATGAAATTGATGATTTTTAGTATGTTATTAATGAAAAAAACAGCAGCCGCTATAGATCCATCCATGTTTTTTTCCCAACCAAAAAACATGATTTTGATGTATGTGGCTTTTTGTAACTCCTACCATGAAAATCCTCTTAAGGGATTTGTTTTTTACCAAGAAGCAGGAAGTGACAGAGGCAGGTGCACGCTCAAGCAGACTCGTTTGTTTCTATTAGTTTTACCTGCGGGAAGTTAGCTCATTGTTCCTTCGTGTTAGCCAAAATACCGGCTTGTTGCATTGCTGGATATTGCTCAAAATGTCGGGAGGAGGGTTTTACCCTTCATAAATTTCCAAGAGACCCGGTTCGTCGTGAAAAATGGATCACACAGGTGTAAAGGACGAGAGCTTCGTCGGTTCGAAATGACAAATAGGTGTGTATACAGCTACTAAAAAAAAAAAATAATAGTTTGGGGCAGACCACGTAATCCGTCTCTCATAATGTAACAAAAGATCCGTGTATGTATGACAGGGGTGCTAAATGTGTCGATGTGCGTGTCAGACTGCTACAACGTCGGGCTTGCCGGTGAAGGCTGCCGCGTTCTGCCTTGCGGTAGAGTATGGCTTCAGCCGGGCTGGCTCATGTATACTGTCTGGGAATCCGTCGCATCGGCCAGTCACGGCTCCGGTGCCACGTCCACCGGTCACGGCTTCAGCACAGTGATAAGCCACCTCAGCGCCGAGCCAGGCCGCTTAACGGCGTTGTCGTCGCACGCGGCTAGGTGCATCATTGCCGGCAGCGTTGTTCATAACCGCTGTCGTCCGGGATGAACAAGTACACAGCCGCGTGCGACGACAACCCCGTAAAGTATCCTGGCTCGGCGCCGTGATGAGCCACCTCAGTGCCACCCCGGCTGAACCCATGATCGGCTCGTCGCAGACAGGCTGTGGTGTTGTCATCACTCACGGCTGAGTATGCCACATACTGTCATACTGTCTGTTGTTCGTTAGAAATGATCCGCATGTCATCCAAATATGGCTCGAAACCATAAGGTAATATTGCCCCGGACACTTCACTTGATTGTGAGATGTTCTCTTCTTCGAAAAGAACTTCCGTGTCTGAAGGGGAGTGTCCCACACTAGGGTCCACAGCCTGTTTTCATTGGCGAATGTCCAGAGTGACAACACGGGCAGGAGATGCAGCCAATATGGCGAACACTTGGATGTTGAATAACACTTTCGCAATTTTGCGCACTGATGATGCGCTCTCCGCTCATATTTATTTTTTGTATAGACATTGAAGTGAATAATGTTATCTGTATTTTTCATTTAATCTATTTTAAAATGTTTATAGGGATGACACTTGACCATTAAGCAGTGATCCCTAATTCTAACAAACTGGTCATTCCTAGAAAAAGAACCTCAACATCTTAATTTCCGCCACCTCCAGGTCTTCTTAACCACTCAATCATAGATTAACCTGAGAAATTACATTAAATTGTGTACAGGAATCACAGAATTAATGGCTCAACACTTTTGTCAAAGTTTCTACCTCAAGGGCTTTATGTGGAAGCTGCTTGTCAGTCCACTGCTTCAGTTTAATGTCTACAGTAGTGTTAAAGGTTCCCGAGTCCATTGTTTGTGCAGCGGGTAGGTAGATGTTCTCGATAACATGTGTGGAAACACGTTCCCACAGCTTCTTCTGCAGGATGGCTTCCCTGTGACGGAACAAAATGAAATTTGACAACTTCCAAGGACTCAACATTAAAGGTGACAGCATTGGGGTGTTGTATTGATCTGTTTGAACAATTATACACATAGAGGAACCATGAATACGTCATCACAGCACATGACTAAAACGAGCCAATCACAAAAGATGAGCTACGCTTTTTTGACGTGTGCACTACAAGCTACACAAAGGTGCTGCGTGGGGCAATGCGTAGGTCACGTGATGCAATGCAGGCATTATTGGCCCTGCGATCACTGGTGTATGAACTGCATTTCGTCCAGTTTTCTTCTTTCTACTCCCATATAGTCCTTCCAAAAAATGTGTGCAGCTCTGCATTTCTGAATGTGTCCATTCACCCATCAATTTAATTCTGTCATTTTACACATTCTTGGCATTTACAGACTCTCGATAGAGTAATCCTGAAGTGTAGGCATTCCTGTCTTATGTGGTTGAGCGCACAATCTGCCAAACACTCAAGCAGGTTGCCTCATCCACTCCTGTAGGATGTTGTAAGTGTATTCGCCTGGTATTCACAAGGTGGTGTCAGAAGTAATTGGGAAAGAATCGGTGCACCTTGACAGTATACAAGCAAGGCAAGTAAAAAGACTTATGCACCAATGGGAGAATATGGCCCATAGCACATAAAAGCATGAATTGGAGGCAGGAGTGACCTTGTTAACAGCAATGCCAGTGTCAGGCTCTTTTGTAGAAGACTACGAGTATGCAGTTATTGGGTTTTAAAAAATGTTAATTTGTCAAATAAAATGTTATACGCATCTGCATACACCTTTTTACATTTGTATTTTGTCATACTAAATAATCTTACCAGTGCTGTGGGGTCACTTGACTCAAGCTGATGACTTCATCCAGAATTTCATTTTTGGCCTTTTCATACAGTTCATTCTGCAAAAATACATCTTTATGATCAATTCATTTTCAGATAAAAAAAAAAAAAATTGTCCATTCATGTGTCATTTCTATTATATCTGGGACAGCTCATAATGTAGTCATCTGATAGTTCCTTTTTCCTGCTCTCATGTCAAGAAGTTGTATTTCAGGGGGTTGTTGTCATATTTAAGAAGGACACTGTGTTTTTTCCCCCCTACCCGGTCCAGTTCTCTCAGACGAGGATAGTTGTTTTTCCACTCTGTCTCCAGGTTGAAGCGGGATGCTGGAAAAAAAAAAAAAAAATTCAAATCGTGAACATGTAATTTATAACCAAAATTTACATTTGGTATTACATGCAAGGAAATGTAAATGTATGATGATCAGAGATAAAAAAAAGGTGACCCCAAAAAAAAAAATCTTTGTAAGGGAGGGGGGGGTGTCCCCTGTGTGGAGCCCTCAGGCCCCCATAGAGAGTATATGGCTTAGATCCAGAGATGATGTCGGGAGATGAGAGTTCAAGAAAGTTTCCCAATCTTGCTCCCCTCCACAGTTCGGGTGTGGAATGCTTATTGCATTGCATGAAGAAGCAGCCAACCTTAGCTACCTACAAGCAACAGGTAATACTGAATACAAAGTCGAAGCACGGAGGAAAACATCCGCCTCATGTCAGTTCCTAACGCAGCGTAATTAATTATCACATCTATGAGAGCGAACAACCTTCTTTATCATATAAGTACCCTAATAACGAAGAACGGGAGAAATTTTCTACATGTTGGCAGGGCTACAGTCAGCAGTAAACACAATTTCAGTTTTAAAAGTTTTATAATTCATAGTAGACAATCATTTTTTACAAATATTTTAAATGAATGTAAAGAGCATTTCTGTTGGATTTTTGTACGAAATGTGTTCAATCAAATAAAGTTTGATTGACTGATAATTCCCTTTGGCGTTTCAGCTCTCGAGCTTGTGTTTTTCAGTTGCAGTTTTTAGTTTCATCCAAAAATTTTTGGTGCATTACAGTAAAAAAATAAACCAAAAATATGAAATTCCTTACACAGAGGTTAACTGAATGTTCATTAATCAGTGAATTACTGACAGACATCTAGACAAGACAACCTACAGTTCTCACCTGCAATAACGAGACCTTCCATGCTAAGGAAGTGCTATAATTCAGACTTTCAATTACTCTACAGTGAATTCAAGACGTTTTAACACTTTTAAAATAAATGAGAATTTGTACACTAAATTCACCAAATTAGAGCTGGCTCACACAGCTTCTCTAAGAAGTCACAAGTCAAACATCCGAAACAATTTAATGACAAAAAATACATTTTCTAGATATGAAGTAAAATTGTATTTGTTTTTAAATTCATAATTAGGAAAGTCGAAAACTACAGTGAGAGAGCTTACCTTTAAAGACATCAGCTTGCTGCTCAACAGACTCTCTGACCATTTTCCAGAAGCAGTCTGAAACGGCGAGACTTAAATTCTTTGTGGTCACCTGGTGGGCCTTCAACATGCCATCCCTACTGACATAGGACAACTGAGCAACACACTAATGAATGTCAGCAACACACTAATGAATGCCACAAAACAGTGCATAAACGTACAGTGCCCTCCATAATTATTTGCACCCCCGGTTAAGATGTGTTAAAAGCCTTAAAATAAATTCAGTGTTTATTGCAGAATAATACTGTCACACTGAAAATTATAGGAAAATGTAACCTTCAACTCAAATGAACTGTAAGAAAATGAAAAAAATCCCTGACTAAAAAAATATTTTTCATTAAATCACCTGTTCCACAATTATTGGCACCCTTAACAATTCCCAGGAAATAAATATAACTGAAGCATTTCTGTCATTTCTACAGTAGTTTACAGAGTTTACCAGAGTATGTAGGAACATTTAATTAGTAATTCATCACTTCTTGTTCCCTGGGTATAAATATGACGTGACACAGAGGCCATTTCTCTTATCCACTCTTAAACATGGGAAAAACAAAGGAACAAAGCATACAAGTGAGGCAGATGTGCATCGAACTTCACAGGTCAGGCAGAGGCTACAAGAAAATTGCCGCTCAACTGCAGCTGCCCATATCCACTGTGAGAGGAATAATTAAGAAGTTCAAAACAACTGGAACAGCGGTAAACAAGCCTGGACGAGGACCCATGTTTATTTTGCCACCACGCACAGTGAGGAGGATGTAAGAGAAATCAAAACATCTCCAAAGCTCAGTTTCAGAATTACAACAAATGGTAGCATCCTGGGGTCACAAAGTCTCCAAATCAACCATCAGGCGCTGTCTACACACCAACAAGCTGTTTGGGAGGCATGCACGGAGAAAACCTTTCCTCACTCAAAATCATAAACGCAAACGTCTGGAGTTCGCCAAGCGCTATTGGGGCTTCAACTGGGACCGTGTGATTTGGTGAGATGAGACCAAGATTGAGCTTTTTGGCAACAAACACTAAGTGGGTCTGGCGTGCCACGAAAGACGCGCATGCTGAAAAGCACCTCATACCCACTGTGAAGTATGGGGGTGGGTCAGTGATGCTGTGGGATCCCTCTTTCTGTCTTTTCTGTCCCATCTTGTGAAACATTATAGGAGAAGATTAGGTGCTGTTTTGTTGTCAAAAGGGGGTTGTACAAAGTATTAACACCATCCGTGCTAATAATTGTGACACACATTATTTGATGTCAAATAATTATTTCTTTATGTGGGATTTTTTTCCCCACTGAATAAATGCACTTGTATTCAAGGTTGGATTTTTCTCTTTTTTTCCATTAAGGTCCCATATTATTTAGAAAAAAATATATTAGAAGTTAAAAAACATATCTTAACCAGGGGTGCCAATAATTACGGAGGACACTGTATAAATGCAAAGAAACCCTGCATTGTTTGATTTACCGCAATAATCTGGAGTTCTGGAAGAAGTCCTCCTCATAGTCCTTTATTGAGTCAATGCTCTCACCGCTGCTTCCTATACATTGTGCAGCAGCAGGAGACATTAAGTAATTTTTCAAGGTCATACTAAATTACATGACTACAAAATCAAAACAAGTCAAGGCAAACGAGAATATCTGAAATCAGTGAATTGATGCTGAAAAAGCCATCCACCTAATGTGAATTACCTTTTCCTGTCACAACAGCAAAGTATCCCAGGGCCTTCATGGGAAACAGCTTGCCCTCAACTATCTGTTGGATCTGGAACAAAACGTAGATTTTTGATACCCTGCTCCAACAATCTATGACCATCAGATTACATTAGGATTTGCAACCTGTCGTGAAGGAGCAACACATAGCTTCTATTTATTGACCAAATACAGTGAGGAAAATAAGTATTTGAACACCCTGTGATTTTGCAAGTTTTCCCACTTTGAAACCATGGAGGGGTATGAAATTGTCATCTTGGATAAATGTTCACTGTGAGAGGCAATCTAAAAAAATGGTAATAAAAATGTATGCTTTTTGTAATAATTTGTAGGTTACTGCTGCAAATACGTATTTGAACACGTGTGACAATTATATGGTACAGTAGCCTTTCTTTGCATCCATTATTTCAAAGTGGGAGGACTTGCAAAATTGCAGTGTTCAAATAGTTATTTTCCCTTACTGTATTTCTGTGTTACAGTCAAAGTCGGCAAATATATTTTGAAAAACTTAAAGAGGATCTCACTCTGCTCGGACTGGCCAGGTTCTTCTCGGCCAAATCCACTTTGGTCAACACAAAGATGGTCCTTTTTCCTTGGGGGTCCATTTGACTAACCATATCGGTGACAATGCTCCGTTCTGCATCCACGCTGCCGTCTGTATGGAGAGAGATTACCGTGATGATTTACGGAGCCATTCACTGTTACCTGCTGGCTACTTTAAATTGGAAATGTATGATCATAGCTCACCCTGAATGCAGAGAATGATTGCATTGGGGTTCTGCATGTAGGCCTTGCTAATGCTGAAGATGGTCTCCTTAGTGTCTGATGCCATGCCTGTAGTCACCGTCTGGGTCAGATGTATTAAAGTAAAAAAATTTAGTGACACATTTTAAAATCTTTAATACGTGGTATAGGATATGTGGTATAGAAAATGGTTGGATGAACAGTAAAAGATTTTACTCACACTGATCACACCTGGTAAATCAACAAGGACCATTCTCTGGATTCCTGGGCCTTTGACACTCAAAGATATTGTCTGTTAATTAAATATACAAATCAAATTCTCCATTAATAAACATTTACATGTAAAAATAAAATTGTCTTCAATTCAAATGGAAAACTGATGTACAAACCTCACAGCTGACAGTTTGCCCTTCTTTGACACTCTTCCTCATCCTCAGCTCAATCTCTTGCCTCAGAGCAGCTAGCTGCATAGCATGAGAAAAAAAAAATTCAGTTTATATTTCATCGGGAGGGACAGAAATAAGTTTGTCTTACATCTTCCTCCTTGGTCAGATCAAACTCACGGCCACTGTCCTTAAACAAAGCCACATGGTGTGGGCCTTCACTGAGGGTTACCTGCACAAAGAAAACATACTATGAAACCTATCAAAACTGTGGTCGTATAACAGATTTTATCAAAATATTAGCAAGTGGAGTGATATATGATTAATACATACGGTTGTCCTTTTGTCTATTTACTTCTGTAAAATAAATCAGAATAAACTACATTCATTCTGGTCCCAAGTACCTTAACTGGGGAACGTGTCATCATCTCTCCAGAGCCTCTGGGAAAAATCCTGGCCTGTGCGATCATCTCGAGCACACTTGTCTTCCCAGCACTCTGATCACCAACTACAACCACCTGTAAGGACCGTAACCATGGGAAAAAGAAGGGTAGGAAAAAGGGGTGGAGACCTGGTTAAAATTATGGATTGATTTTGTAATAGTTACAGAATAAATTGCATCAAAATAAATAAATGCAATTGAGAGAACTTATTAGCTTTCCATGTTTTTCTAGTTGGACACAAATCTTTAGACTCACAACTATGAATTTAAACTGCAACTTAAAATTTAACAGCCAATCTTTACTTAGTAAATAGTCATCCAGTTAACCCGGTGTATGCTTCGTACCCTGGGCAAATGGTCCTGTGTGTTGTAGTTGGCATCATAGTCAGACAGGATGTCCAAAACTTCAGAATACAGATCAATAAGAGATTTCTTAAAAAAAAAAAAAGACACGTATTACTTTGACATGCTTTTGTTGTCACAATTGTCCATTGTAAGGTTGGGGAAAGAATGGAGAGTAATTGATAAAGTGCGACCAACCTTAACTTTTCTTTGGTGAATCCCTTTATCGTCTTTTTGTAAAACCACTTTTCTCAACTCCTTGTTCTCTTTCTCCAGTCTCTCCAGCATGCGCTGATACTTGAGCTATGAACGGATGACAGAAAACCTCCAGTGTCAGCAGGACTCTTACATTCACTCACTGGATACATCACTCAGTACTGTGAAGAAAATAAGTAACACCCTGCTATATTGCAAGTTCTCCCACTTAGAAATCATGGAGGGGTCTGAAATTTTCATCGTAGGTGCGTGTCCACTGTGAGAGAGATCTAAAAAGAAAAATCCAGAAATCACAATGTGTGATTTTTTTTTCACAATTTATTTGTGTGCTACAGCTGCAAATATGTACTTGAACACCTGACTATCAGCTAGAATTCTGACCCTCAAAGACCTCTTAGTCCGCCTTTAAAAGTCCACCTCCACTCCTTGTACTATCCTGAATCAGATGCACCTGTATGAGGTCGTTAGCTGCATACCTGTCCACCCCATACAACGAGTAAGATTCAAACTTGTAACATGGCCAAGACCAAAGAGCTGTCCAGAGACACCAGAGACAAAATTGTGCAACTCCACACGGCTGGAAAGGGCTATAGAGAAATTGCCAAGCAGCTTGGTGAAAAAAGGTCCACTGTTGGAACAATCATTAGAAAATGGAAGAAGTTAAACATGACAGTCAGTCTCAATCAGAGTGGAGGCCCATGCAAGATATCACCTCGTGGGGTCTCAATGATCCTTAGAAAGGTGGGGAATCAGCCCAGAACTACACGACAGGACTTGGTCAATGACCTGTAAAGAGCTGGGATCACTGTTTCCAAGGTGACTGTTGGTAATACACTAAGACGTCATGGATTGAAATCATGCATGGCACGGAAGGTTCCCCTGCTTCAACCAGCACACGTCAAGACCCATCTTAAGTTTGCCAATGACCATTTGGATGATACAGAGGAGTCATGGGAGAATGTTTTGTGGTGAGATGAGACCAAAATGGAACTTTTTGGTCATTGTTCCACTAAGCGTGTTTGGAGGAAGACGAATGATGAGTTCCATCCCAAAAACAGCATCCCTACTATGAAGCATGGGGGTGGTAGCATCATGCTTTGGGGGTGTTTTCCTGCACATGGGATGGGATGACTGCACTGTATTAAGGAGAGGATGACCGTGGCCATGTATTGAGATTTTGGGGAACAACCTCTTTCCCTCAGTCAGAGCATTGAAGATGGGTCATGGTTGGGTCTTTCAACATGACAGTGACCCGAAGCACACAACCAGGAAAACCAAGGACTGGCTCTGTAAGAAGCATATCAAGGTTCTGGAGTGGCCAAGCCAGTCTCCAAACCTAAACCCAAGAGAAAATCTTTGGAGGGAGCTGAAAGTCAGTGTTTCTCAGCGATAGCCCAGAAACCTGTCTGATCTAGAGAAGATCTGTGTAGAGGAGTGGGCCAAAATCCCTCCTGCAGTGTGTGCAAACCTGGTGAACAACTACAGGAAACGTTTGACCTCTGTAATTGCAAACAAAGGCTCCTGTATCAAATATTAACATTGTTTTTTTCCAGGTGTTCAAATACTTATTTGCAGCTGTATCACACAAATAAATCATTAAAAAAAACCATACATTGTGATTTCTGGATTTTTCTTTTTTGAATTTCTCTCTCACAGTGGACATGGACCTCTGATGAAAATTTCAGACCCCTCCATGATTTCTAAGTGGGAGAACTTGCAATATAGCATGATGCTTAAATACTTTTCTTAAAAATAGTAAATAGTAAAAAAAAAGTAATTAAGTAAAAAAAAAAAAAAGTACAGTATTTCTGTATTTCAATTCAAGAACTCAAGATTCCTTAAACTATTTTATGGTTTTATTTCTTATTTTGAAGATTTTAACAGCTCACAAAATCTTACTTTCTCCAATAAAATAAAATGTTGCATAAGACGGTCAAAAACATTTTCATATGGAAATGATGTTGGAATTGGCTTTCTAAAAAGTAGTTTCTTTTGTTGATTGAATGGGCACATTGTGGGAATAGTATGTGGTACAGTTGTATGCCATTTTATAACTGTGAATTAGTCAGTCAGTCCAAAGTCAGAATTCCCTTTTTCCATCCAGCACGAGCAAAAAAATAAAATAATGTTCATAATAACAATAACAGTAAGTAATTAGCAATTACAATACTATAAATAAAATTGCTATTTCAGTACCACAGACTATGGATCAAATCTGAAAGAGAGGTCTATGTTTAAATGGAACTCTACCTGGGTACGAAGCAAGTCCTCTTGAAGCTGATCTATCTTTTCTTTATCTGAAGACTAAAAATCAGATTACAGGAAAAATGAAAAAACAAAACAAATTCAGTTAATTGTTCTTTGCTGCAAGACTTCAGGTCATAAATACACAGGCAATAACAATTGAAGTGTAAAGAATAAAAGGTGAATAGGGAAAAACGGCCAGTCAATCTGCTAATGTTCACCTGTGATAATGCAAAAACAGACTTCAAACCTAATTACATAAGCTCTAATATTGATTCAGTGATCACAAAATTGTTCACAGGCAATGTAAGAGTGATTGATCATTCAAATCTCATTCCAGTACATATTTTGGACATGTGCAGCATATTTGTTTATTCATTATCACCAACAACAAAACAGGAGAGACAGCTCACAGGAAAAAAAATAGAATTTGTCAGGAAAAGAAGAGAGACAACTAGAGTGATTGAAAGTCTGTTAAGTCTTGCTGAAATGCACAAACACTTGTTTTTGAAAAGTTAATGAATGAAAAACAATTGTATTTAGAAGTGAGAATCCAGCACTCTTGACTGCACCTCAATCATATTAATCATTGAAGTTTCAAAAAGTAAAGCTCACACCATGCAGAAGCTTTCTGTTCTTTACCACATTCTCCCATACACAAAAATAAGTATAGTTGTTGCACACAGAGACATTTCGGAACAGACGACCTGCCAACATTCTAATCACACAGCAGACTGTAGCCAGACAATCTATAGATGAAGGTGATGGGGAAATGGACATTCATTGGAGGTGATTATCTAATGTGGTAGCATACAACCCCAATTCCAATGACATTGGGACATTGTGTTAAATAAAACAGAATACAATGATTTGCAAATCATGTTCAACCTATATTTATTGAATACACTACAAGGACGAATGTAGCCCTATGGGGGCACAAGCCAGTGCAATCTGGAGGCCGGTCCCAAGCCCGGATAAATGCAGAGGGTTGCATCAGGAAGGGCATCCGGCGTAAAAACTGTGCCAAACAAAAAGGAGAGGAAGACCAAAGAGAAGGTTGATGAATGTGGTGAGGGAAGACATGAGGACAGTTGGGGTTAGAGAGAAAATGCAGGAAATAGTCCAAGATGGAAAAAGACGACACGCTGTGGCAACCCCTAACGGGACAAGCCGAAAGGAAAAGAAGAAGAAACTACAAGGACAAGATATTTAAAATTCAAAACTGATGAACTTTTTTTTAGCAAATAATTATTAACTTGGAATTTTATGGCTGTAACACATTACAAATAGGGTGGGACAGGTGGGTAAAAAAAAAAACAAAAAAAAATTGAGAAATGCTCATCAAACACCTGTTTGGAACATCCCACAGGTTAACAGTTTAATTTGGAACACGTGGGTGTCATGACTGGGTATAAAATGAGCTTCCCTGAATTGCTGTCATTCATAAGAAAACATGGGGCGAGGTTCACCTCTTTGTGAACAAGTGCTTCAGAAAGTAGTCAAACAGTTTAAGGACAATACTCCTCAATGTACGATTGCAAGGAATTTAGCAATTTCATCATCTACAGTCAATATCATTGAAAGGTTCAGAGAATCTGGAGAAATTACTGCATGTAAGAGGCAAGGCCGAAAACCAACGTTGAATGCCCTTGACATTCAATCCCTCAAGCGCCAGTGCATAAAAAACAATGTGTAAAGGATATCACCACATGGGCTGAGGAACACTTCAGACAACCACTATCAGTATTGGAAAATACAATTTGGTGCTACATCTATGAGTGCAAACTTAAAACTTTACTATGCAAAGCAAAAGCCATTTATCAACAACACCCAGAAACACTACTGGGTTTTCTGGGCCCTTGGACTGATGCAAAGTGAATTTTGAATTGTTTTTTGAAATCGTGTGCCCTCGGCCAAAGACGAAAAAGAATCATTCGGACTGTTATGGACGCAAAGTTCAAAAGCCAGCACCTGTGATGGCATGGATGACTTACCCATCTGTGAATGCACCATTAATGCTGAAAGGTACATACAGGTTTTGGAGTAGCATTTTGTCATCCAAGCCATGTCTCTTTCATGAACGCCCCTGCTTATTTCAGCAAGACAATTGCGGGGTGACTTCATAGTTGCAGAGTATGGGTAGAACATTGGGGCTGCCTGTAGTCAAGACCTGTCTCCCATTGAAAATGTGTGGCGCATTATGAAGCGTAAAATATGACAATGGAGACGGTTGCACAGCTAAAGCTGTACATCAAGCAAAAATAGGGGAAAATTACACCTATAAAGCTTCAAAAATGTGTCCTCAGTCAGGAATGCTGCTAAAAGAAAAGGAGATCTAACACAGTGGTAAAGTCCCAGATTTTTTGAATTGTGTTGCAGCCATAAAATTTGAAGTTAATGATTTTTTAGTAAAAACAATAATATTTATCAGTTTGAACATTAAATATCTTGTCTTTGTAGTGTATTAAATTAAATATAGGCTGAATTGCAAATTAAATAAAATGAATGAATTGAAATGATTTCCAAATCATTGTATTCTGTTTTTGTTTAACAACGTTCCAACTTCATTGGAAACTGGGTTATAGATTATATTCACACAAAGGTACAGCAATAAATACATAAATGAGGAATTGTTTGTACAATGTATTTGCTGTAAAAGAAGTCACTTCCAATCCAAATTCTCTCTTTTCACTCCAAATGGGATGTGGGAATAATTTATGGAAACATTTTTACTTTCTATGTCATTTCTGGTGAGGTGACACATATCGTAATATCCTAATTGTGTTACTCGAGAGCAAAAAAAACAAACAAAAATTGGTCAAATGAACGATAGTGTAAAATGTCACACCTGTTAGTAGTATATGGTCACCTGAAAAAGTATTCGAACGACAAGGTCAATGTAGGGTTTCAAGTTAACTGATGGACATGAGGCAAAGTTTCAGCATTCAAGCTTTTATTTCCTGGGATTTACAACGAGATGTGTGAAGCAACTAAGGACAGACCACCTTTTTTTTTTTTAATGCTAATCCAAGACTTTACTGCAGCCTCAACCAGTTCTTGTTTGTTTACAGGAGTTTCTCCCTTCAGTATCCTCTTCAGGAGGTGAAATGCATAATCTATTAGGTTCAGGTCTGGTGACTGACTTGGTCAGTCTAAGACCACCTATTTTTTCTCCCCGATAGTTTGGATGCATTTTTCTAAACACTGATGTGAAAAAAGGTTTTGTGGACTTTAGAATTCATTCTGCTGCTACAATCAAAATTACATCATAAATACAGACTGGTGAGCCCGTTCCAGCAGCAGCCATGCAAGCCCAAAACGGAGATTACCTACACCATGCTTCACAGATGAGTTTGTGTATTTCGGATCATAAACACATCCTTTCTTCTTTGGCCTTTCCATCACTTTGCTAGACGTTAATCTTGGTTTCATCGGTCCATAAAACTTGAAACTTTTATGGGTCCTAATTGGTTTCCATATTGTGGTATGGCCTGTATATTTCTCGAAAACTTCTTCTAACAGTGGGTAGTCATACTTTCATCCCTGCACTGTGGAGGTTGGTAGTGGTGTCGCTTGTTGTCTTTGGGTGTTTTTTCATAGCTCTCACAATGTTTCTGTCATGAACTGCTGTTGATATCCTTGGCTGACCTGCTGCTCAGTACACCAGAAGTTTAAGGACATTCCAAATTGTGAGAGTGGCTATGCCCAATTTTGTGCAATAGCTACGTTCGATTTTCCCTCTTCCCTCAGCTTCAAAATGTTTTGCGTTTCTCCCAAATGTTTTGTTTAACAGCAAATGTCGTTTTCACAGGTGAAATCCAAATCCAAAAAAGTACTTCTCTCTCTTTAAGCAAGCAATCTAAAATGTAACGTCTGAGCAACTAGAAACACCCATCAGTCACATGAAGTCAGTCTCTTGAAAAGTAGGTGGCTTCAAACAAATGGTGCTCTGTTCTCAGTTGTTTCGGATATCTAGATGTAAATACAATGCAATAAAAGATGGAATTCTGAACTTCTCTCTCATGTTCATCCTTTTATCTCAAATCCAAATGTCTTCACTATACAACAAAACCAAATTGATTTACCTTGCCATTCCAATACTTAATGGTGGAGAATGATTTCAAGTACAAGGTACAAGATCAGATTGCCGTGAACCCTTAGAGTGGGATTCTTTTGGGGGACCTTCACCTTGTGTGTGTGATGAGGGGGACTGGGGTTCGGAGGCGGACTGGGAGCAGGCTCTGGCGGTGGGGGACGCGCATAATTGGCTGCAGCTGCCCGCCGGACCTCCTCCTCATGCCGCTGGATCTGCTGCTGAATAAGAATGAGCTCGCCGAGCAGACCCTGCTGGGGTACGCTATAGTGAGAGACAGGCAGGAGCAGCAACACAAACAGCAACCAGCCCACAAGGCCATAGCTGTTTCTCCAACACAGGGCTGACATATTCTGCAGCGCATCAGTCACTCGCACTGCTTCTGCTGAAGCTTGTGAATTATCCTCAGTCAAGGACTCAGATCTGGGAATCCCTCACCAGTGCAACAAAACAAAGTCTGAGGCCAAATTTTGAGAAACTGAGTCGAAGAGGAGACTAATACCAAAATCACCATCTCTCAGCAAGTGTCATCACTCCGTTTTCCTTATCACCCATCAAGACAAATAAATCTACAACACTTTCAATTGTTGTCAAGAATGTAGAATACAAAAGATACTGCAAATTATGTAGTTGTAAAACTATTACAGTCTAAATAAATAAATAAAAGATTGTTGGCAGCTCTCAACACTGAAGTATAGTGATACTGCTGAAGATGAAAATAACTCAGCAAGTGGAGGGCATTCCTCTTTGAAGAGTGAAATACATGAAACATGTGATTTCACTCCATCTCAACATGACAAAATATTTGTCCAACATTAAGTATTACAAATACAACTCATAAGTTTTTAATCTCACCATGATATGGATAAGTCTTGCAGAACACCTCTCATTAACTTTTTGGGAGAATGAGAAGCTTCCAACTTTGCGAGACTGTGCTCCAGTCCACAAAGCAAGGACCATCTAAGTATGGTTGGTGAAGAATCCAATCGGATATATTCGGATGAACTGAAAGACCAAGTCAGACCATCTCATCCAACATCAGTGACCTGAAAATCTTATTTAAAAACTTTCTAAAATCATGGATGCTTACAACATCATACCTTGGAGTGCACCAATAATTATCCACGTACTGAATGTTGAGGTGTATGCCATTTCATGAATCATGTCGGATAATTGAAGATGATAAAAAAAGCATGTCACTTTCACAATGGAAAATTCTACAATAGCTCACTTTCAAATTACACACACAAAACAAATACAAAAAAAGGAACAAAGGAAAAAAAAACATTACAGGTAGGATGAAGAAAAGATGACTTAATACAAAAAAAAGAACAAAGGAGGAAAAAACATAATTGGAATGAAGAAAAGATGACCTGACACATGATGGAACAACTCAGCAGTGTGCATAAACAAATACTGCCACGCAGTGCGTACAACTATATGGGGTCCTCTGTTAACAGCGGCGACATTATCTGATTTTGTGCACAAGTTGAAACAAAACGTAGTCTACCACTAACCCACAACAATTAAGTGGCAAAGTGATAATTCCAATAAATGTTGGCGTAAAGATACCATCAGGGTGCAGAGATAAATTACTATGGAACAAAGCATGTATTTTTTGTGCAAGCGTAACAATGCATTTTTTCTCCGCTGAGGAAAACGGTTTATTGCGAGCAGTCGTAATTTTGAAACCTCGACTGTCTTAACCCGACAGATCTACTGTATGCTCTGAAAAGGAATATCTTTTGAGATACTTGGCACAGGAACCTTTTTTTAACTTAAAAAAAAATTGGCTAGTGCAGTTCCGTTTCTGTTATGACAAAAAATTGTGTACTTGTCATTTTACTTACGATTTATCTTTTGTACATTAAATTATTGTCCACATAATACCTGCTAAAGCCCTCAAATCAAAGTAATGACTTAGGGGAAGTACACGCATACTGAAAATTGGGCACAGTTTGAGCCCTCCCCTACCATCATATATTCTAATTGAGCATAGGCCCACTCCTCAGAGGACTCAAAGATTAACCTGAGCGATTATCCTGAGGTTTTGGGTAATTTAAGAGAGATTTTTCATATCCAATCTGCTGAGTAAATAATGACTTTAGACAACTGTAACTGTTAAACAGGTTCAACAGAGTGAATCCTCAGGATGTGATAAACGCGGAGTTTGATCAAGCAACCTTCTCTGTGTTCGTGACATGAAATAGAACAATAACTACCCACGAAGCAACCTGAACCTTGTGATGTTTATGGACACAACCAGAGGTGGAATGGTTGTATTTAACATTTATTTGTCTCTCCCTAGTCTTTCACCACATTCACAAATGAAATGAGTTTGCAACCATAATGTCTAAATGCCCACACTGTATCTCAAAAAGAAATATCTGGTTTGGGGGGAGAGACTTGCGATATAGGTGGAAATATAATTGTGTGTTTTTGGTCATCTCAAGTACTGTACACTGGTAAGCACAAACACGTCATGTGCGCAGTTTCAATACGCTAAGATGCTAAACATCAGTGTGTACCCCGCCTAATTAATTAATTATTTCTCTAGAATCAGCAGAAATAATTTGTATGCATAATTTTACATCCACACTAAAGTCTAAAAGCTCATTGCAGAACAGTCATCCATATTTACATGCTAAACAAAATTTTATTTTAAGAATAGTTTGGGTGAGCATGAAGAGTCAAGTAGCAGGAAGCAGATCTGTGATGGTGGGGTTTGGTAAACCTACCTTTTTGTACTGCCTGTCATCTTGTGAGGCTGCTGAAGAAGCGTCTGTGGCTTTTAATGGTGGCTCACCTGAAGTTTCTAACAGAAACAACAGCATTAGATGTATCTTGGAAAACCTTTGCGCATGACGCATACAATCCTAAGGTGACAATGCCCATTGGTAAATGTCAGATGCTTGAAAAATGTATGCACTCATTTTCCGGACATGCAGGAGTCCATCCCAACTGACTGTGGGCAAGCCAATTGTACGGCACATATAAACAATGATTCGCATTCCCAACTATGGGCACTCTAGCATGTTTAATGAACCTACGATGCATGTTTTGGGGATGTGGGAGGTAACCGGAATACCTAGAGAAAACCCACACAGGCACGGGGAGAATATGCAAACCCCACATAGGTGAGGCCGGATTTGAACCTGAGTCCTCAAGACTGTGAGGAAGATGTGCTAAGACCGGGCCGCCCCTGATGAATAGCATGCAATATAATTCATAAATATTTATAAGTGTATTTGTGTGACTGCATCTGATGAGACCTAATCTTCAATATAAAAATTGTGCACACTGTCTGTGATTTTCTTCTTTAACTACACTATATTAGTGTGGTAGTATGGTGTAGAACGGTAATGAATGATACCAAGAGCTGCTCCAAATTATTTGGCTAAGGGATTTCACTTTGAGAAGGGCTCAGGATTAGTAGAAGCTCCCAGTATGATGAAGTGTTAGTCTTACAAACTACGAATGCAGCAGAAATCAAATTATTTATATTATTAGTCGTAAAAATATATTTTCACAATGTTTAAAGTAGTATCAAAACATTTAAACTCTTGGAAGTAGGAACAGAGGTTTAACATTCTATGGCTATATTTGGAAACGAATGCCTGAAACAATGTAAATCATAAATCAATGCTGCTAATGCCATCCATACAGGTAAATCAAATAATCTTGCCAAGAGAGAACTATACCAGATTCTTTTTGTATTTTTAGTGATTCACAACAAAGGTGTTGTCAACTGACATTTCGGTCTTTCTATATCTGGAAATAATGATGTCACCTCAGGGGAGTAAAAAAAAAAAGTCTATTTTCCAAACATCTGCGAATAAACTAAAATCATTGTGAAATTGTGCCATATAAAAAAAAGAACAGGGGATAGAGCAAGGGTGGAAGTCAAAGGAGGCATAAACACACTAGTTAAAGGTTTAAAAAAGGATGAGGAAAAAAATAAGCGGAAAACGTCATTGGTTTGCAATAGAAGAGACTTGAACTGGATTGATGAAAGCCATCCTGTTCTATGAGAATGTTATTAGAATGTGCGTCAAATAGCTGGTTCCAAGCAAATTCAAAGAAATTCTTCTGACTAACATTTAAATTAAACAGTTACATTAAGACTCACGTGAAAAAAAGAAATTACACTAAATTCGGAACCTGCATTGACTACTGACAGAAGCAAAACGGAAGCTAACATCTAAACATGGGAAAGACTCCCAAGTGGATGGCTTACCAAACCACACCAAGATGCTCATACTATTTAAAAAAAAACAACGCTGAAATAGGGAGATGGGCAGCACTAATAGGATTGGTGTACACACCTAGCAACAGAAGCAGACCAGAAGCTCCTTTGACTTCACTACCCAAACTCACACCTGCGAATAATGTGGAGGAGGAGAGGGGCAAGGGAGGAGGAGAAAGGAGGAACAACAAGAAAAAATAATCATGAAAGACAGAAGCAGAGGGATGATGGTCAATGCAGGGCCACATAAGAATGATGTGCAAAACAAACCAAAACATGATTCAACAATTATTAAGTTATGCAATGCATATTTAAATAACGTCATATTTAATTTATATTTAACTCTGCATAAAAGTGATGTTAACAAGCCGGACTATGAATGAATGGATAAAAAAACAAAAATAATCTGGGGTGCACTGGGTGTTGTGGGCAGCCAAATGACCCCCCCCCCCCACCCCCCTTTTGCAATTCATTCAAACAAGGAGAAAGTACTTTGACCGGTTTTGCCAAATGCAGAGGAAGGTTGCGCATATACCCGATTGTTTTGTTAGTTGTTCTAAGAGGTGGAATGTTTAAAGTGCCCCGAAACATGCAACAACGACAAAAACATTTGAAATTCAACACACCACAGAAAATAGGATGTTAACAAGCCAGACAATGAATGAATGGATAAGAAGAGAACATAATCTGTGGTGCAGACTGCCGGATGATTCCATCCCCCCAAAAGCGACACCAGTGACTGATGCGTCACTCTGACAATGCAAGTGGCTGACGGACCATCACCATCTATTCTAACTGCTGGACAGCAGAGACATGTAAGCCCAAATGCCTTGCACTTCAAGGAACTTGTATTTTTCCCAAATTGTGGCTATAATTTGAGGGCAAACTGCATGGTATACTGGTAGAACTGGGCCCATTATGAATGAGGAAGTGGCCATTGCAAGGAATTGTGTTTATCATGGGTAAATACCTCCTAGCCAATGGGATGCCAGGAAGGTGCTCCTGCGATAGCCAGTGGGAGAGCAGCTCTAACGCGCCACACAAACCAAGATACAGGATGTTTATGTTCGGTGGAATTTGGAGGCTGAGAATCCAGCGCCTATTTTTTCCTTTCGTATCCAGAATTTTCCTCCGTAACCAGAGACAATATTTTTCCGAGGCGTTTTGTAAGTTTAATTTTTCTTTACTAGAGATGTTCGTAAATAGAGGTACCACGGTATTTTCATGTACTTCCAATTTCCAAAATCATGCATGTTAAGTTCATTGAATACTAAATTGTGAATGTGAGTCTGAATGCTTGTTTCTTTCAAGCACCATAGAAAATGGATTTATTAATATTATGGTAAACAGAGTGCACTTCCCACAGTCCCCAAAGCGTTTTACAGCTCCTCACAACCACCCATTTACGCACACATTCATACACTAAGGGGCAGCTGCTGTCTTCCAAGACGCTGCCAGGCCCAGTGGGAGCAATTTAGGGTTAATCTTGTGTGCAGGGAAACTTCGACAGCGGACAAAAGGAGCTGGGAAATAACCTCCTCTACCAACAGCCACAGCCATTAAATTACATTAAATTAGTGGCTATCTAAACGTAACAGCAGTTAACTAAGTGGAAACACCCTCTTAATAGGTCATTCAAGTTGTTTTAAAATAATTTGTCCAACTTAATTTTGCACAAAGTGAATGTTAACATTTTACTTAAAAGCATTACCTCAACAGTAAAAGGTTTTATGATGGTTGCAATTTGAGCTATGAGCAAATTACATCTGTGTTCTGATTTAACATTAAGGGTTACTAACTGTACACTGCTTCCACACACTTCCTGAACTGCAAGATAAAGCCAACACAAAGCAAAGAAGTACAAAGCAGGTTATACCCTCTGTTTTAGCTAAGAGGACTTCACATTTCATTTTAATGTCTGAGAGTCTGGTCATTTGAAATTGAGGGTGTTATGTAGAGAAAGAGAAATTCTGGAAGGAACTAGATGAAGTAGTTCTGAGCATCCCAGACAGCGAGAGAGTTGTGATTGGTGCAGATTGTAATGGACATATTGGTAAAGGAAACAGGGGCGATGAAGAAGTGATGGGTAAGTACGGCATCCAGGAAAGGAACTTTGAAGGGCAGATGGTGGTGGACTTTGCAAAAAAGATGGAGATGGCTGTAGTGAACACTTATTTCCAGAAGAGGGAGGAGCATATAGTATAGATGCCTGAAGAATGGAGGAAAAGTGTTCTAGTTCCCATTTTTAAGAACAAAGGGGATGTTCAGAGGTGTGGGAACTATAGAGGAATAAAGTTGATGAGCCACACAATGAAGTTATGGGAAAGAGTAGTGGAGGCTAGACTCAGGACAGAAGTAAGTATCTGCGAGCAACAGTATGGTTTCATGCCTAGAAAGAGTACCACAGATGCATTATTTGCCTTGAGGATGCTCGTGGAAAAGTACAGAGAAGGTCAGAAGGAGCTACATTGTGTCTTTGTGGATCTAGAGAAAGCCTATGACAGAGTACCAAGAGAGGAACTGTGGTACTGCATGCGTAAGTCTGGTGTGGCAGAGAAGTATGTTAAAATAGTACAGGACATGTATGATGGCAGCAGAACAATGGTGAGGTGTGCCTTCGGTGTGACAGAGGAATTTAAGGTGGAGGTGGGACTGCATCAGGGATCAGCTCTGAGCCCCTTCCTGTTTGCAGTGGTAATGGATAGGCTGACAGATGAGGTTAGACTGGAATCCCCTTGGACCATGATGTTCGCAGATGATATTGTCATATGCAGTGAAAGCAGGGAGCATGCAGAGGAACAATTGGAAAGATGGAGACATGCACTGGAAAGGAGAGGAATGAAGATTAGCAGAAGTAAAACAGAATATATGTGCGTGAATGAGAAAAGTAGAGGGGGAAGAGTGAGGCTACAGGGAGAAGAGATAGCGAGGGTGGACGACTTCAAATACTTGGGGTCAACAATACAGAGCAATGGAGAGTGTGGTCAGGAAGTGAAGAAACGGGTCCAAGCAGGTTGGCGAAAGGTGTCTGGTGTGTTATGTGACAGAAGAGTCTCTGCTAGGATGAAGGGCAAAGTTTACAAAACAGTGGTGAGGCCGGCCATGATGTACGGATTAGAGACGGTGGCACTGAAGAAACAACAGGAAGCTGAACTGGAGGTGGCAGAAATGAAGATGTTGAGGTTCTCGCTCGGAGTGACCAGGTTGGATAGGATTAGAAATGAGCTCATTCGAGGGACAGCCAAAGCTGGATGTTTTGGAGACAAGATTCGAGAGAGCAGACTTCGATGGTTTGGACATGTTCAGAGGCGAGAGAGTGAGTATATTGGTAGAAGGATGCTGAGGATGGAGCTCCCAGGCAAAAGAGCGAGAGGAAGACCAAAGAGAAGGTTTATGGATGTGGTGAGGGAAGACATGAGGGCAGTTGGGGTTAGAGAGGAAGATGCAGGAGATAGGCTAAGATGGCAAAAGATGACACGCTGTGGCGACCCCTAACGGGACAAGCCGAAAGGAAAAGAAGAAGAAGAAGAAGAAGAGTCTGGTCAGAGTGTCCTCTATATTGTAACTTCAAAAACTACACAAGCAATCATACACAATCAGCTCTATGATGCTGGTTGGATTCCAAGTTGTTCTCACTTCAAGCTATGTTTCCCTATAAGAACAAAAGTGTTCTATTTGAAGTGCAAAGTCTGACAGGATTTGTTGAAGTCTCATGTGACATCATGCATTATGGCTATTCAATCTATGAATTTAGTTTGACCTTTAAAAGGTCCACTGTCATGAACTGCATGATTATTATGGAGTGTTATTGATGAAAAAACGGCAGCCAGTATGGATCCACCGTTTTTTCACGACAAAACATGATTTTGACGTAAATGGCTTTTTGTAACTCCCGCCATGAAAATCCTTTCGAGGGATTTGTTTTTGAGAAAGTGACATACAGGGCAGTAGCGCACTCAAGCGGTCTCGTCTGTTTATACTAGTTTTACCCTCTGGAAGGTACCTCGTTGTTCCTTCGTGTTAGCCAAAATGCTGGCTCGTTGTATTGCTGGATATTGCTCGAACACTCGGGAGGATGGATTTGCTCTTCATACTTTTCCAAAATATGCGTTTTGTCGTGAAAAATGTATTTCACAGGTGCAAAGGACAAGAGCTTTGTGGGTTCCAAATGACAGGTATGTGTGTATATAGCTACTAAAAAAATCTATATAGTTGGGGGGGGGGGGGTAATCCGTAAACCAGGGGTGCTAAATGTGTCGATGTGCCACCTCGGCCGGAGCCGTGATCGACGGACGCGACGCTGCCTGGGTGGCTTATTGCGGCGCCTGGCTGCGTTGGCTCATCTCCGCTGCGCAGAGGTGGATCGGACGGGGGGGTGGTTTGGCCGCGACGTCCTCATCGCTCACGGGCGGCGTTGCTTTTATCACCGCTGTGCGGAGGTGGATCGAATGGGGAGGCGGTTTGGCCGCAGCGTCGTCTCCGCTCGTGGACAGTGTTGTTTTTCTTCACCGCCTTGCGGAGGTGGAACGGGCAGGGACGTGGTTTGGGCGCATGCGGTTTGGACGTGATCCACATATCATCTAAATATGGCTCGAAACAATAGGGTAATATTACCCCGGTAACTTCACTCAGTTGTGATATGTTCTCTTTTTCGAAAAGAGCTTCCGTGTTAGAAGGGGTGTGTTCATCTCCCATAGTAGGTGGCACAGCGTGATTTCAATGGCGAATGTCCCAGTGTGACGTCACGGACAGAAGATGTAGCCAATATGGCAACCACTTAGATGTCGAATGAGACTTCCGCAACTTTGCGCATCGATGACGCGCTCGCCGCTCATATATATTTTTTCGTAAAGACATTGAAGTGAATAATCTTATATGTATTTTTCTTTACAATATCTATTTTAGAATGTTTATAGAGATGACACTTGACCTCTATGGAAAAGGCACGTTTGAGGCTCCGTTTACTCACCAGAAGACACAAGACTTTTAATGAAAGTGAAGTTCTCTCCTATCTTGTCAAAGTCCGGCAGTAGTTTGGCTATTTCCTCCATCTCTGGTAGAGCTTTGGCCAACTTATCTGTGGACAAAAACTTTGACATTTAAGAAAGTAATTCAACAAAATAAACATTTTACTGTCACACTGTAAAATGAAATTTGTTTTTGTCTTATTTTCAGGCACAACAATGAAAACACTTACCAAAATCTATTTGTTCACTGAGTTCCCACACAAAGTCAGGAATGACCCAGTTGTATTCACTAAAATCAGGCAGCATATCCTTCCACTCGTCATAGGTCTGCATATAAATTGAAAAAGGTGAGCAAGCTTTATACAAACAAAACAGAACAATAGGAATATTGGTTTCTATGATGAGCCTTTTGGGGGGGGCAGGTTATACAGTAAGTCAGCACTTTTTGATCGGTATGCCGTGAACAAACCCTTTTACTTCCAATCGAATACCAACAGGGCAGCCTTGAGTTTTGTCTGGTATCGATATCAGGCCATTATCCACTACCATCCATACTTATTTTGCAGTCTGGAAAGTTACGTGCTTTTTGCTGGATGATTTTCTCCATCTTCCTCCATAACTTCACATTCGATTCAGGCTCTCTGAACTGCCGGGCTGCTTTGCGGTTTCACTACTTCTTTGGCAGCAGTGATTTCTTTAAAAAGCGACTGTGAAACTAGCCTTTTTAGTCAACATTTTCTGTCTTCGTTGAAGTTACTCAAAGGTAACGGTTGCTGAAGTTTGGTGCAGTAGCAACAAATGAGCTACGCTAACGATGGCAAACTGCCGCGAACAGGTCAAAAATCTCACATTAGTGGCAGATATAACCGTAATATATACTAATGTGTAACAATAGACATTGGATATCATAACGGAATGTTAATGTACAGCCTTTTCACCAACCTTAGGTACCTGGATACGACTATACAATGTGATTTTATTTTTATTTTGTGTCTATAGTAAATATAATGTGCTTTTGCCTTTTCGAAGATATTTTGGGAAAATTTTGCATATTATTCACGTGAAATTATGGTAAGTCTTCAAAATACTTTCAAACATTTTTCAATGCAGATCTTTACAGGAGTGATGTTTTGGGACTGTCACTGGTAACTACAGGTAACGAGTAGAGGATTGAGGAGCCTCTTAAAAAGTTAAAAGGTCTGTGAGAGCCAGAATTGAGAGCCGGATTTCTGGCTTGACTGACTACTTTTTTTTTTTTTTTTTTCACCATTATTTGCTCATAATCTCCTTTAAAAAAAAAATTAATACAAGCAGAGTTTCCGGATTTTTTTCTGTCATTGGCAAGGTATACCTATGATGAAAATTACAGGCCCCGTCTTTTTAGGTGGGATAATTTGCACAATTAACTAAATATTGCCCTACTGTTTGTTTGTGTTAATGCGACGCAGCCTCACGTTTAGTTTTATCACTGCAGCATTATGCAGATTTACAGTATTCAATCTCCCTCGTGACCATTGGCACATTCCCAGCTTGTAGAACGTACTAAAAGCGAGAGAGTTCAGGTGCCCAGATAACACGTTCACTCCCGGTGCAAGATAATAAATAGTTCAGAGGTAACAAAATCTGCACTGGGGGATAAACATTCATAAGATTGATCAATATTCACACTACATCTATTTATGGCATTAGGGGACTAACTAAATGAATTAAGTATTTTCACAACGAAACTACAGTGCTAGCCAAGTTGGGAAATCATTTGACAGCAGGCCGACACGGTTGCTGTCATTGTAAACATGGTGTCTCGCTTTTTCCCAGTGTGTCTAGCACCACTGTGAAGTTGATAAAATGCTATTATACCAGTTGATCCCTTAAACCCATAAATAGCTGTAATCATGTGAATGTTAATACAGTTTATGTCTGTTTGTCGGCCTTCAGCATCTTTTATTGTCTTTTACATTAGATATTAGAAATTAGAATTAGAAAAACAAACTAGGAGCGGATAAACCAATAACCTTAAATGTGAAGATATAACTCTATAGGAAGTCATGGGTTCCCATTATATATATAGGAAGAAGGATTTTCCTTATATATGGAGTAAAATTTGGGGGTGCATATTATACGTACTTGAGATTGTATTATACATGAGAAATTGCAGTAGTTTTCTTGGATGCACAGATTAGCTTCATTTCACATTGTAGGGGTGTGTAGGTTGTTTTGGACTTGCAGATATGTCCAGGTGCCAAATACACACAGCATAGTGGATGAACCAATACCTTCATAAAATTCGTGGTAATGAAATTAAAATGACTGAGTTACCCCTAGATTAGCATGTCAAAATGACGTATAAACTGAGCAGGAATACTTGATCCATGATCAAATTTCAACAAAACCATATCGGAAAGATGGGCTTAAGACAAACAGGGGCTGTTTAAACCGTTCAAAATAGTGAAAAAACATGTTGCCTTTAAATCATAACCATGCACCAGAGAGGTAGTACAGACTACTGATGGTTACCATACAGGCAAAGACACAATAAATACCTTCTTAGCGGTGTATCCTCCACCAACTGCGCTGCCGAGAAGAATGTATCGCAGTTTCAGCAGCCTCGTAGCGAGACGGGCTACCCAGAAGTGGCGCTTCTGCTGGTAGCGGCGGCCCCCTGACCCTGGATGAGGCTTTGGTGGCCGCATTGGCAACCGTGACATCGAGGTGAAATAGCGGGCCGCTGTGTGATGTGGTGGGCGCTGAGAGCTGGTGTTTCCATAACGGTGGTGGATGGCCCGGTACAGAGGGTGTAACTTCTGAAGTGGTATACGAAATCTTACCCCCGTCCTCGTGGGTACCAGATTCCTGCATGCCATGCTATAACATACCAGAACAATATTTCATTATTCAAAGCCAGCATTTAAACATGAAAAGTACAGGAGTAAGGTTTGGACTAGGGTTGCATGGTATACCAGTTTAGACCTAGAAAAAGTAATACAACACCCCTTCATCAAAAATGAACCATTATTAGAAATTACAACGATCTGATCGTCATCAGCCAATAATTAGTATTTTATGCTGATTATGTCATAATTCACCAATCTGATCAATGACATCATTGATTGACTTCAAAAGGCATTTACTCCGTGCTATCATCGTGTATGATCGAATCTAAAAACCAGTTTATTTTTAGTTGTATCGCGTTTTGTTATGTATTACTGTAATTACCTGATGGGCAATTACTTTTTTTTAATCTTGTCAACGAAAAATGAGATATAACGCAAAAGCAATTTTAATTAAAATCAGAACCCTCTTTATTTGCTAAGTATGTCAAAAAAAGGAATTTGTCAACAGTAATTGGAGGCACTCTGATGCATCCATCCATTCTCTTCCACTTATCCAAGGTCGGGTCACGGGGGGCAGTGACTTTAACAAGGAAGCCCAGCCATCCCCCTCAACAGCTAACACCCCCTGCTCTTCCAAAGGGATTACGATCTCATCCCCGACCTGGAGCGCGCACTCCACCCTTTTCAACTGAGGACCATGGTCTCATATTTAGAGGTCCTGACTCTCATCCCAGCCACTTCACACTGAGCAGCAAACCGCTCCGAACTTATGTGCTGTTCCCCGGTCAGGACGAAAACTCCTCCTGAATCTGAGATTTGACTTCACCATGGATCCTTCTCTACAGCACCCCTGAATAGACCTTGCCAGGGAGGCTGACGAGTGTGATCCACCTATAGTTAGAACACACCCTTCGATCCCCCTTCTTGACTTTGTGGCGCTGCTCTCGTATGGCAGTCATCAATTTTGACAAAAAATACTTTTGAGACATAAAAACACATTACGGAGAGTCACTTAGCAATGACAGGTTACCGGTAATGTAATGAAAATTAAGACATCATCTAAATGGTTCAACACAAAGCTGATCAGACACCTGAAGAATGTACTGTACAAAATAAGCAGCATGCTCTTTTGAGCAAAAGTTAAGCAAATGGGCGCTGACGCAAACCACTCTGGACAACACCTGTTTATATAGCTGGGAAAATGAAAACAATTGGCATGTAATTAACAGTATGTTAATATAATTTAATTAGATTAAAACAACAACGACAATAAATTTGAATCCATTATTTCTTTCTCAAGTACTGTTGGCTTGACGTGACTGTGACCAATCCTTGAAACAAACCTAGAGGTCATTTGACAAAGTAAGCTTCAGACATATGACTCGATGCACTTCTGTGCTTTCCTGAGATTAAATTACACTTTTCTACAGAGGCAATTAATGAACACATTTACATTTTGAGGCCTCAAAAAAGTTATTAACTAAGTTACAAATCTCAGCAGCTGCAATAGATTTTTTCACATTCACAATGGCCTAATATTATGTAGAACTAATAACAATACAAAAATTTGAGGCAGCATGGTGGACGACTGGTTAGTGTCTGCCTCACACTTCTGAAGATCATGGTTCAAATCCCAGCCCTGCCTGTTTGGAGTTTTCATGTTTTCTCTATGCCTGCATGGGTTTCCTCCTATATCCCCAAAACATGCATGGTAAGTAAATTGGAGAGCCTACGTTGCCATTTAGTGTGAATGGCTGTTTGTTTCTATGTGCCCTGCGATTGGCTGGCAACCAGTTCACGGTGTACCCTGCCTCCTGCTCACAGATAATTGGGAAAGGCATCAGCACTCCGGTGACCCTTGTGAGGATACGCGGCTAAGAATATGGATGGATCAAAAAATAATTTGAAGCCTGGCGTTTTGTCAATGATACCACAACTTTTACCCTTGTTTTAACTTTTTTCTGTGGGATCGTAGATCAGAATCGGTATCAAGACTTTCTATGGGTATTGCATCACAGTCATAATATTGGTATTGTTGCAACATTTGTCTAGGACATCATTACTCGTGCTAGTGAATGAGACAGCATTCCCAAAGGTGTGACCGGTACTGAATGTCTACCAAATGGTTCAAAGTATAAATTTCATGATCGAAAGGAGTAACCACATTTCATTATGGTAATGTAGTATAATTCGAGGAAAGTATACGATGACGTAATCAATTTCTTCTCTGGGGATTAATAAAGACGATGGTACGCTGACGATGCTAACGTCAAAAACCACCCTGACAGGGCCAGGTCATGTTTACTGGCAAAATAATCAACAGTATATGCTTTGTAAGTAATGTACACTTACTCAGTTACGTTTACAGATAAATCCACTTATAAGCAGTTAACGTGGCTCTTTTAAAAGGAAAATTTAGATAGGCTAGTGCCCCGTGCGTTGCACTTTATTGTAGACGTCTATCTGATGTTTCGACGACTATTGCTCATTTCTTTATTAAATAAGAACTTACCATGCGCCGCTGCTGCCAACACGCAACATGGTGCTGTTGTTGACAAAAAGATGACACAGATGCATTTAAAAGTCATACACTGACTATTCACCAATTCATCTTTCTACAAGATACACACTCCCCTCTCCCGTTAGCTAAAGGACACTGGTTAGAATGACAGCCAACTTCCGGTATCCCGGTCCTACCAAATAAATCAGCCCTGACGGAACATATACCCGCATAATTTTCTCAATGTATCCTACGTACCTAAAATAGTGTACAGTTCTTTACGAAAAATCGAGAGGAATCCCAATTGAAGAAATTGAAAAAAATGGTAAAATGCAATTTTACAATTAATTTCAAACCCTCCTTTATATAAATTCAATGAACATAAATTGTGAAAGATTTTGCCCTCTTCCTGATTGATTTTTTGTCACAAATGATTGCCATCGTCAAATCGTGTTGTAAATATCATTTTTGAATGGCTTTTATTAAGAGAGCCAAAAATCAAAAGCTGCATGTTCACGTGTGGAAAAACTGACTGCATCTTCAACCTTTATAACTGGGTGGGCTGACGTCAGGAGCAACAACTGCAATCGAGCATTCGCGATCATTTGCACTGAGTCACTTAGAGCACTGTGGAGGAATTTTGACCCACTCATCTTTGGAGAGTTGTTGCAATTCAGCCACATTTGAGGTTGTTTGATCATAAACCACCTTTTTAAGGTCATGCAACAGTAGCTCAATAGGATTCAGGTCAGGACTTTGACTACGCCACTCCAAAGTCTTCGTTGTGTTTTTCTTAAGCCATTTAGAGGTGGCCTGGATGGTGTGATTTGGATTACAGTATTGCCTTTCTGCAGAACCCAAGTTCATTTTAGCCCGGAGTCATGAATAGATGGCCGAACATGCTTCTACAGGATTTTTCAGTAGACACCAGAATTCCTGGTTCCATTTATCACAGCAAGTCTTCCAGATCATGAAGCAACAAAACCGGTCATCACACAACCTCCACGATAGTTTACTCTTGGCAGTGTCGTTTCTGAAGTGGGGTGCTACTTTTACACCAGACGTAATGGACGCATACCTTTCAAAAGTTTTACATTTTGTTGTGTCAAAGCAGTCTGTATTTTCATAAATGTCCTGGGGATCATCAAGAGGTCTTCTGGCAAAATTGAGACAAACACTTAAAGGGCCACTGTCATGAAATGCATGATTTTTAATATGTTATGAAAAAAAAAAAAAAAAACAGCAGCTGACATGCACCCATGCGTTTTTTTTTTCCCCACCACAAAACATGATTTTGACGTATACAGCTTTTTGTACTCCCACCATGAAAATCCTCTCAAAAAATTTGTTTTCGAGAAGAAGCAGGAAGTGACATGTATGGCAGAACCGCCCTCAAGTGGACTCGTTTGTTTCTATTAGTTTTACCTCTGGGAAGGTAGCTCGTTGTTCCTTTGTGTTAGCCAAAATGCCGGCTCGTTGCATTGCTGGACATTGCTTGAACACTCAGGAGGATGGATTTACCCTTCTTAAGTTTGCAAGAGATCCGGTTCGTCGTGAAAAATGGATTGCACGGGTGCAAACGACGAGAGCTTCATGGGTTCCAAATGACAAGGTGTGTATACAGGTACTAAAAAAAATAGTTTGGGGCGGACCACGTAATTGGTCTCTCATAACGTAACAACATCCGCGTACGTTTGACAGGCGTGCTAAATGTGTCGGCGGTGAAGGCTGATGCGTCACCTCGCCAGCGCGTTGGGCTCGTGGACGGCAGCGGCTCTGAACAGTGCTGCCGACAATGCTACACTCAGTCACATGCGACGACAACGCCGTAAAGCGGCCCGGTTCGGCGGTAATGTTCATAGCGGACGGCGGCGGCTATAAACTATGCCATAAAGGGTGGCTTGTTGCGGCGCCGGCCCGCGATGGCTCATTTCCACTGTGGAAGTGGATCGGACGAGGAGGTGGTTTGGCCGTGATCGCATATCTGAATATGGCTGGAAACAATAGGGTAATATTGCCCTGGTAACTTCACTCGGTTGTGTTATGTTCTCTTCTTCGAAAAGAGCTCCCGTGTCAGAAGGGGCGTGTTCGTCTCCATAGTGGGGTCCACCTCGTGTTTTCAATGGCGAATGTCCGGGGTGATGTCACAGATAGGGGACACAGCCAATATGGCGACCACTTGGATGTCGTCGAATGACACTTGTGCAACTTTGCGCATGGATGACGCGCTCTCCGCTCATATTTTTCGTAAAGACATTGAAGTGAATAATGTTATGTATTTTTCATTACAATATCTATTTTAGAATGTTTATAGGGATGACACTTGACCTTTAATGTTCTTTTGCTCAGGAGTGGTTTTGTCACTGAACTGAAACAGAGGCTTGTAGTTCATTGGGTGTTGTTGCGGGGTCTTTTTTGACCTTTTGGATGATCAATCACTGCCCTCTCTGGGTAATTTTGGTTAGCCGGCCACTCCCGTGAAGGTTCATCACTTTTATATTTTCACTGTTGGTGATTTATTTGAGTCCCAAAGTTTCAGAAACAGCTTTATAACCTTTTAACACCTAATAGAGGTCACATTCTCTCTCATTTGTTCCTAAATATCCTTACATCTCAGCATTATGTTTTATTATACACGTTGTCAAACAGGTCTGGTTTAAGTGATATCTTTTTTTGGGATTGAGAACAGATGTGGCAGCATGAACGCTCGTATATGTTTGGCACAGTAAAACAGTGGTGAGGCCGGCCATGATGTACGGATTAGAGATGGTGGCTCTGAAGAAACAAAAGGAAGCAGAACTCGAGGTAGCAGAAATGAAGATGCTGAGGTTCTCGCTTGGAGTGAACAGGTTGAATAGGATTAGAAACACGCTCATTAGAGGGACAGCCAAAGTTGGATGTTTTGGAGACAAGGTTAGAGAGAACAGACTTCGATGGTTTGGACGTGTCCACAGACGAGTGAGTGAGTATACTGGTAGAAGGGTGCTGAGGATGAAGCTGCCAGTCAAAAGAGCGAGAAGACGACCAAAGAAAAGGTTGATCGATGTTGTGAGGGAGGACATGAGGACAGTGGGTGTTAGAGAAGATGCGCGAGATAGGCTTAGATGGAAAAAGATCACACGCTGTGGCGACCCCTAACGGGACAAGCCGAAAGGAAAAGATGTGGCAGCATCAAGCCTCGGTGTGGCTAGAGAAATTGAACTCTGATATTATAAACAAGTTTGTTTTAGGGGGGGAAGGTCAATTCAATTTCACACGGCCATGTAAGTTTGGAATTTTTACCACTTAAAAATAAAAAAATTTTAAAACTGAATTTTGTATTTAATTGCCTTTGACTAATATTTAAATTTGTTTTATTATGGGAAACAAAGTGTGAGAAACACCCAACATTAGTCAGATGGAAGTCATTTTTTCACACCATTGTATATATTTGATTAACAGTGCCAACACGATTTTTAGTCGTGACTGTCACAAAAGGTACAGTGGGATCCGAATGACAGAATATTATATTTTTAACATTGTTGTAGTTATATGTTAAAACCAAAATTCAATAGCAATAAATGATACTTTTTAATGTTACGTTTCCACGACACCGGAGTATTGGTTTTCTTCAGGTACTCGGGATTCCCTTCACTTTACAAAAACACGCCTAGTAGGTTAACCGAAGACTCTTAATTGCCCGTAGGTGTGAATGTGAGTAGGGATGGTTGTGTGTCCTGCCATTAGCTGACGACATCTTCAGGGTGTAGCCTGCCTCTTGCACAGTCAGCTGGGATATGTTCCATCACGCCACATAATTTAATTACTTAATTGCAAGGGGGAAGAAGCTTTTGGAATGCCTGCTAGTTTTAGTTTGCATTGATCAATTAGCCCCTACTCCATAGAAGAAGCTGGAAGAGCTGGTGGCCAGGTTGTAGACTTTCCAATAGGATCCTGTTCACTCTGCTCCTACTTCGGGTGCCGTTCATTTATATGAATAAAATTAAAAATTCTACTGTGAAATTCTACTTCATGCTATTGTACGCTAATGAAGAATTTTGCTTTGGATCCTTTATTATTGAACAACAATACAAAGTGTAGCCATAAAACATTTATTGAAACAAAATCTAAATCTAAAATACAATTGTTGTGGGGAACATAAATATACAATCAATTAAGTCAAAATATTTCAGCACAATGTTCATCTCTGCTGACAAACAAATGGGCTGATTGCCGATGTGCACTAAATGTCAAGCACATTCAATTATCTTTACTGACAGCAGGTGAGTAATAATGATGCGTTTTTGCATTTCAAACTAAACTTGATCATGTTCTCTGTTCATTACACATATAGCTCTGAGAGAACATCCATCTGAGCCTTTAGACACTCAGTGGCTGACTCAAATGCCATTCAACAATTTGTAAATGAAACATGAGAATAGGAGCCTAATCCTGTCAATTTTATTGTACCTGCAGGAAAGAAACATCTGTACATAAATCCATGGACTTGATATAGCTATCACATTAAAAGGCAATATTGTAGCTAAGAAATGTTATTTACACAGAAAGTTAGAATAACATTCAATATAAGAATATGTTCATTCTGATGCACAGTGAATGGGGCGGGGGGACTTACAAAGAAGTGGCCAAAGTTAATTCATGGAGGTTTGAGTATCAATTTCTCACTTTCTTAGACTTCTACAGCAGAAATTTGCTTTGTGTACCTCACAGACCCAAGATGTACAGTGGGTACCCAAAGTATTCAGACCCCTTTAAAATTTTCACTGATATATTGCAGCAATTTGTTAAACTAATTCTCGTTTATTTTTCCCGTCATTAATGTACACACATCACCTGATGGAAAAAATGGAATTGACATGTTTTACAAATTAAAAAGGAAAACCATCACATAGCTATAAGTATTCAGATCCTGTACTTAGTATTTAGAATCACCTGAAAGTATATCCTTGCAGATCCTCTCCAGTTCTGTCAGGTTGGGTGACGAATGTTGGTGGAAAGCCACTTTCAGATCGCTCCAGGGATGCTCAATTGGGTTTATTTCAAGGCTATGGTTGGGCCATTCAAGGACAGTCACAGAGTTGTTCTGAAGCAACTCTGTTATTTTAGCTTAGGGTCATTGTTCTTTTGAAATGTGAACCTTCAGCCCAATGTGAGGTCCTGAGCATGCTACCAAAGGTTTTCGTCCAGGAAACCACTGTACTTGTCACCTTCATCTTTCCTTCGATTGCAAGCAGTTACCCTGTCCCTGTTGGGATCGTATTGGACAGGTTATGAGCAGTGTGTGGGTTTCTCCACATATACTGCTTAGAATTAAGGACAAAAAGTTCTGTCCTAGTCTCATCAGAACAGACTCTTATTTCTCCCTATCTTGGGAGTCCTTCAGGTTCTTCTTTTTTTGCAAACTCCATGTTGCCTTTCATGTGTTTTGCACCGAGGAGAGGCTTCTGTCAGGTGACTCCAATTAAGCCCCGGAGGCCTGCAGTGACTTTCTAGAACTTTCTCTTATCTCCCGACTGCATCTCTGAAACTGAGCTATGGTGATCTTTGGGGTCTTCTTTACCTGCATCACCAAGGCTCTTCTTCCCTGATTGCTCAGTTTGACCAGACAGGCTCCGGTCATTGCAAAGTCTTACTTTTGAGGATGCTGGAGACCACTGTGCTCCTAGGAACCTTAAGTGCAGTAAAACAAAATTTAAATAACCTAGGCAAGATCTGTGCCTTGCCACTATTCTGTCACTGAGCTCTTCAGGCAGCTCCTTTGACCTTATGATTTTTATTTGCTCTGTTATGCTGTTAGCTGTAAGATCTTACATAGAGAGGGGTGTGGCTTTCCTAATCAAGTTCAATTAGTATAATCAAACAAAGCATGAATGTGTACAACCATCTCAAGGATGATTAGAAGATATGGACAGCACCAGCGTTAAATATGAGTGCCACATGGCTGTGTGATAGTTTTTCTTTTTTAATAAATCTGGGAAAAACGTTTCGTGCCCCATATCAATATGGGGTGTTGTGTGTACATTAATAAGGGGTAAAATAAACATAAATTTTAGAAAAAAAATGCAACATAAAATATAAATTTAAGGGGGTCTGACTACTTTCCAAGCAACAGCAGCAAACAAAATGCCCATGATCCATTCCCAAGATAATGCAAATGATCCAACTTGATATGAAAATGAACATACAAATAAATACAAGAACATATAAATTAATCAGTTTGTTGTAAAAAAAAATAAAAAAGTACCACGACACCAGCCCTTAATAGTCAAAATGTTTAAATAACTTCAGATTAAGCACATAGAAAATGTACATCTCCTCCCAAAAAAAAAATTAAGTATACACACACACACACACACAAAATACACACATGTATCCATACACATGTATATATACACAGATCAGAATACATTTTTGGATTATATTCAACATTTGTTCAGTTCAAATAGAGTTACTGCACTGTAAATCTAGATAAGTGATACCATTTCATTGAAAAAAAAAAAAAGGGTTTTGGGTGGTCATAGTTTAATCGGTAGCATGTGTCCTATCTTCATAATACATTTGTGCCTCAGGTGTTCTCTCCATTCAGCAAATAAATTTTTTGGGAGTAAATCAGGAATCAGGTCCACAAAGCAACATGGCCTGTTTATTTCAAATCATTCTGCAAGTAGGCAAAATAGTTCCAAACATTGTGACGACAACACAGTAATCTAAACAATATTAAAACAGAATAGGTCCTGGGTTTCATAAAAGTTATCTCAAAAAGGTATCTCATAGAGGTACATTAAAAATATCTTCAAGGAATAGCAACCCACCGCAAGGCTTCATGATGCTCATTTGGACAAAATTATTGCGTGAATAAAAGACATGCAATTCACGGTAAAACAAAAATAACAGATGTCATGTTATATATTGACATTTTGGGACAGACCATAAAAATTCATTGGGGCAGTCACAAAATGAGTCCGACTACAGACTTTTGTGAACGTCAGAATGAAACTTTCAGACATTGCAGCACCTTTGAATCTTTTGTTCTGATGGAACGTTTGAAGCCAAAAAGTAAATACTCTCTTTGTAAAAGGCAAAGATTTAGCGGCTTGAAATGGATGCTGCACAAACTGTTCCCTTCCTACAATGTTGCAAACAGAACCATACCACACTGTTGGCAACTACAACTTAAAAAAAAAAAAAGTACAGGACAACAACGGCTAAAACATGTAGACCGTCTCGAAATGGTACATTTACTAATGGATAACAGCAGATGTCTTGGGAAGAGCATTGTTTAAAAAAAAAAACACACAAATTGAACAGACAGCACTTACTTAAAGCAACTGTGTGGATTTAAACTGTTTCAGTGTTTTACTAAGGTTGCTTTCAACATGGCAAAGCAGCAAGCTGATGAGATGGTGAATGCATTAACCATTGCACATTTTTTTCTTCTTCCATGGGAAGCGATTTATAGCTAAGATTAGCAGAAGTTTTATTTTGTGTCGCAACAAAAGAAAAGTAGCAGTGGCTCTGAGTTTGTAGTTTTGATGCTTCAGAGTGGAACTCTCACGCAAGTTTAACTTGATTAATATCCCAAAGCACATTTACACAGTTTTTAACTTTGTCTGCGGTAATAGCTTGATCACAATGCAATATTTTGCAAACATTCACTCTCTGTCTTTGGATGACCCTTCTTAAAATGACCAACATTTTTTTCCACTGAGATGACAACCAACATTGCTCTCGAAATGAAAAAAACAATGATCACGCTTATGGTCAGTAGGAAAACAAGTGTGGCTGGTGAGAAACAAAGCAAAAGCAATGTCGAAAAATTAGGGAAAAGACATTATTCTTAGAGGCTGTCTCTCATCGGAAAGTTAGATTTAATAAGTGTTTGCTAGATTTAGTTGAGTGCTGGTATTTTCATGTAATTTTATCATCAATTCACTTGCTCTAAAATCCCTGCCACTGACTTATTAGTGAAAGGTTTCCCCAAAATTAACTGTACACTTGTTCTACTTTTTCAGATATCATTAAATTCGATGAGGCCGTTTGCATTTGGCATACAGTAGGCTTTCAATGTTTGTAATATATTATTGAACAGCGTTGAAAAATGAACACCTGGAAATTTGTTTTTCCCCCTCAACGAATGAAGTTCTGCAAGAGAGAAATTTAAAGGTCATCACAGTGCTCCAACGAATAGTACAATTAACTGTACCAATGGTAAAGGTTTTGTTTTGTTTTTTCCCCCCTTTCTAAACAGGATCTCTTCTTGCCAAACCATGCAGAATTAACCCTGCTTCTACCACGACTGAACGAAACTTCAAACTTCGAAGATGGCGTTTGCGCAAAGTCAGAGATAGTCTATTCGGTGGATTGAACTGGACAGTACTGCAGCTGGTGTCAGAAGAACTTGCCAGGCAGCAGTGTTGTGATGTTGTTTCAATGTCAATTGGTGGGCCAAGAGCAAAGTAATGATATGCAGGAGTATTATTACTAATATTGGAAACCCGTTGTCAAATGCTGATAGCCTCAGGTCTCCCCAAGTCATACATGAAAAATATTTAAGTATATCTGGTCTGTTTTTTTTTCAAGAGGGTTCTATTATTAAAATATGGCAAATAGCTTGAGTATTTAGAGCAACAAAGTTGACAGCAGCAATTCAGGAGTTCCAGTCTCTTCCTACCCACTGCATTTGATTGAGTTGCTGACATGAAAAAACTATTTTAAAGGTGAGTCATGCAGTTTCCAAACTGCTGCCAAGATTTGAATTTAGTCTCAATTTACCGCCCCCATTTTTGAAATGTAGAATCAATTAAAATTCCGCACTGATCCTAAAACATGATGCGAGAGCCTGATTCTACATCTCCTGAAGCCTTAAAGGTTTCATATTGTGGCTATGTAGACCTCCATCGAGGGACTTTCTTAGATGAACATGTATGTCGTACTAGGGCGCCATCACCTACCGGAGACATATTCCTTGTGTTGTTACACACTTGGCCATTAAAGCTGATTCAGATATACCAAGTCAATTTAATTAAAAAAAAAAAAAAACAGCGTGGCTTTGTCATGCGAATATCCAGAAAAGGCGTGCCTGACAGCTACTTCTGTTTGACTCGGTTTTTTATCTGTCAATATTTGCCTGATTTTCTTCTGATTGAGTGCATCTGTTATCCACTTGTGAGAGCACATCGGCTTGGGAACAGAAAGGCTGAGATCTTCCCTAGCGACATAGGTCAAGAAATTCTAAAGATGTAATTTCAGTCCACTGGGCAGAAAACCAGCTGGACGTTAGGAAGTTAGTTGTGGGCAACTAATTGTTATTACTGAAGCAGCATAGAAACAATATTTCCTCCTAAATCCGAGAAGAAGCTGGTATGACAAAATATGCCTGATGACACTGACGACAAAAAGTGTCATTTTCGTTGCAGGCCACGTAGTTAACTTTGCTCAGAGAGCCAGTGTAATGATGAAACAATGTTCAATAACCTCATCATATTACATATGGACGAATTTATTAACCACTTTAGAAATCCAAAGTTGTCATTGTTATTTTTACTGCAAAAAGAGGTTTGATTAAAAATATTTACAATACATTATTTATTAAATGGCGTTTTGGCAAGTTTAGAGGTACGACTTGGTTTTGTAGGCCACAATAAATGTGAGGCAGGAGGTGAGTTAAAGACACTTCTGCCTTAAAAAGAGGCCATAGGCAGCTCCACCTCTAGAGACATGTATTCAAAGCCTTTATTTACAGTTAACCTTGTTTTGTCTACGGCGGGAGGTGCCCAGTTAATTCTTTTTATAACTTTTGTTGATAATCACAAGTAAATAATTTAATCCGGGCATAAAAATTAAATCTGCGTGATGCAGCAAAACAACCCTGGCAGGCTCTAGCGTTTGCACGGCAATGACTGATACCACTCAAGTCTCTTTTTCTCTCTCTCTAATTGGCTATTCGTTTTGAATCTTGAAATCTCAAAAATTTAAACAAATTTAAGGAATACAATTAGGATAGACTGGCAATATTTCTAAAGATAAATTTTACAATATTTTACTGTTAGGACTTTTTTTTTTTTTTTTTTAAATCTGCAAAATTCACCTTTAAAAGTAATTCAGTCACCACTGTAGGACCAAGCACCCCCCCCCCCACCAACTACTGCTGTTTGACAAAGCCTGGCTAATCGTTGAGCTTTTTAAATTTGGCATCAACTACACGATTGTGAATGACCACTACAGCAGCGGGATATGTTCAACCAGTCATCCGACCCACTTGATAAGAAAAATGCCCCCAAAACATTAAAGTAAAAATTTAATAGATTTGTTTGTAGTTTCAGTTTCAGATGGAGTTGGTAGTGGTTTAGAAGGTCAAAATTGCAATCCCGTAGGCTACTACTAGTTGCTTTTTGTCATGAGAAATCTACCCAAGTTCTTTCAGTCTGACTCGTAACACAATGGCAGTAATTATGAAAAACACAAATACAGTGGGTACGGGAAATATTCAGACCTCCTTGAATTTTTCAATCTTATATTGTAGCCATTTCCTGAAATGTTTAAGTTTATTTTGAGCGAAAGGTCCGAATACTTACGGCTGCATTTTAGCAAAGGCTGTAACAAAGTGAAATAATTAAGGGGGCCGGAATACTTTGTATACCCAATGTATATTGTTTTGACTCGTGTCTATAAGGTTTCCAATAGTGTAAAAGTAAATTCAGGGAAATATTACCAGGAGACCAACTTTGTTCAGTTTCCTTTTCAATTTTAATGCCTGGTAGAACTCAAGGTAGAGTCAGAACCTATCAGTGCCAATATTTTTGAGCAAGACTATAGAATTTGTTTTTTCATGATTAGCATGATATCGAACTAAACTTTTCTTGTTTTAGGCTAATTATGATTACCAAGATTATTTGTATTTGCTAAATGCCAGAATGAGATTTTTTTTCATGTACAATATTATGAAATCAGGAAAAAAAACAACTTTGCATTTACCCCAATTTAATATTTAAGATCAAATAAATAGGACAAACATAACCCAAGTGAACTTGAAATAATGTTTTTTTAAAAAAAACTTTGAAGTTACCTGGCACTGTGTGAAAAAAATAATGGCACCCCTAAACCTAAGACCACCCTCAGCAGCAGCAACTGAAATGAAGCCGTTTCTATAACTGGTAGCATATCTATCACATCTCTGGAGATATTTTGGCCCACCCTTCCTTGCAGAATTGTATGAGTTCAGCAAAAATGAAGGGCTTTCAAGCTTGAACAGCCTTGTTAAGGTCATGCCACTTATTGCAATGAGATTGAAGTCTGGACTTTCACTAGTCCACTTCAAAACTTTCATTGGCCAAGTATGTAACAACACGAGCAATTTGTCTCCAGAGGAAATCAATCCCAGACCATCACACTACCACTACCAGCACGTATGACTGCTTCTATGTTTTATCCTAAATGCTGTGCTTTATTTACGGCGCATGTAACAAAACAGACACCTTCCAAAAACATCAAGTTGCATCTTGTGAGTGAATATGGTATTGTACCACAAGTCTTGGGAATCATTCAGATGTTTATTCTTTTTGCCAAAAGTAAGATGAAGCTTTTATGTTCTTTTTGGTCAACACTGCTTTTAACCTTGAAACTCTGCCATGGATGCAATTTTCGCTCAGTTTTATTCTAGTATCATGAACAATGGACCTTAACTAAGGCAAGAGAGGCCTACAAGTCTTTACAAGTTCTTCTGAATTCCTTTGTGGCATTCAAATGAGGTTTTTCTGTTTATTTTCAGGTAATCTTTATATGCCGGCCTCTCCTGGGAAGGTTCACCACTGTTCCATGTTTTCTCCATATGAGGATAATTGTTCTCCCTATGGTTCACTACAATCCTGAAGTTTTAAAAATGACTGGTAACTCTTTCCAGACTGATGTCATTAAGTATATTTCTCAAATGTTCTGAAATTCCTTTACAATGTCTTATTTTGTTGCAGC
Source organism: Syngnathoides biaculeatus (assembly GCF_019802595.1). Taxonomy (NCBI): domain Eukaryota; kingdom Metazoa; phylum Chordata; class Actinopteri; order Syngnathiformes; family Syngnathidae; genus Syngnathoides; species Syngnathoides biaculeatus. The sequence goes on from NC_084646.1 coordinate 20,339,449, forward strand.
TTTTTAAATCTTTTGTCCGACTTGATTTTGTCGAGACAGATTATGTTAGTGATTTTTTTACTCAATAGGTCTGGAAGTAATCAAGCTTGAGTGTGATCAATGAAACTTAAAAAAATGTGATTAGGCACAACTGATTCATGATTTAATAAGGGGGAAAGAATAACTTTTGCACAGGAGGCCAGTTAAGTTTCAATATGTATTTTTCCCACAATAGATGAAATCAATAAAAACAGCATTTTAAATTCACTTGGGTTGCATATGATTGATATTTACATCTTAAACAAATGGGGGAAACTATGCAAAAATCTAAGAATTTGAGCAGGGCGCCAATACATTTTCACAGCACTGTATATCTTCACTGGTACCAAGCATTAAAATTAACCAGAAATTGAAAACACAATGTTTGAAAAAAATTTACCGTGACTGTATATTAATGTCAACATACTAATTGGACATTGCTTGTGATTTCTCCACAAACCACCACTTACAGTATCAGGGAAATATTTTCATTTCATTAGACTGAAGATCCAAACCCCAAAACGGCTAGACCAGACACTTTTCATTGAAATGTGAATTATGGAATTTTTGGAACAACAGTACATAATTATACAACCATCACGAGCAGCGGAGACCGAGTATTTTAATAAGTTAAATGTGCAAACATAATCATCACCTTGATAGTCCCTATCTGAAGTGTTTGTTATAGGCAGAGGCTTTGGGATGCTAGGAAATGGTCCTGATTTGATAATGAAGATCCATTTTCCGGGCAGGCCTTGGCTTCAGTTGTAGTGGTTGGTTTTGGGGGCCAGTCTGGGTCGATGCTGAGCTCCTGCGCAAGATGCATGTAGCGAGCCTTGGGAGTCACCTTGTTTGGGCAGCACATACACTTGTCTGCCAACAGGTCAGTGCCTTTCTGAAATGTCCACAATCCCACACAAAAATTTAAATATCCATTTCAGAAAATATAGTAAAATGGGTGATTTAATTAATCAAAGAATGTGGAGTTTCTCTAAAATAATTCAAATCACAGGAAAAGGTGGCATGGCATTTGCATGCAATGTTTTAAATAATGCTCTACTCTTTTAATAAATGTTGCCCAAAGCGATGAAAAGGTACCACTTAAAATATACCTCTTGGTATCCTGGTGCATAAATCTGTGGAACTTGTGTTTCAGAGGTTCAATTCAAAAAGTCAATTTTATTTTTTTTGTAATTTTGAGGATTATGGCTTGTAGTTAATAGACCCCCATTTCTAAAGAATTGATGTAAAATTGTTTGTAATGTTTAAAATAAAATTAAGGTAGGATTGACCCAAAAAAAAACACATGCACGTCCGCAAACTAATTGCTCTAATGAAATAAACCTCTACGATAGCCTAATTTACTGACATGTACCAGTTTATATTCCAACTGGTGCGCAAAGCATTGTGGCCCAAGGATGCTTGAGGGTCACAGAGCTGTAGCTCAGATGAAATAAGCTTGAAACAATGCACTGAGTAGTCAAAAAAGGTAAGTGTAACCAAAGCAGAAAAGGATAAAGAGGATTATTTTTAAAATCATTTTCAACTGCACTAACCTTCAGAAAAAGTCAAAATAAGTGCTACACAGAGCCAGCATGTTTTTTTAACTACCTAAAAAACAGCGCCCTAATTTATGGGACACATCCTATGCAGCCCTACTGAAGGCCCCTCAGAAAGTCCGGCATATCCTTGCTAAATGGACATCAAGAAAGGTACGAGCTAGAGGGCTATTAAACTCGTGACTCCAAAAAATAGTCATTACAATGGTTAATTCTTCTTTTTTCATTGTTTGAAGACCTTCAAAAGTCATCAACTTGAACTGCATTGCACATCAATAACCGAGCAGCCTTGACTTTTGTAAATAGTATCTTTAGTCGATAAAAGGAATATGATTGCAGATTGGCTGTTAGTTCCCAGTTCTAACCTTGTTGTAAATACATTTGCAACGCTTTAGGCAGTTAAGTCATACTATTAGAACAGTAACATGCAAAAAATGAGCATGACAGTGTATCGGCGTTAGCTGTCAAAACACATGTCCAATACAACCCTTAAAACCTCAAAAAAGCTTATGGAGTAACGTAAAATAAAGGATCTTCACAGCAGATCACATCTCAAAAAAGGGCTCAAATATAAACAGTCAAGTCTGATGATTAGGTTTTTTTTACGGACAGAGACGACCAACTCACTGGTTGAAAGAATTACAAAAGCACTCCTAAGAGTGAAGAGTCAAATGCAGCAAGTAGAGCTTTGAGGCTAGCAAGTTGCAACGAGAGGGGAAGCAGATTGGATAGCGGATGATGGACGCAATTCTAAGTCCCGGGGGAAAACCCTTTGGTAGACTGAACAAGTTTTTACTGTTGACCATATTGTGGCAAAACAAAAGGGGGAGGGAACACCACACAAAAAGAAAATGAAAGGGCTAGAATAGGAGATGTCATTTTTTCCCAACCTGTGGTGGTGGGGCGGCAGTAGCGACGCCCTGCTTGTCTCTGCTGAACACAACTTTCCATAAGATGATGTCAATGAAGAAGGTCTGTGGCGCAGTGGGCAGGGGGAAAGAATTACAGAGGCTAATTTGATTTCATGTAGTTTTGATATTTTTTGCAAGGCCTCTTTTTTCTTTGTGATTATTGCAAGTCAAATTTTGACAGAAACAACAACAAAACCAAAAGCAAAACCCACAGTTGTGTTATTTCACGACAATTAGAAAAATACTTGATTATAAGTCAAGTGATTTTTTTTATTTTAAACCAAATTTGATGGTAGTTAGCAAAACAGCACTATCTAGGCTGGGCGCCAAGCATGAAATATAAGCAAAAGCAGCCAAGTGTTAGGAAGCTCAGTTAAAACTGCTCCACTGAGTAAAGAACGCATTGACCATCCATTGTCATGCAATTGGAGATTCTTTATTTTGACTGAAACAATATTTTTGATAACTATGAGAAGTCTAAAACGTTGCATTTTCATACATTTAAGCAATCTTGCTGTCAAGGGAATGAGACAAAGATGAGGACACTGCATGACAAACAAAAACTTTGGGGACAAGAGGGTAAGGGTGATAACCATATTGGTACATGTGACTTACCTCTACCATAACAGATACAACAGCATTGAGCACGATAATGAGCAGGAGTTTTAGTCTCCAATCAAGTGGAACACAAACAATCTGTGGAGACCAAAGTAAAAATGTTCACACAAGGATCTCCTATCATTTGTCCAGTCCAATATTTCACATTCTTTACCTCTAGAAATTCATCTATGGGTTCAGCAGGGTAGAACATGATGACAAAAAGGAAAATGTACAAAATCGAAGAAGTCATAACAAAAAGCCCTGGCAGAAGCAGAAACAGAAAAATATTGTTACATAGATGTCCAAATATTTCAAATTTGTTAGCTGTAAAGCAATGAGCGTACAATTCTTATAGCTTGGTTGCCTAAAGGGTTTGCCCTTTGAGAAGACAATTGCAACAATAAGGTACTGGAAGCAAGACACATAGAAAAGGCTGGTGTTCTCATAGTTTTGGATGTTGTGGTCATCCACTTCACTGCCATTGTGGTTGGATATATTGGTGTGTGACGACACATTGCAGGCACTGAAAGAACAATGAGATGTACTGTGCATTAAAAAAAATGGAAAAAAATATATAAATTTGCATAATCCTATCACACATTTAAACCAAAACATTTTCTAGCCCTACATTTTAAAATTTTACAGGACTATAAAGTTATATTGAATTTTAAATTTATACAAATTGTGCCAAGGAAATCCTGATGATGAATGATATGTTCTCACTCTGAAAGCGGTGTCCAGATAGTGTACCAAGGCTGGTGTTGGACCCAAATAAATGCAAGAATCTGGAAGCCAAAGCAGATGAGGATCTGGCTCAGCACAGAGAGGAGCAGAGGCACTGAGATGAGGCCTGATGGAGGAGGATGTGCAACAAGTTCTTTCCAAGCTGGATTCAGACTCACTAAAAAGGGAGGAATCAGACACTCATCAACACCAAGGTTTGTTTTCATAAATTTATATTCTCCAAAACTTACTTGTGAAAACAATGACAAGTATGATGGCTATATCAATGAAGAGGAACTGGAAATCTCCTAGATTACTGAGAATCTGAGAAAAGAGAGAAACTATTATTTGCATGAAGCAATTAAACGCTTTTGCTATAAATCTCACAGGCAGGGGCATCGTAAGAAGGGATAAGAAGACTATTTAAATTTGCTGTGGGCCTTGGAAAATATTTTATTTACTCTGTGTGTGAGTGCGCGTGTGTGTGTGTGTGTGTGTGTGAAATGAAAATTTTAAAAATAAAAAATATATATATATATTTTTTATTGATTTGGCTGTACTGACGTTGAGGGGCCATACAAATATTTTTCCAAAAGGATCCCCTAGTCCAGCGGTCGGCAACCTTTGACACCGAAAGAGCCATTTGAACCCGGTTTCCACGGAAAAGAAAACACTGGGAGCCGCACATCTAAAATGAAGAAAAAAAAAACTTCTACTACTTTACCGCAGCATGTTTCTCCATTGGCTTTGCCGGGCTTGAAAGTCGCTCAAAATAGACGGCGTTTCAGCGGGTATACCCGCTTCCGCAGTGTGACGTCTATTTTGAGCGACGAAAAAATAAAATCAAATAATTTAATTAATATTTTAATATTTCAAGATCACAATCTTCAAATTTAGAACTAAAATAATATAAAAACTAACACAAATAAAACGCACTTCAATTAAATACAAAAAAAAAAATAGTAATTTATTTTCCCAAGCCAATCAGAGCCGCATTATAAGGATGAAAGAGCCGCATGAGGCTCCGGAGCCGCGGGTTGCCGACTGCTGCCCTAGTCCCTGTCAGAACACCTGCCCACAGGCAAGTGATTGTGTGTAGAACAGCATTACGTACGGAGTAGAGGAGAGTGACACTAATGTATTGGATGATGCTGTAAAGGGCCATGAACTTGAATACACAGAAGGAAGTGATGAGAGCAGCACGGCCCTCCCTGTAAAAAGCCAGAGAGAACTTGTTATATTGCAATTGAAGGCAAACAACAAACCAAAAAAAACAAAAAATAGAAACATGTTACTTGTATTTGACGTATTGTACTGTCAATGGAAACCAACCTAATGAGGCTTGGGACGCAAGAGATATTAGGTGTTCTGGAAGTGAATGGAGAAGCTACAGAAGCTTCAAGCTCTGATAGAGAGATGCCACTATGAGCCCTCTTTAAAGCCTGAGAAAAAAGCAAAATGGCAAAAAAAAAACAATTTTAATGTATGTTTATAAGTCTCACTCCTATATTTTTTTATAAAAAGGCCCTTTTCATACCCCGCAGTCATTTGCTCCATCTCCACACATCCCCACAAAGTAGCTGTGAGAAAATACCATTTTAATAGAGACTACTAAAAATGTTTTGTTTTACACAACCATGATGGAATATGTAGAATATGTTTACACTTACTCAACATCCTGTAGTGCCTCAATGAGTTGGGTTTTCTGATCTGGGGCCATTCTGGCAAACACTGTCCCATGTAGCACCAACTATATGATGACCATAAAATAAATATTAGCAGTTGTGTTCAGATACATTGTAACCCCTGTGTTAAGATATGTCATTGGATTTGTGCAACCTGTAAACTTACATACTTGTAAGGGTAAATATTGAACACAAAAGCATTTTTTCCACGCATAAGAACATTCTGTGTGTAAATCTTTTTTGACAGAACTCTGTCAAAGTTACATTTTTCCACATAGGGTTGCTGTTTCCCCCCCACCCCCACCACCCTTGCACATCGCACTCTTTTGTTCTCAACCATGCACACTACACTGTCGTAACAATTGTGATACCAACCTGACAGTTTCAAATGTGCCACAATTGTCAACCAATCAGGAGTCAGACAGCAGGGAATATTCTGGTTGGCTGTTTCCCTTCCAATCATAACTTAGAGGCAAAGGTGGGTAGTAATGCATTGCATTTACAGTTACATTTACTCAAGTAACATTTTCCATCAACTGTACTTGTGAGAGTACTTTAAATGCACCATATATTTTGAGGATTTATGTGAAGGATTGACACTTTTACTCTGTTACAATGTTCAACATGCCGTTCACTACTTTTATCCATTCTTGCATGTGTGTATCTATTCAGACTCCATTTTTGTTGCGGCAATCAAACAGGATCACCAATGTCATTTGACTCCAATTCACCAACAAGACGAGTTGGTCAGTCATGTGACTGTGCAAATACACTATTTTGAGGGGAATAAAATATTGTACATATGTTTATTTTGGACTCCAAAAACCAGCTTTGTCTTGCAGCTCTTAAATTATGACTACTCAAACTTGGATATTCAGTCCACTTCAAAGTTGCAGACTTTTCGATTGATGTTTTGTGAGCGGATATGGCAACATTAGCACTATCTTATGGTGTCGCACACGCACGTATAAAACCAATTTCAGTGAAGTTGCGACATTGTCTTGAAAACAATCAAACAATTTGTAAATCATGGTCCAATTTTATTCAATTGAATACACTACAAACACGATATTCCATGTTCAAACAGATAAACATTGTTTTGAGCAAATAATTATTAACTTTAGATTTTATGGCGGCAATACATTCCCAAAAAGCGGGACAGGTGGACAAAAAGTGAGAAATTTGGGTATTGGTCATCATACACACGTTGGGATCATCCCACATATGAAGAGGTTAATTGGGAAAAGGTGGGTGCCATGAATGGATATAAAAGGAGCTTCCCTGAATTGACTGATTTCTTTCACGACCAAAGATGGGGCGAGGTTTTAAGGTCTTTGTAATCAGGTGCATGAGAAAATAAACAGTTTAAGGACAATGTTCCTCAATTTATAATTAAAAGGAATTTATGGATTTCATTTGCTCTGGTCCATAATACCAAAATATTCAGAGAATCTGGAGAAATCACTGCATGTAAGCTGCAGGGCTGAAAACAAATATTGAATCCCCATGACGTTTAACAGACAATGTGAAAATGATATCACCTCATGGGCTCAGGAACACTTCAGAAAACCAATGTTCAGCACTACATCAGTGAGTGCAACTTAAAACAACTATGCAAAGCAAAAGCCATTTATCAACAACGCCCAGAAACGCTCATCTAAATTGGACTAATGCAAAGTGGAAAAATGTTCTGTGGTCTGACGAGTCCACATTTTAAATTGTTTTAGAAATTGTGGATGTCGTATCCTCCGGGGCAAAGAGGAAAAGAACCATCTGAACTGTTCAGGACACAGTTCAAAACCCAGACTCTGTGATGGTATGGGGCTGTGTTAGTACCAATTGCATGGGTAACTTACACATCTATGAAGGCACCATTAACGCTGAAAGCTTCATACAGGTTGTTTGACAGTTGAAGCTGTGATTTGTCAGCGTGTGTTTTTGTTGGTGCCATTTTTGGGGGTCCTAAGCCAAAACAGTGTTGTTTAGCACAAAACACATACCGGCATTATACAGTGAAGGAAATAAGTATTTGAACACCCTGCTATATTGCAAGTTCTCCCACTTAGAAATCATGGAGGGGTCTGAAATCTTCATCGTAGGTGCATGTCCACTGTGAGCAAGATAATCTAAAAAGAAAAATCCAGAAATCACAATGTAAGATTTTTTTAGCCATTTATTTGTGTGATACAGCTGCAAATAAGTATTTGAACACCTGACCAATGTTAATATTTGATACAGTAGCCTTTGTTTGCAATTACGGAGGTCAAACGTTTCCGGGAGTTGTTCAGCAGGTTTGCACACACTGCAGGAGTGATTTTGACCCACTCCTCCACATAGATCTTCTCGAGATCAGACAGGTTTCTGGGCTGTCGTTGAGAGACACTGAGTTTCAGCTCCCTCCAAAGATTTTTTATTGGGTTTAGGTCTAGAGACTGCCTATGCGACGCCAAAACCTTGATATGCTTCTTATGGAGCCACTCCTTGGTTTTCCTGGCTGTGTGCTTTGGGTCATTGTCATGTTGAAAGACCCAGCCACGACCATTCTTCAATTCTCTGACTGAGGAAAAGAGATTGTTCCACAAAATCTCACAATAGATGGCTGCGGTCATCCTCTCCTTAATACAGTGCAGTAGTCCTGTCCCATGTGCAGAAAAACACCCCCAATTCATAATGCGACCACCCCCATGCTTCTGCTTCAGAGTAGGGATTTGTCCTTGGGATGGAACTCATCATTCATCTCCCTCCAAACAAGGTTAGTGGAATTATGACCAAAAAGTTCCATTTTGGTCTCATCTGACCACAAACTTCTCTCTCATGACTCCTTTGTATCATCCAAATGGTCATTGGCAAACTTAAGACGGGGTTGAGGTGCTGGTTTAAGCAGGGAACCTTCCATGCCATGCATGATTTCAAACCATGACGTCTTAGTGTATTACTAACCTTAGAAACGGTGGTCCCGGCTTTTTTCAGGTCATTGACCAAGTCCTGTCGTGTAGTCCTAGGCTGATTCCTCACCTTTCTAAGGATCATCGAGACTCCACGAGGTGATAGCTTGCATGGGGCTCCATTCCAATTGAGATTGACAGTCATGTTTAGCTTCTTCCATTTTTTTAATGATCGCTCCAACAGTGGACCTTTTTTCACCAAGCTGCTTGCCAATTTCTCCGTAGCCCTTTCCTGCCGTGTGGCATTGTACAATTTTCTCTCTGGTGTCTTAGGACAGCTCTTTGGTCTTGGCCATGTTACAAGTTTGAGTCTTACTGATTTTATGAGGTGGACAGGTGTCTTTATGCAGCTAACAACCTCACACAGGTGCATCTGATTTCAGGATAATACATGGAGTGGAGGTGAACTTTTAAAGGCGGACCAACAGGTCTTTAAGGGTCAGATTTCTAGCTGATAGGTTTTCAAATACTTATTTGCAGCTGTATCACACAAATAAAAAAAAAAAAAAATCAATAAAAAAATTAAAAAAAAAATCATACATTGTGATTTCTGGATTTTTTATTTTAGATTATCTCCCTTACTGTAGACATGCACCTACGATGAAAATTTCAGACTCCTCCATGATTTCTAAGTGGGAGAACTTGCAATATAGCAGGGTGTTCAAATACTTATTTTCTTCACTGTATACCTTCTGGGGGATGTGCCTTTGGCGTCCTCTCACATACCCACACTTCCCCCTGTAACGTCCACATGCTGTCTGGAAAAAAAATTTGAGCGAGTTTGGAGAAAAACTGGAAAAACAGAACTTTCACACAAAATGTACTATGTAATCAGTGACTTGGAAAAAAATGTGCACAATGTTTTTGTGAGCACAAAACATACTTTTGTGCTCTATATACACAGTTATGTGTATGTAATTGTGGCACAAATCTAGCACCATATATAGTCAGGCCCCATACCTTTGGAAGCAGATCTGGAAAATGCATCGAGATGACTGCAAATGACTTTCCATTCATGGCAAAATGGTACCGCTGTTGCTCTTTGTGCTCATCTATCTGACAAACATCCTCCAGGCTGATGGTCACTTCCTAAAAAAAGTTAAAGAGAAAAAGACATTTCACATTATTGGATACTCTTAACTTTGAGACCAAAAAAGAAAAACAGTGCCCAATTTAGCAAGTCATTTGAACATGTTCTTGCAATTGTCTCACCTTCAGATGTGCTGCCATACTTGAGTTATCAGCACATCTCCAGGTGATGCGAGCAGCCTGTCCATCGTGTGGGGAAATTGCATCTGCAATTATGACTGTGTCCTGTGGCAGAATCATTCCACAGTCCCGAGCTACAGAAATAGCTGTCAGCATGTTATCACCTAAAAATGTAGAGAACAAACATTTCAAGATTTGCCACATGCAAACTACACAACTAGAGAAGTTACATTGCAAAAATTACAAGATTCATTGCAAAATATATAAAAATATTTGCAATAAAAACAACAGAGCATGAGGTGCTACATAATACAAAACAATGCTACTGCTTAAAAAAAACAAAACTTAAAAACTAATTACACGCCAGAACAAGAACTAGCTAACTGAGAAGAGTTGGTTGCCAGAAGGGAATCACTGAAAGATTCTTCTGTTGCTGAATGTCGATTCTATAGGACAGGACAGTCCTAATACCATCACTCTGCGAAGAGCATTCGTTACTAGAACAGTACCGTTGACAACAAGCTGTATGAAATCAGGAACAAGTGCACGCCAAAGAAATATAAGTGACTGGCACATGAAAGAAACTTGTTCTACAGTTATACATTATACTTACAGAAACTATGTTGAAGACAAAACGACAAAAATAATGTACAAAATAATTGACGTGGCTACAGTGTTATCTGGTTTTCATGCCATCTGTTATATAAATTACAACAAAATTTGAAACCACATTTTTGCCTCTTTTGCTATGGTGATCTGGTCTGTATAAGTGGCTGGTCAGTTCATTCTTACCCGTAACCATAACAGTACGGATGTTGGCTCTGTGGAGATCCTGCAGCACAGTCGGTGTTTCAGTTTTCAACTTATTCTGCATGATTATCAAACCCAGGAACTCCATGTTTGCCTCGATGTGATCTCTGGTGATACACATTTTTTTGACTCAGTCCCATAAACTGTTTCATCCATAATAAATAAAAGCCATGTTTACAAGTACGTGTAGTTTACAAAAATATTTGGTATATATATATATTTTTCATCAGTGCAATACATGAAGTCAAATTTTCAAATATTTTAAGGTTGCATTTGGCATAGTAAAAGTAAAAAGGCACTCTACCTGCTTACATTCTGGACCTTGTGCCACGTGAGTTTGGATTCAAGACGACGGTGAGCCATAGCTATTACTCGGAAACCTTGCTTGGTGTAGCACTCCAAGACCTCTGCAAAATTATCTGGCACTACAAAGACACAGTGATATACTCAGGCATATAATTTGACAATGAAAAAAAGACTGAAAAATAGCCGTGTTCTGGGGGCTGCAAGCATGATCAAAAAATGATCAATTTTAACGTGCAAGTTTTATAAAATGTATTATGAATTAAATATATTAAGTACATCTATAAATAAATGCTATTCTGTTTTCAAAATGTTCGCAATTTGATTGTTCATTATTTAGGTTCATACCTTTACCCCAAAAAACTACAATTTCAAATACAAATTTCACTATTGGAAGTGAAACTAAATTGAATTCAGATTTGCATCATGGCACGCAAGCATGCTTTCATAAACGTGCATATCGTATCCATTCAAAAACATTTCAGTTTATTGTCTTGTAAATTATTGAAACGCATGACTTTGACAATTATTAACATGTTTCGTTATCAGTAAATAACATTTTTACAAGTAATTGCTTCTGAACTGTCACCTCGTTATTGACGACCCTGTCTGCAACTGGAGTTTGGTTGTTTCGGTGGCTCTTGCCTCTCAAAACCGTTAGCAGTGGACGTAAACAAGGGATGAAGTCCAGAAGGTTTAATGGCCTTTGGTTGACATCCGAATGTACCAGTTATGGAAAAGTTTGTTTTCCTTGCTTCCAGTTGTGTTTTTGTCGTTTCGCGTGAACTTCCAATGCCTTGAAACCTCTTGATTCAGTCAATAGTATCCTGACACCACGTACACAATGCTTTACCAGGTCCATCGATTTTGCAAATGAAGATTCTAAACTGAGTGGTAACCTTTTTTCCCAACGGTATTTCTCATTCCATGCAATCCCATTAAAACCTATTTTTGACATTTCTATCAATTTATTTCACTCGGGAAGGGTCTTTCCTTTTGAGCAACACCATTGTGTTCACTTGCAAATGGGTCTATTAACAGCCTATTCCACATTCGACCAATCAACAGATGCATATCACATTTTCCAAGTCACTTCCGCATCGCTTCCGCCTCACTTGCAAAAGTCAGATCAGAAAATGAACGTGTGGATTCTGGCGCGGGTTATGGTCGGAATACTGCAGAAAAACAGATTTTTTTTTCTATGCAATTTAAAAAGACAGAATTCCGTCTATAAACTATAAAAATCACGTCTGTATATTGTATAGTACCAGAGTTTCTATTTAGGCCAAAAGAAAAAGGGAATAACTATTTTCAATTAAAACAGTAAGGGTTGGTGAATATTTATAAGATTGTGAGTTTTCATTATTTCTGAGCCTGAGCTGGGATAGACTCGAGAACTCCCGCTACCCTTGTGAGGATAACTGGTTCAGAAAAGGGATGCATAATAAACTGCAACTAAATCTTATAGTAGTTTAAGGTCTTCTTAAATCCATATTTCCCCTTCTAGTTTCATCTTTGATCTCCTTTATCAGGTTCGCAAGATCATTTGGTTTGGAAATGCCATGTTACGTAAATAAGCATTGCGCTGACTGAGCTTCACATCTTCCACAATTTAAATCTGGAAAACAACTTTGCTCTGGTTGGTCCATATCACAGCATGTGCTCGCGTCGACGACCCATGGTTCTTTAGCGCTGCCCCTAGTGCCTCCCTTCGTTTTTCAATGAATGAAAGTGAAAAAAGATGGGGAAGGAAAATGTTTTGGTATCTAGATTATTTCTGTAAGAGACAAACAAATGTTTTCCAATGCTGTAAAAAAGTGTGGAATAAATAACATTTCTGTCACGAAGATTTGCATCGCAGCCGGTGCTTCTTTGAGCTCAGCTTGGCAGGTGGCCGCCGCAAAGATGGGTGATGCGATACCAGAAGGAAAAAGAGGAAAAAAAGAGAAATATAGTTGGAGTACAGATGATTCAACAGATCTTTGACTGAATCATTCGCAAACGAAGGAAGTAGGTTTGCCTACAAGTCTGCTTTGTAATGGGAAGTTGTCCAATAGAGTCATGGGGAAAGATAGTTCCAGAGAAGGCATGCTACGTCTGCAGCAGAGTACCCAGTTGGAGTGAAAAAGTTATTTGCCAGAAAGCCCAGCTTGCCCAAAGCCACAAAAGGAGCAAAATTGAAAGGCTCACAACACCCGAGAAACGTGTTTGAAACATAGAATACTATTCCTGGCAGTTATGAGAACATGGAGGAAATATGCATTTGGGAGTATCACCAATCACCAATGTAAATTATGGATATATTCTCCTTCTGTACTAACATTTCAGTTGTATAGCCGTGTTCACAATCCTTGTCTTGCATGCTTTTTCTCATCCTTGTCCTGTCTTCACGGGGGTGTAGCGATCCAGTCATGTACACAGGGTTCATACTCAGTCGGACCCAAAAAATTTACGGGCTTTTTAGGGACAGTCTTGGTGGCTGACACGGAAAAAATTTAAGGCCATTGTGGGAAATCAAGAGTAAGTAAAAAAGACTCACCCAATGGTGCCATCAACCGTTCTTGGTTCATCAAATAACTGTAATGGCTGCAGATCACTTTTAAAGTCCACACGATCTCTGCCTTTAACGAGTCCGCCTTCGTGTATTGAACTAGGTTCATAGAGCCTGACTTCAGGCTGGTTGAAGTCGATGGCTGGACAACTGTAGGTGCGCATGCACTGCTAGTACCAATGCCTGAAGTTGATGCTTCACTGTCTTTATATTTTAGAAACAGATTCATACCAACGGAAGATGAGAGTCTTCGCCAAATCAGCGTGTCTCCTTTTTTTCCCGGTGCGACTCCAGCGCTTTGACGCCCATCTTTCCTAGCTGGTAGCTCTGCTTGCACAGATGGCAGTAAAACACGTGCCGATCTTTTGCATCTCGACGAACCCAGCTTCCAAACTCCTTACTTTCAACCCAAGCATCTTGAAAAATGCACTTCCCCATGATACAAGTTGGATCGATGAAAGAGGTAACGAAGACGAAGTGAAATGCCGACTCACAGAAACGAACAATGGAATATCGACGACAAGATGGCGACTCGTTGTCAACACGGTGAATACCGTTGACAATTTCTGGCTGTTTTAGACACCAGACGGATCGTTATTTTATTTTTTTTTTTTTTCGGGAGAATTTTGGCGGTAGAGGTCCTCCCTTTGATTTTTTATAATTTAAGGCCTTTTTAGGGGATTGACTGGTTTTCGCGGATTTTAAGGACTTTTAGGAGCCCCTAAATGCACCTTCGAAAATTTAGGGGTTTTTAGGGACTTTTAGGGACGCGTGCGAACCCTGTGTACAACATCCATATTTAATGTTTTTCTTGTAGCTGCAGAATGATTTACTTCTCATTCTGTTTACAGTTAGCACTATATCTTTGTCCTTCTCACCCCTCCAGAAATTGTTCTGTACCACAGATTAACGCTGATCCTCAATAAATTCCAATTAAAATACTAGAAAATCACACAGGAAGCTCAAAATCTCCACTGTGACATTGTAAAACTCTTCTGGCATAAAGGGGATACAGATTCTCCATTCTGCTTGATCAAACAACCGAACAGTGTACACACACACACACACACACACACACACACACACACACCTACATCCTATTAATAATATTATTAAGAAATAAAATACATCAAGTGGTGGTCCACTAATAAAAAACAGGATCTGAAAACGGAGGTGGGAGAAAATTAAAAGGGGGATATTCAGAGTTTGTTTGTCATTTGTTCCCATTCATTTTAATTGAAGGTGCTGTGATGATCACTGGCAAAAATTAATTTAAGTGTCCCTATTTAAGACAAGTGTTAAATCCTAAATTATGAATAGTGTTGCAAATACGACAAACTATGTTGTAAAAAGTATTTGGTCACCTGCCATCACTTACTTAAATTTGAATGGCATCCCGTTCCTTATCCGTCCATTTAATATGATGGTGGTTTACCCTTTATAGATTTATTGCTTCTTTTTTGTACTCTTTGTACAGATTCAACTGTTCTGGTAGGCTTTCAACAAGGTTTAAGTGTGAGTTTATGGGAATTTTTGTCAATTTTTCCAGTAGTGGTATACTTGCCAAGTCATATACTGTTCTGATGTTTGATGAGAAGGCCTGCCTCATTGGTCCACTCAAAAATCAACCAGTAAGTGCTTTATCACGTTGAGGCCAGGACTCTGTGCAGTCCAGTCAAATTCATCCACACCAAATTCTCATCTCTCTCTTAATTGACCTTGCTTTTTGCAGTGGTGAATGGACATTTTAGAATAGGAAGGGGTCATTACTACTTGACAGTCTAAAATCTTTTCATATGACGAAGCATTCAGTACCTGTCACAAGAGATAAGGGGCAAATATTTTGGACATTTCCAACTGTGTAAATAGTTTGAAGTTGGATCTTTTGTGTTCAATTATGAAAAAAAAAATCATGGCTCAGACAGATGAGGGTTGAATGTGGATGATTTTGAATGTCCTGCACAAAATAAACTATACTATTACAGACCATTTTTATGCCTTTGCAGTAGCTGACACTCACTTGCTTATTACTTCATAAAATGGCACGTTGCCATTCACCAGAGTTGCCTAAGTGGGTACCAGCCAAGAAATGGGCAGATACTTGAATGTTTATAAAACTACACTAAGTTGTCTGCAATTTCAAAAATCCACGTTTTGCAAGCCTTATGCCATTGGGTGCCTTTTGCATTCAATAATCTGCAGAGATGTCAAACTTAAACCATGTCAGACAGATTTTGACTAACGTTTTCCATAAAACTGCAAAGTAATGGATTCCAATGAACTATGATGTTCAATGACACCGCATGCAAGTCAATAGCACTCACCTGTCTCCATCTTGCATTTGCGAGCCACAACTTCTGGTGCTCCTTTCATGTAGGCATCCATACGTTTCTCCCCTAACAGACGAGCCACCACAGTCATCCTCTGGAGTGCAGAGGAAAATGGAAACTGCCGCACGATACCTATTTCATATTGTGCCTAAACAAAGATCGAAATTTTTTCTTTTTTTTTTTTTAAAGTGCAATATCACACACCCATAAGTATTCAGATAATTTGCTGTAACTCATTTGAAGAGTTTGTTTTCAAAACGAGACATAGGCATTTTTTTCAGATTTACGAAACTCGCGCCAAAATTATCCATTCGGAGCTGGATAATTTTGGCGCGAGTTTCGTAAATCTGAAAAAAATGCCTATGTCTCGTTTTGAAAACAAACTATTTCCTCTGATCATCCCTGAGATGGTTCTACAGCTTCATTGGAGTTCAGCTATTTGATCATACTGATTGGACTTGATTAGGAAAGCCACAAACACGTCTATATAAAACCTTACAGCTCATAGTCCGTATCAGAACAAATGAGAATCATGAGATGAAAGGAAGTGCCTGAAGAGCTCAGAGACATAATTGAGGCAAAGCAAAGATCTGGCCAAGACTACAATAAAACATTCTACTGTATTAAGGTTCCTGGTCACAGTTGCCTCCCTCATCCTCAAATGGAAGATGTTTGGGATGACCAAAACCCTATCTAGAGCTGGCCGTCGGGCCAAACTGAGCAATCAGTAGGAGGTGAGAGAGGTAAAGAAGAACCCAAAGATCATTGTGGCTGTGCTCCAAACATATTGTCAGAAAATGGGACAAAGTTCTAGAAAGTTAACCCCCATTGCAGTCCTCCATCTGCAATATAAAGAACTGTGAAAAATTTATGGGGTCTGAATACTTTTCGTACCCACTGTCAACTAGTCAACTCCCAAAATATTTCAAATCAAAAAGTATGAAGTCAAAATTAAGTAAATCAATATTTAATTAAAAACATTACATCGGTCATAAGACATTTTAAATAGTTTATGTCCCAGGGGAATAAACTGGAAAAAGAAAACTACAAAGAATTGGATTTATTTATTTAAGAAAAGAACTACAGTACTTACAGGCAGGTCATAAAGTTCCTAAAAAAGAAAGGAAAAAATTTTGTTTACTACAATTGTTGAATGTTCTGCTGGAAAATAGAGTGACTATTTCAGAGATGTTGTGAGCTCTCTATCACAAACGTCCCTAATCAGAGAGTTATATCAATTACCATGTCCTGCTCTGGTGACATGGGCTGTGGGGGCAACAGCTGCTTTGAGGGTCTAACCACAGTTGGCATGATACGGTTGTGGAGAGCCGTTTCTTCCTCAGTGGGCTCCTCCAGAATCTGAGAGGAGGAAAAGGAGTTGGAATTCATTATTTGGATTTTTAAAAACACATTTCCTCAATCTAGCCTGTGTGGAGTTTGCATGTTCTTTCCGTGCCTGTGTGGTTTTTCCACCAAGCACTCCGGTTTCCTTCCAAATCCCCAAAACATGCATAAATTAGAGACTCTAAATTGCTCATGGGTTCTGGTACCAGAGCCCAACCAGTCTGTGGAGGGGAGCCCGACTAAATCAAGTTGGAACTTCTCAACCTCACACACCAGCTCGGGCTCCTTCCCTGCCAGAGGCCAGGCACTTCACATCCCGAGAGGCAGTTTCTATAGCCAGAGATCAGATCGCCAAAGTCCCTGCCTTCGGCCACCACCCAGCTCACACTGCACACAAGCCCTACAGCCTTTCCCACACGTGGTGGCCCAATAGGAAGCGGAACCCATGTTACCAATACCATAGGTGCAGGCCCAGCCACCAGGCGCTCTACGTCTAGCCCCACCTCCACAAGGTAAGATAAATTCCATTGTGTTTTTCATTCCAGAGGGTTTTGGAGCCGTGCTTTTTCTGGTCCCTCACTTTGGACCCATTTGCCATGGGTGACCCTACCAGGAGTGTAAAGTCCCAGACAACTTGGCTTCTCAGTTTAGAGGGGAACACATACCCTTCCACCATAATAAGGTGATCGCCCAAAGAGAGGATGCACGCACACACACACACACACACACACACCACACACACACACACACAATGTATACTATCTTAGTACACAGTAATCCCTCTCAACTTCGCCGATCACCTATCACGGATTCAGTGCATCATGTTTTTTTTTCCCCATCCCCCCCGAAAAAGCCACATCGGTTTACATTAGGCACAGTATTGTATTGTAGAGTATTGTACAGTATTGTATCAATCCGCCTTATGTACTTACATGTATAAGGCGGATTGATACAACACGGATTGATACAAGCAAGGCACGTCCCCAGCGCAAGATGTGGAACAATAAAGCAAGAAAAATATAAAAAATTGATTGGTTGCTGGCGCGATATCGACCAATGAGAGCACGAGTGGTAACTTCTCTTGTCCCACTTATTTCCTTGTCGCCGGAGTCTTGTCCACGCGGTTAACCGTCTGCATATGTACTTTATCTTAAGTCTTGTTTTTGTGATAACTTTTTTTTTTTTTTAAAGTGATTGCATTTTTTGATTATATAGTTGCAATACTGTACCACCTCAGCGTTGGGGCCCAGCAAAAGCTTCCTCCACGGCACTCGAGAGGTGGTAACGCCGCGGGCACTCTTATTTGGGACACATCGGGAGGAATTAATCACTTTGTGCAGCAAATGGCGCGGGCACCACGGGGACCTACTGGGATGTCCTCCACGGCACCTGAGAGGTGGTAACGCCGCGGGCACTCTTTTTTGGGACACATCGGGAGGAATCCACCACTTTGTGTAGCAAATGGCGCAGGCACCGCGGGGACCTACTGGGATGTCCTCCAGGCACAAGACAGGGTCCTTTTCACCTTGTTGGACCCTGCATTGCGTTTCTCACACTCGAGGACAAGGCTTTTTGACCAGAAAAGGCTGGTTTGAATAATTTCAAAAAAATATACAGCCTCAGAAACATGCATCTAAATGGGGCTGCTTGTCAGTAGTGGAGAAAGAGTTTCCTAGATGGCGGGTGCACATTTCTAACATGGATGAAAAAGGACGTTTTTGGAAGAGGACAGCGACGCCTGCTTCTTCAAGGACCATGTTTACAATCATCATGCTGCAATGCTGCAGCTGAGTGAACTTAAAGCCTCTAACGAGCCTCTCCAACGTGTGTGCGTGCGTGTGCACGTCTCCCCTGCGCGGGGGGCAGTCCTACTTCGCGGTTTTTCACATTTTACGGGGGGTTCTGGTCCCCATTAACCGCGAAAAACTGTATATGCTTAGAACTCCAAACTTTTTTGTCCTGTTTTGAAAGTATGTCCATTTTTTGGGGCTATGTGAAATCAGTGACATTTCAGCAGGGTTCATACAGAATTTAAATTTTGAATTTTTTTTAAATTTAGAGTGCCTAAAAACCAACTGGAATCAGCTCCCATGAGAAATCTTATTCTGAATAAAAAAACTTAAATAATCAACATTATTTGGGGTAGTAGGCAATTATGCAGATGCAGGACTCACCCAGCCAGTAGCTTCAAACATTTTGAGGTCAAGTGGGTCTCCAGACAATTGGCCCTCTATTTTGGTAAGAGAATGGCAGGTGGCCATGCAAGCAACAAACTGTGACTTTACTAGATTTTCCGTGGAAACTTTTTCATCTGATTGCTGGAAACTAAAAATGTGAATAACAAGGACAATAACTCATTACTTACTGTTTAGTGCTGGAAAAATACACACTCACAATTTTATCAAGAAAAACTTTTGGAAAAAAAATATACAGACAACTAAAAATTAATGTAACATTTATTGCAGATAAGGAGAAAGGGATTAAATACATTTCTGCATATAGTCTGACTTTACCTGCCATTCTCTGTTCTTTGAACTCCCCATAGGTCTAAACCATCTTCGGTAAGAGTTCCTGTCTGGGAGAAGATTCAGAGACAAATTAGCTATAGTTTGCATTTTAACAACGCAGAGCAAGAGATAAGTACAATAATTGATATTCAGACATGAGTTCCTAGCTGGCAGAAGATTGAGTTGCACAATAAATAACACTAAATATTTTGGCTATTTAGACCTCGATAGAGTGACACTCTCTCGTGGAGTTAGTATAAGTGTCAATTTCATGAAAGAAAAATTGTGAGTTCAGAAAAGGCCCTTTTCACACAGATATGGGAACTTTAATAACCCAAAATGTTTATATATATATATATATATTCCCCCCCCAAATGTTTTATTTTATTATTTATTTTAAGGCTTTTAACACATCTTAACCGGGAGTGCCAATAATTATGGAGGGCACTGTACATACACACACACACAAACACAGATAAAAATATAGATGTTACAAAGGTTGAGTTTCCAAAAGATCTCTCGTCTTGGTACCCACCTTGTCAAAGCAGACTAGATTAATTTGTCCACAAATATTAATTCTCTGTGGGCTGATGCAAAATATTCCAATATTTTTAAGACGTCGCTGGGCATACACAATACCAGCCGTCATGGCTGCAGGCAGTGCTGGAGGAACCGTAATGGTAATGATGTCCAGAGATTCGATGATGATGGTCTTGGCTGGCACCTGGAAAGCAAGAAAAGATTCATGCAATGCATATAAAAAGGATCTAGTACACAAGAGGGCTTCTGAAGTTAAAGTATCATCAAATCCAACAATCATTGGAAACTCCATGAGAAAGACCCCAAATTAATGGAAATCAGATGTAATGGATTATTTGGACCAAACAATCTGTTCAAATATAGTAAAATAGTTTTGCGTTGTAACATGAACGGCTATTGATAAAGTGTTGGTTCAAGAATTTGCTGTTGTTTACTGCCACTGTGGCACAATATAGGTACACACAGTGATGCACATGTATTTCCAGTTTACAGATTCAATGACTATATTAAGTTTACATCGAGATACAAACAGTGACATTTTCATGAAAGGCAATGTATTAATTGCCATACGAAAACGATGATGCCATCTAGCATTTACTTTTGTCTAGGCACAGCACAACAGCAACACCATGGCTGTTAACTTTAAGGGGAGTACTCAACACAGGTGTCCATGCAACTGTGGTACATGCTATTTTTTTGTGCGGTAACAGTTTGTGTGTCAAGCCACTCTTTATGACATATAAACTTAGAATTCAGAACAAGAAGTGGACTTTCTCCTTGCAGAAAGTGAAAACGACAATCATCGAGTCATCACTACAGTAACCTGCCATCATGTAATTTTCAGTCTCAAGGACACCATCATGGGAAATTTATATAAACTTTAAAACTTTTCAAATGGGTGCCGGCTTACTGACACTTCATAATACTGAGCACACGTTTATATTTAGAAAAACGACATTTTTTTTTAAAACAATAAGTGTGTTATGTACGGTAATGTGGGTGCATTTGGCCACAAAAAAATAGAAGCATTGTCTTCAGATTTCACCACCTTTGTTGTTTTCAAAGATTACCTTGTTAATGATGCTAAGAGCAATGGAGTAGACAAAGCCAATCCCAGCCACACCCACCAGACACAACAGAAAAAGGTAGGCATCACGATACAGCTTGAAGTCTGTGGGCTTGGGATAAAGGATGGAGCGTACCAACTGGCCTTTGGCTGTGCTGAAGCCTAGGTGAGATGAAGGTTATACAATACTGTGTTAAACATGTAAATGGAACCTTTCTTAAGCATTATCAGCATATACTTTGGATAATACATTCCAATTACCACACTAGCAATGCACCAAATTTTCACCCAATGAAAATATAGTGGGTCAATAAAGTATTCAGACCCCTTAATTTTCTATATTGCACACATTTTCTAAAATAATTTAAGTGAATTTTTCCCCTCAATTCACACGCAGCACCCCATATTGACAAAAAAAAGAATTGTTGAAATTTTTCTGTCAGGTTGGATAGTGAAAGTTTGTGGACAGTCATTTACAAGTCTCCCTAGAGATGTTCGATTGAAGTCAGAATTCTGGTTGGCTATTCAAGAACAGTCACGGAATTGCTCTGAAGTCACCCTGTTATTTGAGCCGTGTGGTTAAGTGTCATTGTCTTGTTGGAATGTGAAACTGAGGTCCTGAACAGCCTGGAGAAGGTTTTCGTCCAGGATGTCCCTGTAAATGGCCTCATTTATGTTTCTTTCAATTGCAACCAGTCCATAAACCTGAAATATAACCCCACAGCATGATTTTGCCAACCCCATGCTTCACTGATGGTATTATTTTGGATAAGTAATGAGCAGTGCTGGTTTTCGTCACACATTCCGCTTAGAATCAAGGCCAAAAAAAGTGGCCTTGCCACAATTCTGTCTCTGAGATCTTCAGGGAGTTCCTTTGACCTAATGATTTTTCATTTGCTATGACATGGACTGTGAGCTGTAAGTTCTTATATAGACAGATGTCGAGCTATCCTAATCGCATCCAATCAGTTTCAGCAACCACAGTTGCATTCCAATGAAGGTGTAGAGCCATTTCATGGATAATAAGAAATGGACAGAACACGTTAATTATGCTTCTCACAGCGAAGGGAATTAATTGTGCCTGTGTGATATTTCATCAATTTAATAATTTTTAAAAAGTTTCAACAATTCCATTATTTTACGTCAATATGTGGTGATGTGTACATTAACCCCTAAAAACAACTACAAAATATTTTTGAAAATAGCTACAACATAACATGGTAAATAGGTTAAGGGAATACTTTCCGTACCCATTGTATTCAGACAAAAATGGGCCAACAGTGCATTTTCAGCCGCAAGACTTTTGCCACCAAAACAAAATCAACAAATCAGGACATTGGAAAGACGCAAGTAAAAATTGTAGTCAGCATGCACTTCTCTGGTTCAAGAATGGAGGGGACCACACCAACAAGGCAGTGTGCAACATTGTTACTAAGAAAGGGCTGAAAAGTTCCGTCAGTGTTATTTTGGTTTTGAGTACCGTACACCACCCCACCCCCAATCCAAAAATCAACAAATTGTCTCGCAATAAGGATTAAATTAATATACATCTGGCTGACTACAATGTTCCATTATATGTTAAACTTTGGACAGATCTTTAAATAAAAGTCAAGGAACATTTTAAGAAATTGTTGTTGACATCAGTATCAGTTCTTAATGAATTTTCATTTTGTAACTGATTTATTCTTTGGCACATTAATATTACTTCATCCAAATGCAATGTCTTGGTTTTAGTGAGGATAGTCCACAGTCATAGTAATAAATGGAAATTTACTAATAATTGCCCCCTCCCAGTGTTTATTCCCTTGGTTTTCTGTCAGTATTTTATTTCAGCCAGCAATTTTCATTTTAGTGGATCACTAAAATCATACATCAAAAACAACATGGGTTAGTCAATTGTTTGACCTTTGTTGTGAATAAGTATAAAATGTATGAAACAAGTGTTAAAGCATGACAACTATTTGTTGGTTGAAATAAAAAAATTATGCCACCTGTGATGCCTACCTGTGCGGACTACTACAGCTTTAACAAGTTCACCAGTGTAAAAACGGGTCTGAATGATATTAGTGCCACAGAAGAGTGTGTGTCTTTTATGCTCCTCTATGCTATAGGGACTCATAACCTCATCGCCACTCTCCCCTGGCAATGTGTTTGGAAGGTTGGTCTTTGTGACTGGAACACTTTCACCTGTGGAAAAGTAGATTATTAGTGCGTGGCATAGGTTTTTTGCATTTCTCCTGGGTGAGAGCCATTGTCGTTTAAAATATTTATTTTCTGACCTGTTAGCATACTTTCATTGACAATGCAGGTGCCACTGAGCAGCACGGCATCACATGGCATAATGGTCCCATTGCTGGGGATGACTATCATATCACCAGGCACTAAATCAGTAGACATAATCTCTTCAATATCTGCCACAAAAGACAATGAACAGTGAGCCATGAATACAGGAAAGATTAACCGGATTATTTGTGTAGCATGATATCGAAAAAGGCGGCAGGGAGGAGCATCTGGTTTGATTGTTGGCCTAACAGTTCTGAGGACCGGGGTTCAAAACCCGGCGCCGCCTGTGTGGAGTTTCTCCGGGCACTCTGGATTCCTCCCACATCCCAAAAACATGCATTGATTGGAGATTCTAAATTGCCATTGCAATTGTGATTGTGAGTGCAACTTTTGTCTGTCTGTATGTGCCCTGTGACTGGCTGGCAAACAGTTCAGTGTGTACCCCGCCTCCTGCCCGAAGGTAGCGCGATTGGCTCACCCTTCTGAGGATAAGCTGCTCAGAAAATGGATGGTGTGATGATATGGGAAATGTAATGCATTTAAC
This sequence comes from Syngnathoides biaculeatus, assembly GCF_019802595.1. NCBI lineage: Eukaryota > Metazoa > Chordata > Actinopteri > Syngnathiformes > Syngnathidae > Syngnathoides > Syngnathoides biaculeatus. The sequence continues at coordinate 20,363,377 of NC_084646.1, forward strand.
CAAGGTGTGATGGCCCGCTGTCAATTTGCATTGTAAAGAGCTTGGGTAAAGTAAACCTGTTTGTGTGGTTTCTCGGTTGGCATGGGCTGCCATTCTAATTTCCCTGATTGGTTACCCTCATCCTTGATTGGAACCACTAATTGCTGCTAAGCAAGATGGCCTTGATTTATGACTGGATCCAAGGGATACGCTGTGCCCACACTCGATCCCAACACTGAGTTTGTGGTGGACTCTTTGCTTCTCGTGTGTACGCTGGTGATTATTTGTAAGCAGCCAGTCTCTGTGCCTTGTTTTTAGAGTTTTAGTTTTTGTGTTTCAGTATTTAACTACACTTGTTAGAAGGTATGTCGTTATGATATGCCCTTTCTCCCGAGGAGGTGTGGGCCATTGCTGGCCTTTTGACTGTGGGCCTTTCTAGTCCACTAGTTTTTCTTCAGTTGGCATTTGTTTTGTTCTGTAACCATACTATATTTTCATACAAACAGACTCAAGGCTCTGTAGTCTTTTTTGTGATGAAACTTAAATAGGATTTCATTTTATTTTGCTGTATGTAATATGTTTTGGTACAATAGCTCGTTTTCTACTGCTGTGCTTAATTAATGACCATTTAACAGTCATTAACTTATTTCAATGTTAGGGTTAGGGTCTGTCCTGCACACGTTGCCTAAATTGCTGTAACAAAAACTATCAAATATTTTTCAAAATGTATAGTATACAGCGTATTCGCTATATGTTCCATCAATTACGTGTCAGACCAGGGCAGAGACACCAAAAAGTATAGGATGACATTAAGAGAAAAAAAAAAATACAAACCATTGTTGGCTCTGCATACAGATACACGGACAATACTGTGAGCTGCCACCATATCGTGTAGCATGACATATTGCTAGAGAATGGAGAGAAGAAAATGGGAAATTTCACAAACTCTTGACTTGAGAAAAAAAAAATCTGTGAAACTGAAATTCAAACAGACAGGGGTAACAAAGACTAAGATAAAAGTCCTGATTGATTGATTATTGACTTGCACAATTATCAGGGCCAATATCTAGCATTTTGGCACATATCAGGATCTGCATTTTTTTTTTTTATCTGACAGACAATAATTTGAGTTATTTTTAACTGATGCAGCCGCAGCCGGCCTCTCTGCCTGACAGCTCTCGCCAACATTGTCCTGTCCACAGCACCACCAGATTGGTTACTAATGAACCATAAAAACTTGAGCCGCCACATGAAGCCAAAACACCCATCATTGAAAGAAAAGCCCTTAGAATATTTTGAAAGAAAACAGGAACATGAAGGACAAGCTTTTCTTGTCCTATTCAGGAAGAACATATTTCGCCTCCAAGAGCGTACATTTCGGAGAGGCTCAAATAAAAAAAGGTTGAAAACATCCCCCTGGGACTGTAGTGGACAGGTGTCTTTATGCAGCGAACTTCACACAGGACTTTTAAAGGCGGACTAATAGGTCTTTGAGGGTCAGAATTCTAGCTAATAGACAGGTGTTCAAATACTTATTTGCAGCTGTTTCAAATTGTTAAAAAATTCATACGTTGTGATTTCTGGATTTTTGTTTTTAAATTATCTCTCTCGCAGGGGACATGCACCTACGATGAAAATTTCAGACCCCTCCATGATTTTAACTTGCAATATAGTAGAGTGTTCAAATATTTATTTTCTTCACTATATGTAATTTTTTTTTAAAAATATATATTTTTATAATCTCGTTCACGAAGTACAATATTTTATAACCTGAATTGGGCACACATTTTGTTCTTGGATTGAGTTTTACGCAATGGTTAAAAGTGTGGTAAAATTCACACATGCTTACCTTTTTGATGGTATATAGAGAGGTAGCTATGGATATAAATGACATGATAAGAATGGCAACAGCATAATAGTAATATTCATCGGCACTCCATAATATTACACTGAAGAGCTGGAAGATATAGAAAGGATTTAGGACCTGGAAAAGAAAAGAACAGATGTCAGACGGACTGGTGCAGCAACAAGAGTAGATATGAGAAATACAACAAAATATTTGTAAAACATTGCCATGGGTTCTACCTCTTTGATAAGCAGCTTGAAAACAGAAGGCACTTTCACATCAATTCTATTGAATCCAAAAAATAGTCTCCTAAAAAAAAAAATAATAGTAGTAATGATGAAAAACACAATGTTAAAAGTTAAACCAAAACTTAAAGGAGACAAGTACACCCTGAACTGGTTGCTAGCCAATCGCAGGGCACACAGATATAAACAACCATTCGCACATTTAATCACACCTAAGGGCACATTAGATTCTCCAATAAATGCATTTGAGAAGAGTGCCCGGAGAAAAGTCATGCAGGCACGGGGTGAACATGCAAACTCCACACAGGCGGTGCTGGGATTTGAACCTCATTCTTCATAACTGTGAGCCTAATGATCTAACCAGTCGTTCCACCCTGCTCACTAATTAATAAATAAAATTAATACTGAGTAATCAAAATCAAGGTAGTAGTATTCTTGCAACAAAGGAAGTATCAGTGTATTTGTTTTCTGACATTATTGAGGGTGCCAGTCTGAGAAGCAAAATCATAGTTCATGATACGCCTCAAAGTGCGCAGAGCACAAAGAAGAGCAGTGCACGACAGTCATTGAATCTTAAAATAACAGCATTTCTTTATTTTTTTTTTCTTTTACTTTTGCCATTATCATCAAGGGGAAACACGCAGCCTTTCTAGCTCGTCTTTGCTCTATGTTGCCTAGAGCCGCTTTGCTAACTAAACACCCATGGTGGGCAGTGCAAAGGAATGCTGTCATTGTAAACAACGTCGACAGACTGCATGAGTACATATGTGAATTGTGCTATCGGATAGAGCAGATAGTCATCTCTCACTCATTGACTCACGTTGCAAAAACTGAATAGTTGTGTGTTATACTTGAATTTAGGTTGGAATTTTATTTTTTGGGTGTGTGCAAGCGAATTGGTGAGAGTTGTCGGGAAAAAGTCTGGAGAAGACTCTCTGATGGTTAGCAAATCCTATCTTGTGTACTTGAGTCCCAAGAAGCCTGAAAAATACACAAACGTAAACAGTACCAGGGAGAACATGCTGAAGTGCCATCTTGATTTATCTGAACTTTGCTGTGAAAAAGAATGTTTTTGTGCAGAAGCACCTTTTGTACATGAAGCCCCAGGAGCCTATGTGGAAAGGCAGTAAGGCTAGATGTTTCGGGGCAAGGTTAAATTTTTTATTAACCTTAATAAGGGTTCTTTTAAAGAGCTACAAAATGTCAGAGGTGAAGAGTATCAGATGGAGGGATGAGGCTGAAACTCTAAATTCACTGTTATGTATAATATGAGTAGCTGCTATGTCCTAAAGGTAGGATGTGACCAAGAGATGAAAGAAATTCTGGAAGGAGATAGACTAAGTCGTTCTGAGCATACTAGAGTCGTGATTCATGCAGATTTATATCTTGGTGAAGGAAACAGGTGATGCAGAAGTTTTGGGTAGGTACGGAAAGAAAAGGAACTTGGAAGGACAGATGATTGTAGACTTTGAAGAATTTCAGAAGATGCAGGAATATAAGGTGACCTACAAAAGCAGAGGGAGAAGCAGGGAGGTGGATTAAATCATGTGCAGATGACGTAATTTGAAAGTGGTAACTGAATAAGGTTGGCAAGAGTGTGGCTAGACAGCAAATGATGGTGTGTAAGATGATGCAAGTAGTGGGGAGGAAGATTAAAAAGACAGAGTTAAAGCAGAAACCTATGTGGTTGAAGCTGAGAAAGGAAGAGTTTACTGCATCTTTTCTAAAATAGGAGACAGGCTCTCAGTGTACTTAAGGATCTTCCAGAAATCTGGACCATTAGCCATGGTGATCAGAGACACAGGCAGGTAAGTACTTGATAAACAGTAACCGCCATAATTATTGGAACCCCTGGTTAAGATGTGTTTTTTAGCTTCTAATATTTTTTTTTCTAAATAACATGGGACCTTAATGGAAAAAAAAGAGAAAAATCCAACCTTCAATACAAGTCCATTTATTCAGTGGGGAAAAAAATCCCAAATAGAAATGATTTGACATCAAATAAAGCAAGTTTCTTTCGGCTTGTCCCTTTCGGAGTCGCCACACCGTGTCATAATGTGTTACAATTACTAGCACCCCCTGGTGTTAATACTTTGTACATTACCCTTTTGCCAACAAAACAGCACCTAATCTTCTATAATGTTTCACAAGATGGGAAAAGACAAAGAGAGATCTTCAGCCATTCCTCTTTGCAGAATCTCTCTAAATCATCCAGAGACCTGGGTCCTCTCCTCTGTACTCTCTTCAGCTCATCCCACAGGTTTTCAATGGGGTTGAGGTCTGGGGACTGAGATGGCCATGGGAGGAGCTTGATTTTGTGACTGGTGAACCATTTCTGTGTAGATTTGGCCATACGTTTAGGGTCATTGTCTTGCTGAAAGACCCAGTGACGACCCATTTTCAGTTTTTGGGCAGATGGCAACAGATTTAAAATGTCCTGGTAATTCAAAGCATTGATGCCATGCACCCGAACAAGGATAGCAATGGAAATATGTTTAATGGTGCCAGTAGTGTGCTGGAAAGATGTAAACAATACTTTGATGAGCTAATAAATGAGTAAAATGACAGAAGGAAGAGTAAAAGTGTGATGAACCAAGTCGCAGTGAGGTAAGGAGGAAGTTAAAATGGGAAGTCACAGTAATGAGTAAGGGGGAAGTTCAAAATGCACTAAAGAAAACTTCAGTTAGTCCTGATGACGTAGCTGTGGAGGTATGGAAGCATCTAGGAGACGTAGCTGTGAAGTCTTTGACCAGCTTATTCAAAAGAATTCTAGGGGTTGAGAAGATGCAAGAGGAATGGAGGAAGAGTGATGGTGCCCATTTTTAAGTACAAGGGTGACTTGCTGAGCTGTGGGATCCTTAGTGGAATAAAGTTGATGAGCTACACAATGAAGTAATGATAAAGAGTTGTGGAGGCGAGAATCAGAACATGGATTTGCAAGCAACAACATTGTTTCATGCCTGGAAGAAAACTATAGACACCAGTTGCCTTGAGATTGTTGATGTGTCGAGGTCAGGAGGAGGTACATTGTGTCTTTGTAGATCTACAGCAGGAGTGCTCAATGTGTCGATCGTGATCGACTGGAGCAGTTTTGGTCGATCGCGTGATGCGGTGCCAAAAAAAAAAAAAAAAAAAAAAAAAAAATCCGTCAACCAAGCATCCATCTCGTTGCTTGATTCAGGTGTGGCAGATTTGTCGATCACACGTGCATAAAGCCGCGTTCTAGCAAGATGGCCTCCTATTTATGGTCTCACTTTTGCTTTTTCCATGGCAGTCACAGGGAAACTATGCAAAAAAAAATTGTCATTTGAAAAGGGGGCCCAAACTTTTTTCATGGCACTGTAACATACTGTGGTTACAATTGGTAAGATCATTGGCTGCCAAAGTTGGGGACCTTGGTTCCAGACCCTGACTGCATCATGCACCACAATCCCCCGAAATCACAGCTATGCTCTCCTTGAGCAAAAAACTGATACCTCAACCTCCTAGGGTGCTTCAGATGGCCCTCTGCTCCTGTGTGTTCCAGTTACAAGTCTGTGTGTGTGTTCACTGTGATGCAGGGAACAAATTTTGTGTGCATCCATGCATATTTATGACAATAAAGGTGATTATTCTTCTGTAACCCTTCCATTGGTAGTCAGAATGAACTGTCATGTTTTTCTGCAGCCAGTGACACCAAAGTGTCTTTCAGAGAAGAACTCAGCTTCATGTTGATTTTTCGATACATGGGCATGGCTAAAACAGATTGAGTGGTAGACTGGAAGTGTTAAGCGCTGTCATGCATAAGTGTATGAAAAATATTTTTAAGGAAACTAAGCATTATGAACATTCGTTTTCTGTGCTCATACCCTTTACCTACAGTAATATACAGTATTGTATAAGTACTTTGATTCATTCACCTTCGACTTACATTCTGCACAACACATTCATACTATACACAGTAGAAATGGGTGCAGTTAAATGAGAGAAGACCTTCTTTTCCTTTCATTTTGTCCCGTTCGGGATCGCCACAGCGTGTCATCTTTTTCCATCTTACCCTATCTCTTGCATCATCCTCCCTGACCCAACTGTCCTCATGTCTTCCCTCACCACATCCATCAACGTTCTTTTTGGTCTTCCTTTCGCTCTTTTGGCTAGCAGCTCCATCGTAAGCACCCTTCTACCAATATACTCACTCTCTCGCCTCTGAACATGTCCAAACCATTGAAGTCTGCTCTCTCGAACCTTGTCTCTAAAACATCCAACTTTGGCTGTCCCTCAAATGAGCTCATGACTTATCCTATCCAACTTGCTCACTTCAAGCGAGAACCTCAACATCTTCATTTCTGCTACCTCGAGTTCTGCTTCCTGTTATTTCTTCAGTGCCACAGTCTCTAATCTGTACATCATGGCCGGCCTCACCACTGTTTTATAGACTTTGCCCTTCATCCTAGCGGAGACTCTTCTGTCACATAACACACCAGACACCTTCTGCCAGCTGTTCCACCCTGCTTGGAACAGTTTCTTCACTTCCTTACCATTGCTCTGGATTGTTGACCCTAAATATTTGAAGTTGTCCACCCGTGCTATCTCTTTTCCCTGTAGCCTCACTCTTCCCCCTCCACCTCTCTCATTCACGCACATATATTCTGTTTTACTTCGGCTAAACTTCATTCCTCTCCTTTCCAGTGCATGTCTCCATCTTTGTAATTGTTCCTCCACCTGCTCCCTGCTTTCACTGCATATCACAACATCATCTGCGAAAATCATGGTCCAAGGGTATTCCAGTCTAACCTCATCTGTCAGCCTATCCATTACCACTGCAAACAGGAAGGGGCTCAGAGCTGATCACTGATGCAGTCCCACCTCCACCTTAAATTCTTCTGTCACACCTAAGGCACACCTTAACATTGTTCTGCTGCAATCATATATGTTCTGTACTATTCTAACATATTTCTCCGCCACACCAGACTTGCGTATACAGTACCACAGTTCCTCTCTTGGCACTCTGTCATCAGCTTTCTCTAGATACACAAAGACACAATGTAGCTCCTTCTGACCTTCTCTGTACTTTTCCACTAGCATCCTCAAGGCAAATAATGCATCTGTGGTACTCTTTCTAGACATGAAACCATAGTGTTGCTCGCAGGTACTTACTTATGTCCTGAGTCTAGCCTCCACAACTCTTTCCCATAATTTCATTGTGTGGCTCATCAACTTTATTCCTCTATAGTTCCCACAGCTCTCAACATCGCCTTTGTTCTTAAAAATGGGAACTAGTACACTTGTACACTAAATGAGAGAAGACCATTCCCTCGTCAATGAGAACCAGGAGTTGACCAACGTTAATATATTCAGATATTACCTGTATCCTTGCTGGTTCCTGGTTAGGCCTTTGCTGTGCTCTGAGTGGAGACCAGAAGCGGTAAAATGGAGATCATCCAGGCCACTGTCAGTTAAGTCACAGAAATATGCAAAATTGTGACTAATATAGTCAAGCTTCATGGCAATAGGAATTGAAGTAGTTATGTTAAAAGAATGTTGATATAACAAAGATCCAGATTCCATTTTTATACCAATCACTTAAACACAATGTTCTTTAAAAAATCGGGGGGAGTCCACACAAAAAAAGGACAGAAGAAAACAAAGCTTACGTTAAAACTTCAAAGTTCTGCACTCTGTCATTCCAATAATATTTTGTGCTGTGAAGGGTAAAAAAACGAATCTGAAAGACAAAAGGGAGGAAAAAAATTAGTTTTGCAGCACGTGCAACAATTTAAAAATATTTTAAAATTGCTTTAAAAATGTCACTCAATTTGGAAGCTGCTATTTTTTTAGGGTCTCATAAGAAGGAAGGATGGGAAAAGTATTCAAGTGTTGAAAGACCAGCATGGTTTAAGAAATTAGAGTCAATACAGACATTTGCATTTAAGATATTATTTAGAGCAAACCGAGGGGACAGGGATGGAAATGAGATGTCACGATGTGGCAACCCCTAACAGGACAAACTGAAAGAAACTTAATGTAGCTGGGGAAAGAGCTAGTTTCTACGTTGTATCAGGGAGTGGAAGATTAAAAGAAGAATGACACTCAACTTAAAGATTGTCCCTTCAAGAATAGGAATGGCAAGGATGATTCCTTTGTATTTGTTGTCCAATGAAGACATTTGGAATTCACATCAACAGATGAATATAAGACAAAAGTTCAGAATTCCAACTTTTATTTAAGTGTTCACATCTACAGTTGAAGCCAAAAGTTTTCTCTGAGCTGAAAAAAAAAAAGTTGAATTTCTTGTCTCGCTGGTTTGAAGTCAAATCAGACTAAACCTCTCCTGGTTCAGGTCAGTCAGGAGCACCAAAATTCTTTAATTTTGTTAAATGTTACAATAAATAGAAAAAGAGAATATCTTGGAGAAATTTATATTATTTACTCAAAGTCAAGTTTACATACATTAGGAGAGTATCGAGTAGAATTTCCTTTGAACTGCATGACATGGGTCAAACATTTTGGTTAACCTTCCACAAGCTTCTGACAGTCCTCTGCTGGAATCCTGACCCATTGCTCCTGACAGAACTTGTGTAACTGAGTCGGGGTTTGTGAGTTGCCCTTCTGACACGGAAGCTCTTTTCGAAGAAGAGAACATCTCACAATTGAGTGAAGTGACCAGGGCCGTAGTACCCTATCGTGTCAAGCTATATTTAGATGATATGCGGATCACTCCTAACAGACTCCCTGACAGTATGTAGCGTACTCGGCCGCGAGCGAAGACAACGCTGCGGCCCGGGTACAACGAGCCACTGCCACCCGGCCGCGACGAGCCGATCATGTCTTCGGCCGGGGTGGCTCATCGTGCCGCCGAGCCGGGCTGCTTTACGGCGTTGTTGTCGCTCGCGGCCGAGTGCGCCATCGTCTGCGGCGTTGTTTATCCTTCATGACGTCAATCTGTGGCTCAACAACTTTTAGTCCACAATAGCTCGCACAGCTCTGCACATCGCCTTTGTTCTTAAAAATGGTAACGAACACGCTTTTCTTCCATTCTTCAGGCATCTTCTCACCTGCTAGTATTGTTGAACATGTTGGTGAAAAACTACACTAGCCACTTCTCAAAATTGCTTCCATTCCTCTTCAGGAATGTCATCAGTACCAACTGCCTTTCCATTTTTCATCCTCTTTTTGTGCTTTTCTAACCTCTCCCTTATCATTGCTTCTTCCTGGTCTACCGCACTTGCCTCCTACACTCTTCCTTCTCTCTTATAAACTTCATTTATCAAATCCTCAAAGTATTCTTTCCATCTATCCAGCACACTATTGGGACCAGTCAACATTTCCACCAGCCATCATTGTTGCACTTCTTAGCTAACATCTTTCCTTGTATAAATATCCAGTACTTTGAGGTTCCACCACCAACTCTTGTTATCCCCTTTCCTAACAGAAGATACGCAATGTAGTCTTCTGCCCGTCTCTCTGATCACCACCGCTGTCGTGCTCCAATATTCTTGAATCTCACTGTGTCTACTGAGAGCCTGTCTCACCGGTTCTTGAAAAGCCGCCAAACACTCTTCCTTTCCCAGCTCCACCCACAGGTTTTCGGCTTTGCTTTTGTCTTCTAAATGTTCCTCCCCACCACCAGCATCATCTTACACACTACCATCTTATGCTTCCACTACCCTACAGTCAGTAACCTCCTTCAGATTACATTTACACAAAATGTACTCAATGTGTGTGCTTTTAAAGGTCACCCTATATTTCTGCCTCTTCAGGAACAAAGTGTTCATTACAGCCACTTCCGTTCTTTCTGGAAAGTCCAGCATCATATGACCCTCCAAGTTTGTTTTCCAGATACCAAACTTAGCCATTACTTCTTGGTCACCTCTGCTTCCTTCACTAACATGTCCATTATAATCACAAGTCTCTGTTTGGGATGGGAATGAGAGTGGGTGGACGGACAGACAGACAGTGTCTGTGTCTGTGTCTGTGTCTGTGTCTGTGTCTGTGTGTCTGTGTCTGTGTGTGTCTGTGTCTGTCTCTCTCTCTCTCTCTCAAATATTCTTAGCTAACCTTGAAAACAAGGCCTACTTCTATTCTCTTACCATCTACACCAAACCCTACCTCGAAACCTCCCACAAAACATCAACATCTCTCATCATCATGTCAACCGAATCAAGAGCTTTTCCTGTCATAGTCCCAACATTCAGTTCTAGGTTCTGTGCTTTGCTCTTCTACCAAGTAACACACTTTCCATTTCTCCATCTTCTATTATAAATCCAGTGAACCAAGAAGTCTGTTACGTTTTTTTGGTTTGTTTTTTTTTTTTTACCCTACCTTTGTAGGCTGGTAGTCCACATATCTTCTGAAGAGCTCCCGAGCTGTTATGCCATCGGGAGAAGGGCGTGTGTCTCCATTGGCCACAAAAGAAGGGAAGGAAGGGGAAGAAGGGGAGGTGGTCTGGGGCTCCAGATTGTGGAAGGGGTTGCTTCCTGGGGCTAGAATCACTCGAACCTTAGCCAGGAACCAGCGCCGGAACTCATCCTAGTCAAAAGTACAATTTTAGTTGACAAAAAGAGTGCAAACATAGATGGTGGTAGGATTTAGTTTAGCTACTAGTTCAATGTTAAACTGTTAAAGGAAATTGAGTTAACTACATACAAGTTTGTAAAAGTATAGAATACAGATCCAGATCTGCATCAAATATAATTGTCTCTCAGGGACAACCCTTGTCTTTAAAATTTCCTGGAAAGTGGTAGTTATGTAATTTTTACATAATGCTGTACATCAAGGGTCCCCCCACTTTTTAGCACCAAAATCTACTTTTCAAGCTGCAATCATCTCGCGATCTACTCTTTTGGGCACACTCACTTGAGCGACCAAAACTGCCTCAGGGGTCCACTGGTCGATAGCGATCGATGTATTGAGCACCCATACTATACCCATTTGATAAAGTTACAACTTAATTTTTTCCTTTCAATGTGATTTTAATCCTCTTTTGTTTGAGTCTTTTCAGGCAACAAAATATGCTTTGTGAATGAAATAGCTGTAAATGAGTACAGCTGTAAATTTAATTATTTGTTTAATAACTTTGTGTACCATATCAAAATCAAGTATTTTTCATCCATTATGTATTCATAGATAATGGATTTGGGCAACATAATTTAAACAAATTCCTAGGACCTAAGTTGTCTGGAGCTTCATGCCCCTGGTTAGGTAACGCCTAGCAAACAGGATCTACGTGAAGGACCAGAAAAAGCATGGCCAAAAGACCCCCACGATGGTATACACAAAGGGATTCAGGTTTCCCTTGCTTGGACACAGGTCACCAGGGCCCACCCTCTGTAGCCAGGCCTGGAAGTGCAGTTCGAACGCTTGGTGGCCAGGCCTGCACCAATGGGGCTCGGCCGGGCACAGCACAAAGAGGTAACATGGGTCCCCATTCCCAGTGGCTTATCACCTGTGAGACGGGCCATAGGGTTCGTGTGCAATTTGACCTGGGTAGTGGACAAAGGCTTGGCGATCGAATCCCCAGCTACAGAAACTGGCTCTAGGGACATGGAATGTCATTTCTCTGACAGGGAATGAGCCCAAGCTGGTGTGTGAGGTCAAAAAGTTCCGACTAGATGTAGTCGAGACTCGTCTCTACACACCGCATTGGCTCTGGTAACAGTCCACTTGAGAGGGTGTGGACTTTGTTCCACTCTGGAGTTGCCCACCATGAGAGGCATCGAGCAGGTATGGGTTTACTTATTGCCCCCGGCTTGGTGCTTGGCGTTTCCCATGGTGGATGAGAGGATAGCCTGCCTCCGACCTTAGGGAGGGGGGAGGGTTCTGACTGTTGTTTGTGCCAATGCATGTCATCAGACTTGCGACCGCACATCTTGGACCCCTGGGTGAAGAAAGGAGCAGAGCTCTCAACTGCTCATCACGTGGTGGTGAGTTGGTTCCGATGGTTGGGGAAGATGCCAGTCCGACATGCCAGGCGTAAACGTATTGTGACGGTCTGCTGGGAACGGCTGGCAAATTCCCGTCAGCAGGAGTTTCAACTCCCACCTCTGAAAGAACTTTGCTCATGTTCCGGTGGGTGGAGGAAGACATCGAGTCAGAATGGACGATGTCGGTACCTCTATTGGTGAGGTGGCCAACGGGAGCTGTGGCCGAAACGTGGTCGGTGCCTGTCAATGCGGGAACCCCCGAACAAGTTGGTGGACACCAATAGTCAGGGATGTTGAAAAGCTGAAGGAGTTCCGCCAGGCATTTTTGGCCTGTTGGACTCCCAAGGCAGCTGATAGGTGCCGGCTGGCCGGGCGGAATGCAGCTTTAGTGGTGCCTGAAGCAAAAACCTGGCCGTGGAAGGAGTTCGGTGCGGTCATGGAAGACTACTTTAAGATAGCTTTGAGGAAATTCTGGTCCACCCTCCGGCATCTCAAGAGGGGGAAGCACTCCACCGTCAACCCTTTGTACAGTGAGGATGGGGTGCTGCTGAACTCAACTCAACTCATCGTAAGTTGTGACTTTGTCAAGGCTCCTCTGTGTCACCAATATTGCTCATAACTTTTATGGACAGAATCTCTAGATGCAGCAGCGGCATAGCTGGGGTGCGGTTTGATGGCCTCAGTATTGCATCTCTGCTCTTTGCAGCAGTTTGCAAAAGAATGTGAAGCGGTTGGGATAAGAATCAGCACCTCCAAATCTGAGACCACTCGGAAAAGGGTGGCATGCTCTCTCTGGGTCAGGGAAGAGATCCTGCCCCAAGTGAAGGACTTCCAGTGCCTTGGGGTCTTGTTCACGAGTGAGGGAAGAATGGAAAGTGAGATCGATAGGCAGATTGGTGCAGCATCTGCAGATATGCAGAGCTTGTATCAGTTTGTTCTGGAAAAAAAGGAGCTAAGTCGAAAGGGGAAGTTCTCAATTTACCAGTCAATCTATGTTCTACCCTCACCCAAGTTCATGAGCTGTGTGTCGTGACCGAAAAAACAAGATCCCAGATAAAAGTGGCCAAAAAAGAGTTTCTGCCGCAGGATGTGTAGGCTGTCCCTTAGCGATAGGGTGAGAAGCCCGGTCATCCAGGAGGGGCTAAGTGTCGAGCCGCTGCTCCTCCGCATTGAGAGAAGCTAGATGAGGTGGCTGGGGCATTTGATTCGGATGCCTCCCGTATGCCTCCACGGTGCGGTGTTCCAGGCACATCCCACCGGACAGAGACCCCGGGGACAGCCCAGGACACGCTGGAGGGACGAGGTCTCTCGGCTGGCCTGGGAACGCCTCGGGACCCTCCTGGAAAAGCTGCAGGGAAAGGGGCTGGGGAAAGGGAAGTCTGGGCATCCCTGCCAAAGCTACTGCCTGCATGACCTAACCCGGAAAAGCGGTAGAAGATGGATGGATGCATAGTTTTCCATGACATTAAATTTTTTGGGAAAGGGTCTGTATGTTAGTTACAATACATTTTAAGTCCATAAATGTTAATAACAGCACAATGCTTTTTCAACAATGACTACAAACCGTTGATTGCAGCAACACCACTTCAGCATCACAGGCCATGGTCGGGACACAGGTGGCCTTGACGCACCACTCTGGTTTCCAGTAGAGCAGCAGGAGGAGGAAGCCTCCTGTACACAGCACCCCAAGACCCACTAGTGTCAATCGCCAGCGGCACAAACAGTAGCCTTGCAACTCCTTTAAAATAGAAATAGAGAAGGGGGCACCATGTGAAAACTCGGAAAACAAGAATTTGTATATTTAAGGTTAACGCAGCAATTCAGGATGCCCACCATCTCTTCTTCTTCTCCCTTGTTGAGAATCTTTAGCTCTTCCTTCATGATGCAAAGCTGATTGCAAAACACCCTCCTTTGTCACTGCAGTGGCAAAAACATCCAGAAATATGGCTTCTGCGTTAGTGTAATGGTCTGCAGGACCATAAACAAAGGAGTAAATTGCAAGATTTAGTTGTTAGTTTTGTTTTGAATATAAATCATTTTTCTTTACGCATTTCAGAATGTGAAATCTGTATTATATAAGTACATTAAACAATACTTCAAGCATTTATATATTGCAAGTTGATTTTATGGAGTCGCTTACAGATATTGAAAACCTAAAAATTCAGCAACTTATAAAATAATATATTTGATCAATTAAAAAAAAAAAAAAAAAAAAAGAATAATTTAATCAGAAATGTCCGGATTTTGAAATGTATTTCAGTTCTGTAGAAGTGAGCACTTTTCATGAATTTACAGACAGACAGAGAGAGGCGGCACGGTGGCGTTGATCTCACAGTTCTGAGATCAAACAATGGATTTCTGCAAAAGTGGAAAGGTCAATTTAGAGTCAAAACAGTTTTCACTGTCAAATTTACAAGTTACAGTGACACCTTCTGACTGACAAATATGAATGTATAAATATGTGCGATAACCAGGGATGGTGGAATTGGGTTATTCACTAGATCGACGTTAGTACTTGAGACTTGAAATAGTATAAAACGCTTTTACTCTTTGTAGATGAAGGGATAGCTCTGAAAGACAACATTGTGGTCTGCCACTATGTTCAGCATCAAGTTGGTTTTGAGTTTGAACAAGTTTCCCATATTCTTAATATACGTTGACAAGCTGATCAAAAGTCAACATGGCAACTTACATTGACCTGACATTGAACGCAAAACTGCAGCCTGCAAAGAACCCACTGGGCAGAAGCTGTAATACTCTTGACTGTGGTAGAGGTGTGTGCAAAATTATAGCACCCTGCCATATATTGGAAAAATTGCAGTAATGAAAATTAATGTTCAATGAGTTGGAGGGAACATTCCCAACAGCACTGTCACGGAAGTTGTTCTCCCACAAAAAAAAAAGGACTGGATTGTATGGATGCCTGACTGCTGGTTTGCTTTTTCTTTTTACATGGTTAATAGGTTACCTATTTGATACAATTTCCTTTCCTCTGTGTTCATCTGGAACACAGAGGAAAGGAAAGGTTTGCATCAAAGAGACAGCTTTTCTTCTTCATTAATGAGCATAATTTCCTGGTCAAATAGAAATTGAGAAAATGTTCAAATTATATGATCATTTAGGGACTGATACATCGGCATTAACTATGTGTTATAAAAATTTGGAGAGTTCCTGACAATACCTGATGACATTTTCTTAAATTAATATTTAATTCTAATCCAATTGTGGAAGTTCTCCCATTTAAAAAGATCAGAGGCCTGTATTTTTCATCATAGGTATACTTCACCTGAGAGACAAAATGAAGAAAAAGAAAATCCAGAAAAATCACTGTCTGATTTTTTTAAGAAATCATGTGAAGATTATGGTGGAAAATACGTATTTGGTCAACAACAAAATTTCATCTCAATACTTGTGTTATAGCCCTTTTATTGGCAATGAGAGAGGACAGATGTTTTATGCAAGTCTTCACACAGGTTTCACAGAATGTTGCTGGTATTTTGGCCTATTCCTTCAGTCAGATCGCCTTTACAGCAGTAAATGAATTCTGCTTTTTAACAGCTAATCCAGAAAGAGAACGTTCAATCATAAATTGTGACCACAAGGTGAAGCACACGTGTTGTGTAACAATATAATGATACAAAATAGACCAGCAGGTCAACTTCTGAACGGCTTAAAAACAAAAACAAAAACAAAAAAAGGGTTTTGCAATGGGCTACACAAAGGTCAGACTTGAGTCAGATTAAAATACAGTGGCATGACCTTAAAAAAGTATCTCATGCTTGAAAAACATTTCTGACGAATTAACAATTCTGCAGATATACTTATTAAAAGTACAGTTAAAAGCTGATTCATTTGGGTGGGTGCTGCTCATCAGTCACCCCAGAAAATATCCTAAATCTTTTTAGAGAGAGTTAATGTTTCTACCTTGAGAGCCCAGGACAGACCGCCCGAGGTGGTCTCCTGCTGTTAGCTTGCTCTTGACACACCAACCTGGAACCCTAGATGAACAAATAACGTCACAATGACTTCACCTTAACAGATAGTTCTGAAGAAAAAGTACAGTATATTAAAATGCTTTCACTGGGCAACAATCATACACTCAAAAATAAACGCCACAAAACTTGTGGACAGGCACTATATTAAATCAAATTAGGACATTTCAATCACATCTGATCTATAATGGTCTGCAGTAGCTCAGAGGTCCAAAGCTTCAAGAAGACGACAACACTGCAGTGTGTAAGGTTTATCATTATTACAGTATTGTGGTGGAAGCTGAGAAAGGAAGAATGTTGTGCGGCCTTCCGGAAAGAGGTGAGACAGGCTCTCGATGGACAACCGAAGCTCCCGGAAGACTGGACGACGACAGCCAAGGTGATCAGAGAGACAGGCAGGAAAGTATTTGGTGTGTCATCTGGTAGGAAAGGGGAGAAGGAGACTTGGTGGTGGAACCCCATAATACAGGGAGTCATACAAGGAAAGAGATTAGCGAAGAAGAAGTGGGATACTGAGAGGACTGAGGAGAGGCGAAAGGAGTACATCGAGATGCGACGTAGGGCAAAGGTAGAGGTGGCAAAGGCTAAACAAGAGGCATATGAAGACATGTACACCAGGTTGGACACGAAAGAAGGAGAAAAGGATCTCTACAGGTTGGCCAGACAGAGGGATAGAGATGGGAAGGATGTGCAGAAGGTCAGGGTGATTAAGGATAGAGATGGAAATTTGTTGACTGGTGCCGGTAATGTGCTAAATAGATGGAAAGAATACTTTGAGAAGTTGATGAATAAAGAAAATGAGAGAGAAGGAAGAGTTGAAGAGGCAAGAGTGAATGACCAGGAAGTGGAAATGATTACTAAGGGGGAAGTCAGAAAGGCATTACAAAGGATGAAAAATGGGAAGGCAGTTGGTCCTGATGACATACCGGTAGAGGTATGGAAGCAATTTGGAGAGATGGCTGTGGAGTTTTTGACCAACTTATTCAACAGAATACTAGCGGGCGAAAAGATGCCTGAAGAATGGAGGAAAAGTGTTCTAGTTCCCATTTTTAAGAACAAAGGGGATGTTCAGAGCTGTGGGAACTATAGAGGAATAAAGTTGATGAGCCACACAATGAAGTTATGGGAAAGAGTAGTGGAGGCTAGACTCAGGACAGAAGTAAGTATCTGCGAGCAACAGTATGGTTTCATGCCTAGAAAGAGTACCACAGATGCATTATTTGCCTTGAGGATGCTCGTGGAAAAGTACAGAGAAGGTCAGAAGGAGCTACATTGTGTCTTCGTGGATCTAGAGAAAGCCTATGACAGAGTACCAAGAGAGGAACTGTGGTACTGCATGCGTAAGTCTGGTGTGGCAGAGAAGTATGTTAAAATAGTACAGGACATGTATGATGGCAGCAGAACAATGGTGAGGTGTGCCTTAGGTGTGACAGAGGAATTTAAGGTGGAGGTGGGACTGCATCAGGGATCAGCTCTGAGCCCCTTCCTGTTTGCAGTGGTAATGGATAGGCTGACAGATGAGGTTAGACTGGAATCCCCTTGGACCATGATGTTCGCAGATGATATTGTCATATGCAGTGAAAGCAGGGAGCATGCAGAGGAACAATTGGAAAGATGGAGACATGCACTGGAAAGGAGAGGAATGAAGATTAGCCGAAGTAAAACAGAATATATGTGCGTGAATGAGAAAAGTAGAGGGGGAAGAGTGAGGCTACAGGGAGAAGAGATAGCGAGGGTGGATGACTTCAAATACTTGGGGTCAACAATACAGAGCAATGGAGAGTGTGGTCAGGAAGTGAAGAAACGGGTCCAAGCAGGTTGGAACAGCTGGCGAAAGGTGTCTGGTGTGTTATGTGACAGAAGAGTGTCTGCTAGGATGAAGGGCAAAGTTTACAAAACAGTGGTGAGGCCGGCCATGATGTACGGATTAGAGACAGTGGCACTGAAGAAACAACAGGAATCTGAACTGGAGGTGGCAGAAATGAAGATGTTGAGGTTCTCGCTCGCAGTGACCAGGTTGGATAGGACTAGAAATGAGCTCATTAGAGGGACAGCCAAAGCTGGATGTTTTGGAGACAAGATTCGAGAGAGCAGACTTCGATGGTTTGGACATGTTCAGAGGTGAGAGAGTGAGTATATTGGTAGAAGGATGCTGAGGATGGAGCTCCCAGGCAAAAGAGCGAGAGGAAGACCAAAGAGAAGGTTTATGGATGTGGTGAGGGAAGACATGAGGGCAGTTGGGGTTAGAGAGGAAGATGCAGGAGATAGGCTAAGATGGCAAAAGATGACACGCTGTGGCGACCCCTAACGGGACAAGCCGAAAGGAAAAGAAGAAGAATTGAAAAGAATATTGACAAAACCTACTCAATTAATTCAAACCATAGAATATTAATATAAAGGACGCTACCACTACAAGTGATAAGTGTAGAGCAGAGGCAAAGTGGGCAAGTAGAAAGCCAATTACTACCACAAAAAAAAAAAAAAAAAACGAACATAACAGAATAGAGCTTTACTTCAGGCTCCTTTTCAAACATCACAAGCAAAAATTCAAGATGCCAATTACTCGAGATCCAAATCCTACTTCTTAAAAAGCCAAGTCCGATGAAGCCAATGGAACAAAAGCATGAAGTGGAAAAACTACCTCTGAACAGCAATCCACTTGGCTAGAACAAGGGACCATTTAACTAAAGTTTCATGAAAAATTAGTAGCCCTCTTCTCAAATTCTCATATTTTGAGTGTCCCCACTTAAATGTTTATAATCATTAAACAAATACAAGAACTATAATCCAGGTGAATTTGTGTGATGATCTTGATTTGCTTTTCTCCCACATGACATTGACAAGCTTCTATAACTGATGCAACCATGAATTCTACTCTTTAATAGAAAATCCTGAAGGAGAATGTTCTGCCATCAGCTCATGACCTCAACCTGAAGTGCACTTGGGTTCTGCAACTGATTAATGACTAAAAACGAGAAAGTCAACTTCTGAATAGCTTGAAAAACAAAAGGCAGATTTTAGAGTAGTCTAGTCAAAGGTCAGACTGGAACCCATTTGAGATGCAATGGCCAATCACGCAGAGTCACTGATGTTGAAGTGGTGCACACGCCTGACTTTAGTGTGGCCAGTGTGGGATCAATTCCCCTTAGTGATGGTCTTCATATGTGCCCTGCAACTGGCTGGATATCGCTTTAGGGTGTAGTCCGCCCTTGGCCCAAAGTTTCCTGGGATAGGCTGCAGCACTCCCGAGACCCTTTTGAGGATTACTAAACTGATATTGTTAAGGAGCAGAATCACCACTTAGCATTCACTGTGGACTTTCTTCTCTTTGATCTACTCCTGTGGGTTGAAGTGTTCAGACCTGAAGCAGAGTAGCAACAAAATAGTCAAAGTCAACTCAACGTATCACTGGACCTAACACCTGGTGGAACCAGTGGGCATTACAGCACAATCTGGTTGAACCAGTTGGCATTGGACATGGTCCAATTAATGTACAATAATTTCCAGGCAATAAGCCGCAACTTTTATCATACGATTTCAACCTTGCGGCTTACGCGGTGATGTGGCTAACTTCTGCATTTTTTTAACGGCCACAAGGGGGCACTCGAGTGAAAAAACGTAAGAGTGACACCGGTGGAATATATGTGCCGAGGAAGTGACTTTTCCCGGTATGTTTTTTTTAACCGGCCCTGTTAGCGTTGCGCTAGCCTGTTGCTGCTGTGTTACTGCCATGTCTCAGTGATTTCTACCAGTATGTTTTCGTTAACTGGCCCTGTTAGTGCTGCGCTAGCGTTAGCACCGCACTAGCGCGTTGCTGCTGTGTTACTGCTGCGTCTCAGTGATCTAGGTATGTTGTTTTTTTAACCGGCCCTGTTAGTGCTGTCCTACAGTGTTGCTTCTGTGGAGCTGCTGCGGCTGTTTTTTTATTTTATTTTATTTTTTTTTTTTAAACCAGCCCAGTTCATGCTACCGTGTTGTTGCTATGTTAAGCTAAGCTAAGGTATTAAAATCTGCATATCATCTTTCTTTGTAAATATCTTGTTTCAACGTGGGTTTCAATGTGGAACTTGCATCTTATGTATGTCCAAATGGCATTTCCTTTACAAATGTACTAGGTACTGGGTGAGGCTTATAATCAGGTGCGCTCTGTAGCTCTGTAGTAATTTTGGGATGACTCGGGCAATTTTGTACAAATTTTTGGTGGGTCGGACTGAATTGGTCAACAGGCCAGATATGGTCAATGGGCCGTAACTTCCCCACTTTACACGATTAGGATTTTTGGACTGATCAGAGTTTAAAAAAAAAAGATCCAATCACAAGCTGGAGCAGTGAGTCTATTTAGATCAGAGGTGTAAAACTTATTTTTTGTCACGGGCTACATTGTAGTTACATTTTCCCTCAGAGGGCCGTATGACTGTGAAACCTCATCATATATACACAGGAAATTTATGAACTAGTTTTGGAATCACAAATCAAGGGTAAAGGGTTTTTCAACTGTTTTTATGTGGTAAAAATTCTCGCAATGGCCATTAGTTATCATTTATGCAGTCACTGTGATTTGATGAGCGCAATGGCACGCAAGTCTGCACAGTCGAGCATGAAAAATCACGCGCATAAAATTTGTTACGAGTAGAAAAAAGATATTTAAAGACGTCACTTATTTTGTGTAGTCTTGACATTAATTTATGTGTTTATGTTGTTAACTCAACAACCCTGCAACAATCAATATTCACCGGTAAACAGGAAACGCAAGTTAACCGTACTGAGCATGTCCAGAAGTAATGGCAAAAGCACATGTTGAGTGCTTCTTCACATACTGCCAGCGCATCTACGTTGAAAGTCATAAACATACAGTGAAGAAAATAAGTATTTGAACACCCTGCTATATTGCAAGTTCTCCCACTTAGAAATCAAGGAGGCGTCTGAAATTTTCATCAGAGGTGCATGTCCACTGCGAGAGAGATAATCCAAAAAGAAAAATCCAGAAATCACAATGTGTGAGATTTTTAACGATTTGTGCGATACAGCTACAAATAAGTATTTCAACACCTGTCTATCAGTTAGAATTGTGACCCTCAACGACCTGTTAGTCCGCCTTTAAAAGTCCACCTCCATTCCATGTATTGATAGTTAGTCACAAGAATTTTTATTGATGAAAAATTTTAAATACCATTTTATATCATGTTCTACTAATATCAGTTGAAATTGGTAATTATTTCTGAGTTTGAAATGTTTGTTTTCTATTTTAGTTATGTATTTGTTTATTTTATTTTTAATTTACAGTTATGTTATATTAATCCAGTAAGTTATTTTAAGGTCTTGAGATTCCATCAATAACTACACCAGCAACTTTATCGGCGAGCATGAGTAACCACACCCGTACATTTTTCATATGTGAGTGACTGATTTATATGATAATTTTAAATTTGGGTACAGATTTGAACAAAAATCATCAAAGTTGATACACATGATCTGCCTTGACGGGCCAGATAAACTCGCGCAGCGGGTCAGCTCTGGCCCCCGGGCCTTGAGTTTGACACCAGTGATTTAAATCATTCTATGATAATAGAAAAAAATATATTTACAATAAATAATGTATCTATGTTCATTTATTTATGCCAGTGAGGCATAGTGGCAGACAGAACAAATTAATGTCTTCTATTAGATCTTTTTGTGACATTTTTGCTTATAGGTGTCCCGCCAGATTTTTTGATTGTAAAGTATGTCTTGGGTCTCAAATGGTTGGTATTTGCTGCTCTGGTCAGATTATGTGTTCAACAGAACGGCAGCTTGCTAGGCTACGTAACATTTTGTTGATGGCTTACAAACCATATCGTATTAAAAGTAGGTGAACATATCTCAAGCAAGCCTCACATGTACGTTCTCACCTAACCTGAGGACTTGTTACCACCAAGACACGTATTGTTCCCCTTTTTCTTCTTATAATACAGTCGGGGCGATCCATTTCTGTTGTCAATCCCACGGTAACGTGTATAACCGCTTGCATTTCAGTTAAATAGAGAAGGCCCAAATTTGTCTTGTAGTCTGATACACGCATTACGTGTCGTCTCAGCAGTCTTCTCTCTCCCATGCCGCCGACATTTTAAATAACTAGTGGCCTATCGAATATATACAGTACTAGGTCAAAAGCCCAAAATTATAAATACTACCATCTAAAAACTAGCTTCTGTATTCAGATATAATGTGCACAACAGCAATGAGGAGTAAATGTCTTTCTCTGAACTGATCAATGATGTCACTGATCAGATCAGCAAATGACATCAAAACCGATTAGCCAATAAACAAAAAATGCCTGTTGTTGGCTGATCCGATCAGGCCGTTCAAATCAGTGTAAAGACTTGCAAAACAAAAACCTTCATTGACGCTGATTTCAAACAATTCTGCAAGAAAGAGTGGAACAAAAGTGTTTCACATCTCCACAGAAATGTGAAAAACTTGTTGCCACTTATGGAAAACACTTCACCTCAGTTGATGAAACTGAGGTTGGGTTGATTATTAAGTTTAGGAGGGCATTACGTTTTCCACACAGTGCTATGTATGTTTATTATTAATATATATTTTCATTTGACTTAATTGTCCGAAGGAAAAAACTGCTACTCTTGGCTTTCCCGACGGAAAGAGCTGGTGGCCAGGATGTGGAGGATCTGAAACAATCCTGCCTGCTCTGCAACTAGTTTGCATTGCGTGTAAGTCCTCAATAGTGGGTGGAGTGGTGGCGATACATACAAATTGACTCAAAAAGTGAAAACTGTCTACAAAAAAGGTGATTCCCAGCCCCAGATTATGAATGGGTGTTTATTTTCAGCTCAAACAAAACACCAGTAGTATCGAGACACTTCATTGCACTGGTGTAACATGGTGAACTGCGAACGGATAAGGGCACTCTGTATAATCTTAACATAATGTGGGCCGTTGATGCACTAACTGCTCTAAAAGCTAGAAGACTGCATCTTTGCACAACTGAGACTCTTATAAGGAATAGTTTCCCATTAATTGAATGTCTATTGTTCTTCATTCTTTTTGTTTGTTCTTCTTCTCAGTACTCAACACGAATGTCGTCCCAGGGCGGCACCAACTGCCGGAGACAAATTCTTTGTGTGTTGTTACATACTTTGCATTTAAATCTGATTCTGATGTGTTAAATCTAGTTAAATGTTAGTTTAAGACAGGACACCTTATGAAACACTGTTGCAAATGTAAACTGCAGGCAAATGTATCCTTTTCAATATATGGACATTTTTTTTAAGTCAGCCAGGTGCAGGAGATTTGAAAAGGAACAAAAAAAAGTTTCAGTTTCTTGTTTTGTAGTTATACTGTATACAGTACATTTGCAACAATATTTTCTAATACTCAGATCAAAAGGTGACAGTGTTTTTTTTATTCGAGCTAGATACTAGCCAAAATCTTCATTTCCTCAGAGATATAATACTCATATTGTATTCATACTGTTGAGAAAAGGTCTGTGCTTTTCTGACAATAAGGGACTTTAAAAAATTATTTTATAAATGAATAATGATAATTACTATTATTATTGGGCTATAACAGCAAAGCTTTGCTCCCCTCAAAGGCCAATCATGTCATTATTACGACAGGTCTTACCAAACATCCATGACCCCCTAACTCTTCCTCTTCTGCCTCATGGACTAAACAATACAAGGCAAGTTTATTTGTATAGCACAATTCAACAACAGGGTGAATGAAAGTGCTTTACAAAGACATCATTACATAAATACAAACATGATTTAAGATTAACACAAAAAGAGGAGAACAATAGATAAAAACAAAATCAGTAGTTAAAATATGATTTAATTTAGAAAAGACTTGGATTTTTTATTAAAAAGCAGCTCAGAAAAGATGTGCCTTCAACTTGAATTTAAATACACAGTGTTTCAGCTGATCTAAGGCTTTCTAGGAGTTTGTTACAGACTTGTGGGGCATAGAAGCTAAATGCAGCTTCTCTGTGTCTGGTTCTGACTCTCGGAACTCATTAAAAAAACAAAACAATCATCCAGACGACCTGAAGGATCTAGAGAACTCATACTGGGTCAGGAGGTCACTGGTGTATATTGGTCCAGGACCATTAAGAGCTTTATAGACCAGCATCAACACAAGTTTCAAACTCAAGTTTATCTTCTGACGGACGGACAGTCTGTGCAAAGAACTCAGAGTTGGAATGATGTGGTCGACTTTTTTGGATCTTAGTGAGGACTCGAGCAGCAGAGTTCTGAATGAGCTGCAGTTGTTTTATTGATTTTTAAGTATGAATGGATGGACAAGTTTTTCATGTCCTGCTGAGACATCAAACAAATCAGATTGGTGTTCACTGAAGTCATCCAAAAAGGCTCCGGAGTGTTTAGGGAGCCTGTGAACATTATCAAACAAGACTCTGAATGAGGCCTTCAACTTTATAGCCACATATTCAAGACTGAAAATTTCCAGTCGATAATAGGTGACGTTAAATTGATTCATTAAATAAGACTGACCCCTTTCCTCTCTGGCTCACACTAGCTGAACTGATAAGACTAATCAGGAGGAGTTGACTCGAGAGCAGTTGGACTGTTATTTTGGTCTAGCCAAGTTTCAGATAAAAACACAAAATCTAGGGTGTGCTCAGTTATAAAATGATTAATTAAAAATGTTTCCCCATTAAAAAAAAAAAAAAAAAAAACTTTACACATTTAATAAAGCCATCTTAAGTATTTTAGTTATTGTTTACCCCCTTGTGTTTGGAACCAGTCTGTGGCACACAAGGTATGTTTACTGTATTTATACTCTCTGTTTGACTGGGCCACATTTAACCCTCTCTAACCGAAAAGTACAGAAATTTTAAACTATATCAACCCCTGCCACCCTTGAGTATTTATCATACTAACAATATAGTGCAATAATAGTAGTAACAGTAGTACTAGTAGTAAGAATAATATCTATTAGTGACAAGGCTAGCCCTAGTTTGCGTCGTCAGGCATACTGTCTTTTTCAAATTTCCGAAGGGTACTTTCAAAAATTGGGTCAAGGGTGACTTAACCTGATCCCTGCTATGTATGCTTTTGTTTGGATTTTTAAATATTGTGAAGGCTAAACTGGTTCATTTCGACAAAATATCTCCCCTTTAAAGTGAATTGAAGTAGCTGAGGTCTATAAATGGTCTGAAAAGGACATTGTCCAGTTCAGTGGAGTGGTTGTCATGGTGGGTAAATCATGTTGCAAAAGACACGTGGAATAGAGCTCGTGCACCTACATCATAAAATCACGTGACTTTTGTTTACCTCGCCATATTGCCGGTCAAGCTAAGCATTGCTCAATGCTAAGTCGGTAGGAGACAACACGGAAATATGTCTTGTAGTACGACGCACAGAGTCTTGTCCGATACCGTCAGACATTTAGAAGGTGAAAACAAACGACAGTACGTGGAAAAATTAGATTAACTTGGCATCGAGGACCCGTATTTAATGCCAAAATCTATGTTTTCACCAATAAGAAATTTTGTCTTGGACAACTGGATATACACAGGAATCTGGTGAGTAAGTTGTCAAGATTTACATGGAAAAAGTTTGAAAGTTTATAAAAGTTTGGACGCATACGAATACTTTGACGCTGGATCAGTTCACATCAGGAATAAATCACACTGTGACAGTTTTGACGGTTCGTGAATGCGGAAGTGTGTTCGGCGACACGTTAACCTTTGCCGCAATCCATCGATCTTTTCAGAAAGTATTCAATACCAGTCACTGTGATTTGACAGGCGCGATCACACCCCTGCGCCATCGCACTCACAAATCTGCAGTCGAGCACAAAAAAAAAAAAAATCACGCACATAGAATTTGTTATTAGTAGAAATACAGACATTCTCAGCAGACATGAAAACCAATCCAGCACAGTGAACCACAATATGACAACCCCCCCCAAACACGGAAGCACACTGTCTCCTGATAGTTTAACTGACTCCATCCCCCTTCGGGTCTTAAAGGGCTACACACATAATTACAAACAGTCCACCAACACCGTCTGGGTAAGGGAGACAAAAAGAGTTAGACATGCTGGTTGTGTTTTCTCCCGATAACAATGGTAAATGTAAAAAAAAATAAATAAATGAAAAAAATAAGGAAGTGCTGTTGCTTTTATGAATGTTGGGGTATGTGAATAAGAGAAGAAAAAGTGGCAAAACTGGACGAGCTTTTCTCTTTTATGAGTAAAAAAGGTCTGGTCTGAAGCCAAAGTAGAAAGCACAGGATGAGATGGTGTATAATGTTAAACTTCCACCTTGGCACAGCCTGATCGAGGATGAATGCACAGACAATATAGTGCACAAAAAGCTAATTCTGTATTTTTAAATATAGGAGGCAACATAACAACCTTAAAAGTGTATGGGGAGCATCATTCATCTTTCAACATGCATTGCTAAAGATATTCTGGGATCTAACACAGGTAATGTTTCAGTATCTAACTATAATAAATATGAGATTGTGATTTACTTTGACTTGATCTAAGTTCTAACATTAGACGAGTCTGTCCATATATCTAAATACGAATAGTCATTTCCCCCCAAAGGGTTCATACTCAGTCCGACCCAAAAAATTAAAGGGCTTTTTAGGGCCTGACACGAAAAATTTAGTGCTGGCACGGAAAAAAAAATTAGTACTATCGTGGGAAATCAAGAATAAGGCAAAAAGACTCACCCAATTGTGCCATCAACCGTTCTTGGTTCATCAAATGTTCCAGTACCTCAGTACCTGTGACAGTGACCACCTGTCGCCCTTTGTGGTAGTTCTCATTGGTATGACCATTGTCAATGTCTTCACATAACAGTCTACAGAAAAACAGATTCTAACGACAATTGCAACTGTATACACAAATGTCTTCTACTGATGTCTGTCTCAGCACCCCTACTCTAGCTCCTTGAGCCTACCCAGTGCCTCCTCTATTTGTTGCTGCGGAGGTGCCAAAGTGGCTCTCTTGTCCTTTGCTCTCCCTCTGAGTGCATTGGCCTCAGTGATAAACCTCAGCTTCCTCTTTTCTTCTGCCTCCTCACACAGACAGTCAGCCTTCTCAATAAGCGTAGATATGTCAGTCTCTATTCTGGCTTTTTTGGCTTTGAGGGAGTAGAGATGAAAAGTGGGCAGGTACGAAGTCTTCCTTTCCCCACAGTGGTAGTTTTTAGCAATGTCACTGTCTAGGAACATGACTGCAAACACTTTCGAATTATTTTCACAGGATTTGTAACTGTAATGGCTGCAGATCACTTTTAAAGTCCACACGATCTCTGCCTTTAACGAGTCCGCCTTGGTGTATTGAACTACGTTCATAGAGCCTGACTTCAGGCTGGTTGAAGTCGATGGCTGGATAACTGTAGGTGCGCATGCACTGCTAATACCACTGCCTGAAGTTGATGCTTCACTATCTTGATATTTTAGAAACAGATTCATGCCAACAGAAGATGAGAGAGTTTTCGCCAAATCAGTGTGTCTCCTGTTTTTCCGGTGCGACTCCAGCGCTTTGACACCCATCTTTTCAAGCTGGTAACCGCTTGCACAGATGGCAGTAAAACATGTGCCGATCTTTTGGATCTCGACGAACCCAGCTCTCAAACTCCATACTTTCAACCCAAGCTTCTTGAAAAATGCACTTCCCCGCGATACAAGTTGGATCGATGAAAGAACTACGCTACGTCGTAACGAAGACAAAGTGAAATGCCTACTCACGGAAACAAACAATGGAGTATCGACAAGATGGCGACTTGTTGTCAACACAGTGACTTCAGTTGACAATTTCTGGCCGTTTTGGACGCCAGACGGATCGCTTTTTTTTTTTTTTTTTTTAAATAAAAGATATATTTTTTAGGGAGAATTTTGGCGGTAGAGGTCCTCCCTTTGATTTTTTTAAATTTGAGGCCGTTTTAGGGGCTTGACCGGTTTTCGTGGATTTTTAAGGACTTTTAGGGCCACGTGCGAACCCTGTCCCATGGTATCGTGTTATCTTGAAGTTGAAAACCTTTCCCCTCTACATGCTTTAAGAAGAGATAGATCATCTAATGCTAGCTTTCATCAATGGATTATAACAATAAATCATGATGAAATAAAATGATTTGATTATATGAACATTCGTTTTGAAATTAAATGTCTATTGACCTCTTTAAAAATGTCTGTCTCAGTGCAATGTCAATAAATTATGATTATTGTATTAGGTAACAACTACATACTCAGGTACAACAACAAGTTATTTTAAGGTCTTGGGATTCCATCGCTAATCACACCCGCAACTATCGGTGGGCATGACTGACTACACCCGTACATTTTTCAAATGTGAGTGACTGCAATACAAATACCATATTAAATAAATTACCCTTAGTTTTACACAAACTCGCATTCCTTAACTATGATTGAAAAAAAGACGGTTGACGGCTCATGAACGCAGAAGTGTGTTCGGCGACACGTTAACCTTTGCCGGAATCCATCGATCTTTTCAGCTAGTATTCAATACAAATACAAATATAAATAAATGACCCCTGCTTTTACACAAACGCGCATTTATTAACTATGGCTGGGAGGGGGGGTAATAAATAAATAAAAAAAGAGGACAGAGTCATCTCCATGGAACGTACATGGTGAAAAAAAAAAAAAAAAAAAGGACAGTCGTCTCCATGGAACGTACATGGAAGCAATTGCGGTCACACAACCTCCATAAACCTCTGCGAAAGAGTTGTTTTTTTTTTTTTTTTTTTTTTTTTTAAAAACACGCATCGTTCTCAAATGAGTCAACTTGGCATTATAAATACTTTTTGGTAATTTGAGATTGAGAAGAATAATTCCATCCTGAAATGAATCGATCGCTACACAGGTGTGTGTGTATTTTGGTTGGGCACCATCCATCATGTTTAATTGCCGAAATACATCGTTATTTTCTGGTCTTTTCAGCTGGTATTCCATCGAATGCTCTCTTTGAATATCTGTCTCGTCTGTTGTGACAACCAACAGCACAACAGGTCTTGGGTATTGCAAATATTCTCCTCCAGTTCAATGTCTCCCACAATGTCGAGCAGCTCTGTTTGATCGGTATTATGGTGCCGTGAAAATGATGACGTCACGTGCACAAGCTCTATACAAAAGGAATACATTTTCTGTCTGCACTAAACACTTATCTTCAGAGACTTGTCACTATGTTCCCACAAATAGTTAACATTAACAGTTAAGTGAAACAAATGTTTCTTTGTACAAGTGCTCAGCATTAGTTTATATTTTTACACATTATGACCTCTAACTTTCTGTACTGTTCCTAAGCAGAGATACGAAAAGGAAAGAGTGAACAATGAGCCATGACCTAATGACAAAGTCCATAATTCATGGAAGCATTTGGAGGAAAATGTGTTTTGTTATCATGCTGTGCACTCAATATGCTTTCTTTATCACTTCCGCTCCTATTCTTGAGCCATAATAGCAAAACTTTGCTCCCTTCAATGGCCAATCATGTCAATATCACAACAGGCCTGAACAAAAATCCATGACCACTTATTCTTTCTCTTCTACCTAATGGACAAAACAAGTCGCCGAATGCTGCCCTTAAGAATTTATTACATACAAACAATATGACGTATCAGTTCTTTATCATTTCTGCTCCCTCTTGGGTTTTGAAAAGATTTTAATCACTTGAGCTTTTGCCAGGTTTAATAAATGATCAAATGTAAAATAAGGCCCGTCCGAGGTGCAGAAGTGTGATGTGAAACTTATCTATGGAGCAAACGCCTTCCTGCCAGCGGTGGCTTGCTGTATCATTAGCAGCAAGGCAATTGTTGAAAGTGAAATGAAATCATCAAGTCCGGAAAAAAATCCAGTCAACAAACACGGGGGTTCTTAAATCACGCAACTATAAACGGAGAATGAATATGCTTCATGCATCACTGCAAAATTTTCTGGGTCGCAGACACTGGACACATAAACGAGATGCCTGCATCTCATTTTGACATGAATCTACACAGTCAAAAGTTTAGAATAAGTCAGTTTTTCAAGCTTTTTTTTTTTTTTTTTTAAATTAAAATGTATGCATTCAATTTCTCATTTTAGTCTGAAATAAAAGCACAGAACAAAAATTATTCAACTTACAAAAGGCAAAGGAATAAATCTTAAAAACAAATGTATTCCAAACTTTTTACTCAGCTGAACAGCTGAAAACATGCTTGGTATTATTTCTTAAATTGAAAAAATATATTTGTCAGAAGATTCTTCCCAACTCTGTTGTATAAGTTCAGATACCTCTGTGGCTATTCATTGAGCTTGAACTACTGGACTTTCACTTTGAAAATAAATTGATAAAATTGTCATGTTGTAAAACCTTTGAGACCTACCAGTTTATAAAAAAAAAAAAAAAAAAAGATTTTTTTTTCCAGTTTTTGGGGAATTGATCTATTCTTATTTAAAGTTTGATTTTACAATGAAAATTGGCAT
The DNA here is from genome assembly GCF_019802595.1 of Syngnathoides biaculeatus. Lineage (NCBI taxonomy): Eukaryota > Metazoa > Chordata > Actinopteri > Syngnathiformes > Syngnathidae > Syngnathoides > Syngnathoides biaculeatus. Next base: position 20,393,797 of record NC_084646.1, read on the forward strand.
AATTATTGAAAAGTAATGCAATAAAAATGCTGATTTTCCCAAACAAAATAAATTGTGCTAAGATTACAATACTGATCAAAATAAACGTGAAAATAATTTTGGCCATAGTCACTCATGACAGGTACTGTACCAATGCATATTAAAACTATATAATGCAAAGTGAAAGTAATGGAGAGTATTGGTACCGGTATGGTGGCATTATTTTCAGTCCTCAATATATGTGGAACATAAAGAGGGTGAAAATCACTTTTCCAAGAGGCCACTGTCACAAAACACACAATTTTTATTTATTTATTTTTTTTTTAAAACATCCATGCGCTTTAGTTGTACGAAGCGGTTATAAATGAAACGCCCGCTGCCTGCTTCTCTAAACTCAAGCTCATCTGAGATGGAGGAGCATTGTTCTTGTTAGGTATTGGAAACCTTTCAGAATTTCACACCTAGTGAGCAATAACTAAGTTCTGTGAAGGAGAAGTATGTATTCCAAAAGACCCGGTTCGTCATGAAAAATGGATTGCAAAGGTGCAAAGGACAAGAGATTCGTGGGTTCCAAATTACAGGTAGGTGTGTATAGACATGCTAAAAAAAATAGTGGTGGGGGCGTAATTCTCTCAGAACACAAAGAAAGATCTGCCTACGTAAGTCAGGGGTGCTAAATGTGTCGATGTGCACATCGGCGCCGCGTCCGCCGGTCACAGCTTTAGCGCCTCGTCTGCTGATCATGGCTTCGGCCAGAGTGGCTCATCGCACCGCCGAGCCAGGCCCCTGCCGTCAGTGATTAACAACGCCAACGGATGAACATCGCCACTGACGATGGCACACTCAGCCGCGAGCAACGACAACACTGTAAAGCGGCCTATCTTGGCATAGTAATGGGCCACCACAGCTCGGTGCTGCGATGAGCCACCCTGTCACCATATAGCTCGAAAAGATATGGTAATATTGCCCTGCTCACTTTTCTCGATTGTGAGATGTTCTCTTCTTCGAAAAGAGCTTATGTTCAGAAGGGGTGTCGGAAAAATCCAAAAATCTCTGTTGTTCCTGTCCCATACCAGGTGCCACTAAGTGTTTTCAATGGAGATTGTTCCAGTGTGACATATGCTGATGACGTTGCAGGCAATATGGCTACCACTTCTATGTCGAGTGAGAGTTCCGCAACGTTGCGCATGGATAAAACACCATCCGCTCATATTTATTTTTTCGTATAGACGAAGTGAATAATGTTATATGTATTTTTCAATACATATCTATTTTATAATGTTTATAGGGATGTCACTTGGGCTTTAAAGTAAAGCGCTTCATGTTGCATTTTTATGTATGAAAAGCGCTTGTAAAAATTTTGATTATTTGATCATTTCTTTTAGATTTAATTTTTCAGCCTTGGGTTCCTCAGTTTCGGCTTTCAATTTCCGTTAAGAATTTTCCTTTTTGTGTTGTTGCAGCAATAATGTTGCTTCACTTCTGCTGTTTTCTAGACATGGTGCACTCACACAACTTTTTTTTTTCTCCTAACATATCTTCGAGAAGTTGCCTGTGACTCAGCAGTTTGTTACAACAGCTCCACCAACTTTCACCTTTAGTTAAACATTTCTACATATAACATTTTGTGATAATTTGGCATCATACTAAATTGTTTTGCATGGTTTAAAATGTTTTTTAGTCTTGGTGGCGCTTGTTATGTGCACCTGTGAATAGCAGGCGGTTTATAACAACTAAACTTGAACAGTGGCCAAATGGTTCCAGGCAGTGCAGTGGGATAGGCTCCAGCACACCTTCGACCATCGTACGGCCAAGAAAATGGATGAATGGATACAGTGCCCTCCGTCATTATTGGCACCCCCGGTTAAGATGTGTTAAAAGCCTTAAAATAATTTCAGTGTTTATTGCAGAAGAATCAGTCACACTGAAACTTTTTGGAAAATGTAACCTTCAACTCAAATGAATTGTAAGAAAATGAAAAAATCCCTAACTAAAAAATAATTATTTTCATTAAATCCCCTGTTCCACAATGATTGGCACCCTAAACAATTCCCAGGAAATAAATATAATTGAAGCATTTCTGTCATTTCTACAGTAGTTAAAACTTACCAGAGAATGTAGGAACATTTAAGTAGTAATTCATCACTTTCTGTTTCCCTGGGGTATAAATATGACGTGACACAGAGGCCATTTCTCTTATCCACTCTTAAACATGGGAAAGACAAAGGAACACAGCATACAAGTGAGGCAGATGTGCGTCGACCTTCACAGGTCAGGCAGAGGCTACAAGAAGATTGCCGCTCAACTGCAGCTGCCCATATCCACATTGAGAGGAATAATTAAGAAGTTCAAAACAACTGGAACAGCGGTAAACAAGCCTGGACGAGGACCCAAGTTTATTTTGCCATCTCGCACAGTGAGGAGGATGGTGAGAGAAATCAAAAGATCTCCAAAGCTCACTGTTACATAATTACAACAAATGGTCGCATCCTGGGGTTACAAAGTCTCCAAATCAACCATCAGGCGCTGTCTACACGCCAACAAGCAGTTTGGGAGGCATGCACGGAGAAAACCTTTCCTCACTCACAATCATAAATGCAAACTCTGGAGTTAGCCAAGCGGTATTGGGGCTTCAACTGGGACCGTGTGCTTTGGTCAGATGAGACCAAGATTGAGCTTTTTGGCAACAAACACTAAGTGGGTCTGGCGTACCATGAAAGATGCGCATGCTGAAAAGCACCTCATACCCAATGTGAAGTATGGGGTTGGGTCAGTGATGCTGTGGGGCTGTTTCGCTTCCACAGGCCCTGGGCACCTTGTTAGGATGCATGGCATCATGAATGCTTTGAAATACCAGGACATTTTAAATCAAAATCTGTTGCCCTCTTCCCGAAAGTTGAAGATGGGTGGTCACTGGGTCTTTCAGCAAGAAAATGACCCTAAACATATGGTCAAATCTACACAGAAATGGTTCACCAGACACAAAAATCAAGCTCCTCCCATGGCGATCTCAGTCCCCAGACCTCAACCCCATTAAAACCTGTGGGGTGAGCTGAAGAGGAGAGTACAGAGGAGAGGACCCAGGTCTCTGGATGCTTTAGAGAGATTCTGCAAAGAGGAATGGCTGAAGATCCCTCTTTCTGTCTTTTCCATCTTGTGAAACATAGAAGATTAGGTGCTGTTTTGTTGGCAAAAGGGGGTTGTACAAAGTATTAACACCAGGGGGTGCTAATAATTGTGACATTATTTGATGTCAAATTATTTCTTTGTGGGATTTTTTTCCCCACTGAATAAATGCACTTCTATTGAAGGTTGGATTTTTCTCTTTTTTCCCCATAAAGGTCCCATATTATTTCGGAAAATATATTAGAAGCTAAAAAACATCTTAATCAAGGGTTCCAATAATTATGGAGGGGACTGTATATACATGTACCATTTCCTGGTTACTATTTACGAGCGATCTGCACGTCAGAACAGGAAGGGCTGCAGGCATGGCAAACACTGATTGGCTGTCAGTTTTCCAGCCGGGCTCATTGGAAGGTGTGAGCAAGGGAGGAATTTCGATAATACTTTTCCAATTTAGAGATGTTTCTCAGAGAAATCTGTGGATAACTCTGGCATTAAAAGAAGTAGTGAACCCTCATCTACTAACTTTTAATGTGTGCTCCCATTCCTATGTTTCGACAAAGTCTTTCTTTAAACTCCTCGGTCACACCTACAGCAAACCTCATCACTGTTCTGCTGCCCTTGTGCATGTCCTGTACAATTCTAACGTACTTCTCAGCAACTTCAGACTTTTGCATCTGGTACCACAGTTGTTCTCTGACTACTATGTCACCAGATGTCTCTACTGTACATCTACAAAGACAATGTAGCACTTTCTGACCTTCTCTGTACTTCAACAACATCAAGTCAAAAATGACATCGATGGAACTCTATTTAGGCATGCAACAATACTGTAGCTCATCGCAGAAATGGCTATTATACTCCACTACTCATTTCCTTAACCTAATTGTGTTTTATTCCTCTGCAGTTCCCATAGCTCTTCACGTCACCCTTGTTGTTGAAATTGGGCACCAGCACACTTTTCCTCCATTTTTCCGCTAGAACCGTCTCATAGTATTTTTCATTGAAATTGACTGTATGTACATAGTCTCTTAAACTTATAAGCAATAAGGTGAATTTTTTATAAATATAAGTTAAGTTCAATGAGGGCAATTAAAAAAAATATACAAAACCTGAGAGCGAAAATTTGCTTTGATGAGAGTTACCACTGGATCTTCATTTTGCTTCAATAACGCCTGAATTTTGCTATTATTAAAGAAACACCCAGTTGTCACGTTAGCAATAATCCAAACACGAGGAATAAACAAAAGGCATACAACTCTTAGCAGAATCTGTCACAAGCCTCAGCAGACAAATAGAAAAGGCTTAAAACAAGGACGAAATACTGCTTACATGTTAGCGAGCTAGCTGGCTAACGTTGGCCAAGACAGACCGTTGACCCACTACCCAAAACAGTTTGAACACTAATTTCCAAGAACCGTCCGCCAAATCGTTACAGTCAATAGTATCGCAAGGCTCTGTCGAGCGTTTCAGCAGCCTCACGCCGCTGCCCCGTCCTAAACGATGTGTGTACTCTGGCTGTAGCTAGCTTTTAGCGTTTAGCAAAAGCCAAGTAGCGAATGCCACACGTGTGACGATGACAGCAGTCGCCAACGCCACATTCGCACTCACCCAGAACCACCTGCGCACGCTGAAGATCACCTTCGAGTCATGATGAGATAAGAGCAGATGTTATCTGGGCAGGAACGTCGTAAGAGTAAGGATGCGACTGTAACACACCAAAATAATGTGTGTACACAGTGCCAGTGCTGAGGCGGAGCTGTGTTGACAGCTCGGATCGGTCGGCTCCGCGAGACACTCCACACTTTTCCGCGTCGTGAACTGGCCTGAACCGGCTGCTTGTCTGGCGCGACAGGACGTGACGTCTGCAACGTCACAGACAACCCTCGCAAACGACCAGCGTTTGCGTTTCGTTAATGTGAAAATAAAAATATTTCACTTTTGGATATGAACGTGGAATTTTTGCATTCTGAAATGGATGGATTAATATCCTGGTTAAAGACTAGGACTGAAAACACTTTGCAGAATGTTATCTGCCTGTACATCCGCAGAAGGAGAATTTCACACCCCAGAAAATTGTGTTTCATGAGGCTGGCACAAAATGCTGTTCATTTACCACAAATCGTTCTCAGAGCAAACAACTTCCGTAGATAAAACTATTAATGGGGAATATCTTCTCAGAATCTTTTGCGGTCATCATTTATGCTTCCTCGTGAAGTTTCTGACATTTCACTGCAGTTTTTTTTTTTCTTTTGTGGTTTATATCAAACGCTAAACAACTCCCTCGTTCCATAATTTCTTTGCTTTTTTTTTTTTTTTTTTTTTTTTTGCATTGCTGAATCATCCGTGGAGGTTGAAAAAAAGTAATCCATTTGACAAGCAGGAGAAAGTACAGATCTCAGTTTCAAATGTAGGGAGTAAAAGTACAGGATATAATGTAATCAAAAAATAAATGTTCACATGAAGTACATTTACAGCTACCCATGACTGCATCTGTATTGTGCAAAAATGGACAGCAGATGGAATTGAATTATGCAGCATTTTAATGGGCATAATAAAATAAGATGAAATGTCTTGTACACAATTTAATTTGTCATATTTTGGCCTATTTTGCAAGTCTGTGCATCTTATTGTTGTATTTTCTTTATTTAGTGTTTCACTTTTTACAAATTTTGATATGTTGCAGTTTTTTTAGAGATTATGTCCATAAAAGTTCTGAACAAAATCCAACTCTCACCAGAAATGAGTCCAACTTACTACCGGCAATGTGGACCAAAGCCTGACACCAGTTGTACAGGGACCAAACAGCCCGTATCAGGGGGTTCAGTGCCCCATACTCCCGAAGTACCCCCCTCACAGGACTCTCCCGGGGATAAGGTTGAATGCCTTCTCCAACTCCAAAAGATTGCTTGGGCAAACTCTCCTATCAATTGTTGACCAATACGGGCCAATCAAGTGCTTGAAGAGTATCTGCACGATGTGCGTAATTGTCACTGTTCCAGATTATTGTACTAATTGTCACTTTAATGTTCTTATATTTCTTGACGACTCCGCACCATGAACAAGATTGTCCCAATACCAAATTATCACTGTAATAGTAATTTCTTACGCTCAAAAATATTTGTTTTTTTTGTCAAAATGGCTGTCTTACAAGTAATACTTCCTTGTGTTTTTCAAGTACTTGGCAAATAAAGATTATTCTATGCAATCAACTGTTTAACTCAATGATGTTTTCAAACACTTCAAAATGATTTAGCGCAATACAATGTACTAAGTAATAAATACAATTTTCTGCTATTTATCAGGACGAGCGAAATAAACTATTAACCGACTGACCATTAGTTCACGTATTTTCATGTTTACCAATTACACATCTTTTTGTTTTTTTTAATAAAATGCAAAATTTGCTGAATCAAAAAAAAAAAATGTCCTGCGGGCTCAGACAATTTGGCGTCGACCATGCGCTCTGGAAGTAAGACGATCACTGATGTACGGGCCAAGAAAAACACAAAGGGCCTTTGCAAACTGTTGCTTGATGTACTAATCCATGCCCCTCATCTCTTCTGCAAACAAGATTCCATCTTTTAACTTGGGACGTCGTTTGTTTTCCTCTGACACCCGAGTTTGAAAGGGACAAGAGGAGGCCCACAGATAGATATGCTAACTCAGCAGTTATGATGACATCAGCCTGCGTCAACCGAATACAAACTCGTACATATCTGGACCAAGCACACGCAGCACAAGACAAACTGCTTAATTCACCTCATTCATTCATTTGTGACACTCATTCAAGGAAAAATAACAGGAAGGCATACAAATGGGGGTCATAAGATTTATCTTATCAATGTATTGTTTTACCCACTAAATTTAGGAAAATGCTCATTGAAAAATAATCATGAAGTAATGTTGTGGGGCAGGCAGATGATGGAGAGGAATGTTGGAGCTCTGATCATCTAGTCTGCTTCTTATCTATACCAGTCTTGACAGTCTCGACAGATCATTCATCAGAGGTGGGTAGGAAAATGTTACATTTACTCAAGTAACAGTTTGGCTGAATGGTTAAAAAAAAAAAAAAAAAAAACTTCTGGGAGCTGCATATGACAATTTTTTTTTACTTTACGAAGATTATTTTAAATTTTGGATAAAGTGATATTTTTAAGCAATATCTAAATGTGCACATTATTTCATCTATTTTCCTTTTATTTGATGATCATGCTTTGATTAATAAAATCAGAAGTTACTCAAATCTCTCTCTCTCTGCCTCTTCAGGAACAAAGTGTTCATTACAGCCACTTCCGTTCTTTCTGGAAAGTCCAGCATCATATGACCCTCCAAGTTTGTTTTCCCAGATACCAAACTTAGCCATTACTTCTTGGTCACCTCTGCTTCCTTCACTAACATGTCCATTATAATCACAAGTCTCTGTTTGGGATGGGAATGAGAGTGGGTGGACGGACAGACAGACAGACAGTCTCTCTCTCTCTCTCTCTCTCTCTCTCTCTCTCTCTCTCTCTCTATCTCTCTCTCTCTCCTCTCTCTCTCTCTCTCTCTCTCTCTCTCTCTCTCTCTCTCTCTCTCTCTCTCTCTCTCTCTCTCTCTCTCTCTCTCTCTCGCTCTCTCTCTCTATATATATATATATATATTATATATATATAAGGGTGGTCCGGGACAAGATCCTGCCCCAAGTGGAGGAGTTCAAGTATCTTGGGGTCTTGTTCATGAGTGAGGGAAGAATGGAGCGGGAGATCGACAGAGAGGTCAGTGCAGCGTCACTGCGAACTTTGTATTGGTCCGTTGTGGTGAAGAGGGACCTAAGTCTTGAGTCAATTTGCAAGTCGATCTACGTGCCTATCCTCACGTATGGGCACGAGCTGTGGGTGGTGACCGAAAGAACAAGATCCCGGATACAAGCGGCCGAAATGAGTTTCCTCCGCAGGGTGTCCGGGCTCTCCCTTAGAGGTAGGGTGAGAAGCTCGGTCATCCCGGAGGGGCTCAGTGTCGAGCCGCTGCTCCTCCGCATTGAGAGGAGCCAGGGCATCTGATCCAGATGCCTCCCAGACACCTCCCTGGTGCAGTATTCCGGGCATATCCCGACAGAAAGAGACCCCGGGGATGACCCAGGACACGCTGGAGAGACTATGTGTCTCGGGTGGCCTGGGAACGCCTCGGGATCCCTCCAGAAGAGCTGGAAGAAGTGCCCGGGGAGAAGGAAGTCTGAGTATCCCTGCTGAAGCGACCTCCCCCACAACCTGAACCGGAGAAGTGGAAGAAAATGGATGGATGGGAACTTACTTTAACTTAAGGCATTATTCTAATGTAACACTACTCTTACTTTAATATAATATTTGGCAACTCTAACCACCTCTGCCATTCGTTCAAAGTTAAACAAATTACACTATTGCCTACAAGATAGATTTTTTTCATTGTAGCACAAAGACATGGTTCCTTGGATAGTTACTAACTTTCCCACTATAATTCAAACAAAGCACAAGGCTAGGCAGCCATAATACCTTACTACAGTCAAAATTCAAAATTATGTTTCCACATCACCTTCCAAGTGGGTGAGAGCTTTTTTTGTCAAATCACCCACTTGTCTCTAATTAATATTGTGACAAGTAAATTAAATTGTCTTTAAATAATTCCTCAAATATTGTTCTGTATAAAATCTAGATTACAGTCCTTAATATTCCTATGCTAACCACAGCTGTGCTATGAATTGAAGAGACGCTAGAGGGTCTGAATGAGGGAGAGGATCAAAACAAAGTACCGTGGTTAAATATCCGTTTTCTCATAGGGCTTATTTGTTTCCGAGATACATTTCCCCCTTGCCTTCTGTATGTTTTGATGTGGTTACATACAAACTGCTATAAATTTTACTGAATGACATCACTTAACTGATTTTTTTTTTAAGCTTTGGAAGTTGCTTGTTCCAGAACTAGCGCAACACATTCCTGTGGGTATTTAGCTAGTTTTGCCTCACCCATGAAACTAATGGTCTCTCATGTCTAAATATTTGGAGATTTTGTTTTACTGTGGAGTCATACAACAGGTACTGTATAACAAGCAACAAGAGCAATAAAATAAATACCATTCAAATATATATTGTAACTGTCTTGAATTTAATGGTGACCACTGACTCATCAGTGGTAAAATGATTTTTCCAAATCACTGACTTCACCTGTCGATGATAAAGCAGACACTGTTAAATTGTTGAGGTAAATTTACACGTTACAATTGCAGAGTGGGGAAAATGGCCATTGGTATGACCGTTTCCCCACCTCTGCTTGAGACACCTTCAAGAAAAGATCATTCACAACAGCATTGAAAATATAACTTAAAAGTTTAGGGTATACTAGCTTTATTGTCTTTTATGGCTCCAAAAAGGTTGAATGACCCACTCATGAAACTAGAGATGGAATGATCAAAAATCTCAAAGGCTGAAAGTGTCATTGGATTCTCTCTTATCCTCTTGAAGTCAGGTTCAAAATGTGGCAGATAATCAGACGAACAAGTCCAGGTACCTCACAATATGAGTTATGCACTTCACGTCAAGGATTCTGGTTGGGGGGTGATAATGTGTTCTCCTTGGTCATAATGCCCTGTTGTAGCAGAAATATGGAAACACTGTAAAATAACTTTAGCAACATCCATCCATCCATTTTCTTAACCGCTTATCCTCACAAAGGTCACAGGGAGTGATGGACCCTATCCCAGCTGTCAATGGGCAGGAGGCGAGCTACAACCTTAACTGGTTGCCAGCCAATTGCAGGGCACACTTTAGCAACAGCTCAAATTATTATTATTGGCATGACACAGAGCGCAAGATAACACCCACCACGTTTGCATTAGACTCTGCGCACCAATATTCGACCTGAGTCAATCGATCTTGGAGCCGTACTAGGATGGTATTCTGTATTCAGGACCTAAACCATTTTGTGGTTTATAAACCAGTAGCAGAACTTTAAAATCTATTCTAAAGCTGTCTGGAAGCCTGTGTAAAGACTTCAGAATTGCAGTTATATGCTACGACCTCTTTGTTCTGGTCTGAACTAAACTGCAACATTCTGAATGAGCTGCACCTGTTTAATGCTGTTTTTAGGTAGTCCAATCAGAAGACCATTACAATAGCCAAGTCTACTTGAGATAAAAGCATGGACGATCTTTTCCTGGTCTGCTTGACACATGCAAGCGTTCACTCTAGATAGCAAAAGGCAGTTTTTGTGATTGATTTGATATAACTCTTGAATGTCAGGTCGGATTCTATCGAAACACCAAGGTTTCCGACTTGGTCTTTGGTTTTTTAAAGATAGAGTGTGCGGGTATTTACTAAAAGTCATTATTTTTTTCTTTATTGCTAAAAAACATTGTCCCAGTTTTGTTCTGGTTTAGTTGAAGAAAATTGTTGATCAACCGGTTATTTATCTGCTTGAGACACAACGCCTAAACACACACAACACTCAATTGAAGTATTGTCATCTGCATAGCTACGATGGTCAAAATTGAAGTTCTGAATTTTTGACCAAAGGCTAGCACATACAGGCTGAAAAGGAGGGGTCCAAAAACTGAATTTTCAGGGACCCCATAGATCATTGCCATTTGTTGAGACTAAGAACTTCTAATCGTTACAAAAGGTAGGACCTGAACCACCTGAGGATAGTTTCATTTAGTCCTACCCAAGTTTCAAACCTCTTCGGCAGTATATTATGATCTACCGTATCAAAAGTCGCACATTGATTCAACATGACGAAATTGAACAATTTTCCTGAGTCACTTCTCAACATTATATCACTTGGCACTTTGATAAGATCAGATTCTGTACTGTGATGAGTTAAGAAACCTGACTTCAAATTTGTCAAAAGGGCCATTTAAATTCAAGAAATTGCTGAGTCGCTTAAAAACTCTGAGTTGGCGATGAAAGGTTGATTCGAGATGGGTCTATAGCTTGCTAAAAGAAGCATCCAGCGTTCTGTTTTGTAGAAGGTACAATTGGTAGAATGCTTGGTGGTGGTCAGAGGGGCCCTAGGTGCAGAATGGTGGTTATAAAAAAAAAATAGTGGTAATAAAAGCATTGGGAGAGATATGTCACTACTTCAATCATGTCTTCATAGAAGAAGAAGTAAAGAATGTTGTTCTTTTTTTACTTCCCCAGGGTAAACATTCACAATTGTACCAGAAGCCATGTCTCACTACAGAGATTTTGATCAACAATTACTGGAGAAAGAATTCTCTTTTTTCCAGAAGTTTCAAAAGATTAGCTTAAAACATAATGCATTTTGAGGAAAAAAACAACAACTCAGAATTCACTTTATCTTGGACTTCTTACAATAACTGACATCTTCCAGCCATCACATTCACTATGATTAACATGCATCTTTTAGAAATGTGATGGAAAACTAGGGTACATGAAGAAAACCCATGTAAGCAAAGAGCATGCAAACCACGAGGAAGGTCAGAGATCTAAAACAGAGCCCTTGACTGTGAAGCTGATTGATCACAATTACAGTGGCGCCCAGTATGGCTACATTCTATGTCTAATTTGTTAAACCATAAATATTCTATTTGTACCAAACCAAGAAGCATAAAAACTTATTCAACCCGATGATGAGGACAGAACGCAGAGGCTGTCAACGTCTTTGGTGATGTGGTCTGGAAATGGAATCACTTTTATCATGACATCAATGGCACGAGGGATGACAGTTTTCTTTTCTGACATGACTAAAGACAAAATTTTTGGAACAATGGCAAAAATAAATCTACGTTACAGTATGGCAGTAGAGTATGAAGCCATTTCTCCTCCCCATGTGTATGATCTGGTCTTGGTTCTTCAGTATCTGAACATTTGCCTCACGCTGCCTGCTGGTTTGGATTAAAACAACAACACTATGCCTAAAATTTCAGGAGAATCCTCATTTAATTTTGAATTATTTTTTTGTCTTTGCAAAGTGGGTGACCTAACTGCTTATTATTTTTATCCTAACCTTAAATGCCTGACCTCTACCTCACTTGCCCCAACCCACCAACTTTACTTAACATTTAACCCATGCCACTTACCTAAAACCAGCAAGATAAACAACTCATTCACTGCCAGCTATATTCAGAGCAGGGAAGTCCAAACTGGCAGCCATTCTAGAGCCTTTTGACTAATCTTTCAAGATCCACAGACTATTGTTCTATCTACCATCCTTCACCTCGCCCCCTCCAAAAAGTGAACACGCCCTCTTTCACCAGAACTTTTTTTTTTTTAAATATCTGTTACTTATCAATCTGCAGTAGAATAGGAGGTAGTTTTACTGAAAACACCCATTTCCAACCAACAGAGAAAATTTGTTTTTTGTGAAACAAAACAGTGACTGATTTGACATGGATATATTATTTGTTTTGTTGCTACATCAAAGAACACTGCGAAAAGACTTCTGATGGAAAATATGCGGAATATGCAACAGTGACTCACTGCATGACCCACGTTCAACATTTGCTCCTTTTTTACATGGTGCTCGTGATGTTGTTATTCACACCATGAACTCCTTTGTTTTTTCCCCTCACAATCCAATTTATGTTGGGGCCATAGGAGGCAGAATATTGCTGAGGCTGGGCCGCAGATGCACAATCGCACGAGTTAAATTTGTAAAAAAAAAAAAAAAAATCTTCTCAAATGTATCTTATTTTTTTTAACATAAAATAAGATGAGCAAGGACACTGGTATAAAATAGGTTGTGTCCAAAACTACTAATACAGCTCTCCATTGCAACACTGCTGTAGATTTCACTCACTGAAACATGTTTCTCTGCTTGTATCAAGCCCAGTCAATGTCTCGCCCCCGAGAGCCATATACCCCACCGTGATCGGTAGATATGTCGGCTCCACACTCACACAACACTGTAAAAGTACCATTCATAAAAAAAACTTGAGTGCTGCACGAACATTAAACTTTCATTTTAAAGTGGGGGGCCACAAAACATCGTCACAATGACCCCCCCAGGCTGCCAGTTTGAGAGCCCTGATACACAGTGAAGAAAATAAGTATTTGAACCTGCTATATTGAAAGTTCTCCCACTTAGAAATCATGGAGGGGTCTGAAATTTTCTTCGTAGGTGCATGTCCACTGTGAGAGAGATAATCTGAAAAGAAAAATCCAAAAATCACAATGTATGATTTTTTTAACAATTTATTTGTGTGTTACAGCTTTAGATGCTTTGGAAATGTCCAGAGACAAAAAAGTCAGTATATTTGTAGAAGGGTGCTGAGGATGGAGCTGCCAGGCAAAAGAGCAAGAGGAAGACCAAAGAAAAGGTTGATGGATGTTGTGAGGGAGGACATGAGGACAGTGGGTGTTAGAGAAGAGGATGCACATGATAGGGTTAGATGTAAAAAGATGACATGCTGTGGCGACCCCTAACGGGACAAGCTGAAAGGAAAAGAAGAAGAATGAATGCACTCCTAAATCTTCCATTGTAAAAATCATTAGTAACCTAACTCCCAAATACCTCTTAAAAAAATAAAGTATTATTCACCTCTTTGTTGCCCAGATCGTGTTCAATCTATTATAAATGAGTGAAAATGCAAATCAAAGCCTCCGCTTTGGGATCTTAGTAAAAGATTGCAGTGGGAAAACACGAAGAAAATGTGTGCGATACGGCTGCAAGTATTTGAACACCTGTCTATCAGCTAGAATTCTGACCCTCAAAGCCCTGTTAGTCCACCTTTAAAAGTCCACATCCACTCAATGCCTTATCCTGAATCTGATGCCCCTGTGTGAGGTCGTTCGCTACATCAAGACACCTGTCCACCCCATACAATCAGTAACTTGTGACATGGCCAAGACCAAAGAGCTGTCCAAAGACACCAGAGACAAAAGTGTACAACTCCAAGCGGCTGGAAAGGGCTACGGAGAAATTGTATTGCACTCGCTACCATTTGGCGGGAGAGAATTTAACACTATTTTTAGTATTTTTATTTTTTTCAACCAATTAATTGAAATTAGATAATTTCCCACACCTGATGATCTCTAATGGTACAGTAATTTGTTGTGGAACACTGGTGTGGAATTTCTTGCCTAGAGTGCCTTGCAAAACACCAGCTGTCACAACCTCAAAATGCAGCATGGGAGGAAGATTATTACAGCAAGGGAGGCAGCACATAACCTTCAAAAGATCTCAGAGAGGATTCAAGAGCATGTTTTATAAATGCATTTTTTTAATGCAATCTTGAATTATACAAGTATGCATTATTATTAAGTTAGTTGTATTTTTGTAATTTAATGTCAAATAAAGATACCAAATACTATAGACATAACTCCATTAGTGGCACGAATATTAGATTTTTAAAAATCATTTGGAATTGGTGACAGCCTCATTGCAGCATATACCATTTTGAGGCAGTATACATGAAGCATAGGTACGCATGTTAAATGGTTTTGGGTTACTTGGCCACTCTTGCAGGGGGAACACCGGTCCATCCTGTGGTTTTGCTTTTGCTTCACACCACTGTGCACTTCTCTCTTCAAAATCCCACTAGAAAACAAAGAGACATCTCGATAGAATCATGGAGAATCTGCATAGTAACACATACTGTAGTTCATGACACAAACACTTATCCAAGGTTACCTTACTTGCATTTGTCCTTTTGTTTGCCGGTCAGCTCAAGTCTTGTTCATATTGGATAAGGAAGGCTATGAATGTACCATTAATTAATATTATAGAATGACTGACCATAGGGCGTGGGGAGTCTGTGCCCGCACATTTATTTAGCGCTGCAGCTAAAAAAAATGTAATGGAGTCTTCCTTGGTACATGTGCCACCTCTACTTAGTTTCATTGAAAATCAGTGTAGATTTACACCATCCCGTTAAATAATGGAACAAACTGCCATTTTTTATTTTTTGGGGTGATAGTTGCTAATTCGGGATTTTTGTGGGGTTTAAAAGCTTTTTTTGGGTCAATGCAATTAGAATATGCATCAAATATAAGCAGATTACTATACAGTACATTGTTCGGCCGAGTCCGTTCCCTATACCCAATGAAAATCGGGGGGTTGCATACCAACCGATTATTAACTTGTGTTTTATCTTTTTTTTTTTTTTTTTTTTGCTGGACAAACTCCAGTGACTCCTGAGGAGAAGGGAAAAAAAAGCCCTCCCAAAATAGGGGGGATTGCTGCAGTAGTTCCCCTATAGTAGGAGGCAACCATTTTCCTACATAGACGTGCCCTGCCCAGCATTGGTCTTTAATCAACAATCCTTCAGAGGAGAACAATTGGGCAGTACAGAAAATTTCAAACATTTCCCGGTCTCAAGCCTCCCCTCTGTTCCATCATGACTGAGAAAATGTACTCTAGACAATAATGGGACATTCTACGCAACTGGCCAACCAATCTACTGGCAGAAGTGAGTCATAGGTAATAGATAGCAACATGTTTAGTAGTCACAAAAGTAACTTTTTAATAGCACTACAGCCTACCCTTACATTGCTTTGAATGCATGTTTAGTTGGCCGATATCTAGGTTTGTCACAGGATACAGAATCATAGACACACCCAAAAGCTCTACATAATCAATACTTGCTAGGGAACAGAGGTCAGCTGTGGCTAAAAGGTCTGTAAAGATAAGTCACTATTTAATTTATATGATCCTCTGAGCCAACAGATAAAACTTATCACAAACAGTTGCTTTTTCCAGGACAATGGGACATACATCAAATAAAATCCATTCAGGAAGTTGCTTGACTTCCTTTTTGCTTGGATTTTGAAGATGAAAAAAAAAAAAAGTCAAATTGTACAGGCATTCACAAAAGTACATAGATATTAAGCACAAAAGTACATAAAAAATAAGCACAAAAATAAATTGTAGTTCAAATTCAAAAATACCACATTAACTTATAATAATGAATGAAATAAAATGAGTTGTCACAGATGTACCTAATTTTTTTTCCACTTTTCACATTCTTTACTGTCACACCAGTGGGAGAAAAAAAAAAGTTAAGCACTGTTAAACCCCTCAATGTTACTTTGGTGTATATTCTCTTCTACAAAAATACTCAAAGAAAAAAAATAATTCTTTTCTCTTGCTCTTTTGTAAGTGTCACCAAAAACAGCCATAAATTTAGAGGCATTCACACCCTAAAGAATGTCGGTCAAATTGCCAAAGGTTGATGCTAGTGCCACTATATTAGGTGTAGAAAGCATGCCTATTATGTGCTGAATATCAAAACCATTTTCCATGTGCTTATGAAGCTACCAATTTACATGCATACTAAGTGCATCTACCATCTTATTAAATTTGCTATTTGTCATGTGGAAGGGACCTAATGACTGGTTGAGTCATTTCCCCAACGATCTTATGAAAGCCTAATGTTACTATCTTGCGCATTACAGAGCCTATACTTGACTACAAGCTGTAAGATGACACTAAGGACATTTAACACATGAGCTTGGATTGACAAAATAAGTAGTAATAATATGCTTATTATCGCTGTTGGCGTCAGACCTGGTGTACAACTGTAGCATATATTACAACTAAATTTATACCTCTAGAACTGAGTCAGAACTGTATTTGTGTCCGTTGAGTGTAAACATTCAGAGTACTAATAGACCAAATAGTGGCTTTTCCTGGGTCACATTCTTACCTTGAGGATAGTATTAATTACGGTGTACAGTGTCGTGGTATTCATTATGAGAAATGCCATCGTGAATATCACAAAAATTATGAGGGTTTCAACACCAACAAGGCACACCAGCCAATGGAGGAAGTGCTTTGCTGATTCGTTTCCGCATCTTAACATAGATTTCGTCAGCTCAATTTGGCATTGATTACACCACAGAGGCCGCCAAGACTTCCCAACAGAATTTCTATGGGTCAGAAAGTGTTTCTCTAAGTAACAGTGTGGATGGCTCTGTCATAATGTCAGATATCGAGGGCATTCACGTCCTGGCCAAAAGAGTTATCACTTTATGTCCAAAAACTTTGGCTGATCTTCACCCAAATTTACCAGTAGATTCCTATTTATGTACATCCACGTATACCTCTGAAAACATTAGAATTATCAAACTGGCATATACGATTTCATAGACCCATAAAAACAACAGTTTCCTCTCCAAAGAAGCATCACTTAAATGACGCATGAAAGGATGTCGCTATCACCCGCTGTGTTTGTCAGTTTAATGATGACACCTATTCATGTTTTTTTCAAGATATTAAGTTAGCAGTTATTGATTTAACATAATTTGGCGTGCGAACTGTTGTTCATATGATGTGCAATGATTTATGATGGCAACATTGAAGGCATACCAACTTGAAGAAAGCTAGTGTTTGGAAACTTAAGCAAACTGTTTTTTTATTGCCTTAAAAGTTCGCATTTTGGAGGTGAAGGGATTCCACTGGACAGATCCGATATACAGTATAAAATACGAATTAATACTGACATTTTAGAGCATCGTACATTCCTTCTTCCACCTCGGCTATGCAGTGAATTTGATCTCCACTTCCTCCCTCTACGTCACAAGACATGGGGTGCTGGGCAGGTGAGGTAGTGGGGGGGCACGTCAGTTTTGGAGATGAAAAAGGGACATTCTAAATGCATTGTGTTAAGAAGTACTCCAAAAACTATTATTGGCAATAACTGCCAGTTTATTATTATTGTGCTAAAAAAAAAAAAATACATAATTTTATTTGTGAATGATGGACCACGAAGACCACGTAGGTCCTCTAAGACCTATATTAAGACCCCATACATCCTTCAATCAGTCCTACCCACCTCGAGATCAGAACTGACAACGGAAGAGTCACATGATGTGTCACAACCATCGATTCGTACCAATGGGAATGTCCTGGTCACAACCTTCTCGTCCAATTCCTTCCCACACACTTTTGCATTTCTGGGGTGCTGTCAGGAACAAGATATATTATTTATATGATAAACATTTGCTTTGAACAGTGAAAAAGCAGCTTTGCTTTAGTACTATATACTGTACAGGTTTGAGCAATTTGAATATCTATAACAGCAGGTTCAGTGTGTGTAACAAGTATTGCTTACTTGTTTTGCGCTCTCAACACGGACATCCATATAACGGTCCATATCTGTCAAATTGAATTTTTTGCCCTTTGAAGAAATATGTTCAAAAACAACGCTCTTACTATAAAAGTAACACTTCAACTAAACAGAGAAAGCTTTGATTTGGAACATATTCAAAGGACCCAGGATGATGGACCTGTACAAGAAGCACCTACTTGTTTTCCATGAGGCTTCATCACATTATTGTCCTTGGATGAGTCACCAAGGAGGTTCTCCATTTCTGAGAAAATTCTCAGAGGCTGCTGCCTGGTTGCCTTGCGACACCAGTGGAGAAGGATAGTCTGACAAACGCAGCAAAGGTCAGAAAATTACAGAAGCAACAGAGCTTGATCTTAGACAAATTATATAGTAGAATGTGCAATTTTGTTTTGTATTATTTGGGATGGATTTAACAGGATACCAGAAGATCCAACGAGGCACCACAGACTGCAGAAAGCAGCCAAGGCATTGCCCTGAAGAGGAAGCTGACCCGAGTGTCGTAGTGAAGTATGGCGGCAGCATAGAGGCTACCAGCCAGTGAGCATAGCATCCCAGAGAAAATGTGAGATCTTGAGAGCGTCTTCCCTTTGTTCTGGAAGGGGGAGAGGTCAGGGTTACAAAAAAAGACCTTGAATCGAAACCAATTTGCTGAGTGTAAAAAAGGAATTGTAAAAGAGTGATTACTTACAATTTTGTAAAGTGTGGGGAACCTGGAGGTCGAGGTGATGACAAAAGCCAGTAGGCCAAGTACGTAACCAAGGACTTCAGTGTTGTCCTAGTGCAATAATCCAGGTGTTAGAAAAGGGAGGGAAGCTACAGTAGATCCCCAAAAATGAAATGCCTGCTGATACTGCACAATTTAGAACTGAGTATTCTACCAGTGATATCCAACAATGCCCCCTCGAGGCTGTGACAAGTATAAGGAATGACCCTGCTTGCAGGACCGAAAAATGCTTAAGAGGTTGCCATGACAACACTATCTCATTGTCATCTTCTGTTTCTTTCTCTCCTTAACTCTTGTAGTAAGGGTCGAGATGTCATAATAGTAGTAATAATAGTGCTCGTAGCTTACATAACCTTACTTGCAGGGGGACAGAAAACAGCCTCCTCCCTTGGATGACCCCGTCTGGTGCTGAAATCTGGAGGATGCCTGACTTCAAGAAACCTCCAGTAAGTGCCGTCAGGAAACAAATTGCAAGAAGGTGAGACCTCCTGCGCCTCCTGATCATTCTTTGCCTTCTCTCTGAAGCACAATCGCATATGAAAAAAGTTATTTAGTAATCCAATAAGGTACCCTGAGTATTTCGAAAATGACAGCCTCGTTGTTGTTCTAAATGTCCATGGTGGAACAGAATAGTTCGGTGGTTAATGAATTTATTTTTAACTTACCTTCTTGCAAGCTCCTACAAAAAAACTGTGGAATACAGCAGGTGATAACATTTAACATGTCCAGGGCAGCAGAGACAATTGCCATTAAAACCTGCAGAAAAGTGAGACTTAATATCTAACAAGAGTCTTGGTGTTGTAATACCCTGATTGTCGTGCTTACTTGAATGTGGAGTTGTCTGGACAAAATTGCTCCAGTGAATCCACACACATTACCAAGGAAACAGTAGAGAGAAGTCAAAATGGATCCTGGATGTCCTCCATGCCGTTTGCACCTCTGGCATGTGAGACTTGAAAAAGTTAACACAGCAAAACCGGATAAGTTAGAATTGACACTCAAATACATATGAAAGACAAGATATACAGTGTTCCTTCAAAACGTCACAGTTCCCCTATTGCAGATCCAGCACTTTGCAGATGAATTTTTTTTTTTTAAAAAATTTATTTCTTGCATAATTACCATATCATGGGATTTTATGTGTATACTATAATTCTTTGCCACAAAATAATCACTTCCAAGCCTAACAAATTAAAATCTCACAAATATTGAAATATTTTTCAAAAACATATTACAAGGAATAAAATGTAGATAGTGCACAGTAATAGGTGGGAGTAAGTTACGCAGAGGCAAGTCACAAGCAAGTCCAAAGTCATGGTTTCGGGAGGGGGGGATAAAATAAAGTCAAGTAGTCACTACTACATTTCAAGTAAAACGAGTTAAGTCATTGCTTAGTTTAAGCAAATATTGGCACCTGATAAAATTTAAATGAACAACGACAAAATATGAGTGAATTTATTCCACTGAATTTTTTTTTTAAAGCTGGGTAGGGTCCAGCACTGCCGCAACACTGGTTAGAATAAGCAGCTCAGATATTGGATGGATATAGTTAGCCTGGCTCAATTTATTTTTCTTTGTACAGTACTTTCCGTAATTGTCACATTTTCATGTGGAACCCGGCTGCCCCTCACAGGTCAGTCTTGGTAATACACCAGAAAACTGTTGGGTGGACTTACTGGGTTAGTGACCTCACATACAGAACTAAGGAGCAGGAAGAAGATGTGATTTTTTTTCCTCTCTCACTTTTAATTCAGTTAAGATAAAGTGTGTATACCCTGCTTAATATTACTAGTACAAATTAATGGTTTTTTTTTTCCCCTGGTGAATCAGTGCATTGCATTAAATAGGACATGCATTATAAAGATGAGAATCTGTTAAATGTTGCCCGTCTGCTTAATGCAAAGTTGCCACAGGTAAGCATTGGGCGAAAAAAAATTAAAAGAAATAAAAATAAATCCATCAGATTGACATTTGGATGTGTATATAAAATGACCAGAGTGAGATGCCACAAGTAAAAATGACTTTAAAGAAGCCAGTTTTGACCCATTTGGCTCCTTTCCAAGTGTATAGGTCATTTTCATATAATTTGATCAAAAATGGTAAAAACTGCACTGAATTACATTTTGAAAAATCAATTATCAGTAATTTTACAGATACAACTATTTGAGTTCTGTGATTGGCTGGCAACCAGTTCAGGGTGTACCCCTCCTCTTGCAGGAAAGGAAAATACACATCCATCTGTATTCTGAGGCATTTATCCTCACGAGTGCTGGAGTCTATCCCAGCTATCAACGGGCAGGAGGCAGGGTACACCCTGAACTGGTTGCCAGCCAATCGCAGGCCACATTGAGACAAACTATCACACTCATAATCACACCTAGGGGCAAGTTAGAGTGTCCAATTAATGTTGCATGTTTTTGGGATGTGGGAGGAAACCAGAGTACCCGGAGAAAACCTACACAGGCACGGGGAGAACATGCAAACTCCACACAGGCTGGGGGCCAAGATTCAAACCCTAACTGTGAGGGCAACGCTCTAACCAGTTGCTCCACCATCCAGCCCCAAATGTAAAATTTCCATTTTTAATTGAATTCATTTAAAATCTTTTACAAAATTTAGCCACAGGCCAAGGTCTCCCATTTCTGAGGTTTGCCAGTGGATTTTAAACACGTGGAGGAGCGTGAAAGAATCTACTATCAAGTATTAAATTAAGATGAAAAAGTTGGACTGCTACGTGAGGAGAACAGCACAATTTTCCGGTAACTGGAGATGAAAATGACATTGGGAACGACAGAGAGATTGAAATGGTGTGTGACAGACTTTCTGTGGCTCTTTAACTCAGATACTGAAGAGGATGACTTGATTGGTAACAGTGAACAGGAGGAGCATAAATTAAAAACTATAATTTTTTGTTATGTTTGAGACGTTTTACTGCTGTGTTACAGTCACTGTTTGGAAACAAGGTATTTAAATAAATATTTGCAAAGTCTGTGTGAATATATAATTTCACCACCTGCCGGTGAATAGTGTATTCACGGCGTATGGTCACATATAAATGAACAAACTTTTACACTCATATTCACACCTACAGACAATTTACTCTTCAATTAACGTAGCATGCATGTTTTTGGGATGTGGGAAGAAACGGGAGTACCAAAAAAAAAAAAAAAAAAAAACATGTGGGGAGGGGGTTGAGGCCAGGTCCTAACTGTGACGCAGATGTGCTAACTAGTCCTCCACCGTGCCAGTGAATCCAAAACAGAATATCGATCCATCCATCCATCCATCCATCCATCCTAGCCGCTTATCCTCACAAAAGGTCACAGGAGTACTGGAGCCTATCCCAGCTGTCAACGGGCAGGAGGCAGGGTACACCCTGAACTGATTGCCAGCCAATCGCAGGGCACATGGAGACAGACAGACAGTAGCACTCACAAGCACACCTAGGAGTAATTTAGAGGGTCCAATTAATGCAAAACAGAATATATAAAAATCAAATCTTTGTAAAATAGGACAAATTCAGCACCAAGAAATCTTATACAGTATTATATTGTTTCCATTTGTTAAACAGCACAATGTAGACTTTTTGGTAGCCAACAAAAATATATATTGGGATATAGATATATTGGGTCTCACAGAAACATTATTTGCTTTATTCACAAACACAACTGAAGGCAGAAGAAGCTGTGTGAGGACCAGACAGACAGAACGCCCGAAGATTCATGTTTTACGTACTTGTGGCTATAAAATAGTACTGTACTCATGTTGCCAATTGCACAGTCAAAACACCACCAAAACATCTGCAACTTACCAGAAGGTGTTTTCTCAAGCTAGACGAAGGTGAAATATCCAAGTTGGGCAGTGACAAAACGACAATGCATGTTAAAGCTGTTGTTTTTCGCAGTCTGGAATGTAAGCACGAGTCGCATGCGAATCTTACAACTCACTTAGATTGGCCTAAGAAGCCCACCAGATGATTGGGTGTGCAGGTGTGACTTTCTTGTGTCATTTGATTGTGAATTTAAGTCAAAAATCATTGTAGTAATCACAGTGGATTGGACACAGGCACCCGATGCAGAAGTGGAAAACGAAAAACTATACGTAAATTTATGTGGCGAACGGCAAGTAAATTGGAGCGGAGGAAATGTATCCATCTAAAAGGTATGCTTCACATAAGAGTAAAAGTGAAACATATGCGTCACTAAAACAGATCTGACAAGTGCAATTGAGCCAAAATGTTGAGTAAATTTAATAAAGTAGCATCATCGAGATTAAAAGTTACATTCGTTATTTTGGTGCATGTTTTCCAAACATATCACTTCGTTTTAGCGAGTGTCATTGGGTGAAAGCAAGCATTAACTTGGTTGTTTCATTGATGTGACACATCCAAAATGGCGAACGCATTGACGTATACCAGCACGCACGAGGCACGCATGTGTTCAAGTGGATGAACACACCTGTGCAATTATCCGGTCCTTTAATCTGCATCCCTGTAGCGTTTTTTTTTTTTAGTCATTTAATATCAATAATAAGAATAATATTAAAGTTTTCGACCACAGTGATCAATCATGACAATTTTACATGAATTGACTCAAAAAAAAAAAAAAAAAAGTGGCCAAAACAATGCGAGATAAAGGTACTTACTAAAGACATGAGAGCAGAAGCAGTACGGAAGATAACGACACGAGCCGGATAGAAGCGCAATTTAGCCCTCGGTCACTACTGGTCAAACAAGAGGGGACAGAAGTGGTGCAAAAGGTCAAGAAAGTCGAGGGAAACCAATCCTCCTCCCCGCTCGGGGTTGCCATGTTGAAATGGAGAGACCGAAAGAAAACTTGGCGAATATTTATTTTGGGGAGGGGCTTCGCTTTGACGAACACGTCTTTCCAAGAAAACAATTCTAGGCGGCAAGGTGCAGTAACTGGTTACAGCGTTGGCCTCACAGTTCTGAGGACTGTTGTTCGTCTCTACTTACCCTACGATTGGCTGGCAAATAGTTCAGGATGTACCCCGTCTTCAGCCCGATGATGACTGGGATTGGCTCCGGCACTCCGGCTACACTTGTGAGGATAAGCGGCTCATAAAATGGATGGATACTAATTGGCAAATTTTATTCACACAAAATGAGAATCTCCAAATCCACAAATATTTCTTGTAAAAAAAAAAAAATATTCATACTACAATAATTTGATTAATCACGAATGGACTTTGAATGAAAAGTACCTTCCTTACAAACTTTGTCCATTTTTTGGTTGTGCTTGTTAGTTTTGCTTTTCTACTTTACTAAAAAAACATCTCATTTTTATACCAATTTTTGTCAAGGTTTGTATTTTAATATATTGGAATTTCTACAAAGATTTAAAAAAAAAAGGTTCAATACAATAAATAGTATGTAAAATGCTTCTTAAAAATGTATTTACTGTATACAGTACATGGAGCACTGGCTTAGTGTCTCCTGTGTTTAGCCTGAAAAGGGACTCAATCAGAATGTGTATGTACGTTTTACCACTTACGGTGCAGTGAAAAAGTATTAACCCCCTTGTAAATTAATAAATTGTGGCCAATCATAATTTCTGGTTAATTTTCATAGATCACACCCAACCCTGATTACCTCCAAATGTATGTATGTATGCATTTCTTTCGTCTTATCCCGTTAGGGGTCGTCACAGCTTGTCATCTCAGATGAACGCTCATATTAGTTTGGCAGTTTTTTACGCCGGATGCCTTTCCTGACGCAACCCCTCTGCATTTATCCTGCGAAAGAGCTGGAGCCTATCCCAGCTAACTTCAGGCAAAGGCAGACTACACCCCGAACTGGTCGCCAGCCAGTCACAGGAGATCCCAAGAAATTCCTGAAACACAACCCGTTATTAGGTTCAGGAGGCATTTACTTTTTCACAGAGGATCAGAATAGTTTTTTTTTTTGTGCCTTCATAAATTTGTCATTTGAAAACTGCATTTAGTATTTCCTTGGATTGTCTTTGAGTGATATTAAAATTGGTTTGATGATTTGAAAGATTTGTGTGTGATAGATATGAAAAGAAAAAAAAACAGAAACAAGGAAGGGGCAAATACTTTTTCATGGCACTATAACAGTCCATCATAGATGACATTTGCCATTAGTTAACATCAAGGGATCTTTAGGATTATGAAGCCTTCAACAACATAGAGATCCAGTTCCCCAAAGCATTAATAGCACAGTTTGAGTGTTTTTCCATCCCATTCGCACTAATTTCTATCTGACATTAGTGCTTCCTGTTTTAATGATCAGGCATCAAGATGCTTATTAAGCCGACGCACTTTCTCCTTCTTGTTCCTGTTGCCGTGTTTTTTCCAGGGTTTTCCCTCTGTGGACTCCCTTCCGGCATTTCCAAGAGCCACGATTCCGCTGCCTGGTTTGTAGCCCATGATACCCTGGACTCCTTTGGAGAGCGCGCGTACGTTCTCCTATAATAGACAACACAGATTCATTTCAAACTCACGTTAAGGGTTATAAACCAACCTAATAAAATGATGTTACTGATGTAGTTAGGAAGTAGTTTACCGCATGAAAGAAGTTCTTGTCCACTGTATTTTCAATTCTCTTGACTTTTCCTCTGTTACTTGTCGAAGTGAGGTTACAGTTATCCACATCATTTCTTTGGAATTTGCTGTGCTGTGGCTGGAAGTCCTCAGCCTCTACGTGAGGAGGAGGATGGCAGTACAGAAGTTTTCCCTGTGAAAGAGAGAACACAAAATGCTAGTCAAATTGATTCCCATGACTGTTTAGTGGGTTGTAAGTGGAACTTAATTCAGGTAAACTGTGGTTGTTATAAATATGCCACATTCGTACATTTAAACCTGACTCACATTGACGTAATCCTTCAGGATGTAGCGAGCAGATCTGGGCTGATCAGGCTGGCCATGCGACGTCATAAAGCCCCTCATATCTGAAAGGAACACACACACAAAAAAACAAGGTTCTTGTAAAAAAAAAAAAAAAACCTCCAAAACAAATGGATTTTAGAATTCTACATATCACACAAGATTCATACACACAACAGTTGTAATCACATGACTTTGAAAAAAAAAAAAAAAAAAAAAGAAAAAAGACAAGACCATCTTCTTTGCCTTTGTGAGTCTGGAGAAAAGTTATGTTCCCTCTGGATAACCACTATCCAAGTGGGAGGTTAGGGGTCATGGAAATAGGCTAGTAACTACTCACGCTGTGACAACAAATTCATAGATTTGTTTAAAAAAAAAAAAAAAAAAAAAAAAGAGGAAGAAATTGACTAGCCCAGGCAGAGACAACTAGATGTACATTAACAACACGGGGCAAGATGACCATTTGGACACGCACAAACAGGATATCACGTCATTTCACATGACAACAAACAACAGCCGTTGTACGTTTACCAAAGTAAAGATGACCCCAATAGGCACATTTGTGGCAATTTCAAGGATTTTGTCCTTGAACTGACCGGCGCCCCCATAAATGTATCAGTTCTAAAGCATCTTCTTTTTGCGAGTGAGTTTTCTGCTCCTTCGTTGGCCAATGCTTTTGTGGAACAATAGTGACAGTTATCGCCTTCTGATGACATATAAGTAAAAATTGGTGTGAAATAGTGAACTCACATAAAATCAGCAAGACTCCAGAATCACAATAGCCATTGTTACTAGCTATTAGTTAAGATTTCAAAGTCAAAATAACGGTAACACTTAACCTACTAATTCTATATTATTCTATAAAAATGAAGACGTAAGACATTGCTTGTACAGTATACTTAGCGAGGGTGGCTTATTTCCTTTATTTTCTATGGGGGAGAAAATTACTCTAAATTTGAATAAAGTTTGGGAGTAACCAATTGTCCATTTGTTTGCCTTGTTGTAGCAATCGATTTCTATATTTAATTTTATTTGCCGCACGTGATGAATAAAGTATGTATCTGCCTGCACTTGCCTACTTGTTTATTATAGTAAGTAAATCGCTGCACTGTATGTTGTGGTCTTACATCCATATGCCATAAGCAGTTCCTCTGAAGTGGGGTGTCTGTCGGGGTCTTCATCCTCTCGTGGCCTGATGATGTTGATGCCATACGTGCCCTCCAGGACATGCCGAGGGATTGTTTGGCAGACGTAACACACTTGTTCAGGTCATAACACAGCTTTGAGAAGGTGATGCCAGTTAGATTTGCGGCATTATATTTTTAAAGCATGATGCCGGAGTGGCAAACCTGTGGCATGAAAGCATATCGAAGTTCAGTTTTTTTTTTAATATGCCAGCACGCATGTGCTTTGTTTGAGTTCATTATGGTATTTCATAGCTCGTATTTTTGGGTTGAGCCCAATGGGAAGCCATCTGTGCCTTTTGTGTCAGACGTCTATCGCATTTCAAATCTTCAGCGACACTTCAGATCACTCCACGTTATCATCACCCTGATATTCCCAAAAGGGACTGAACTTTGCAGTCACAAGTCATTTTGAAAAATCGGACAGAAAAGCAGCTGCAGTTTTTTAAAAAAATAAGGCATCCAAAGACTAACGCTTGCATCATATGAAGTGGCTTGGAATATTGCAAGGGCCAAAAAGCCATACAATGTAGGGGAATTCATTAAAAAATTCCTCCGTGATGTCGCTAAAATCTTAGATCCTGAAAACAACACTGTTAAACAAAATGTATCAGATAATCTACTGTCCCGCCACACTGAACAGACACTATCCGACATTTGATGGCTACTGATTAACAGTTGCACCCTGGCCTCCAATTGAAGACCAAGTATTTTATTGTGGCAATGTTAAGGATATGAGAGAGACTGCAGGTACGTGGTCTCTCATCTGGTCAATTGGGAGAATCCCGGAGCAGATCATATCTGCCTTGGTGGAGACAAAGGAGGGCATAACCAAACCGGGGCAGTCGCACAGGCACAGCCCCGGCTCCACAAATAAAGTCTGGAAACATGAAGCAATACTCAGGTTCATCCCAAATTAGTATCCAGTGGACGGTGATAATAGAAGCGGTTGACGCTTGTACCTGAAAGTGCTTTGTGTGTCCAGGAGTTGCAGAGACTGACACTTTTTTGTTCCTGAAAATGGTGTTGATAGTTGAACTCTTCCCCACATTAGGATAACCAACCTGTTGAATCAATAATTGTTAATTTCAGATAGAGAGACACTTTGATATCTACAACACCTAGTCCACTCTGACCCTATGGACTGTTGCAATCCCCAGCACCAAACAAAATGCAACACGTTAAGTTAAAACTCTTTACCCACCAGCCCGACTGTCAGTTGTCCTTCTTTATATCTGGGCCTATTGTGAACCATCTTGAACATCTCTAACAACTCCTCTTTGTGCAACAGGCGAGGAGAATTACGGAAGGGGGCCTGACTCGATTTCCCAACAATATCCTCCTCTTCCTGCCCCTCATCTTCAGAAGCGGTTACCCACTCCTTTTCCTCCTCCTCCTCAACAGTTATCTTTTCCCACAGCTCCTCCCTGTTATCTCTCTCCTCTCCTTCCACATCCTTGTAATCCACCCCCCTCAAGTTCAGGTTTTCATTGTCTGGCTGTGCTCCAACTTCCTGGTCACTCTCTCCAGATTCTCGTTGCACCACCTCCATGCCCTGTAGAACATACAAGTGCATGTCAGTAAACACAATACTGTGTAAAGGTTCATGAATTTCAGTGTTCATTTACAAAATATTCACCGAACACATTTTCTCACTGGGTTTAAGATATAATCAACAAAATCATAAAAATTTCACAAGCTATATGATTTATTGAGATGCACCTGAAATGGACTATGCTGTATGATTGGGTTTAAAAGCGACATTTTCCTCAAGGAAGCTGGCATGAAAATGAGCCTTTTCAACCAAACAGGTGAACAGATGTCCCCTTGACACAACTTTGACTCAAATTATTGTCCTTGTTTTAATTTTTTTTTCTCTTTATTGAATTGTCACCCTGTGTTATGCTGTTATGTTTTTTCATACTTTTCACGTAGCAGATGCAGCTATCACTGGGAGGGCCAGACCTCCATTTTTATGAACTTATAGAGGGTTTTACAGGACTTTTTAAAATAATTGTTGAATTGACGTCCTAACAGTAAGGGCTATAATTAATTGACTTTGAATAAATTAAAAAATAAATAATAATAAATTATAATATATAATAAATAATAAATAAAAAATTAAATAAACAAATACATAACTGAAATAGAAAACTAAAATTTCAAACTCAGAAATGATGATATCCAATTTCAACTGATAGTAGATCATGATATAAAACAGTATTTAAAATTTTTCATCAATAAATCTGACAAAGTTTATCTGAAGAAAAGTTAAATGCACTGGCCTGTCAACGAATAAACACGAACGGTCCATACTCGCAATGTTTTGAGCTTGCGACACATTGGAACAAACATTCCTGTCGGCAATCGTGACGTGCTGTTGGGGGGCTTGGGGCACGCATCACGGGACTGCCGTAAATAGGAGGCCGGCTTGCTAGAATGTGTCTTTATGTGCACGCGCTCGACGAATTGACCACACCTGAATCAAGCGACGAGGTGGATGATAGTCTAATGTTGTTTTTTTACGCCGTCACACTGCCTCGCGATCATGGACGCAATGAGTACCCCTGGTGTAACTGAATTTCCTTTGACATGGCTCATGATGTTGATGACTGTCGACGTAAATGCGCTCCCATTACGTGAAGCAGTTCTGAACATGCGCTTTCGTACATGCTCTGTACATGCTCAGTACGGTTAACTTGCATTTCCTGTTTCCAGGTGAATAAGGGTTGTTTTGGAGCATGCTCATTTAGTCAACGTTTATGAAATAAACACGTAAATTAATGTCAAGACCACACAAAATAAGTGACGGCTTGAGAGAATGCGAGGGGAGGGGTGTTACTCTTATTCGTGTTAGTGCCTCAACATGGCTACGGTCGTGAAAGCAAAACAACGAACTCAAACGCATGTTGTCAACTAATATCCGGATTAATTTTAGGCAATTTTTCCTCAATTTTCCGGAGCAATTTTCATGAAAATTTAAAAATCTGGAATCCCGGGAAAACCCGGAGGACTTTAATCACTGATAATGTGATATGAATTTCATATTGTCCAGCCCCATTCCAAGTTAATAGTCACTTGATCCGCAATGCATTGAAAAGGCAGAAATAGTCCGAGTCAACAATGTCATCCAAATTGGAGAGTTTCTATACAAAGGTTCAACATGAAAACATTAAAAATGATCTCTATGCTAACTCAAAACATCAAAAATTTTAATCAAATACACGGGCTCTTGCATTATGACGCCCTGTTACCATAGCCACAATGAAACTTTGAAACCTCCCCTGTCAGGTCCATCATAAAGTGAGGACTCTCTGCATATTTAATATGTATCTTATTTCCATGCTCGCCATGCAATGTGTGCTCACCTTTTCCTCTGCATCCAACCTGTCACTTTCAGCATGGGCGGACCAGAAAACTGCTCTCAGGCCTTCTTTCTCGAAGTGTGAGGCCCAGGCTTGCCTCTGCTTCCTGGTTAGCAGGTCTGCCTTATTCACCAGCAGCATGTTCACCTTATTTTCTGACACCTCTTTTACATAAAGCTCCTTGTGGCACACGAACACAACAATGGAATTAATACCACATAATAGGCTGGTGACCAGCGGAACGGAAGGTAGGTGGGTTGAGTGAGTAAGTGAATGAATGAATGAATGAGATGAAAATAATACAAAAAAATGAATATTTTTACTAGGTCAGGACATCTGAACAATGACGGATTTCTGGCATCCACAATCTGAACAACAACGTCACTGCAAAAGTCACAGAAAATCACCACAGTTCTCAATGACTATTCTGAGACAGAGCAAGATGCACTTCTTTTTTTATTCTGTATTTTACCTCCTCTCAATGACTCTCCACAGCTGCCTCCAGAACTCTAAATTCCTCTCAAATGGAGTAAGACACAACTTCTGTTCCTCTTCGAGCCTTTGAAAACACCAACCATCATATTACTGACACACTGATGCCAGAGGTTTGAAGATACATAAACAGTAAGCATACTATTACTCACTTTGCAAGCTCTCTCCTCCACACAAGGAAGCTGTCCTTTTCTGCCAGCTGCAGGGCCTCTGGACTGGTACTTTCATCCCAATGAGGGCTGGGGAGGGGACAGAAAAAAAAAAATCAGAATAAACTGATAAATGCTGATTTTGTTTTTCAGGGAACGGTTACCGTCGAGGGATTTTGAGAAAATGCTTGTTGTCTTCATGAAGGTTCTTCAGTCGTTTTTTCTCCTCAGGTGTCAATAAACCTGCTCTAGCTTCTGCTGGTACAAACTTGATGTTGAGCTTCTCTACAAAATAATAAAAGAAAAATACAGCACGCTACGATATCTTCTTCCTTCTTTGTGATTATGTTAATCATGACATTCATTTATCCATCACAGAAGAAAATTAAAATTATTCAGTCACATAACACATTTGATATCCCCCCCCCCCGCCCCCCCCCATTCTCTATGAGAGAATACAACAGGATCGTTTACCTGCTACAAACTCTGTTCCTGCTAGTTCCGCAGTAGCCAAAAAGTCATCCATGGAACTCTGTTCAGTCACTGACTGAAGATTTAACCGTCCCCAGTCATACCCATCATTCAGCTCACTGGTGTGCAACTATAAAGATAAAAAGTACTTTCGTAGGAATTCAATGAACTCCTGGGAAACATTCCATGCTCAGGAGAAATGCTACTACAGTTATGTATGACACAATCCACAATATTCTACCCTGATGTTTCCTCAGAGATTCAGCAATATGACGTTTTGCCTTTTTCAATGTTTCACAACTACACTACATAACACTAAACACTATTTCATATTTTGGTCACCTCGTTTAGCTCCACATCATTGAAAAGTACTACATAAACAATAAACATGATCACGGGCTTGGGTTATTACAGTCAGCATGTGCTCATAGCAGGAAATGCAATAACAAACATGCAAATAAGCCATGATTATTTGTGCCTAACTATACTATTTCCTTAATTGAAACGCAACGGCACAACAAATGTTGATACTGTATGGTACTATAACAAAATACATTTCGAATGGCATTGAAGAAGATTTTGTTGTTCTATCACAACAAAAGCAGTATTTGAAGACAAATCTATGACGAAATTCTGGTACAGTAATATAATGGAAACACTTGAGCAACTAGTCAACTATTCTATTCTATTCAGTCACAAAACTTCTCCCTTGAAAATTTCAAACAAAAGGTACTCAGTCCTGACTTGTTAAATACATACGGATGTAAAGACCATGAAAATGGAATTCGGAACTTTTATCTCAGATTCATTTTTGATCTAAAACCTTCAGTATACAACAAAAACAAAGGAATTAGCCTTGGCGTTTTTGGATAGGACCGAATGTGTACAACGTACCCATGAGTCGCCCCTCTTGTGGCCTCGGCTTGTCTGAAATTTCTCCTTCATTAGAGCTCTCCCAAGTCCTCCAGCCTTCTTCTTACCCATAACAGCTTTCACAGATACACTTCACTCCTCAAAATGAATTTTATCTAGCTTTAAATAAGCGAGAAGACGCCATGAATTGATTTACATGTGCACTGAGTTGTTGTCGGAAGAACCGGAAATGGAACAAACCAATTCCGTTAACACTCTGGCCATTACAAATTTGATGTATTTTTTTTATAATCCCATATTACGCGGAATATTTTTCCTATTTATGTTTAATCGCCAAATATCTTACATAATAACAGATGCATATCATTTATTTTGCAGTTAACCCGAGTTACGCAGTTATGGAACAACTCTAAAGTGTGTCCAACTCTCAAAGATGTCCTGATAGGAAACGTGACAGCAAGAATTGTTCCTCGTGATAAATACAGTAAGAAGAAAAAAATCCACAAACGAGTTAGTATTAAAATAACAGTTTGTAAATTTAAGTTAAAATTTTCATGAAGGAAATAGGGTTTATATTTTGTGGCTTACGCAGTTACATTATGTCTCAAATGTGTGTCCAGCCAAAGGGGTCCTGTGAAATAAAAGCTTCTTCTTCTTCTTTTTCTTTTGGCTTGTCCCGTTAGGCGTGTCATCTTTTTCCATCTAAGCCTATCTCGTGCATCCTCCTCTCTATCACCCACTGTCCTCATGTCCTCCTTCACAACATCCATCAACCTTTTCTTTGGTCTTCCTCAATGATAGCATTTTCTTAAAATTCACAAGTGATTCTCACCACAACTACTTATCCTCACAAGGGTCGCAGGAGCGCTGGAGCCGATCAGAGCTATTTTTGGGGAGGAGGCACCCTGAACTGATTGTCAGCCAATCGCAGGGCACATGGTGACAAATGACCATTCGCACCCACATTCACACCTATGGACAATTTAGAGTCTTCACTTGCATGTTTTGGGGATTTGAAAGGAAGACGAAGCGCCGGTAGGCACAGGGAGAACATGGAAACTCCACGCAGGCAGGGCCTGGATTTGAACCCGGTCCTTAGAACTGTGAGGCAGATGCTCCCGTGCCGCCTAACTAAAACGTGGACTATTTAAAAATATAGATATCAAGGGAAAAGGCGGCACGGTGGGCTGAGCTGGAAAGTGTTTGCCTCACAGTTCGGAGGTCCAGGGTTCAATCCCGGCCCGTCTGTGTGGAGTTTGGATGTTCTCCCTGTGTCGGCATGGGTCTTCTCCGGGCACTCCAGTTTCCTCCAACATCCCAAAGACATGCAACATTAATTGCACACTCTAAATTGCCCCTAGGTGTGATGGTGAGTGCGACTTGTCTGTCTCCATGTGCCCTGCGATTGGCTGGCAACCAGTTCAGGGTGTACCCTGCATCCTGCACGTTGACAGCTGGGATAGGCACTCTCGCAACCCTTGTGAGGAGAAGCGGCTAAGAAATCAACAAGCAGACATTCCAACAGCATCTTCCCTCTTGCAATTAACTTTTTTCGCAGCTAACGTACAATTATACATTTTTATTGTATTTATTTATTCATTGGTTTATTATTATAATTACTGATTATAAATATCTTTGTCAAATTCTCAAAAAACTGTATCATCATTTCTAGATTAGTAGCAGCCTTTTATTGCTCTGTGACTTTTTCTCTAAATGTTTTCATGTCTCAAATGTATTTTCCATCACTTGACTTTCTGCGTCGTACTAGAGTGAATTCATACTTTTTGACAAACAGTACTTGGTAAAATAAAGATTGTTCTGATTCATACAATTCGGCGCTGTAGGGACGGGTTGGCAAAAAGTTTAAAAGTAATAAAGGGGCCAAGTCATTTGTAGATGTTTATGTGAATGGTTGATTTCAATTTAAAAAATGGCAACTGACATGTTTAATATGATGTGTAAATCGTACGATAATTATTATTTACTTTTAGAAATGAAAAGAATTCCTTGAAATTTCAGCTATCGTAAAAACCTGTAGGTGGCGACATAAATACACAACGAGGATTACCCTGTTGCGTTTCTGACTTGAGTTTCGCAAGTCAGCGTCGAATATTGGTTCGGTCCCCTCCCCCCTAAAATCCCGAAATGGTTTGTGCCAGTACGTTCACTTCACATCTTGTAGTCGGCTCTCCTCCGAGTCCTCAGTCGTCAACTCCACTTTGGCCACAGCATGCAGCAATGGACCACTTTAGAGGACGGGCACATGAAGTAGGGTGTCTCGTAGAGTAGCTCACACACGACTCGAGTAGGATCAGAAAGCGCTTCGATATTTACTCGACTTTAGACGTGCTTTATAAAAAAACAAAAACAAAAAAAAACGTTCATTTTGCTTCTCTCTCAGCCGAGGTGCTCGCTGCGAACAGCTCTAAAATGCTGCCCTGGAAGAAGAATAAGTTCGACCTGATCGAGGAAGACAAGCAGTCCAAACAAAAGGGCTATGCGGTGAGTCTCAATTACTCCGCGCTCACCTCCTTGGCCAAGTCTTGCCCCGAGAGCGCGCTCAACCGCGTGGGCAACATGTTCAAGTCCAAGCGGAAAAAGGTCAAGATCACCAGCGATGACCCCACGTACACGGTGCTCTACCTGGGCAACGCCACCACCATCCAGTCCAAGGGGGACGGCTGCACCGACGTAGCTGTCAGCAAGATTTGGGCCAAGAGCGAGCTGGGCAAGAACGGCACTAAGATGCGGCTCACTATCAGTTCGCAGGGCATCCGAATGGTGCACGTGGATGACAAGGCGAGGAGACCGGGACACTTGTACTTGCTCCACCGGATAACCTACTGCGTGGCGGACCCGAGGCTGCCCAAGGTCTTCGCGTGGATTTACCGGCACGAGATGAAGCACAAGGCGGTGATGCTGCGCTGCCACGCCGTGCTCGTGTCCAAGCCGGAGAAGGCGAAAGCCATGGCGCTGCTGCTATACCAGACCTCGGCCACGGCTCTGGCGGAGTTCAAGCGCCTGAAGCGGAGGGACGACGCCCGTCACCAGCAGCAGCAACTCATCGGAGAGCAAACCATCCCCCTGGCGCCCCTCAGGAAGCTGCTGAACGGCCAGTGCAACTACAAGCCGCCGGTGGAGCGCAGCCGAAGCGCGCCGAAGCTGGGCTCCATCACGGAGGATTTGCTCGGGGAGGAGGAGGAGGAGAGGGCCACGCACTTTGAATGCGAGGACATTCTGGACACGGACCAATGCCTGGCCGATGGCAAACAAGAGCTCACTCAGATTATTAACGATTTGGGGGAGATGAGCATCGGCAACGACGTGCAGACACTAAAAGCTGACCTCAAAGTCACCAGACTGCTGTCGGGGGAGAGCACGGGGAGCGAATCGTCCATTGAGAGCAGCCACGAGCTCCACGCGCTCTCCAACGGCTTCGAGCACATAAAAGTACAATGAGTAATAGGACACCAAAGCCGTTTTGTTGTGTTTTGAGCCAACGTCTTTCCTTGCCACCTGTTGACATCATCGAGACCTTCTTTAAACGCGTGCCTCTATAAGTGTACAACTATTGTGAGGAGGGGTACAAAAAAATGCATCCTCGTGGTTTGGGTGATAAGATCATATTTTACAAGTGTGTTCATGCAGAAAAAAAAAATTACAAATAAAAGAGGATCTATTTGGGGACGTCTGCTTCTAACCTGCCAAATCCCGGTGCTCCAAAGGCACCACATGCAGGACTAATTCCTGTCTGTCTTATTTAAGAGGATTTCCCTCAAGGCTTGTTTACCCAGATTTTTTTTTCCAGTGGTGAAAATAATATCTGCTGAAAATGTGCCCACTTTGATCTAAAAATATTCTGTTCAGTTTTTACTTTTATTCAGTGGTGGAAAACCATCTAGTCTGTGGGCTACGTACGGCATGCCAAGTGCATTTGTTCCAACTTGCCATGCAACATTTAATCTACAAAGGCTCATAACACATGATTGCATTTTTGTCAGGTTCCCTGCCCATGCCTTAGTGGACCAAAACACCTACAACCTCTCCTAATTCTTTCATTTTGCACTGTCATGAACTTTACTCACTCACTACCATGTGCTTATTGTCTGTTTTGTTATGTCTCAAACATAAACGTCATATTTTTGCTGTGCAAAAGAAACACATTTTGTGAAAGATGTAAAGTCAGATGTTTTAAAGTATAAATATGTAATTTTTTAATTAATAATACAAAAATGTGGTTTGTTTTGTGAACCTCATCAATAAAAAAAATAGAAAGTTATAAAATGTGTTGATTGAGTTTTGTGTGAGAACATGTGCTCTGTGTTGCTCGTTTCATGTTTCTGTCCAATGAAAAGCACAAATCTCCACTGGGTTTTTGTGCAAAGACAAAAACAATTTCAAATTGAATTCAATTGGCGATACATACAGTACTTTTCATTCAACAGTACCCACATCTAATATTTAAGATCATAGCTGTAGGGAAACAACGAGTCGTGGAATAAACACAGTTTGTTAAATTGTGTTCAATGAGATTACCCCTCAATCGATGTTTTTTTTTTTCTCCAATGAAAGGAGGCTGTTGAGAAGTTTTTCAGTCGGGCTACTGACGTCTCATTCATTGTCATGAGCCTCAGGGCATACAGAGCAAGTCAAGGCAGTTTGAACATCACATGACTTCTTAACGACTCGGCCACAGAAGGACTGGTGTTAACAGGATGCTTTATGATTTTTTTTTCTTCCTTCTGTTATCTGCACAAACTCATGCATCACATGGTTATCATTGTCTGGATTACACACACAAAAAAGCAAGAATTACTTCTAGACTGGAATTTTTCCACAGCTCATAAAAGTCATAAAAATAAAAGAATGCGTGACTTGTGATCAAAAATCGTGACAAGGGTTAGCAAGCCAACACAAACACCAGCGTCCCAGTTGCCCCTCATTAGGCTCAGTGAGATCACAGCTCGGCCCAAACACGCATCTATTGATGTGCAGCATTGATACGTGTGACACTACTCGCAGTGCAGACTTGAAGCAATGAAACAGTGCACAGACAAAGCAGAAACAGGCACACCGAGGGAGAAAATAAAGCCTAGAGTGCCAATGTAGCACGGTGGATCAGTTGTAGAGTATTGGCCTGTCAATTCTGAGGACCGGCATTCAAATCCCTGTCCCGTCTCTGTGGAGTTTGCATGTTCTCCCCATGCCTGCGTGGGTTTTCTCAGGGCACTCAGGTTTCCCCCCACATCCCAAAAACATGCAACACTAATTGAAAACTCTAAATTGCCCCCAGGTGTGATTGTGAGTGCGACTGTTGTCTCTCTCCATATGCCCTGCGATTGGCTGACAACCAGTTCGGGGTGTACCCTGCCTACTCCTGGATGACAGCTGGCACTCTCGCGACCCCCATGAGGATAAGCGTCTCAGAAAATAGATGGATGGATTTAGGCAGCGACTCAAAGACATTAAAAAAAAGTAATTTTGTATTTCAGCTACTGCCTTAGTATACAAACAGACTCGTGATTCAAAATCTTTATTCTTAGTGTGTGTTAGGTATTTCTTTGACTTCTTTAAACAATAAAGACAATAATGAATCGGCGTCATGGATGACGCCATTTCAGTGAGCAGCAAAGCGATTAATTCTCGGTGCGTGCTTTGCTTTTTTTTGGCAGATATTTTTTCCCAAAATAGAAGAAGAAGAAAGAAGAGAAGTCAAATATAATGGATTTATGTATGTATGTACCAGGAAGGTATGCATGTTCTTCCTAATCTGACTCCTTTCTTGACATTTTGCTGGATATTTCAATTTTGGTCATTTTTATTGTCACCTTAATTTTACGTGAAATGATTTGGAACATATTGATAAAATTGCTTACTACTAGAAATGCATCTCAGTAAATTATAATATTGAATAAATCTTCATTTAATTAACATTGTATCGTATCATACAATGTGATAAATGTTTAGCATCCCTTGCAGCCTGATCACCCTGAAAGGGGATCACTCAATTTGCTGTACTTTCGCAAGGTTTCTCCCCTTTTCCCCAAATTGGGTTTTAAGTTGTTTCTTGCCCAATTGTGGGGTTTAGGTCAGGGGTTGTCATCAATCGTTGTCAACTGTCGGCCTGTGAAGTCCTTTGAGACTGTCTTGTGATAAAGGGATATACAACCTGTTCATTTCAGAAAGTGAAACATATGTTTCACAATGATCAAACATGGGGAAATACTTTTCAGAAGGGTAATTACTACCTAATTTCTACATTTAAAATCATTTTGGTCATAATTCCATTTCTTATTAAATGTAATTTCTTGAGATGGTGAATTAGGGTTTTTTATTAGCTGTAATCTATAATCATAAAATCGTGCACGGTGAAGCTGCAGTATATGTAGTTTAAAGTAGCACTTTATGAATTGAACTGCTGGAATTAAGTCAATTAAGTGTTCCACACAATTCAGATTTATTAAGATGCACCATTATTCAAAACATTCTAGTTCTTTGTTTTACAGTGATGGATTTCTTTCTACACATTCAAGGCAGTTCAAATGTTGCTCAAAATATTGTCTGCATGATTTGACCCTGAAGCAGATAATATACTTCATTTCTGTGGGAAATTTGCTGAGAAATGTGATTACTAAGCATTGTTTTCAGTGTAAATATTATTTAAGCGCTTTCAGCCTTAGGTGTTGAACTGGATAAGTTGCTCAAAATACTGGACATTTAGTCTTTTCAGGGAAATGAGAATGCGGTCAATGCCAACCCGCACATCTGCGCAGATAGTGGGGTGGGGGCGGGGGCGGGGGCATCGCGATTCCTCATGCACACAAATACAGCAAAACATAAACAGGCCACTTGTCAGCTGCTCCTGACGTTAACAGTAGGTTGGTACATTTCTCAATGAATGCAGTTCTCCCTGACCTACATTCTCACTACAGCATCTGTAGCACTTCAGTGAAAATCAGGAGTGTTTGCACTGTCACTCAGGCTTTGTTGAACTGGAGCCATACACACACACAAACACCACACACATGCGCACACACACGGTGTCCCAATTGAATAATGAGACGATGTTTGCATCGACGAGTACTTTTCATACATTCAAAGGTGGTGATGAATGCACGACCTTACTGATAAGATGAGTCTATTGATGTTTACTTGTTAAACAAACACCTGTGTGTTTGCTCAACCCACTGTTTGGCATGGCAGCATGAAAAAGATTCCAGATACAAGACGGTTCTAATCAAATATGAATTACTGGCTGGATCGACTCATGGTGCTAGGTTTAATTATATGGCTCTCAGTAGGGTCTCCAAAGTAACACTCATGTGATAGCACTGGATCATTAACTTAGAAAGAAAAGTTTTAAGTTGGAAGCACTGGCATGTCCAACCATTCATTCATTTCCTTTACCGCTTATCCTCACTCGGGTCACGGGCGTGCTGGAGCCTATTCCAGCTATCTTTAGGTGACGCCACCGGCCAATTGCAGGGCACACTAAAACTACCATTTGCACCTACCGGCAATTTCGAGTCACCAATCAACCTATTCTGCCTGTTTTGGGGATTTGAAAGTACCTAAAGAAAACTTACACAGACCTGGGGAGAACATGCAAACTCCACATAGGAGAGGCTAGATTTGAACCTGGTTCTGAAGAACTGTAAGGCAGGTGTGCTAACCAGCCATGCACCGTACCAAAACACTGGCATTTGTTAAGTTTTATACATATGTGGTCCACATTGAATTACATTTAAAGCAGCATTTGAAACCCGGCTCCTGTCCCTGTCCTGTCCTTCTTGTACAGAAATACTTTAAATATCAGTACTGTACTTTTCCTAGTCAGCGCGTTTGCCGCAATGCAAGTATGACAATTTCCTCTCTCTATATATTTTGATTATATTTTTGTTATTCATTCATTAATTTTCCAACCCACTTATCCTGGGAAGGGTCACGGGTATCAATTTTCTGAGCCGCTTATCCTCACGAGGATTGGGGTAGTGCTGGAGCTTATCCCAATTTTCTTCGGGCAAGAGGTGGAGGACACCCTGAAGTGGTTGCCAGCCAATTGCAGGGTCATAGGTAAATTTTTGTGAAGAAAAAGTGAAATAGAAAAAATATTAAATTTCAATAAAAAAATACAAAAGATTGTAGTTTTAAAAATAAGAAAATAATTCTTATATATACACATAAATACATTTGGAATGTCAATTTAAATCATCACATTAAAAAAATTCCAAAACACCAACTATACTGTTTGTAGACATCTAATTGTCAGTTAGTGCCAGCAATGACGAACTAAAATTATTGATTTTATTAGTAGAAAAAAGGGGTGAGACAATCTTCCAAGCCACAGCCTGATTACAATTAAATGCCTGCTCCAAAATCTGCCTCGCTATAATTCATGAAGCACAATATTAATGTGCTTGGATCTGACGATACGCGAGATGTCGCAGGGGGTCCAAGTAAGAGCTGTCAAACAAAAGTGGAGGAGCAGTGCCAAAAACTCCTTGTGACAAGTTCACACGCCCCAATAGAAATGACAATAATTAGACATTTTATAGTGGCTGCTATGAAGAACCCTGGCAGGAGCTGAACTTGACACTGCCATTGGTGATGACAACAAGTGTAATTGAAGCACAGACTTAATTAAAGGTACCCCTGCCATAGTTTATTTACTATCAATGAGTCATAAGTTAGAAGAGGAATTGTCTCCACGTATACTGACGGAAGACAGCTGACACAAATCCATCAGAGAGACAGCTACTCTTTTTAGTCTGACAGCCATCCTCCTAGACCTGTGTGTACCATTTAATTCACATTTATAATAAATGTCTGTGTCTCTCTCATTGAAAGAAAAAAAATGTAAGCTTCAATGAATTCCTGAGATGTGTCACCCGCTGCGAATAATGATCCTTTAAAATTCCTTAAAAAGTGGGGATTGTCTACGCAGTCATTATACTGTCCCTTAGCAATGAGTGGCTGTGAGATTTGGCTGAAATCGTCTTGGGAAAACATTACGGCGTGGATATATGCCAGACCGAACAAAAGTTTAGGGCTACCCGACCATTAGAGATTTTTTGACTTCACAATGGTAGAAATCTCTACTCTGGTTCACCCCAAAGGTGTTTAATGAAATTGAGGTCAAACACATTCCTACATGCCTTTATGGACCTTGCTGTGTCGA
Source organism: Syngnathoides biaculeatus (assembly GCF_019802595.1). Taxonomy (NCBI): domain Eukaryota; kingdom Metazoa; phylum Chordata; class Actinopteri; order Syngnathiformes; family Syngnathidae; genus Syngnathoides; species Syngnathoides biaculeatus. The sequence continues at coordinate 20,435,244 of NC_084646.1, forward strand.
CTGGGGTGCAATCATGTTGGAACAGCAAGGAACCCTTCCACGAAAACTTTTCCCATCAAATACAAATGTTGTAAAATCTCCTCAATCTTGACTCACTGTAGAAAATGTGTCCAGGTGCAGAGGGGCTTCCGCTTCCTCTCCCACTCAAGCATTAACTTCTGTATACAGTACACACAGAGTTCTTCTACTGTCCATTTTGTATGATGTCTGTAGATGTCTGGGAGGCTCTAATTGTGTGGTGAAAGGTTGGTTAGACAGACCGATATCTCTGTAGATTCTCAGACATCCAGTTTATGGTAATTCATAAAGGTTGAATGAAGGCAACAGGATTACTGTTGTTTGTTGACTTTTCACTTTTAATCCAAAAAAGCTTCTACAGTTGTAAAATTGGAGTTGAGGAATCACACGGCATGGAGAAAACGACATTCCTTGGAGGAGTATTGTCAACAAGCCCCCTACCGAGGCATAAATAGGTAGGACGCCAAGGGTGAAATAAAAAAAAAAAAAAAATAGGGATCAAACCCACACCAGATGACAAGTAACATAAGTCTAGGGTCAAAAACAAAGAGTACTACAACTGACACTGCAGTACTCGAGCCAAACGTAAAATATGCACACAACTGGAACGATGAGGACAATGGAAGAGAGCAACACAACAATCCAGCAGCTTCTTTCAGCTTCTGTTGCACTTAAATGACCAACTGATCATTGCCATCAGGTGTGAAACACGAGGTCCCGCCCACCAGGTAACAGGAAACTGAGACATCCATCCATCCATCCATCCATCCATCCATATTCTGAGCCGATTATCCTCACGAGGGTCGGGGCCCGGGATTGAATCCTGGACCTCAAAATTGTGGGGCAGACACTCTAACCGGTTGTTCCACTGGACCGCGATAAAAGTACTACTACCCTGTATAATATTTATGCTGACTTTATTTTAATAATTGCATTTTATGATATATAGCTGTGTAAAATTGTGAATATTATCATACTATTGTGACTTTTTGTAACTTACAAATTCGTTCTTGCTATGTTGTTATGTTTTTCTAATGAAATTTCAACTTAATTCTGAAATATTACAACTTTGGTAATGTTTTTCTGTCATGGTGTTCATTTATTATTATTGTTGTTTCTTGGCTCTCAGTGTGGCCCTTCGTATATCGACTTTCTTGTGGCTATCGATCAAATCAGTTCACTGCACTCCGTCACCATTGAGTTTCAGACAACATGGAGCCTTTGAGACAGAACGCTACGCGTCACACTCATCACTGGGTCGCCTTACAGAGTGCCTGGTGAAATGAGTGGTGTCTGTGTCCATAGACTCACCCCCACGAAGCTGTGAAACTTTATATCTCACAGTGTCCCATTCAGCGAGTGCTGCACTTGTTTTCCACTTGCTGCAACACAAAAGCCTTGCCCCCAGAGAGCCATAGATTTCAGCGGGGTTATTTTGGTCTTTCCGCTCACAGGGAGGAAATGGAATAATAACCTTGCACAAAAAAGAGAAAAAAAAATCACTGGACGACCTCTCAGACACTGGCTGTCTGGGGGGAATGCGGACTGGGGGATCCTTTCATGATCCTAATGATATTCCCGTCATATTTTAAGATAGTGTTTTTCCAGTAATGACAGCAAGGAGGGAAAGTAGGCTCTGTGTGCACTCCCTTCGTTACCAGCAAGACTGGCCTACTTTTCTCATGTTGAAATTCTTGTGTAATTTTCCTGTTTCAAATACAGACGGGGGGAAAAATGCAACGTCCAGTCATTGTCATCCTGTACGACTCACTGTCACAGTCTTTGTCGTTCTGTTGAGCAATGACAACAAGGAGTGGCGTGCACCCAAGGCCTCAGAAGCCTTCTGTGCTGGCCTCAAGACTATCCGAAGCACTGACCTATAGTTACAATTTAATGAAACGATACCTCATTATTACTATTATTTATCCATCCATATGTTTTCTGAGCCGCTTATCCTCACAAAGCTTGCAGGAGTGCTGGAACCAATCCCAGCTAACCTCAGGCAGAAGGCAGTGTACACCCTGAAGTGGTTGCCAGGCAATCACAGGGCACATCGATACAAGCAACTAATTGCACTCATAATCACACCAATGGGCAATTGATTTAGAGCCTCCATCCATTTTCTTCACCGCTTATCCTCACGAGGGTCTCGGTGAGTGCTGGAGCCTATCCCAGCTGTCAACGGGCAGGAGGCTACGTACAGCCTGAACTGGTTGCCAGGCAATTGCAGGGCATATTGAGACAAACAGCCGCACACACAATCACACCATCACACCGTGGGGCAATCTTAGAGTGTCCAATTAATGTTGCACATTTTTGGGAATGTGGGAGGAAACCGGAGTGCCCGAAGGAAACCCATGCAGGAGAACATGCAAACTTCTCTCTTTCTCTCTCTCTCTCTCTCTCTCTCTCTCTCTCTCTCTTTCTCTCTCTCTCTCTTCTCTCTCTCTCTCTGTATATATATACTACTTTTATGTGTACTGTATTTTAAAAATTATTGTGTGTACCTGGGTCTCGCTGAGACACGTGTGAAGGTCTACACTGTTATAAAACTTTATTAATCTACAGTATGTTGTGCTGGCATGGTTACATAATTGTTGTGGCAACACACCCATGAAGGGTGCACTTTGTACTTGTTGTCTAACGTCTTCTGAACAGCAATTTATTCTTCATTTGATTTTATTTATCAATAAATATGTATGGTGTGAGCTTGTCGGCTCTTGAAATTCAGAGGCAGTGATTAAATTGGCATAGGTAATCAATTATGATTATTTCCATGGGCTGACTAAGCTGTAGACCAGAGACAAACTATCACTAATGGATGGGTGCTATCAGGGACACTTCATACAGGCTGACAGTTATCGACTCACTGTGGCTGTGAGAGGTGGTCAGCCTCTCTGTTTCTCTGAGTGGATATTTGATTCACCACGTTTGGCCTGTTCTGCATCCCATTCGGTGTCCAGATTAACACTTTGTTTCAGAACCACGGTGACGTACTGCCGTCCTTACAGAAATTGTACATTTTTTTCCACCCACTTCCGACACACACAGCAATGCACTGTAGACAGAAATCCTCAAGAAAGACTGAAATTCACTTATGGTCACTGTTTAAAGAAAAGCACGTACAAAGCAGTGAAGAAATGGGTCTATCCTCAAATCAAGTTATTATTATTTTAATTTGCTATTTTTTGTAAACATCCAAAATGAGTTATTTTGGGATTTTGTATAAACAGCAGACACAACTACTACTACTACTTGAGATGCATGCTTATCATCAGACAGAGTTGTTGATACACTATGGATTTTGGTGTTCATCATTGTAGAAAATGGTGAGGCATGAACCAAAATACATAGTTTTTTCTTATATATTACTTCATTTTGTCAAACCTCTTATGAAACAAAACCCACCTCATATATACAGCCATTCAATTGCCCATCCATCCATCCATCCATCCATCCATCCATCCATCCATCCATCCATCCATCCAATTTCTGTACCGCTGATCCTCACAAGGGTTTGCAAGCAAGCTGGGGCCTGTCCCAGCTATCGTCAGGCGAGAGGGGTGGGACACTCTGATGGGAATCTGTCAAACGTTCTAAATTACACAGACAACAAAGTTAGGAAATAAAGGTTCATAACTGACATAAAATTCTGTTTCAATGAAAGTACATCAAATGTTTGTCTTGTTTTGACAATGGACTAGTGATCAGCACATCATCACAGTTGAGAGGTTCTGAGTGAAAAGCATGGCTCAGGTCCTCCTATGTGCTGTTTGCAAATTCTCTCTGTGCTTGAGTTTTTTTCTCTGCTTACTCTGGCATCCTCACACATTTGAAAAAACATGCATGATGACTTTACAAAGGTGTGAAAGTAAGTATGAAAGTTTTTTCTTCTTTTCTGTATCTGGCATGAAATTGACTGGTGACCAGTCCAGGATGCACCTCATCTTTCACCCCCAAATCAGATGGGATAAGCTCTAGTTCATCTGTGATCCTAAACTACACTATATGTTTATATACACTGTGCAAAAACAAATGTTTCCTATTTTGTCGCACTGTCTGAAGTCAAATCAGACAAAACATCTTCTGTTTCAAGTCAGTCAGGATATCCAAAATTATTTAATTTTGTTAAATGCCACAATAATGAGAGGGAGAATTTCCCAGAGAATTTTATATTTTCTTGGCTGTCAAAAGTTTACATAGAGTAGTGTTGAAAATAATTGCAGTGCAATGTGACTAACATTTTCAGAATATTTTTCATTGCTACATGTCAAACAAGTTCCCAGTTGGTGCAGTATGTTCTCGGAAAAACCTCCAAGACCCAGCATTCATGATATACACACTCTTAAAGCTGTGCAATTGGCCAATTTGTTGAAAGAGAAAAAATAGCAGTGTTGCATTCAATCGGTGAGGTCATCAATTTTTTTAAAAACAGGTGTGAATCGGGTGGCCGTGTTTTAATCAATTTTGCACATCAATTTTTAAGGACCTGTTGTGCATGCATTTCTCCTTGAAAGCCCGAGGAAAATGGGCTGTTCAATACATTGTTAAGAAGAGCGAACTTAGATGAAAAGGTTGATGAGAAACGGGAAACCTTATAAAGAGGTGCAAAAAATACAGGCCATTCAGCTAAAATGATCTCGAACTCCATTAAAATGGAGAGCAAAACCACAGACACATGGCAGAAAATGGGAGACAACCATCAAAATGGATGGCAGAATAACCAGAATGGCAAGGGGTCAGCCAAAGATCGGCGCCAGAATGATCAAAGACAGTCTGGAGTTATCTGCAAGTACTGTGGCAGTGAGAAGATGCCTGTGTGAAGCTAATCTATTTACAAGGATCCCCTGCAAGGTCCAATATTAAAAATAAAGGCATGTGCAGAAAAGGGTACAATTTGCCAAAGAACACATCCATCCATCCATCCATTATCTACGGCTTCTCCGGGTCGGGTCATGGGGGAAGGAGCTTCAGCAGGGATACCCAGACTTCCCTTTCCCCAGCCACTTCTTCCAGCTGTTCCGGAGGGATCCTGAGGTGTTCCCAAGCCAGCCGAGAGACACAGCCTCTCCAGCGTGTCCTGAGTTGTCCTCGGGGTCTCCTCACCAGGGAGGCGTCCAGGAGGCATCCGAATCAGATGCCCCAGCCACCTCATCTATCTCCTCTCAATGCGGAGGAGTAGCGGCTTAACAATGAGCCCTTGCCGGATGACAGAGCTTCTCACCCTATTTCTAAGGGAGAGCCCGGACACCCTGCGGAGGGGAAGGATCTCATCCCTGACCTGGGGCAGGCACGCCACCCTTTTCTGACTGAGGACCATAGTCTTGGATTTGGAGGTGCTGATTCTCATCCCATCCGCTTCACACTTGGCTGCGAATTGCTCCAGTGAGAGCTGAAGATCACGGCTTGATGATGCCAACAGAACCACATCATCTGCAAAGAGCAGAGATGTGATGCTGAGGCCACCAAACCGGATAGCCTCTATGCCTTGGCTGCGCCTACAAATTCTGTCCATAAAAGTTATGAGCAAAATCGGTGACAAAGGGCAGCCTTGGCGGAATCCAACTCTCACCGGAAACGAGTCCGACTTATTGCCGGCAATGCGGACTAAACACTGACAGCGGTCGCACAGGGACCGAACAGCTCGTATCAGGGGGTTCGGTAGCCCATAATCCCGAAGAACCCCTATCAGGACTCCCCAAGGGACATGGTCGAATGGCTTCTCCAACTCCACAAAACACATGTAGACTGGTTGCGCGAACTCCCATGCACCCTCGAGGATCCTGCTGAGATCGTAGGGCTGGTCCACTGTTCCACAGCCACGATGAAAATCACATTGCTCCACCTGAATTCGAGACTTGACTTCCCAACAGACACTCTTCTCCAGTACCCCTGAGTAGACATTACCAGGTTGGCTGAGGAGTGTGATCCCTCTGTAGTTGGAATACAGCCTCCGGTCACCCTTCTTGAAAAGGAGGACCATCACCCCAGTCTGCCAATCCAGAGGCACTGTCCCCGATGTCCATGCGATGTTTAGAGGCGTGTCAACCAGGACAGCACCACAACATCCAGAGCCTTTAGGAACTCCGGGCGAATCTCATCCACCCCGGGGCCCTCCCACCAAGGAGCTTTTTAACTACCTCGGTGACCTCAACCCAGAGATAGAAGAGCCTGCCTCAGAGCATCCAGACTCAGCTTCCTTGTGGGAAGGCGTGTTGGTAGAATAGAGGAGGTCTTTGAAGTATTCTCCCCATCGACTCACAACATCCTGAGTTGAGGTCAGCAGCGCCCCGTCCCCACTATACACAGTGTTGACGGTGCACTGCTTCACCCTCCTGAAAGGCCGGACAGTGGACCAGAATTTCCTCGAAGTCATCCTGAAGTCGTTCTCCATGGCCTCACCGAACTCCTCCCACGCCTGGGTTTTTGCCTCAGCGACCACCAAAGCTGAATTCTGGTTGGCCAGCCGGTACCTATCAGCTGTCTCGGGAGTCCCACAGGCCAGAAATGCCTGATAGGACTCCTTCTTCAGCTTGACCACATCCCTCAATATTCGTGTCCACCAACGTGTTCGTGGGTTGCTGTCACGACAGAAAGCGACCCCCTGACGGCCACAGCTCCAGTCGGCAACCTCAGCAATGAACATCGTCCACTTGGACTCAATGTCCCCCGCCTCCTACGGGACGAGAGCAAAGTTCTTTCTGAGGTGGGAGTTGAAATTCCTTCTGCCAGCCGTTCCCAGCAGACCCTCGCAATATATTTGGGCCTGCCACGTCGGACTGGCATCTTCCCCCACCATCGGAGCCAAGTCAAAACTAGATGGTGATCAGTTGACAGCTCCGCCCCTCTCTTCACCCGAGTGTCCAAGACATGCAGTCACAAGTCCCATGACACGACCACAAAGTCGATCTGCGACCTCGGGTGTCCTGGTGCCAGGTGGACATGTGAACACCCTTATGCCTGAACATTGTGTTTGTTATGGACAATCCATGATGAGCATAGAAGTTCAGTAACAGAACACCACTCGAGTTCTGATTGGGAGGGTTCTTCTCAATCACGCACTTCCAGGTCTCACTGTCACTGCCCACATAGGCATTGAAGTCCCCCAGCAGAATGATGAGTCGACAAAGGAAGCGCTCTCAAGCACTCCCTCTCAGGACTCCAAAAAGGGTGGGTACTCTGCACCGCTGTTTGGTGCATAGGCACAAGCAACAGTCAGGACCCATCCCCCTACCTGCAAAGAGGTGACATTCCATGTCCCTAGAGCTAGTTTTTGTAGCCGAGTATCGGATCGCCAAGGTCTCCGCTTTTAGCTACCGCCCAGCTCACATTGCCCCCGACCCCGATGGCCCCTCTCACAGGTGGTGAGCCCATTGGAAGGGGAACCCATGTTACCCTTTCGAGCCCCATGGGTGCAGGCCTGCCACCAGGCGCTCGCTTTCGAGCCCCACCTCCAGGCCTGGCTCCAGAGGGGGGCCCCAGTGACCCACGTCTGGGCAAGGGAAACCAAGATGCAATTTTTGTAGTCATCATAGGAGTTTTGGAGTCATACTTGGTCTGATCCCTCACCAAGGACCTTTTTGCCATGGCTGACCCTACCAGGGGCATGAAGCCCCAGTCAACTTAGCTCCTGGGATCATCGGGACACACAAACCCCTCCACCATGATAAGGTATGGCTCAAGGAGGGGCAAAGAACACATCAATTGGCTTAAAGAGAAATGGAGGGACATTGTTGTTTTTGAGTCCAGGGGTCGCAGACAATTTGTCAGATAACCCCCAAACTCTGAATTCAAGCCACACTACATAGTGAAGACAGTGAAGCAATGTGGTCCAAGCATCATGATATGGACATGTTTCTCCTACTATGGTGTGTGGCCTATTTATCACAGACCCGGGATCATGGATGGGTTTGCATATGTCAAAATTCTTGAAGAGGTCATGTTGCCTTATGACATGCCCTTGAAATTGGTGTTTCAACATGACAATGACCACAAACATACGAGTAAACATGTCATGTCATGGAGTGGTCATCCCAATCCCCATACCTCATTCCAATCAAGAAGTTGTGGGCTGAGATTATTATTATTTTTTTTTATTTCTGACACATTTTCTGGGTCATTTATCCTTAGAAGGCTCCCAAGAGGCTATCCCAGCTCTCATAGGGCAGGAGGTGGTGTACACCATGAACTGGCTGCCAGCAACTCGCAGGGCACATGGAGACAGACAACAGTCACACTCACAATCACACTGAGGGGCAATTTACAGTTTCCAATGAATGGATGTTTTTGGGATGAGGGAGGAAACCGAAGTGCTCAAAGAAAACCCACACAGGCATGGGGAGAACATGCAAACGTTACATAGGCGGGTACGGGACCTTCGTCCTTCTTTTTCTCAAATTATATGTTAGCTTGCCACAGTTTAATCAGGTACAACCGGAAGTAAAGTACCGGTATCGTTTTTCAGTTCATGCTTATACTTGGATTATTTTTTTTTTCAGCGTAATGAGGGAAAGCACTACAGAAAATCAATGAAATAATGTCTTATTTGTCCTGACTACTTGTATACCAAAGCCCAATAAGCAACTGCAGATAATATTCCCTACCATTTTCATTGCATCACAGTGCAGTGAAAGAATAGAGGGAGTCAGCAGCACGAGAGACTGAGAGACTATATTGATTATACAATTGAGATTATTCTGTTTATAAAGCATTTAAATCTATAATTTGTAAAATTATAGCAAACATTTCGATTTGTATTTTTTTCAGTTGGGGTCAATTTATTAGTAAGTTGGACAGTCTTCTTCCATTATAACAAGTTCATTTCTACAAGGTGTGTCAGATAAGGTCCAGGACTGCAAACTACAAGTTTGCCTCTTTGAAATAATCCTTGGAGAGTCTACTGCACTGTCCCATCCTTCTCTGGTATGCCCTCATACCATCACAGCTACGTCGTCAGGGCCATCTTGATGTTGTCCACGTCTTCAAAACAAGGTCCTCTGATGTCTCCTTTGAGCTTGGAAAAAAATCACACAGATTGAAGGTCCAGCATAGCGATACTCAGGGCACTGTGAGCAGCCAAGTTGTCCTGCCACAACTCTCATCTCTTCTCACATACTGAAAAAATCTATCTTTTGTGAAACCAGCCCTGGAACTTTTGTAACACACCTTGTGAGTGCTCTCAGGGAGAAAAGCACATGTTCATTGTTTGGCAAAAAAGTCACATCCGAAGCTGGAGGGTCTTGATAGCGTCATCGTTCTCTAAACCACAACCGCAGGAGGACTGAATCCACATGAAGAGAGCGAAGATAGATATTTGCTCAAAGCAGACCATGCCAAAAATGTGTCTCTCTCCCCCCTGCAAGGGAGAATGCAATGAAAGATCTTTTGATTGTGAGATTATTCTAATGTTGCTACTCGATAACAAAGCAGAAAAACCAAAAGTTTGCACATGGAAAATTGCCTCAGGTGATACAAGTCCATAGATAGTAGCATAGTGTTTAAAGATGATTGTGCTTCAACCTCCCCAATAGAGCAGAGCCAAAAATTAACACTGAATACCCATTACTTTCATTGCCTCACGTGGCACTGCATTAATAAACAGCAACATTCTGGATAGGATATTGTCAGGTTGGCTCAGGATAATTAACAAGTTCATCACTACACATACAAATGCAAGTGAAAAATGTACAATGAAAAGTGAAAATTGCATATCAACAACACCGAGAAACGCAGCTGGCTTCTCTGGGCCTGAGCTCATCTGAGATGGACTGAGGAGAAGAGTGCGGTGGTCTGATTAAACACATTAAAATTGTTTTGGAAGAAACATGGAAATTGTGTGGCCCTCTGGGCCAAGGGGGAAAAAGACCATCTGGACTGTAATGAGCACACTGTTCAAAAGCCAGCATCCGTGATGGTATGGGGTTGTTTTAGTGCCCACCTGGGATTAATTTGCACATCTAAGAAGGCATCATCAATGCTGAAAGGTTATATACAGGTTTTGGAGCCACTTATGCTGCCATCCAAGCAATGTAATTTGATTTGGTGATTTCACTGTTTATTTTAGCTAGACAATGCCAAGGCATATTCTGGACATGTTAAAACAACATAGCTTCATTGTAAGAGTGTGATGACTAGACTGGCCTGTCAGAAATTCCGACCTGTCACAAGTTGTGCAGCATAATAAAAATGACAATGGAGACTCTGGACTGTTGAGCAACTGAAGCTCTACATCAAGCAAGAATGGGAAAGAATTCCACCTGCATAGCATAAACAATTAGTGTCTTCGGTTCCCAAGTGCTTATTGTGTTAAATAGAAAGGTGATGAAATAGAGTGGTAAACACACCCCAGTCTTTGTTTTGTTTTGCAATGTGTTGCAGGCATCAAACTCAAAAGCGCACATATTTGCAAAAAAATGAAAAGTTCATCAGTTTGAACGTTAAATATTCTCTGAAGAGTTAGATTGTCAATAGAGCAGGGGTCACTTCGTGAGCGGCAATCATATGAAGGACTACATGACCTGTTTGGAGCAAACTTTCGAGTCAGAGTTCATCCATCCATCCATCCATCCATCCATCCATCCATCCATCATCCATCCATCCATCCATCCATCCATCCATCATCCATCCATCCATCCATCCATCCATCATCCATCCATCCATCATCCATCCATCCATTTTCTTAGCTGCTTATCCTCACAAGGGTCACGGGAGTGCTGGAGCCTATCCCAGATGTTAATGGGCAGGAGGCGAAGTACACCCTGAACTGGCTGCCAGCCAATCGCAGGGCACATGGAGACAAACAGCCGCACTCACAATCACACGTAGGGGCAATTTAGAGTGTCCAATTAATCTTGCATGTTTTTGAGATGTGGGAGGAAACTGGAGTGCCCGGAGGAAACCCACGCAGGCACAGGGAGAGCATGCAAACTCCACACAGGCAAGGGATCAAACACTGTACCTCAGAACTGTGATGGCCAACACTTTCCAGCTGACCCACAAATGCCTATATAAAATGTTTTAGTTGTAATTTTTTAGATTAGACATTGTTTTTAAAAAAAATAAAAAAATCATTAAAGCAAGCAAGTCTGTTTCAAAAATTAAACCACAAATAAAAATAATTTGTAACCCATGCTATTTTTAGAACATGCCTCGTGGACGCCTTCAGGGGTCCTCATGGGCAACCATGCGCCCGCGGGCACCACGTTAGTGACCTCTGCTTTAGGAGTATATTCATCTGAGTATATCTGTATGTTGAAAAGATTTTTCAAATAATTGTACTGTATTCTGTTTCACCTGAAGTTGGCTGGGATAGGATCCAGCACTCCCGCAACCCCTGTGAGTATAAGCGGCTTGGAAAAGGAAATGGAATGGTTTCATTTACGTTTTACACAACATCCCAAGTTTGTTGGAATTGGGGTTTGTAATTTATGATAACAAAACAAAATGTTTAACAGATTTTCAAGCAGCAGCTTTTGGTTCATCAGAATAGGAGGTAGCACAAAAGTTGAAAGCCTGGCAAAATCTGTCTTCCATGCTTCTTTTCAAACTCCCGGTTAACGTCGTTTGCACTGAAAGCATGTGTAACTGGCTGTAGAAGGTTTAGCCAGATGGTCGCTCATCTGTGTGAAGCCTCTGAAAGCCTCTTAAGACGAAGACCACGGGCGCCAGGAGACAACAGAGCAATCGCGCCGCCCAACTCTAATCTCTCTGCAATACGCTGCAACCGCCACGGAATTAGCATCTCATCGGCTCACAGAAGCCAAACACCGTCCAGGAAATGCTCAGCAACCGTGCTTGTTGCCATGCCCACCTCCCTCACCTGGTGCTTAGCCAGCTTGTACTGGTACAATATGGGGCCAAGTATTATACAAAGGGCACAAACTTTATGACACCGCATTTACAGTTAAATCATCATCATCTGGTCAAATATAGTAAAACTCCATATTTTAAGGAGGCCTTTTATTGTGGGCACCCCAAGGCAAATCTGTGCAGTAATCATACTCGAAAATTTTAATCTGGTGGACCTGTGCAGTGGATTAATGATCTTCCTAAAAGGTGATGTTTTCATAAACAGTGATTTGGACAGATTTGTCAACAATATTTTTGAAAAATATGCCTTTTGTATGGAAAAAGTCTTTGAGACTTGATTTCACCATGTGAAAAATTGGAGCAAAACCAAGTTTTACATCTATGATTTTGGAGATGCAAATCAGGTTTTAAAAAGTCCATCAAAATATTGTTTTATGTGAAACCAGTTTGTGTCAGGAAATATGTTGGGTACTGTTGAGCTATTGGATTAACTCCGAGTCTGGTAGGATTTTTTTCATTTGCCATTTCAAAATTGTGATGAACTAAAGTGCCACAAATGGAATTTATGGCAGATAGGAGCAATGTACAATGCATAGTTAGTAATGCATTCATTCAGCTTCCATTTCGCTTCTAGACGCCAGGGTCGCACGCATGCTGGACCCTATCGCTGCTATCTTCAGGTGAGAAGGAGGTTAGACCCTGGTTGGCAGCCAATTGCAGGGCACAAACAAACAACCATTCCCACTCATATTTACACCTACAGGAAATTTAGAGTTTTCATTTAACCTACACTGCATGTTTTTGGGATGTGGCAGGAAACGGGACTACCAGGAAAAAACAAACATATGCACTGGGATAACATGCAAATCTCACACAGGCGGGGCCAGGTTTTGAACTGCAGTCCACAGAACTGTGAGGCAGATGTTCTAGCCAGTTGTCCACCGTGCCTCCATTATTATTATTATTATTATCATTGTAAACAGGAAAAAAATACACCTCAGCATGACAAATGTAGGTCATGACAAATGTTGGCCAGTCTTGCTGGTAACTAAGGCAGTCTCGTTAGCAGCTTGAATTAGCATCTAATTCTTTCTTGGCCTACCTTCCTTCACTCATTATTCATCATTCATCTGATAATTGCACTACAATTATACTTCTGGTCGTCAAGGAAACAAACAGAAAGTGTCATGTGTACTTGACAATCTTATGTTAATTATATGAACACTGGACAGAACAAATAAATTTGTACCGCGCACTGACCGAATGAACCAAAATGCCATATACAAAATGTACCTATTATAGAATTAAATACAGCACAGTTTGATTGTTCGTTTTTTTAATGAATGTATCTTTGTATCTTTTATTTATTTTCAGAAACATCAATAGTCCTTCGGCGGCACGGTGGTTGGCACATCTTCTGAGGACTCGGACTCAAATCGGTTCTTGCCTGTGTGCCATTTGCATGCTTTCCCAGTGCCTCCATGGGTTTTATCCAGGTAAACTGGTTTCCTCCCACGACCCAAAAACATGCATGGAAGGTTAAGTGAAGACTCTAAATTGCCCGAAAGTGTGAGGACAAACAGTACAGAGAATGGATGAATAATGATCCCTCATTGATATTTTTTTCTGGCGCTCCACTCACCTCGGAAAATGATTGCTCACCATTGTACTTTTCTTCTTTTAATGCCCATTGCTGTTCAACATTCACAATTACAATGGAAGGTGCAGAATTTTAACTCACCAAAATTTGGAGACCAAACACAATTTTGGTGGACAATATGACTGAAAAGTTGCATAAAAATTTGAGGTAGAACTTTGACACTTATGACCACTTTCAGTAAACAAAACAAAACATGAAGATGGAGAAGAATCAACTCACATTGAAAGCAGGAAGAGATCAAAATTATGTGTCCATTTTTGAAGGAAAAATATGCCGTTTTTAAACACATTTAAACAGCTTATAAAACTCAATCAGTTTTGGGAGGGATGGTAATGTCACACACAAATGAACCATTGCTCACACTACTCTCTGTTACCATGACGATCAGAGGTGAAGCAAATTTGGAGCCAAAATGTTGACTTTTCCAAGAAAAAAGCAAACGTGCAACAGCCACTATAAAGACCAGAAGCACTGACTCTATTTTCACTGGTGACGGCAGAACTTCATGACCAAGCTACTAACAAAACTACATATCAATATACAGTATATGTCAGGTACATCGCACAAATAGGGCAACGCTTGATAGGCAGGCAAATTACGACAATACCAGGAGCGTTAGTAAATGCTTTATGATGGGAATAGGTTGACCTGGAAATTACATTGCCATTATTTCCTATGGAAAAAACAGGAAATGCCAATCACAGGTTACGTCTTTTCACATGGTTGTTAAAGATTATTTTTTTTAACACAATAAAAGAATGCGCTAATAGCAAACCTTTCTGACCCTCCAAAGTGTGTTTACGCATCCCTGCTCCAAGTTATGGCTGCTTGCGCGCAGCAAATATGCGATAACAAACGTGCAAATGCCATTCTTGCAGTGCCCCTTGACCTCCCTCTGACATTCCATGCATGTTTTTGTGTCTCTTCCCTATAGATGAATCCTAGAGCATTTTATTATTAAAATGATTTTTAAATTCCAAAATTCCACTGTGATGTATAATTTGATGCAGGTTGATTATATTGTAGTATTGATGTTCCAACAGCCCCATTTGTTGTTCCGGTGGATAAAATGGCCTATACCTAAAGAGAAGATAAAGAAAAAATGTCTACATATACACTCAAGTAACAAGAAAAAAAACAAGTAATATAAATATATTTATTTATTAATGAGTAAAATATGTCTACATTTGTAAAAAAAAAAAAAATCCCAACTGATCTTATCAGAGAAGAATGCCACTTAGTAGACCACTCATTTCTTTCCAACGTATTTCTTTTCTGTTATGTCTGTGTACCCAACTTTTCATCATCGTCACAACAACATACCGTACATGAGCATGTGTGTTTGTGCAAGTCTAAGTTTCCATACAGGATGACAAAGGGAGAGTGGCTGTTGTGTGGGTTTAGAGAAAAGCCTTCGTCATTTCCTTCCCGTTTCCTTCATTCTATTCTCTGGGCTCCTGCTGCAAACTGCCCCCTCTTTCCTCCACCTGGAGACAGACGGACACACTTGGACTCAAACTGAAGTGCACTAGCAATATATAGGACAAAATGAAGCACACAGAGGTTTAAGCAAGCAGAATGTCATGAATAATTAGTCCTGAGCATCCTCGAAATTGGAATCTTTTAATTGTCCTGTCTGGTTCAGTTACTTTTCATACCTGGAGCAGGTGTGTGACTTTAATAACCTCCCAGGTGCATTCGTGGGTTGCGCATGACACAATAATGCAACCTTTCAGGTGCAGCAAGGGATGATAAGGTCATAAGGTGTGTTTGGGTTGGGTGGGGGCGGTCCTGAATCCTGAGGCTGCACTCAAATACTATATCATTGACACACTATGGGATCCCTGATGAAAATCTCTGGATAACACTACAATGCACTACTTTATAACTTTTCCAAGTGGTGAACATACAGTGAAGAAAATGACCATTTGAACACCCTGCTATATTGCAAGTTCTCCCACTTAGAAATCATGGAGGGGTCTAAAATTTTCGTCGTAAGTCCATGTCCACTGTAGGAGAGATCTAAGAAGAAAAATCCAGAAATCACAATGTATGATTTTTTTTTACGATTTATTTTTGTGATACAGCTGCAAATAAGTATTTGAAATCCTCAGAAAATCAATGGATTTTTCTGCTTAGATCTCTCCTACAGTGGACATGGACTTACGATGAAAATTTCAGACCCCTCTATGATTTCTAAGTGGGAGAACTTGCAATATAGCAAGGTGTTCAAATACTTATTTTCTTCACTGTAATTTGATGTTCTCTTAACTTGTCCAACTTTTCAGTGTTATGGTAATATTCACACAACCTGCTGTTGTGTAAGGAGCTGAAAGACCAAATTCACAATTGGTGTTTGACCCTCGAATTGACCGATACATTTTCTAGTTTGATTAGAATTGGTATTTAAACATTCTTTTTATCATGCCATTCATATTTTCACAATCTGATATCAGACGACACCTAACATCATCAGAATCTTGGTGTTGCAAGCCTTCAAACAGGATGTTGTCACAAGGAACCAGCCAATGAGCTTAGAGTGTCACAGGGTCATCAGTCGGTTTCAACCAAAGTATAAACAAACTGGAAGAGTAACAGGAAGGGATGGAAGTAGATGTCCTCGGGAATTTTCACGGATCAAATACCTGTTGTGAATTTCGCCCAAATAAGTGGGAGATTAGAGATTGAATGGATGAATTGAAATTTAATTAATATATTGGTTCAATTACACAGATATTTGCAATATTACACTCTAAGAATTATCATTACACTTTTCTTCTTTGGCGTCACTGGTACACTTCTGTGATGGCATCATACACAGACACACGCACATGCGCGCACACACACAGACGCACACACACATACAAGTGAAGGAAACAAAACGTGAAATTACAGTAAGTAAGCATATTTCAAGTACATTTTGCGTGACAGATATCTATTTTTGGTCACAGGGCCAGTAAATTTTGATCAGGGTGTGAATTTACACAAGCTTATATCAGGTAAGTAAAGAGACGGTGTGTCCATGTGACAAATGAGGTTTACAGTCCCATCATGTACAAGGTGGTGCCCGTCGGACGTGGGAACACAGAGAAATTGCGGTGCACTGGCCTGAACAATAAAGATCAACACGAGCCTCTATAATCCTTTTGTTTATGAAAATGAAATTGACAGATACCACTGTTTGCTCCAATAAGCCAAATGCACTGACTTATAGTGACAGGAATGTTCCCAGTCAGGATACATTAGATTAAATAGGATTGTACTTTGTACCCGTGTGTGTGCGTGTAAGCATGTGTTGAATATTGGCTGTGAACGTTGGGAATGTGTACACTTTTGCTTTGGTGATATAATCTGGCACAAACAAATTTATAGTCAATAACAAAAACGTGAAATCACTAAAGAACATATGTACACAGACATTAGATATGGAGAGTCTATGGACGACAAAAACAATAGTCCCATCCCGTGAAAAACTACTCACTTTGTGATTTAAGAAGATAGTGGTCGTAATTTTGAGAAAAGCCTGCTCTGTTACAAGGTGCACTTCATAAGAAATAAAAGAGGCTTTAAAATGAAATCAATTACTCCAAAGTGTTTTCAATGCTCCTCATATGTAACCCAAGCAATATATTGCTAATGAGATAAACACTCATTTCATTTCAACTAAATTAGTCAAAATATATACAGTGAGGAAAATATAAAGTATTTGAACAACCTGCAATTCTGCAAGTTCTCCAACTTTGACATCATGGAGGGGTGACAAATTTTAATTTTAGGTGCATGTGCACTGTGAGAGACCTAATCTTTAAACACACAATGTAACCACTATGTCTGATTTTTTTTTAAATTTGTTTGTTATTGCTGCAAAAAATATTTAAAAACTGTGAGAATCAAGTAATATTTGGTACAGTAACCTTTGTTTGCAATTATTGAGGTCAAACATTTCCTGTAGTTGTTCACCAGGTTTGCACACACTTCAGGAAGGATTTTGGCCCACTCGTCCACACAGATCTTTTCTATATCTGCCAGGTTTCTGGGCCGTTATTGAAAAACATGGAGTTTGAGCTCCCTGCAAAGATTTTCTGTTGGATTTAGGCCTGGAGGCTCCACTCCAGAACCTTGATATGGTTCTTACGGAGCAACTCCTTGGTTATCCTGGCTATGTGCTTCGAGTCATTGTCATGTTGGAAGACCCAAACAAGACCCATCTTGAATGCTCTAACTGAAGGAAGGAGTTTGTTCCCAAGAATGTCAGAGTACATGGCCCGGGTCATCGTCTTCTTAATACATTGTAGTTGTCCTGTCCCATGCGCAGAAAAACACCCCCAAAGCATGATGCTTCCAACCCCATGCTTCACAATAGGGATGGTATAGTATTCCTCATTCTTCCTTCTGCAAACATGGCGAGTGGAAATAAGACCATAAAGTTCTATTTTGGTCTCATCCAACCACCTAACATTTTCCCTTGACTCCTCTGGATCATCCAAATGGTCACTGGGAAATTTAAGACGGGTGTGGACGTGTGCTGATCAAACCAGTAGAACCTCCCATGTCTTGCATGATTTTTAACCTTGAGGTCTTCGTGTGTCACCCACAGTAACCTTAGAAACAGTGGTACCAGCTCTATTTAGGTCATTGAGCACCTCCTCCCATGGAGTTCTGGGGTGATTCCTCACCTCTTTTGGGATCATTGATAGAGCTTGCTTGCAGCGCCAGTCTGAGGGCGATTGACAGCCATGTTTAGGTTCCTCCAGTTAATAATAATTTCTCCAACAGTTGATCTTTTTTTTCACCAAGCAGCTTGACAATTGCCCCATAGCCCTTTCCATCCTTGTGGAGTTCTACAATTTTGTCTCTGGTGTCTTCGGACACGTCTTTGGATTTACCCATATTATAAGTTGGAGGTTTACTGATTGATTGGGGTGGACAGGTGTTGTTTTGCATCTAATAATCTCAAACAGGTGCTTTGCATTTATAATAATAATTGGGGTACAGATTGACTTTTTAGAGGTGGACTAACAGGTCCTTGAGGGCCATAATTTTTGCTGATTGGCGAGTGTATATACAGGTATATATTTTTAGGCGGAATGATGGCACAGCTGTAGAGCATTAGCCTCACAGTTCTGAGGTGCGGGTTTCAAATCCTGGCCCTCCATATGTGCAGTTTGTTCTTCCCATGTCTGAATATTTATTTTTAGATTATGTCTCTCACAGCGGACATGCATTTAAGATGAAAATTGGGCCGACTCGCAAAAATCGCAGGGTATTCCAATATTTACTTTCCTCACTGTAAAGGTATGACCAGACACAACATGCTATATTGGCACAGGCATTGTCTCTTTGAGTGGCCCATTTTTTATACCAATTATCATGTTCAGCGTAATTGGGAGCTGGAGCATATCACAGCTGGCTTTGGGCGAGAAGCAGGGTACACCCTGGACTGGTCGGCAGTCAATCGCAAGGCTCATGTAGACAACCATTCACACTCACTTTCACTTAGAGGGAATCCACGTTGCCTGCACGGTAGATGGTAAGTGAACCAGTAATACATTCATAACTTGGGTGAAAATTTTACTCGCACTTAATGCAGAGTAGTTCTTCAATTGCCTATGGATAAACTTGTAATTTGCTTGTTCTTTGTAGCAACAAGTTGGCAGACTAATGCATGATTTGGAAAAAAAAAAAAAAAAAAAAAAACTATCCAAGCAATTGTGTGCTGGTGCACGGTGGTGGTTCCTGTCATGTTTGACGTCCAGCTACACAGAACAACACTGCTAGAAAATGTAGCTTCAACTATGGCTTCCTGCTGTAGGGCAGTTGAGGCAAGACATTCCAGCATGCCCAGAAGCATATAGAAATAGTTGGAGCTCATCAAGTTTTATCTTTAACATTGGCTGTTCTTTGTGTTTCCTCATAGTTTAATAGTTACGTGTTCTACTTACTAGCTGTACATCATTTTGTCGCAACTTAAGTCAGCGGTTTTTTTTCATTTTGTTTTGTTTAATTTAGTTCATTTCTTCATTAGACATTCTCACTGTAAACTGGATAGATTATGGCGCATGTTATATCAAATCAGCAAAATTTCTAAGGAAAACCGCATAGAACAAGTCATTACGAGAGCTGCGCATTGATAACCACTAACATAAAAATATACATACATATAATGCTATTATGTTTGGGTCAGATGACCTGTGTTTTTGGTGTAGCAAAGAAACAAACATAACAGGAGGGCTAACAGTCTAACTTATTCAAACTCTGTGCTCTGACCGCATTATTAAATTAAAACATCAACTGAATTTGGCACACCCTCAGAAGAACTCTATGGAGATTCAACCTGCCTTGGTCGTGACTTTGATTTGACATTGACCACAACACTCAGAGTAGTGTTTTATCCATTATATGGTGTCTGATATTTATAGAAATAATAATAATAATAATAATAATAATAATTGGAGATTACTAATAAGCACCTAGTTGTGAAATATTTCATTATACACACACAAGGACCCTGGATATTATCAAGTAGTAATCAGCGGTACTGAAACAAGGTTTTATTACGCTAATAACAATACTGCAATGTTTGGATGCTGAGGTTTTCAAAAATCTCTCTCCCAATGGCACAATCTGGAGATGAACATTTCAAAAGCCTGCCAATTAAATAAGTGGCTCGAAAGAAGTGTGCATTGCACTTTCTATGAGCTTCACTGAGAATTTCTGTAATTTTCAAGAGCGTAGACATCTTTACAAAGCAGCCGGATTCTGATTCAATAAACGGGGTTAAGTTATTGGCTGGCAATATTTTTACAGTGTACGGCATTCAGTGGCACGAAAAGAACATGCTGGCCTTGTTTATGCGGCTGAAGGATGGAAGGCACATAAGGAGTCGGAAGTTATATCCAAATAATTGGAGGAACAACAGACTTGAAAAAGAACTGGAGCACATTTTCAAAACCATTCGCATGGGTTGTTCTGGAGAGGCAAACAACGCGTGGGACAGCAGCAGTGATGTGGGGTCACTGCATGCACAAGTATACAAAGGCCTTTAGATGGGACAGAATCTGCTCTTAACAAATTGCTAAATGATACAAGGTTGAACACTGACTTGGGAAAGGTGTCAATTCTGGTCTTGTTCGTTCTCTAGGCAACTTTTGATACAGTAGATCATAATATACAGATGAACAGATTGGAAACAAGGGTAGAACTAAATGAAACAGTCCTTAAATAGATCAGGTCCTACCTGGAGGAAAGGAGTTATTTTGTAACCATTGGTCGTGTTCAATTTTATTGAATGACAAAGACCTACGGAGTCCCTTTACAGTCAGTTCTTGGAGCCTTCCTGTTTAACCCGTGTATGCTCCCCTTGGGTCAAACTCTTCAGACCCTTAATATCTACTATCATATCAATGCACATGACACACAATTATATCTAACAGTGTCTACACATGATCAATTGAGATATTGTGTCATATTATTGTATTATTATATTTTATTATTGTAAGATTAATTACTGGATGAGGCAAAATCTTTTTCCACAACAAAACTGAGACAATTGTTTCTGGCAGTAAAAAAAAAAAAAAAAGAGGATTGCTGTTAGTAAATAATTGGAGTCGCTCCCTTTAAAAACCAAAGATCAAGTACAAAACCTTGGTGTACTGATCGATTCCAACCAGACTACTAAAACTCATTTCAAATCAGTTTCTAAAACAGCCTTCTACCATCTGAAGAACATATGTAGAGTGAAGGTTTACATGTGCCAATCAGACCAGGAGAAAGACATCCATGCTATTATCTCAAGTAGACTTGACTTGCCATGTAATACCCTCCCAGTGACATTTTGAAGCCGGGAGGGGATTTCTGTATTCTCTCTCTCTTCCCTCTCCCCTCTCTGTTTGCAGCACCTGTTTGCAATCCACCTCGTCACCACCGGTCTATTAAAGCAGTGGTCCCCAACCCCCGGACCACGGACGGGTACCGGGCCGCCAAAGAAATAATCAATTAGTTCCGTTGTATTCATTAGCCACGTCTGAACTATCTTTTATTTTGAAAAATGACCAGATTCTCTTACTTACATCCACCTTTTCTCAAATTTACCCTCACAACCTAGCACAATGCATAAAAAACACGTCTTTGGAAAGTTTATTTTTGAAGGGGAAAAGGCTCAGTGAAGGGAAAAAAGAAGAGCCTACATCTTCCAAGAAAAGAGTTATTAACAACATTAAAGCACATGCCTGACTTTTTGAGGAGCATTTTGGACGCGAAGTGAGTGTTTGAATTACGAGACCCGCTGCAAAGATTACTCTCAGAAAAAAGTCGGCACCGGCAGCACATTCATTCTCCCAGCTGGTGCCTCCTTAACTGTCTTTGTTATTAAAAGAGTTCGAGCGCTACTTTCCAACTAAAAAGGACCCACAAACTGCCAAGGGATGGATCCGTGACCCATTTATCAACAAACGAAGTGAATCCAGCATGTGTGTGCACAAAAAGATCAACTGCTGGAGATTGCAAACGATGGAGACTTTAAAGGTATTTTCGAGACAAGAACTCTGCCCATGTTCTGGATTAAAGTCATGGCAGAATACCCTGTTGCCATTTCCGACGTCTTATCTGTGTGAAGCTGGGTTTTCTAGAGTGACAGCAGCTAAAGCAAAACAACGGAATAAACTGCGCAACACATTTCGGGTGTCATTGTCTTCCATTACCCACAGATGGGACCATCTCATTGCAGAGAAAGAAGCTCAGGTGTTAGCGTTATGGTGAGTTAAAATTTTAATGCACTTTAAATTCATTTTCGTGGTGTATCTACTGTATCTTATTTTGAAGGCATATTTAAATGTTAATATAGCGACCAGTCAGAGCTTAGTCACCAACAGAGTGAAATGAGGCAGAGGGGAGAGGAGAGATGGTTCAAACAGACCAATTTATTTAATCTGTTGAAAAATGCCGTGATTAATACTTTAAAAAATTACAACAGTTGTGTAGATATGTATAGATAAAAGAGAAAGAAATGTGGAATTGCTGGTTCGTGGTTTTTATTTTTCCATATGTATTTTTATGTTTAAGATTTCATTTATTTCATTATTAGTATTTATGATCATGTTTATTCTGTTCGATTTTCAATACACACGATATTAAATTCAAACAATCTAACGTATTCAACCCCCCGCTCCGCGGTGATAAAAAGTTGGGGGCGACTGTATTAAAGCCTGCCTGTCTCCAAAGATCCTTTCCAAAGTTTTGAAGCCTCTCCCAGCGGTATCAGGGGCCACCTGATTCAACTAAGCCACAATATTCCTTGTTCCTTTGGTATTTCTTGTGTCTCCTTGTTCTCAATACTCGTTGGTGTTCCTGACCCGTGTCATTCCTGCCACCAAGCCATTCACCTGTTCTGTCCACTGCCTACTACGAGTCCACTCTGCTGCCTGCCAACACAACCTGCATCACCTCCTTAACCTTCATCAATAAACAGTTCATCATATTACATCTGCCTCCTGTAACTCTTGGGTCCAGCTCCTCACAATTTATGACATGACTACCGTAATGGTCTTCTCACTGGAGTCCCTCAAAAGAGCAATGAACAGCTGCAGCTCAGGTTCTGACCAGAGCAAAGAGGCCAAAACATATAACTCCAATTCCAAAGTCTCTACACTGGCTCCCAGTCAGCTTTAAAATAGATTTGAGAGTTCTGCTAGCAGTCGATAAATCACTAAATTGGTTTAGGTCCTGAATAAACGAAAGAAATGCTCATGGTATATAAACCCATTACGCCTCTGATATCAAGAAACTCAGTTCAAATAAAGGAGCACAGAGTCCGAGGCAAAGATGGTGAATCAATATTTACCTCTTATGTTGCACACAAATGAAAAAAACAACGAAAGCCACATTAACCCCATGTGTGAATGTTTTTAAATCCAGGTTAAATGTTTTTTTTTGTGATGCTTTTTAGAGCATTTCCTCTTATCAATTATCTTTCTTGCACTGTATGCTGTTTTAATTGTATTTTTATGTTTCCCCTTGTTTCAAATGTTTTTAAGCTGTTATTTGTGTTTAAATATGCATATGCATATTGAATTACATTGTGTATGAAATCCGCTATATAAATAAATCTGCTTTGCTTTCCCAAAGCTCAATTTTAAATTTACTTCAAACAACAACAACAAGAAAATAAATAAGTAACAACTAAAATAATAAAAATAAAATAATAGCAATACCAAACAATGAATAAAAATAAATACCTGCTGCTCCTGCTGTGAGTGCCTTGGCGTCTTAGGGGAAGTGTGGTGACTAACTGGAGATGTTAGAGAGGAGGATGTATGAGATAGTCTTAGATGGAAAAAGATGACACACTGTGGTGACCCCTAATGGGACAAGCCGAAAGAAAAAGAAGATAGTTAAGGTAAAAATTGAAGAAGAACGTTGCAAACGTTGTTGATATAGCTCCTTTTTTTTTTTCACAGATTAGGAAGACTATATGTCCCCAAGTATTCTTATAGTTTTGTCGTCTATATGTGTCACTGCAGTTTTGTTTGTGTGTATATTTATTTGAAGGTAAATTACTTGTAAGGTGCTTTGAGATCCTTGATCCTGTAAGGGTAATGCATTATTAAACCCCTGCCGTGATGTCAGTCAATGGGGTTTTCAACAGAGTGCTAGCATTCGGCTGATGATTTTTCGAAAATTAAGTGTCTTTTATTTAAAATGTAAAATATGTGTAATTATTTTTGTTACATGTTTAGTTTTACAGTAAACTCCAACTGGATGTCAATAAACATACACAATCGGGGAGGGGATAATAACAAATGTCACATGGTTGCTGCGAGCAAACACAGACGCATTCAGGGTGCTTTTACGACACAAACTTGTCATTCGGCACATTCATTCATTCATTCATTGTTTATTTATTTTATTACTGTGAGAAGCTAAAAATCGAAATCACGATTAAATTGCTATTAATCGTCCAGCCCTGGTTCATAATCCAAATAACTATAAGTTGTCATATTGTGTTGTTGCGTGTGTTTTGAAGTACACTTCTGGCAATAAATTGCAATACACTTTTTAAAAAATGAGATGATAAAATATAGTGGACTATGGTCGTAACTCAAACAAACCCCTCATATTTGAAACCATCTATCTCCATTGAAACGAATGGAAATGCACTGTCATTCAACTTTACCAGCCTCCCCATCCCCCAAAAAACAACAAAAATACTCCAAGTATAGTATTTGGTGCCTATACTGTAATATACGACTTGTGCAGAGGAAACATTAATGCTTGTCTGACTTTGTGTCAGCGCTGTGATTGACATGTACAGCGTGTACCATGCCTCTCTCAAAGCTTTCCAGTGACAATGGCCAAAATACGCAGTACAGGAAATGGATGGAATTTTACCATGCGGAAAAGGTTGTATAAATACTTTACACATCAATGAACAATTACCTGCAACCACAAAGACAACGCTTCTTTTTTTTAGTCAGTGTACCATCAAAACGGTCCCCAAAGCTTCGGCATTTTAGCAGCTTTGCTACATGTATGCATATGCACATAAACGTGTTTAGGGAGCAGGCTAGCTTGAAAGAATGTGAGCAGGAATGTGCAGGTTTGTTTTGCATGTGTCTTCAGTGAGGCTCATTGTTGTTGTGCAAAGGCTTCCTGTCAACCAGAATAGCAGAAAATCTCTTATCTCTCTGGCTGGATGGGAAATACAGCTTTACAGCATTTGTGTGAGCAAAGCCAGAGCTCAGCGCAAAGGAAAACACAAAGCTGACTCTGTCCAATATACAAGTGCCGATTTATAAATAGATACACAACTCGATGTGTTGACTGTCTTATCATTGGCTCAGACCTAAGAAAGATTGCAGTGACATGAGGATGAACCCCTTTAGAGGTTTCTTCATTTTGTCTCTCACGTGTTACTATAAATGACACAAGTAGAATCAAGGCATTCTGGTTGAGTGCTCAGGCATGAGAAATCTTGTTTGTCAATGTTGACACAATGTACTGATCATATAATGTATACTGGGTGACCTGTTTTAAATGGAGTTCTGTTGCTGTAGCGGTACTTCAACCTGAATTCCAAGATACACGCTGTCTATCACTAACGTATGATAGCACAATAGTAAAGTCACAATTAAATCCAACCCATAAACAAACTTGTCATAGCTTTAAAACATCATATGTCATAACCACTGTAAACGGAGGCATCCTGTATTTGAATGTAAAAAATAATTTAAAAAATGTTTTTATGAAAGAAAAGAGTGACAGCAACAAGGTAGATCCATTTTCTAAAGTGCTTGTCGTCATTAGCGTTGTGTGTGAGGTGAAGCCTATTCAAACTGAATTTGGGGCAACAGTTAGGGTACAGCCTGGAGTTGTCACAACTCATTCGCAGTTGACAAGGATTCACACTTACATTTGCACTTGTGGATATTCTAGTCTTCATTGGTTTTGGAGTCCTTGGGAAGAATCCAATCTACATGGTGCCAACAAGTTATCGTAATTTGATGCCTGAGCCATGAAATCGGTCTCCTCTCAATTAGTTGGAGCAGTGGCTCTGCTCTGAGCCCCTCTCAGATGAACGAGCTTCTCACCCCATCTCTAAGGGAGAACTGGGAAACCCTACAAAAGACACTCATTTTGGCCACTTGTGTCCAGGATCTCTCACTGTGGTTTGCTGGAGTCCTTAAAGCTTTAGAAATGGCTTTATGCGGACCAATATATTGTTAATTAGTTGTGGTAATTTGTTGCAGCTTTTGCACTCTTGGCCAACTTCATTTTGTTAGAGAATTTCTCCTTCAGTGATTTCTAGATTGAATGGATCTGCAGGTAACCGGGCTAGAGTGTGATCAGTGAAGATGAAGCAAAAAATGTGCCACTGTTAATTCATTATTTAAAAAGGTGTGCCATAACTATTTGACACAGGGCTAGGTAGCTTTGATTTTTTTTCTTAAATAAGAAAAATTAACCTTTTAAAAATATCAGTTTTTGTTTACTTGGAAAATTTTTGTCTATATTTAGAGTTCTTTGATTATCATAAACATTGAAGTGGGGAAAGAATGGAGAAAAAATAACTTGAGAATATTTTTAACGATGCTGTACTCATTCACAGGAAGGGAATCCTCCTTGGCCTGAAATCCGACAGTATGTGTGTGTGCCTGTGTGTTTGTGTTTAGGTGAGAGTGTGTTTTCTCCAAAAGTCAAAAATTATGGGAATAATCCAATTTAATATTGTAACATATCAAGAAAATGTAATATTACAATAAAAACATATATTACAAGGCAAAAGGTTATATTATGAGAACAAAGTAGATAAAGTTAATAAAGTAGAACAAAACCATAATATTGAAAGTCTTTATTATGAGAATAAAGGCATAATATAACATATTTTTGAGAGACAAATTCATAATTTTATGACATTTAGGCTGATATTATTCATTAACAAAAAATTGTAGTCTTGAAAAATGTTTTTTAGAGAGTTTTTACTTTATTTTAGTCATTTGAAATTACAATGTATTAGTTTTTGTTTTTTACTTATTTAGTACTTTTAAAATGTGGCCTCAATACTCCGCCGTCCAGTCACAATGACATTGTGGTCAGAGACGCTTTCTGCAATCAACAGGATGCACCCTGGCAAGAACGAGGGAGTTCCTATTATTGTAAAAGCGCACACAATTCAGAAGCCACGGCTCGTTGTCCCGCTAATAGCTGCATCACTTCACTGAAATGCCAGTGAAATGGAATGGATGATTCGCAAACAGGAAATGGATGTGTGTTTTCAGACTCCTTACCACTGACCCGATTGTTCCACTTGAAGGGCTCATGCATATGTGTGGTGGACAATAGCGGCTTGCTGTAAACAGGAAACAGGACAGAGGTTTAGAGAATGTGTTTGGACGGCGTGTTTGAAAGCTGGGTGTCCTGCCATGGGCCGCCTCTCTTCACCTTTGTCAGCATGTCTCATGCAGCCATCATCTGCGCCTCATATGCTTGCCATTAGATAACAAGTGTGTACATGTATGTCTTACTGGATTTATGGATCAGTCTGCTTCCTGAAAAGAGAATCAGCTGATGGCACACACACTGCAAGAATTGAATTCTCAGTTGGTGGATGCCCGAGTGGAAATATATTTATTCTCATTCATCTCCATTTAAAGTGGCACTAAACAGGCACATGCCTGTCAACGTATACATTTTTCCTGTGTTTTATACGTTTTTTGATCATTTCAAATTGTGTACACCGTATACAACTTTTGTAAGGGAAAAAAGATATTTTTAAAAAAGTATGTTTTTTTTGTAGGACCGATCTCATTTTACCCATGCGCATCACGTATATTTGGAAGTTAGGCATTTGTGTTGTAATCGAAGAATCAACCGTTATAATCGTGAAAGTAAGCATGGAAGGACCGCCAAGTATGAAGAGAAGAACTCGAGGATTGGGTCGAAACCGAAAAGAATGGGAGTCCCTCCAAGTTGAATATGCTGGATGAATTAAATCGTCAACAAAAGGTCCTGAGTTCTCCTTCTGCGTTCCGTGTAAAAAGGATGTGAAAGTTGCTGCTAGTGGATTTTATGATCTGAAGAGCCATTTTAAAACTGCCGGACACGTGGATAATGTAGCAAAAAGCAAATCACACGTCTTATTGACCAAGCACTTCATCTCTACTGCTGATCCAGCGGCATCCCACAAAGTTACAAATGCAGAAATTCTCTTCTGCCATTGTCTTGCAGAGCACGATATCCCGTTTATGGCTGCTGACCACTTCTCTGACGTAGTGAAATCTGTGTTTTCGGATTCACAGACAGTAAAGATTCAGACAGTAAAGATTTTATTATTTATCCCGATTTCTTAATGACATTCATGGGATAAAGCCAACAATGGTCTTAGTGCCATTGACATGAAAAATATTTACATTATTTTATTCTTCAATTAAGTTTTTCCCATTATTTCATTTTATTAAAATTATTTTTTCATTTAATGTAAATATTTTCTCCAAGTAATAAATAAAAAATATTTTTGATTTCAAGTCATGGACATTGCAGTCTAAGTGCAAAAAAAGGGGAAAAAATAGAAGTTAACTGTAGTGATATATATCTCGATTAAAATCTTATCGATAAAAATAACTAAAAATAGATAGAAAGAACTGTCCAGGAGGTGGCGACGTCTCCACAGCAGCTTCTCGTCCGTGCCCTGGAGTACCAGTGGCAACCGGTCCGCGGTCGCTCCCCGTTCTTGCTCTGTCGGCGACCAGTCCGCGGTCGTCGCCTGTTCCTGCTCCGACGGCGACGGGCAAGTCCATATGTTCCCGTCCAGGAGGTGGCGATGGTGCCGCCACCTTCTCAAGCTCCTGTCCAGGAGGAGGGGGCGGGGATGGTGTCGCCACCTTCTCACGTTGCTGTCCAGGAGGTGGCGATGGTGTCGCCGCCTTCTCACGTTGCTGTCCAGGAGGTGGCGATGGCGATGGTGTCGCCGCCTTCTCTCGTTGCTGTCCAGGTGGTGGCGATGGCGATGGGGTGGGCGCCTTCTCACGTTGCTGTTCAGGAGGTGGCGATGGCGATGGGGTCGCCGCCTTCTCACGTTGCTGTCCAGGAGGTGGCGATGGCGTCGCCGCCTTCTCACGTTGCTCTCCAGGAGGTGGCGATGGTGTCGCCGCCTTCTCACGTTCCTGTCCAGGAGGAGCTGGGGAGTTCTGATGAGCCACCCCGGAGCTGGAGAGACTTCAGGATGGCTGTAATGGTAATGGTGGCGGTCATGGCTCGGGTCCTTCTCTCCATCATCCTATTCGCTCCGGATGGCTCCCAGCCGCGTCATGACCTGGCCTTGTTGGTGACCAATCAACGGCTGCCTCTGTGGTGACCAATCCCTGGTCGTCTTGCAACCACGGCATGGGAGGTTCTCGTCCGGAGCAGTGGCCTGCCTCGTTCAGGTTCCTGCTTCGCCGTTTGGTTCCTCACAGAAGTCGTCCGCCCGAATCGCACCGTGGGGATCCTGGTGCTTGGCGTCCAGGTCGTCCTCCTGACCTGTCCACCCGGACACCTTGCGTTTGGTGGCCTGGAAGGCCACCAGACTGGGGTCCGGGGGGGGGGTGCCCTCCTCCGGACCCCCTTTCGGACCCCCTTCCGCCCACCCCTGCCTGTGTTAATTATTGTCTGTGTTTTTTCGTTTAGGCAAGTCTGGGAGCCGTCCCTTTGAGGGGGGGTACTGTCATGATCCTGCCACTCCAGCACAAGCTGTGCGGGTGCCCGATTGAGGCGCACACCTGCGTCTCATGCAGGCTGATTAGTCTGTGTATTTATATCACCCCGATGACGAGTGGTGGACGCCAGTTCGTTGATCTTCATGTCCCGTTCGTGTGCTCCGGTAACCCTGATCGAACCTGTGTGTACCGACCTTCGACCGTTCTCCGACCACCCTTGTAAGCCTGACTCCTTTGATACTTCTGCCTGCCTTGATCGTTCTCCTGTGTACCAACTCCTGCCTGCCCGCTCACCTGCTCTCTTCGCCCGACGTCCCAACTACCGCTGCTGCACCGGACTGCCTGCTCAATCCCCGACCTCGGCATATAATAAACGTTTCTCCTTGAACTACCTGGCATTGTCCGAGTCCTGCATTTGGGTCCTAGTCTCGTTCCAATGGGACGTGACATTTACAAACACTGAGCATGAACAAATGCTCAAGCATTGCCCAACACGATGGCTATCTCTGCAAAAAGTGCTAGAAAGAACTCTGACACTATTTGAGGCTCTCAAAAGCGACTTTGCCAGTCATGCAGATGTTGAAAGGCCAGGGAAAATCGAACCAATCAGTGATAGGCTACAGGACCCTCTCACTCTCCACTTCCTCAGTTTACCTCACATCGATTTATTCAACGTACTCTTACAAAACAGAAGAATGCATGATTGGTGATGTAATGCCAGAAATGGAACAGCTGCTGAAGAAATTGTTGGTAAATTTGGTGTTGGACTCGAGAAAGGATGTAGATTACAGCCACATTGTGAGGTTGGCTGACAGGTTTGCACAACACCTGGATCAGGAGGAATTAAAGGACAAGTGGGAAGATTACCAGCTGCTATGTGATGCTCTCATCCCTCAGAAAAGCCAAGATGGAAGACCAATTAACCCAGAGTGTTTTTGGCCACACATATTGAAATTAAAAAGTGCATTTGGCAAGCTCAAAGGGCAAAGAAGTGAAGAAACAGGTCCAAGTGGGGTGCAACAGTTGGGGGAAGGTGTCTGGTGTTCTATGTGACAGAAGCGTCTCCGCTAGGATGAAGGGTAAAGTTTATAAAACAGTGGTGAGGCTGGCCATGATGTACGGATCAGAGACAGTGGCACTGAAGAAACAACAGGAAGCAGAACTGGAGGTAGCAGAAATGAAGATGCTGAGGTTTTTGCCTGGAGTGAGCAGGTTGGATAGGATTAGAAATTAGCTCATTAGCGGGACAGCCAAAGTTGTTTTGGAGACAAGGTTAGAGAGAGCAGACTTTGATGGTTTGGACGTGTTCAGAGAGTGAGTATATTGGTAGAATGGTGCTGAGGATGAAGCTGTTAGGCAAAAGAACGAGAGGAAGACCAAAGAAAAGGTTGATGGATGTTGTGAGGGAGGACATGAGGACAGTGGGTGTTAGAGAAGAAGATGCACGGCTTAGATGGAAAAAGATGACACGCTTTGGCGACCCCGAACGGGACAAGCCGAAAGGAAACAAAGAAGATTTGGGCGAGATCGCTTTCCATTGATGAAAGAGATTTACAAAGTTCTGCTCTGCCTTCCTCACTTTAATGCCAACAGTGAGAGAGTTGTCACCCATGTGAGGAAAATACATACAGAGTATAGGAAAACAATGGGAACTGATACTCTGACATCTTTGTTGCAAATTAAACTAAATTGTGACAGTTTCTGTTACAGAGAAAAACCATCTTTCGAACAGATGAACTCTGCGATATCCTGCACTGCTACTTATAATAAGCAACACTAAATTTACTGCAAGTAGGGAAAGACCCAAGAAAGAAACTGAAAGAATTTTCTGTTATTTGGTAAATAGAATAACTTGTTTACACAAATTATCTTTGTTTTTATTCTACATAGTCTATCTTGCTGTGAGTAAATATGTGCCGTGTTGTGTTTGTAAGGTTTAGTATCGCTTAATAAGGGAAATTGCAATCATTAATAAGGGGAGCAATTGGCTGAGGTTGACAGGTATGCAGGCACAAAAAATTGTCATGCAAATTTGACACAACACAGAGAAGAGCAGTGTGAACAAGCCTGACAAATTTGTATGAATTTTAAAAAATTGATAATATTTAAAATCCATCTGATGAACTCAGCTCAGGCAGCACGGTGGATCAGCTGGTAAAGCGTTGGCCTCACAGTTCTGAGGACCCGGGTTCAATCCCGGCCCTACCTGTGTGGAGTTTGCATATTCTCCCTGTGCCTGCGTGGGTTTGCTCCAGACACTCGGGTTTCCTCCCACATCCCAAAAACATGCAGCATTAATTGGAGACTCTAAGTTGCCCCTAGGTGTGATTGTGAGTGTGGCTGTTTGTCTCAACCTCAAAACTGAATGTTTATTGTGGACTATAATTTAAAAAAATAGGCAAACAAGTCAACTTACCTGCATTGTTGGTGACATAATATTACAGCCCAACACAACACCTGAGGACAGCGGAACTGAAGGAAGAAGTCCAGGTAGTCGAACAGTTGGCAGTGCCCCATTCTCTTGTACCAAATTACCCACGAAGCCATGATGTTTCTGGTGAAAGTTTATAAAACTATTCATCGTAATTGTGCACTGCAGTTGAGTGGTGCTGGTGATGCTCTGCTCACTATCTGAGTGTTTTCAAAAAGTCATTCCATTGCTTTTTTAGTCACTTGTATCACGTTACCCAAAAAGCCATGTTGGTGAAAGTTTACAAAAATGACGTGCTTTTCTCATGTCACCATCTTCTTTTCTCCATTATCCGTCGTGTCTGTTTTGTCGTATAATTGTGATGTTTGTCACTTTATAATGATGTACAGGTTAGATGTGTTTGCGTCAGATACATATTTAATTATATACACATACTGTATGAACGTGCTGGGTCGTAGAGGAAAAATAAAATCTGAATTGTACTGTTCAACAATGGGCATTCAAAATTGACCACACACTCACTAATTAAAATGTTTATTCAAATGTCCTCAAGAGATATAAATCCAAACATATGTTGTCCTTGATTTGGCATAGGTTTACCTGTTTTTCCCAAATTTCTTCCAGCTTCTGATTGGCATTTTTTTGTTTTGTTGTTCAGAGGATTATAGCACATCTCGCATTCCCGTGCACTGGATAACCTAGAATAAAAAAAAAGATACATTAAATGTTCTTCTCCTCCATCATTAATAATTATTTTGGACTCTGAATGGAACTTTCTAATTATTTTATTCAACTTCAAAAACTCATCACAGTAATAACATAACATCAGGAACTAATGTGAATGCTGAAGGACACTTAACAATACCAAAACACCACCGCTCTGACTAAAAGATGTTAAGTCTACCATCTGACCAAATAAAAGAAACTACCATACAAAGAGCTACCATGATTCCATTTACCGAGCGACTGAATCTCCTGCTAATTGAAATGTCTGACATTTGCCACACAATAAAGATGGGAGAAAAAGAGCTGTGTACAAGTGCGTGGGGTTATGCTTTTGTGGCACTAAAATATAGAGTCTCCAACAAAAAAACTTTCATGTATTTATTAATGATGACCATCATTACATTAGTACAAATGCACCAGGTTGTTCATCCCAATTCGTTACTGGCATAAGGTGAAAGGAGTTTCCTGTGCTAATGTACTGTGAAAGTGTTACTCAGTTGAAGGACTGACATTTCTATTTCAAAATTATGCTATGATAGTTAACCACTGACTTCAGTCAGTAGGAATATTGGCCTACACACGAATAATATACAAACATGCACGTGAGCAAGTATTGTCCAGTCTATTGGTCCAATGTTCAAAGAACAAAAGATCAACAAAGCATCAAGTCCAGATCTTGTGTGCCCATCCTGCCTCAGAGTTTGGGCGGACCAGCTCGTTCCAGCCTTCACACAGCTCTTCAACAGACCTCTGACACTGTGCGAAGTGACTATTCTGTCAATACTCCACCATCATCCCAGTCCCCGAGAAACCTGCAATCTCAGGTCTGAATGACTACAGGCCTGCCACCCTGACATCTCTGGTCATGAGGTTCTTTGAAGGCCTTGTGCTAGAACATCTCAAGAGCATTCCAGATCCTTTGCTGGACGCTACAGTTTGCCTACGGAACACACAGGTCTGTGGATGATGCAGTCAACAGGGGAATGCACTTCATCCTAAAACACCTCGACGGCGCAGGGACCTACTCGAGGATCCTGTTTATGGATTTCAATTCTGCGTTCAACACCATGATCCCCGAAGTCCTCTCCAGCTGAGCGTCTCAGCCCCACCGCGTTTGTTGTTGGTTTTACAGCTTCCTGATGGGCAGGACACAGCAGGTAAGGGTGGGTGACACCACCTCAAGTATACGCACCACCAGCACTGCTGCTCTTCTCCCTATGTACGAATCACTGCACCTTAACGCAGCGATTCTATTTAATCCTCAAAAAGATCTAGCAGAGGATATGCACTCCTGCGGCTTCTAAGGAAGCACGGCCTGCTTCAGGAAGTGTTGAGGCAGTTCTACAGTACAACACAGTCATTAAATCAATTCTGTGTTCATCCATCATAATGCTGCCACAAAAATGGACAAACCCCAACTGCAACAGATAATCAAAACGGTTCTCCACTACCCACCCTTAAGCACATGCATGCTTCTAGAACTAAAGCAAGAGCATGCAAAATCCTCTTGGAACATCCAAATCCTGGCTTCCAGCTCATTCCTTGAGGTAGGCGCCATCGAACAATGCAAACTAAAATTAGCAGACATTCTGACAGATTCTTCCCTCCTGCCACCAACTTCTTAAACAGTTAAAATAAAATTCCATTCGAATATGCAGCCAATTCTCTCTTGAGATTGCAGTCACTGCAACTCTGCACTACTTCCACATTTGGCGTTGACCAATACTGGCCGCTTATGTGCTTGAGAAGTATCTGCACCATTTGCACAATTGACCTTGTTCTAGATTATTGGACTACTAATGTTTCTTAGTACACTTGGATGTTTTGGAGACGAGGTTAGAGAGAGCAGACAGATGATTTGGACATGTCCAGAGGTGAGAGAGTGAGTATATTGGTATAAGGGAGCTGAGGATGGAGATTCCAGGCAAAAGAGTGAGAGGAAGACCAAAGAAAAGGTTGATGGATGTTGTGAGGGAGGACATGAGGACAGTGGGTATTAAAGAAGAAGATGCACAAGATAGGCTTAGATGGAAAAAATGGCATGCGGTGGCTACCCCGAATGGGACAAGCCAAAAGGTAAAGAAGAAGTCACTTTAAACAGCATAAATGTCTCTATACCATATGCACAATGGTCACTGCATCAGTTATCTATTAGTTATTTAAACTACTCTAATTTGGTAGAGAACTCGGCATAATTTTGTACAATTATCCAAAAAATGAAAAATAACAATGTACCCGTATTACTGGTAACCTTTTATTGCTTAGTTATGCACAGCAATCTAAACAGTATCTCTTTCAGTTGCGCTCAGCATAGGTAAAAATGAGGAAAAATTGTATATACACGAGTTCACCGTTATCTACAGTTCTATAGTTACAGTAGCAACAGCTTGCCAAACTCCGCCGAGGCTGATCTGCGTCTGGCTCGTGTAAAGCAACATTCTCTGTCTCTGCTGATTAGCAGGACGACTGCGGAGGTTTTAGCGGAGACGACGCCAAGAACGATCTGCTCTGACTCGGCCCGCTCGTCTGGTCTATTTTGAGCTGCCGCCAGTGCAGGAGAGGAAAGGTTTCAGAAGACCCTGCTCCTGGCTCGTGCACTCACAGGCTCCGGAGGAAACCCTCCAAAAGGTGTTTAAATCAGAGTCGGCTCTGACGCCAGCGTCCTGATCATGAACCCTTCTCTTTGTTTCAAATGTGGTGGCCCTTTTGATCTAATTCAAAACAAAGCGTTATTGGAGAGACAGGAAGTTTGGTCATGTAATGGTGCTGGCACAAGAAGTTGCATAGCATCCTCTGGTGCTTAATTAATTGTAGGTTGTTCCTGATTAATTGCAGACATGTGTGGTAAAACAAGTGAAGAAGAGAATGTTTCTTCTTAACAATCCACACCCACATTTGTTAAAACTGATAACATTCCAGTCCGCTCGCCCTGCCCTCGCCTGTACTCCCATTGTCTGTGTCATCCACTTCAATCATGAGTGGCTGCAAACAAGCTCAGCACAGACTACTGAGTTAGTTCAAATGCATGCGTGTGTGTACTTCTCTGCTGTTGAGGTAGGAGGTGATCTGGGATGTGTGTGTGTGTGCACTTTGCACAGTTTTCTTAGCCTTGGGTTTAAGCAGAGGACTGGCGGTCAAAGGTAAGCATGGCGGCCAGAACTGAAAGGACCGCAGCTCAGCTCTGCTAATGACTTGCTGCAAAGATTTTTAAAATAAACTTTAAACCCAACACTTACTGGTCTGGTGTGCTGTGGACTTGTTAAAAGTTTCACAGTGGTCTCAAGAGCTTTTTACCATTTGTTTTGAACTGAAGAATGAAAATGGTGATTTATTTATTATAAGCTTCAAAAGACCCACACACGCATATCAAACAAATACAACATACCTACGACAAACATACAAATCAGAGATGAGAAATGATCTACATTGAATTATTTCCTCTTTAAAGGAATCATAAACCCCTCATTATTGTCATTAAATGTAAAATTTTGATGTCCACAAAACAAGTCCAGTTGTTTTATACGGCCATCCTTATTCAGGTCACTGATAAGCTGGTAAGCCGATCTCAGCTGACTTTGACCAAGAGGCTGGACACTGTACACCCTGGACTGGTTGCCTGGGTAGACAAAAACATTATGAAAATAGCAAATAGTCTTTATGTGAATGGATGACTCTCTACAGACGTTTTGTATGTTTAATAAGTTTATTTAGGACAAATGTCAAGTCAGCATATATGGAAGAGTAAATTGGACTGACTTCAGAACTGTGAGGCGTTACAGCTGCTCCACTGTGCCGCCTAAACAAACAATAGTTGAACAAAATTATCCTTGTTTTCTTGTTTCAAAACCAGTTAGTGCTCAATTTATTGCGTATATGTAATAATATGACAAGGCAAGTGAAGATTTACTGGTACACAGTCATAACGGCCCTCTGAGGGAACTTCTAATTAGAATGTGGCCCGTGATAAAAATCAGTTTGACACCTCCGGTCTCATGTGAATGTTGGCAAAGTAAGATAAATGACGCTGCAGAAGAACAAATGATCCTCATCATTTATGTTTTTTTCTTGGTAACATCTCAGACTTTCTGTTGAATGCAACGCAGTGTTTGTGACTTTTCTCTGTGCCAAGAACCCTCCAGGGGTGGGTGGTGTTTGTGACGGGGTTGGGTCTGCATACTTTCTGCACAGCAACGCACACCGCTAGTCAGACAATGGCAACCGATGAGGTTTGGCAATTATTGCTCAATATTCCCATCTCATTACACAGCATGCACGCATACACATACACACCCACAGATACTCATCCACACACACACTGATACTCACATTGTATTGAGAAGCCTGACCCAGCAAGTGTGCAATCGTCAAAACTATTCCCATGAATGAAGGAAGGAAGAACTGCAACTAATCAGTTTCTATACGGACCTGATTTCCAGCGTGTGCTTTACTGGTTTTATTCTCTGAGGCTGAAGCACCCGTTTATCTGTTTTTTTTTTTTCAGTTGCTTTATTTATTTTTAGCACTTGTCCGTCATGTTCCCATTTCTCTCCCTCCCTGCCCTGCTATTTTGTTTTTGTTTTCAAAGTCTCCTTGGCAAAAGTTGGTGGGTGGAGCATCATGCATCACACCTGCAGTTAATGAACATCACCTGGAATTTTTGAGGGGAAACGGAAGGAAGATCTCCAATTATTGCATTGTCTTTAACCATCAATCGCTGCTTTTTCAATGTGGGTGCCCCGTCTATAGTTCTGTATCAGCTAGTCGTACTTAACGTTTGTTCTTTACATCTCGTATATAATTCCTTACTTGCATAAATCCATTTACTACACAACT
This sequence comes from Syngnathoides biaculeatus, assembly GCF_019802595.1. Classification (NCBI taxonomy): domain Eukaryota; kingdom Metazoa; phylum Chordata; class Actinopteri; order Syngnathiformes; family Syngnathidae; genus Syngnathoides; species Syngnathoides biaculeatus. The sequence continues at coordinate 20,472,907 of NC_084646.1, forward strand.
TTCCCTCACAAGCGTCACAGGTATGCTGAAGCCTATCTTCGGGCAAAAGGAAAGGTACACCCTGAACTGATTGCCTGACATTTATACCTACAGGCAATTTAGAGTCTTGATTTAACCAATTGTGTGGGGTTTTGGGATGTGGGAAACCAGAGAGCTCAGAGACAACCCACACAGGGACAGGGAGAACATGCAAACTCCATACAGGTGAGGCTGGATTTGAAGCCCGGCCCTCAGAACTGTGCGGCAGGTGTACTAACCAGTCATCCGCCGTGCTGCCTGCAAAGTCAGATGTGACTTGGATTGGACACAAGAGCAGACAGAGGCGGAGGTAGTGGATTTAGGCCTGCTCAGGGTAAGGTTATCTAAAGCGTGGTGGTGGACCGTTGGGAACAAGGAGCGAGCAGAAAGCAGCCACAGGAGCAGGTGAGGAAACTTGGCGGTTTGGCTGATGTAGTCAATGAGACGAGGACGGCACAGAAGGAACATGGGAACTGGAGAACAACACAATTGGGTGAGAACAGATGCGGGTCGTAGGAGAGTTACTTTCATTCCACTAACCGTGGAAGTACGAGGGTTGGCTGGTGAGTCACAAACAAGTGACAATACTCGGGTGAAGGCTGCAGGACTTGACGGGCTTGAAATGGAGGGCGTAATGAGTGATGCTTGAAGACAGGTGCGTGGCCCAGGTGATGCTGATTCCTGAGGTGGGCTGGTGATAGGAGGAGGTGTGTTTGGAGAGAGAGAGAGAGAGAGAGAGAGAGAGAGAGAGAGAGAGAGAGAGAGAGAGAAAGAAGGCTGCAAGGCGCCACCCAAGCTCCACGGGAGGAACTGCAACTGTGGATCATGAACATTTTCCTTCCTCTGTGGCTCCATCCATGAATGCACGTCTTGTAGATATTTTGTTATTCTCCATATAATTCATGTCAACCTTTAGACATTGTTTTTGGCTTTGTATTTCACTCTGACCATGACAGCGAAGGGTGGGGAGCGTAGAGGTAAGCAGAGATCTTCACTTGCGAAGTAAATAGGCTCAATAAATTCGAATGACCTGATTTCAGGCCTCTCAGCAGAAAAAGTCCTAAATTCTGGAACTCATGAATTAAAATGCATTCCCATTTCATCACCAAGGAATCATGGAGCAAATACTGCATTTCGAGTGCTAGACAAAGTTGATTTTGTAACGTGACATTTAAATGCATTTTTTAGAATGCTCAAATGCTTGATGCTTTGGAATTTTGCAGACATTTTATTTACTAAAAATGTACTCTCATATAATTTTTTTTTTTTTCAAAAGTCCCATTTAATTTGCTGTTCTTTTGGCTTTTTAGTGGTATCCCTATAACTCCTGGACAGAACTACAGAATTCAAATGTATGATTATTAAAGTAAAAAAAAACCCCACACAGAGATACATTTTTTTAAATTGCAATGTTAAACGAGTTCAGTAACTTCTGACTTATTTACCGTCATTCTGATTTATTTGTTGTTCAGTGCTTATGCAACGTGAACTGAAGTTCCCGAAAGCGTTGATGCTGATTCAGGTCTCATATGACATCCTTAACCTCGTGATTAATTATTACAAAAGTCTGTAACATGCTTTCATCAAAATACTACAAGGATTTAGATTTATAGAATGTTACAGACCCTATTGTTGTTAGGTAATCCCAGTATGTGGATCCAATATATCAGTGTAGCTCTGCCTGCCTGTTATCTGCAAATAAGTGGTATTTGTGAAAAGCCAACAACTGATAATATGACTATCTGGATTAAAAAATATCCTGTTTTGGAAACTTGGTTTTAGTATATTTTTGTTCTGTGATGAAGTTAAATAAGACGATCACCATGATATTGGAAATATAAATCACCGCTACGTAGGACAGGGGTGCATTTTTACCAACAATGACAAAAATGTACATTGAAAAGTCAACTACTGTATTTCTGTTTGTGTAAAGAGACTCATCGAAGTCATTCATCTGTTATGCTTCCTTCGAATAAACGGGAAGAATCACAGTTGTTTGAAATGCTATTCAAGTGGGGATATTTAAACAAGAAAAACACGGTCGTGAATGTTCTATGTCTCCAGTTGAATGTGGAGTACATTTTGTGCTTGTCAAAGAGTATAACAGTTTGTGAGTTGGAACAGGTGGTGTTACTTTCTGTCACGTTCAAAAATAAATGGCAGACAGATTATGTAAGAAAGAAAACAGTCAAAACTGACAAAAGCGTGTCTCTTACTGAAGTTTTGTTAACATGAATTCAATTACACAATGAGTTGATTTATGAAGCTTTCTTCACTGTCAAACTTTCCCTCGCCCTCAAAATATTATGTTTCCGATTTTGCAATAAATGTGTGACTTACAGTATGTGGACTTCCTCAAATACGAGAGCCAAAACGTTCATCTGCCTAAACTAACCAGCTGAGAAATACCAGCAACACCCCAATACGAACTCTCTATACTGGAATAAAACTTTCAACGGTAGGATGCTTTTCTTTTCCCCCACTTGCCAAGCCATTTCTATTTCTTGGGTGCAGAGAAACAGATGCCCACCGCTCCAAAAAAAAAAAAAAACGGAAGCAGAAAATAACAAAACAGAGCCCAAGACCCCACAACGTCAGCGGTAATTTGGCGCAGTATAACCCAATTGTTATGAAACAGCGGATGACAACAAGACTCTTAGGTCCATTTGTGCAAACCAATTTGAGAGGATTTATTGGTGCTTTGATACTGTTTATCCTTGAGCCTTACACAGAACTGGAAATAGAATAGCTTACAGGTAAACATGACGCATATGACAGCATTCATGCAGGCATCTATCATTACACGCTGCTGTCGAGGAAATGGTTGTATTCGAATTAACACACGCACAAAATTGCAAGCGCTTTTGTTCTCTTTTCAATAGACAAGTAATGCAAGGAGCAATTACTGGCCCCCCGCACCAACAGACATCTTCAAAATGGTTCCGAAAGTTTCACACTCTTCTCCGGCCACATTAGAAGATGTGGGCAGTTTAGTGCGGCTTATCTGTCTGATATACTACCTGCTTCAGATTGTGGCTCATTTGGGTGAATTCCATAGTACAGCAAGAGTTTTTCTGGGGACGTCACGTAAAATTGAAAACCTCCCGTTGTATGTGTCCTTGAGGCTGTTGTGCATCTTGTAATGAAAGACATGGCCACCTAATTCTTTTCTTTGATCGGCAACACTGGGTGTCAGGGGCAATTTTTCTTTCACTTACCATCATCAATCTTGGATCCGACGCTCCACCCACATTTGATGTTGTAGGGAAAAAGGAAAATATCCTTAATTCATTATCATTCTCTGTTTTGGTATACCTGGTGTATATTTGATTGGGGCTGACTTGGGAGAATTCCTGAGCAGGAGTTTGCCAACCATTTCACATTCACATCCAAGAACAATATAGAGTCTTGAATTAATGCATGTTTTTGGTATATGGGAGGAAAACGAACCTGGAAAAAAAATCCAAGCAGGCACAAGGAGAACATGCAAACTACACACTGGTGATACCGGATTTGAAATCGGAACCTCAGGACTATGAGTCGGCTATATGCTAATTAGTCGGTCACCTTTCCACCTAGTAGTAATAAGTATAGAAAATTGTGAAGATGTTTGAACAATACTAAACAACCTACTAGTTCAAGGTTAACTGGGCCTGAAGTATTTTACTAATCATTATATCGGATCCACAATTTGTCCAGGATATCTCTGTTGTGGGCCAAGAGGGCTTGGACCTAAACGGTTGGGAATTCTTGGCAACCTTAGGTTGGTACCATGGCTGAGCAGTCTAAGGCACTCAATTGAAAACATTTGCTTTGGGTTCAAATTCCACAGCTGCCAGTATCTTTTTGCGCTGAGAGTAGCTCATCTCCTGTAAAAGGGTTTAAGCGTTGAAAATGGAGAATACTGTAGCAGATAAAGCCTTGCTAAAAGAACCTTGGAAAAGGTCTCGTCTCTTACACCCATTCTATTGTCACGCTATTTAAATGTTCTGTGTATCTGCTCAATTATTATCAAACAAGAAAACACGATGAACCAATAGTATGAATAATATATGATATGTAATGAATAGTATGAATAAAATGTGAATATTTTCTGTGTATGTTCACAGTTGGTTAGACTAGTTTCAAACTGCTTCTTGTCTAAATTGAAAGACATCTTTCCTATGGTCTCGCAGGTGACCCAGAGCAGAAATAGGTGCTGCCATATATTTTTGGAGATGAAGATGCTTAGGATTGAGCAACCTCTCACAAGAGTCCTGCAGAAGAGCACAGTGTGCTGCTTAGTGTCACTATGATCTCGAGTCGGAACAGCGTGGCTGCGGGCCATATTCTGTTAAATCTGACAATTACATAACACATGCATCCAGGCTCATGAGCGCGTGCGCGCACGCACACACACACACACACACACACACACACACACAAACACACATACCTACCAAAAATTCTAGAAACACAAATTTCTCATCCCGATACAAATTCAATAGTTTTGTACAAGTAAGTCACATTCACGTGTGTCAACAAGGATACTAGCAGGAGTTCAAAAACTAAATGCAATAGCAATGTTTTATTTAAAAACCATCTGCTTAATATTGCAGACCCTAACCTAATTAAAATTGTACCTTGCAGCTGTTTTATTCACAAATTAGCATACGCAATGAGAAAAAAGTGAGAATGTGCTACATATCATACAGTGAAGAAAATAAGTATTTGAACACCCTGCTATATTGCAAGTTCTCCCACTTGGAAATCATGGAGGGGTCTGAAATTTTCACCATATGTGCAAGTCCTCTGTGAGAGAGAGCATCTAAAAAGAAAAATCCAGAAATCACGACGTGTGATTTTTTTTTTAACGATTTATTTGTGTGAGACAGCTGGTCAAACGTTTCCTGTAGTTGTTCACCAGGTTTAACCACACTGTAGGAGGAATTTTGTCCCACTCTTCCACACAGATCTTCTGTAGATCAGACAGGTTTCTGGGCTGTCATTGAGGAACACGGAGTTTCAGCTCCCTCCAAAGATTTTCGACTGGGTTTAGGTCTGGAGACTGGCTAGGCCACGCGTGAACCTTGATATGCTTCTTACGGAGCCACTCCTTGGTTTTCCTGGCTGTGTGCTTCGTGTCATTGTCATGTTGAAAGACCCAGCCGCCACCCATCTTCATTGCTCTCACTGAAGGAAAGAGGTCGTTTCCCAAAATCTCACAATACAGGGCCAGGGTCATCCTCTCCTTAATACAGTGCAGTAGTCCTGTCCCATGTGCAGAAAAACACCCCCAAAGCATGATGCTACCACCCCCATGCTTCACAGTAGGGGCGGTGTTCTTGGGATGGAACAGATCATTCCTCTTCCTCCAAACACGGTTAGTGGAATTACGACCAAAAAGTTCAATTTTGGTCTCATCTGACCAAGAAACCTTCTCCCATGACTCCTCTGTATCATCCAAATAGTCATTAGCAAACTTAAGACGGGCCTTTAAGCAGGGGAACCTTCCATGCCATGCATGATTTCAAACCATGACGTCTTAGTGTATTACCAACAGTCACTTTGGAAACGGTGGTCCCAGCTCTTTTCAGGTCATTGACCAAGTCCTGTTGTGCAGTCCTGGGCTGATTCCTCATCTTTCTAAGGATCATTGAGATCCCACGAGGTGATATCTTGCATGGGGCTCCACTCCAATTGAGATTGACTGCTATGTTTAGCTTCTTCCATTTTCTAATGATTGCTCCAAAAGTGGACCTTTTTTCACCAAGCTGCTTGGCAATTTCTCCGTTGCCCTTTCCAGCCGTGTGGAGTTGTACAATTTTCTCTCTGGTGTCTTTGGACAGTTCTTTGGTCTTGGCCATGTTACAAGTTTGAGTCTTACTGATTGTATGGGGTGGAAAGGTGTCTTTATGCAGCTAACAACGTCACACAGGTGCAGCTGATTCAGGATAATACATGGAGTAGAGGTGGACTTTTAAAGGTGGACTAACAGGTCTTTGAGGGTCAGAATTCTAGCTGATAGTCAGGTGTTCAAATACTTATTTTCAGCTGTATCACACAAATAAATCATTAAAAAACATGAGTCCCGGGTGTGCTGGAGCCTTTCCCAACCAACCCTGGGCAACAAGCGGGGTAACTCTGGATTAGTCGTCAGCCAATCACAGGGCATTTCATAAGCAAACACACCTACGGACAATTTAGAGTCTCCAATTAACCTACCGTGGATGTCTTTTGGAATATTGGATACCAGTTTCCAATGAAAACCCAAACCACCCAGACTCACATCACATAAAAAAACGTTCTAACCCAAATTCATTTAATTTCATGTGTACAACAACATGCAAATGTTATTGTTACAATCATGCATACACGTTTTGACAGCTGTCGCACTTTTTACCCAATGCTTGTCAGACATTACCAACAGTTAGCCGACATGCCTTTCTTAGGACAAGGTTGGTGCGACAGATGTTTGTTGACTTGGTTGTGCTTTGTTGGCGAACGTTTGTTCATAAATGCAACACAAGAGGTATTTAGCCATAACCCCACCCTACCATTTGGACCTTACCCCAACTCTATGAGCACCTACCTTAACGTCATCATCCAAGGTCCAGCCCAGTGTTTCCCAACTTTCAACGCACTTTCCATTGTTCCAAAGTACCTATTTTACTCTACAAAAACTTCATGGCACACAACCAAACAAAAAATGTCACACAATTAGGAATACTGAAATAATGACGAGCTCATCTCAATTCTCGTACAAACATACTCAGTAATTTACTGACATTTACCAACCAATTTACTAAACGGATTTACCCAGTGTGCAATCTGGACTTGTTTAATTCAACACAAAGTATACACACAGTATACTTGTATAGTGTGGTATAATCACAGGAAGCCATGATTTATTCCAGTGTGTACGGTATATGGCAACGAGATTATTGTATCGTCTGAAATCTAATGAAAGAGCATTTAATTGTACTCCCTGCCACTATACATCACTGGCACAGATAGATAAACAAAGATATATTTCTAGTTAATAAATGACTTCAGATATATTATGAGAAATTGGATAATTTGCCACGGCAACCCTGATGCTCTTTCATGGCACTAGATTGCCACAGCACTCGACTTAGGAATTACTGCTCTAACCCAAGCCTCAGGAAAAAAAAAAAGCATAGAACATAATGGCTGTGTACGTGAACTTTTACTCCCGTGTGCACTCATATTGTATAAGAGTTGCTATAGGCGACAACTCAACTTCCTCCTCACACAGACTGACTAACTCGAGCCATCCCTCAAGCTTGAAATGTTCATTTGCACTTTCCTCTTTGCTGTTGCCAAAAAAAGAGATGTCATGGAGTAACAGCCCCCTCCACCATTTTCAAAATTACTGTACTGCAAAATTATGCTGTACTACAACAGAGCAAAATACAGTATTTTATAGCATTATAATTATGTAATACAGAATTGTCTCTCATAGCCCAGTGTTGTCGCATGTGTCAGCCAATTCTTTTGATGAGCTCATATCGATTTGCTCGCCTCCTGTGATTCAAGAAGCGTGTAAAAGAAAAAGGGGGCGGGGGTTGGTAAGCTGGCCTGCCCATGCTGTCTGTCCTCGCAGCATTGCTGCTACAAATTTATATTGAATTCAATAAATCCTCTTGAGGAATAAAACTGCTGTATTTTTGAACTTCTTGTGTTGAGAAGGTTCATCTTTTGCTTGTCTTCTGATGACTTCAAGTGGCACGATGAAGCCCCGCGTCGACCAGTGAAAATACAATCGATGCGTTTCCTGTCTTGATGCCTGCTCACGCTTTTTCTACTTTACCTCTGGGGTGGTAGCGGCCACTTGTTGTCGCAACCACCTAGTGTCGTCTTGAGCAGCAGAGAATAGAATAGTCACACATTTAAATTTAAACCAAGAGGTGACAGGCGAACGTACCCTTTGCCTCCATTTTTAGTGGCCCCATTCTCAGTCATTACTCAAATGAGTCATTATTAGACACTCTTCTAAGTGCCGTGGAAGAAAATCAATCAAGAAGACTAAAAATACCCACAGAGGCAGGAGTACATACATCTTTATTACAAACGTCATGATACCTTTTTGTGGGCAATGTGGCACATGCACGTGATATTTCTGAATGAGATAATTATTGTAAGCACAGAAAAGGGCCACATGTCCTTTGCACACACACAAACACACACACAAACTTGCACAGACGCATCCACCCACGGAAGGACTCACACTCATGCATGCACGTGCAATATTGTTTATATGTGAATACAAACACTCAAGGTCTGTTTTAAAAGATTGGATGTGTCAACAGAAAGATAATTCGGCTTCCTAGAGAGATAAAAGAACATACTTGCACAAAAATTTCATTTATATGTCGGCAGCATTCAGTGTGAAATCAGGATTAGGATGAACTTTAGTATGATGTCTGCATTTCAACTGTACGTCAACTTCTTCTGACTTCAGAGTCCAAAGCAAACATGGCGAAGCAGCTTTAAGCTATTATGCTGCACAACATTGGAATAAGTGGCCAACAGAGGTGACGTCAGCCCCAAGTGTGAATCTTTTTAAATCCAGGTTAGAAACTCTTCCCATGGTTTTTAGAGTATTTCCACTTTTCGGTGATATTTCTTTTGTTTTGTTTCTTTGTATTTGAATGCTTTTAATCATGTTTAAACCAGAGTGAGGTACCTTGTGTATGAAATGAGCTAGAGTAATACATTTGCTTTGCTCCTTTGCTTCAATTGTGCAGACAGTGTCATGAAAAAGTACTTCCTGATTTCATTTTTTTAAAAATTCTATCACACACAAAGGTTTCAAATTATCAAACCAATTTTAACATCACTCAGAGACAACCAAGGGAAATACAAAAAGCATTTTTCAAATGACAATTCAATTTATTAAACCATTAAACCTTTCTGACCCTGTGTGAAAAGATAATTGCCCCCTGAACCTAGAAGGGGGTTGTGCCACCCACAATAACTGAAATCAAGCGATGGAAATTGAATGGATAAAATGGTGACAAAGGGGAAGAAAATCTAGCTGGCAATGTTCACAGATTTTCACATCACACAGTCTTCACGTGATTTTCTAGAGAGGATTTTAGGTAAGCACGTCCAGTCTAAGCAAGAGAAAAGTCGTCAGCAAATGTCAGTTGCTGTGTATACAGAATTAAAATTAGGATGCCCCACTTTGCCAGCTCTGATCACGTCAACACCTCAACTGTACACCTTTGAGGACGCTATTTAATTCATCAAGTCAGCCGGCGTGAGTTGAAAACAGGTGAACGTCAACATCACTAGAGCTCAGTGAGGACGCGATGTGACAGTACAGCTGCCGCACGTGTCCTGGTCAGAGACACCTGAGCTTCGCTGGCACACGTGCTTCATGACCGCTCATTTCACAAATCATTTTTCCATCACTTAGATGAATGTCACGTCAAATGTAGGTCAACAAATGCCTTTCAGAAGACAATGATTTAGATCTGGACTGGAAAGATGAATGGACCTTCGATAAGGCAATTTCTTAATAACAAGGGTTAGGTGTTAAAGTTATTAAATGTAATAATAAAATTATTATTCTGCATGTGCCCTGTTTAGCTTTTCTCTCTGACTTTTTTGTGACGTTACCACAGACAAGCAGTGAGTGTGCCAGTGAAGCATAGTGAACAAATGAATGGTCTTCAATTAGATGTCAGGAAGTCCATGCAGTAATTACTTTATCCACTTTTGTGACATTCTTGTTTTGTTGGTGTGCTGTGAGATTTTTTAATTGTGAAATATGTGTCTTGCCTAGGTTGAAAATCACTGGCCTATAACTGGCTGGCGACCAGTTCAGGGTGTAGTCCACCATTTGCCCCAAGTCACCTACGATAGGCTCCGGCACCATGGATTCTAACAACGATAAGGAGTGTTGGAAATGGATAATCTGTTACATTTACTCAACTAACTTTTGGGATAAATTGTACTTATCAGAGGAGTTTGAATCCACCATACCTTTTACGTTGACTTGAGTATTTATGTTCAGATAAATGGATGCCGTAATTTCTGGCTTACAGAGCGCACCTGATTATAAGCCCCACCCAATACATTTGTAAAGGAAATACCATTTGGAACATACATAAGCCGCAAGTGCCCACATTGAAACCCACATTGAAACACGAGATATTTACAAAGAAAGACGGAACACAGAAAGAGTTTTCAAAGTTTTAATACCTTATCTTAGCTTAACATAGCAACAACACGGTAGCATGAACAGGGCTGGTAAAAAAAAACGAAAAAAAAACATGCTGGTAAAAAAAAAACAGCCGCGGCAGCTACAAAGTAGTAACGTGGTAGCAAAGTACTAACAGAACCAGTTAAAAAAAACATACCAAAATCACTGAGACGCGAAAGTAATGCTAACGCTAGCGTGGCACTAATGCTCGTGCAGCACTAACATAGCCGGTTTAAAAAAAAAAACATACCGGTAAAAATCACTGAGACGCAGCAGTAACATAACACACCGGCACAGGGCTAACGATAGTGCAGCGCTAAAAGGGCCGGTTAAAAAAAAAAAACCATACTGGTAAAATTCACTTCCTCAGCACATATCCCACTGGTCTCACTCTTACCTTTTCTGCTCAAGTGCCCCCTTGCGGCTGTTAGAAAAAAATGCACAAATTAGCCGCATCACCGCATACAGTGAGCCGCAGGGTTTAAAGCGTGTGAAAAAAGTCGCCGGAAATAACGGTATTTTTACAATGATCGACAATATTGCAATAACCAATCATAACCTTCACCTCAAAAAAAAGTGTAGGAATGTTCTCTCATTTTGTTGTTGTTTTACAAAAGTGGCTGTTGACAAAAGTGGACTTGGATTCAACGTGTCACCCCAAACACGTACTCACCCGCTTTTAAAAACCTCCACCCACTCCCAGCCCACTTCTGCAATCCTGCATCCTCCCTTGTTGTGGGCTTAACAACTCCCCCCTCCCAATCTGGCATCTGAGCATCACACGTGAGCTGCGAGTCACACTGCCCTCTCTTTTCCCTCCGAGTGTCAGTCACTGCGAAGGAGACGGTAAAAGGAAGAAAAGCACTTTGCAAGGGTGAAAATCCTCCCAACCTTGGCATATGAGTTTGCATTGTCGCCAAAGCCGTGTCAGTGGCGTCAGCGCTCAGTGGAAAATGAACACAACAAGAATGGCGAGGACGCGTTGAATACAGTGCAGAGCTGCCTGCCATGTTTGATTAGTTTGTTGTAACAAATGAGCAGAGCTGTCACTTTTGAATATGTTTACAATCGATTATTGTATTGATTACATTAATTGCGGACTCTAAAATGCCCCTTGGTGATATTATGAGTGCCACTGCTGTCTGTCTCCATGTGCCCTGCGATTGGCTGGTGACCATTTCAGGGTGTCCCCTGCCTCCTGCCCAAAGACAGCTGGGAGAGACTCAAGCACTCCGTCGACCCTTGTGAGGATAAGCAGCTCAGAAAATGGATAGATGGATATTGTATTGATTATTCTTTTGGACTCATTGACTAATCAGATAAAACATTTCGCATGAGAAATCATTTTTGATGGCTGTTATTGTCGTTTAATGATTAAACCAAATAAAGTAATAAAGCAATGTCGTGTGAGAGGGAGGGAGCGAGGTTGTACACAGCAACCTTTGTGAAACTGTGAGCTACCTTCTTTGGTATTGCACCATGCAAAATTTATTCACACTACAACTGCAAATCACTACTTTCAAAATAGATTAAACTGACGATTTTTCCCCAAAACTGATTATGACTCACTTGGTGGTTTGTTTCGCAACAGATCAGAACATGGTGATCATTGTTTTCCACAGTAAAAAATTATGTTTCACTTTTATGAAACACCAACTACAATCTGTCTGCCTTCATGAAGCTTTTCAGAAATCAGAGAACAGTTAGTTGAGAGGCTGAAATCAGATGATTTGAAACATTTAAGTTAGAAAATGGCCTGAAATAATTAACCGACAATCAAAACAATTGATTAATATGATTATTAACATTTAGTTTAGTTTTCAACTAATTGATTAATGGCGCCACCTCTATAAATTAGTGTTCTTTAACACGATATTCCAATATTAATATGGTTTCTTTGAATCTGAAAACAGCGAGTGATTTAAAGATAGTCACACTATAACAAATGTAGTGATGAAATATTGAAGGTCGAAGGATTTCCTGAGGAATAGTGTTCCCTTTTTAAAGTTTATGCCTTTTTTGGTAAGTTAAATTAAACATGGATCGTAAAAAAATCTTCACATTAATGTCAAATATTTTTTAATGAACCCTTTTCTATTTTTTTTTTAAAGATAATGACTAGACTAGAGGGTTCAGAAAAGTCAAATTATTGCCAAATAAATAGATTTGTCGTTCGTCATGGTAACAAATGCCATGAATAGTCATTCATTCTTACCATTTCTCCTCACTAGGGTTGTGGACGTTCTGGAGGCAACCCCAGTGATCTTGGAGAGAGAGACGGGCTACATCCTGAACTGGTCGCCAGCCAATTGCAAAAGAAACGTCAGCTTTCTTTTCAAATTAAAACCCAGGAAAAGTCCCATCTACTGAACTCTTTTTATTCTCACATCTTTTTCAACTTTCTAACTTTGTCAATACTTGGTCTCTATGATACAGTCACACGTATGAAGACCAACAAGTGCTTCGATGAGGATTACTTTACGACTCCTGAGCACTTCCCGGCTCTTGAGCAGAAAAGAACTTCTATCAGGCACGACCAGACAACCTGACGTTGATAAGCACAGAAAGAGTTTAAGATGGAAAGAAGTCAAGGTGAAGGACTTTCTAATTTGGTCATTTGTAATCTACATAATTTAGATGATCAAAGTGTTCTCTAGGACTCTGAATGAAGAAGATAGTGGATCAAGTTTTTCCTCAACTCACCCGAAACTTATGTGACAGGAGCAGCAATTCAGTTTTTTTTTTTTTTGTGGGCCAACAGCAATTAATTACGTTGGAAATACCTTTGACCTGAAAGAAATACAATAATTCCAAGGCCATAGTTATACGAACATTTTAATTCAGTTTGGAGTTTTAAACTGATTCTAATCGGAATACAAGGGTGCATAGCTATACCCCTTCAGAAACCGTAGTAAACCGAGGACCCCTCGTACACTCCTGGTAAATATTCAGCGAAATGAATTCATGCATGGTTTTTGAATTTGGGAGAAACCGGAGAGAAGAGAAAATACTTGCAAGGACAGGGAGAACATGCACAGAAAGGCTCCAATCGAGATTCAAACCCTGAATCTCAGAATTGTGAGGCAGATGTGCAAAGAACTTAAACCCCATGCAGCCTGGCAAGTGTTTTGGGTTGTTGAAAATTAGTCCAGGCTATGCATGTAATTTAACGCTCACTTTATTTTCTGACCAAAACTATGTGATATTGTTTTGAAAAATTGCAGGATTTTGTAGAAACTACAAAACCCGTTCCTATAAAACTTTGTGGAGGGCTGGCAAGACCACAGTGGCCTTATTCTGGTGAAAGAGAGAAAACAGGGGTGACAAATTGTTTGCAAAAACAATCCCATGTTTGAGTGTTTCTATTTATGCAGACCGTCTAACATTCGGAGACAGAATACAGCTTTTATACAGGTGCACTTCAATCACAGATAGTCTGCTTATTTTCAAACACACCATGGAAATATATTGCTTATTACAAAACAAGTAGATTATTTACACTTTGATTATGCTGCTGTAATAACACAAGCACATTTCAGCATGGATCTCTTGAGACCTTTCTTTCTTTTATCACTGGAAAATATTTGGAAAGTTTGAGTGCAAAAAAAAAAAAAGAGACAGGTGACACAGAAAACAGACTTTTATATTCTGGTCTGCACACAGATTAGGTGAGATCATCTTCGAGCTGTTCTATTGGCTTCTCGCAGTGAGTCGCGCAACATCGCAATCTTAGTTGAAATTTCACAGTTCTCCGCTTGTGGAACACATCTTCAGATGTGGTGCAAACATCCATTTATCAGCATACTTCAGCGTAAACAGATCCCTATGATGATGGAACTTTTCGAACAAAGTGTGCACACTGCCTCATCTTTTATGTCAGATTCTCTGACAACTATGTACTAAATGTACTCTTACCCTTTCTGCTGAATCTTGTACTGCTGAACATGAGATCTGACTTTTTGTACGAGCCTTTATTTTGACATTATACAGTGAAGAATATAGGTATTTGAACACCCTGCTATATTGCAAGTTTTTCCACTTAGAAATCATGGAGGGGTCTGTAATTGTCATCGTAAGTGCATGTCCACTGTGAGAGAGAATCTGAAATGAAAAATCTAGAAATCACAATGTATGATTTATTTGTGTGACACAGCTGCAAATAAGTATTTGAACACCTGTCCATCAGCTAGAATTCTGACCCTCAAAGACCTGTTAGTCCGCCTTCAAAAGTCCACCTCCACTCCATGTATTATCCTGATTCAGATGCACCTGTCTGAGGTCGTTAGCTCCATAAAAACACTTGTCCACCCCATACAATCAGTAAGACTCAAACTTGTAACATGGCCAAGACTAAAGAGCTGTCCGAAGACACCAGAGAGAAACTACAACTCCACACATCTAGAAAGTGATACGAAGAAATTGCCAAGCAGCTTGGTGAAAAAAGGTCCACTGTTAGAGCAATCATTAGAAAATGGAAGAAGCTAAACATGACAATCAATCTCAATCGGAGTGGAGCCCCATGCAAGATATCACCTCGTGGGGTTTCAATGCTCCTTAGAAAGGTGAGGAATCAGTTCAGGACTACACGACAGGACTTGGTCAATGAGCTGGGACCACCGTTTCCAAGGTGACTGTTGGTAAAACACCAAGACGTCGTGGTTTGAAATCATGCATGGCACGTAAGGTTCCCTTGCTTAAACCAGCACATGTCAAGGCTCGTCTTAAGTTTGCCAATGACAATTTCGATGATACAGAGGAGTCATGGGAGAAAGTTTCTTGGAAAGATGAGACCAAAATTGAACTTTTTGGTCATAATTCCACTAACCGTGTTTGGAGGAAGACAAATGATGAGTTCCATCCCAGGGACACCATCCCTACTCTGAAGCATGGGGTGGTAGCATCATGCTTGGGGGTGTTTTTCTGCACATGGGACAGGACGACTGCACTATATTAAGGAGTGTATTGTGAGATTTTGGAGAACAACCTCTTTCCCTCACTCAGAGCATTGAAGATGGGTCGTGGCTGGGACCTTCAACATGACAATGACCCGAAGCACACAGCAAGGAAAACCAAGGAGTGGCTCCGTAAGAAGCATATCAAGGTTCTGGCGTGCCCTTGCCAGTCTCCAGGGCTAAACCCAAAAGAAAGTCTTTGAAGGGAGCTGAAACTCCGTGTTGCTTAGCGACAGCCCAGATTTAGATCTGTCTCATCTAGAGAAGATCTGAGTGGAGGAGTAGGCCAAAATCCCTCCTGCAAACCTGGTGAACAACTACAGGAAACGTTTGACCTCTTTAATTGCAAACAAATGCAATATTAACATTAGTTTTCTCAGGTGTTCAAATACTTATTTGCAGCTGTATCACACGAATAAATTGTTAAAAAAATCATACATTATTGTTTCTGGATTTTTCTTTTTAGATTATCTCTCTCACTGTGGACAGGCACCTACGATGAAATTTCAGACCCCTCCATGATTTCTAAGTGGCAGAACTTGGAAAATAGCAGGGTGTTCAAGTACTTATTTTCTTCACTGTATATTGCGATTTACTTATTCTAAACATTTTGTCCTGAAGAAAACAAAGTGCTTAATGAGTTATATCACAACCGTGTTGAATTTGGGTTTATGTAACGCCAATCCTGTGCATGCCGTTTGAATTGGAATGCCCTTTTCATCGTGAATGAGCCGATTAGGAATGCTGCTAATGTGATTTATTTATTTATTTATTTTTGTCGGTTCAAAGGTTCATGTATCTGTAGTCTCTGAAGGGTGGCTTTGTCATTCTTGTGAAGACAAACTAGTGTTTTAGCCCAATGGATACCAACAGCCATTTTGTTAAAAAAAAACAATAAAGCAATCCTAGTTCCACAATATCTTATTTGCAACCTAGTCAATACTTACAAATGTCAATAGCATCTGACTTTTGTGATCCTGGCATCGACACAGAGATTACCCAAATGTAAACTACACGTAGTTTTTGTTCAGTGTAGTTTTTACATTTTCAGTGTACTTTATGACAATTTTGACCGTTTAACACATTATCGAGATTCTCCTGCATGTCCTATTGAAGGGGAAATTTGCAATCTCTGGGCCCTAGGTCACCTAAAATGGACTGATGCAAAGTGAAAAAGTATTTTGTGGTCTGACGAGTCCACATTTCTAATTGTTTTTGGAAATTGTGGACATCATGTCCTCCGGGCCAAGATGAAAAGAACCATGCGGACTGTTATAGATGTAAAGTTCAATTGTCAACATCTATAGCCACACACATCTCTGAAGGGACAATTAATGCTGAAAGGTACAAACAGGTTTTGGAGAAACATATGCTGCCATCCAAGCACCATCTTTTATATGGATGCTGAGTGGTTAGAGCATTGGTTCGGTAAACCAGGGGTTGTGAGTTTGTATCCCACTGGGGGCTCCACTCCCCACGAGGGGTTGCGTCAGGAAGGGCATCCGGCATAAAAACTGTGCCAAACAAATATGAGCGTTTCGTTGTGATGACCCCTAGTGGGACAAGCCAAAAGAAACTTACTCTTTCCTGTTTATTTCAGCAAGACGATGCCAAACCACATTCTCCACGTGTTACAACAGTGTGGCTTTGTAGTAAAAGAGTCCGGACATTAGATTGGCTTTCCCGCAGTTCCAACCTGTCTTCCATTGAAAATGTGTGGCACATTGTGAAGTGTAAAATGTAACAATGGAGACCCCAGACTGTTGAACAGTTGAAGTTGTACGTCAAGTAAGAATGGGAAAGAATTTCCCCCTAAAAAAAGGTCGACAATGGTTTATTGAATGTTGTTAAAAGAAAATGTGATGCAACCCAGTGGAACTGGTTGTAGCAATAAAATTCCATGTTAATGATCACTTGCTAAAAACAATCAAGTTTATCAGTTGGAAGATTAAATATCTGGCCTTTGTAGTGTATTCAATTAAATGTAGGTTACACATGATTTTCAAATCATTGTATTCTGTTATTATTTGTTTAACCCAAAGTCCAAACTTCATCGGAATTGGGTTTGTAGTTGTATGAGTGGCTTTGTTCATTGTGTTCACAGAAATAAGTGAATTGTTGAAGTGCGTTTGTGCATCAGCGAGCATGCACATTTACATTTGTGAAAAATTCAATGAACTTTTCAAGACAATGACAGACACACACATAAATTGAGAATATTCACATGTTTGACATATGACTAAAGACGACATACATTAGAACTGTTAATGATTATAGTGAGTCAGTATTGAATGGTTAAATTCAAGAAGTGTGCCATATATCCTGGTTTAAGCTGGGCACTTACTGCATTATCGCTGCAGGGTAGCGCATAGCTTTGCAAAGGTAGACCGTGCAGAGCCCAGGCAAAAAGGGGGTGGGGTGGGCGGGATTATTGAGTGGTGCCATTTTTGAAGCAAAGGAGAGGGTTGTTAAATTTTTCTTCTTAAATTATTATGTGTAGTGGTTTTATACTTTTCTAGGCTCTTTAAAAATGAATATTATTTGAAGTCTCAAATTTCCTGGGATTTCTTTTAGGGGTGCTTCAGCACCACCCCCAAATGGGCTTGAAGCACTTATGGCCAAAAATTATCTTACAGCTTTTCTTCCATGAATTTGCGGAATATGTGAAAGTGCGACTCAAACGATGCCCACCTAGTTTCCACCAGCTCAACCAGAGTGCCGAAAGCTGCCAACGGCCGACTGGCAGTGCATCGCCTCATTGTAGACAATCTCTTAGGGATCAGTTCCCAGTGAATGTTGAGACATTTGTAGAGCATTCCTCTGGCCTCTTTTCTCCCTCAAAGCATTCTTCCTCTCTTCCAACATGAATGCCTTTTGGTGTACCTCATCACTCTCATTACAACCTTGCTTTTGTGGAGTTTTATTGTAACCTCCTGCGATCGAAAAAAAAAAGAAAAGAAGAAAGGGAATGAAAGTGTTCCAAACAGGTTTCAGAGGGTCTAACTGTAATCACTCTGTCCAGGTTTGGATGCCAAGTCTCCTCTTCCAGTAAATAAGAGGCTGGGTGATCTCGTCACCAGGAGGTGGCATGGTGGACAAAACTGTCATTGACTGGTCAAGTTGAGTCAAGTCTATTTAGACAACATAAGCTGAGTTGATCCGTCCTGTACAGAGAGTTCAGAAACTCAATTAAAAGTCACATATGCAAAATTTGTTCCCCGCATCCATTCCTGAGAAGTGGGGGGAAAAAAACATTTTTTTCAGTAGTAGTAGCAAGAAACGAGCATGAGAATGATAAAACAAATAAATACACGAGAAGAACATGCTAATGCCAAACAAAAATCTGCCCATGTTGGAATGGACCTTTCCGACTGGCGATCTTAAGCTACATCACCCTTAGCTAGAGTTGCCATGCCCCACAATCTTCCAAATTGGCAACTGAAGATAAAAGGTTTGAACTGGATTCTCTATCGCATATTCTAGATAATATTGGGGTATGTTTTTTGCCAAATGCGTCAGACTTGTCCAAGAGACTTCTACAGAGAGGTCTCAACTATTTCACGCAAGGATATGTACACGGAATTAAGACTTTGGATGGAGCAGGACGCAATGTCAGAGTTATAGTGAAACATTGGCAATCGATGCAAAAAAGTTTGATGCCTCACAAACTTCATATTGAAATCCAACAGGATAAAATACTGGAATCGTAGTGTGTATATAAAGCAGGGTGAGTACTTTTTACTTTACTCACATTCACACCTAGAGGCAAATTGAAGTCATCAATTACCATCCATGTTGTCTCTTTCACTCACTGTGAGAAAGTTTGCTGCAACCTTTCAAAGAGATGAGTGAGTCTGGATTGTTCCTGAGGTAAAATAAATAGCAATATTTTAAGATCATGAATTTGAGCTTATGTAAAGAGAGCATGAATGTTGGCTACTGCCGGTTGTAAATGTCTTGTCATTTCTGACTGCACTTCAACACGAGAGAGATAAAAAAGATCTAGAAATGGTTCAGGCTTCTTAATGGATAAAATGGGCTTAAAGTTCAGGGATATAGCGATATAGTGCTTTGGTTTTCTCCTTGCAGCCGGTTAAAATGTTTACATGCTTACAGAGCTACGAATTCAACGCACACGCCACGGCAGTAACATTTTCTGCCTTACTGTTTAAATATAAATACTTCTTTATGCTTAGTGCAACTGGGAATTATTCTTAGCTGACAGTTGCAAATATACATATGTCTATACAAATGTGTAACAATGTTCACATTTCCACTGCTCACATAAGTTACATTTGAGCTTTTACATTGAAAGCATTTCTGTATTTTGGCTATAAGAAAAGATAATAAACATCGCCGATACATTCCTTGTGTGTCATTCTTTATCTCAACTTGGCTGTACTCCAAGATCTTGAGAAGCAATTCCCCAATAGCCAGAGTTAAAAAAAAAAAAAAAAAAAAAAGTCACCTCCAGTCTTTCTCAAGAACTGGCACTATATCGGATTGTGTGTGTTTTTTAAGGTCATTCTCTAATGTGCACCAGGTTATTTTCAAGCACTAAGGATAAATTTATCCTCCTAATCTTATTTCTCCAAACCAGCAAGAGGGTGATAAAACCATTACTTGCATTTATCTCCACCTGGGAGCACCACAGTGTTACAACACAACAACACAACTGAGAACATCAAATTAGCCTGACTGGCTATTTTCTTATACACTATATGAATCTGTGTGCATTCGATAATTTGTTCTTTGTTTAGATGAGCAGAACAGCTTCCTACACGGGCCAGTGAGTGCCATTATAGAGCATATAAAATTTAAACAAAAACAGTGAAATTGTCTCTTTTGCTGATTGTGTCCATTTTAACTATTTTTCTTTGTCAGTCATATTATTTGGCCAACTCCTCATTTCCCTTTAAATAATCACCCATTTAATGGATGAGCAGCACACAACTCATATAGCCTATTCTGTCATCCATCCATCCATCCATCCATCCATACATCCATCCACCTTCTACCGCTTATCCGAGGTCGGGTTGCGGGCGAAGCAGCTTTTGCAGGGCTGCTCTGACTTCCCTCCCCCCAGCCACTACATCCAGCTCTTCTGGGGAGATCCCGAGGCGTTCCCAACTTTGACTTGGACCATAGCCTTCGATCAAGATAGTTCATTGCAATTTGGTTCAATAAATGCCATATTAAGTTCATGAAAACAACTTTGGATTACCTTTGCCTTGATGCTACACTACTTCTTCTTCACTATTATTACTATTAGTATTGTTTTTTTTAATTCCTTTGTCTTGCTTGAGTAGCTGGATTACTCTAAATTTGTGTCCATATTTTATATGTTCCACATGCAGCCCATACACCCAGGTGAAATCTGATATCAAGTTTTCACTTGAGAAGTAACCTGATGTACAGTGTCAAAGTGACTCTTGATATTTTCTAGAAGTTTATGTAAAAAAATAAACAAAGGCTAATTTACATAATGTTGGCAGTGGTGACTCAAACCATCTCCGTGAATCTTCTATATTTGCTTTGTAGAACACATTTTTACGTGAAAATCGCCCATTGTTCTTAAGTTAAAGGTATTTTTATGTCAATGATTTTTTTTTTGTCTATCGGCATCCAAGTAAGAAAATACATTTCTAGTGGAGTAAACCCTGCGAAAAAAAAGACCCCCCCTCTAAAAAGTTCAATGCAAAACCAAAAATGGAAAAAGTACCTTTTTGAACTTTCAACCGCATCATATCAGAAATAAAAATGGAGCACAGGAATAAAAAAAAAAAAGGCTGATTAAAACATTTGGAAAGAATTAGAAAATGTTGTGCAACCCCTCTTTTAGGCTTTGTTAGGGGCTTTGTAGAGCATGACTAATCTCTTTGTAAGAACTGTGTGTGTGTGTGTGTGTGTGTGTGTGTGTGTGTGTGTGTGTGTGTGTGTGTGTATTTCATTCCATTACGATATGTAGAGTAAAAGTGCAAGGGGATATTGCCAAGTCCAAACCTACACGAGCTTGCAAAAAAGAGCAGGTTGCTTCATGCTTTTGTTACTGTAGTTTTTCAATGGTGGAAAAAAGCAGGATGACTTTGTGAGACAAATTTCAGCGGGAGTGGACACCAGAGACCAGACAGAGCTGAAAAAAAGTTCCCCATCATTCCCTCACTGTCATATATTACCAGGAAGCGGCAGCTTAATGAAATAACAGGTCGGGGTGCTGCTCTCCCTTCACAATGAGGTCAGTCTGAACTCATAAAAGTATGATGAAGACTCATAAGACTTTGATGGTGGCTTTTTTCCGATATATCTGCTGAAACCCGAGACTATTGATCCTAAAATTCTCATCCTTGCTGAATTTTTCGGCTGCCTGGGACACATACCGATTTTTAATGTATACATAATGATGATAAGGATTTTATCTTGATTGATTTTAAAAATGGAAAAGCCTAAATTTGACTTTGATCTTGAGGGATGTTGAA
Source organism: Syngnathoides biaculeatus (assembly GCF_019802595.1). Lineage (NCBI taxonomy): Eukaryota > Metazoa > Chordata > Actinopteri > Syngnathiformes > Syngnathidae > Syngnathoides > Syngnathoides biaculeatus. The sequence continues at coordinate 20,494,566 of NC_084646.1, forward strand.
AAAAAAAACATTTTAACCAATTTAAATTTGGCCCAATAACTGCTACTGGTATGAGCTTGTCCCACTTCGTTCAGTTTCAGAAGTATTTTGACAGGCCAGTTTTTTAAATTTATTTGCCATTTTCACCACTGTAATGGATACAGAAGTACAAAAAAAATATTAATTACATTTACAAATGTTAAATGTAGTCAGTTGTGCAAAAACCTAAACACCTTTGGGCCCCTGGGACTTGAATAGACTACAAACAGATTGTCATGAATGAACAGGACCAGAATAGGATAGACTGTGGAGGAAAGCTCAACAAAATACACACGCCTGTGTAGCGATCACTTCATGTCAGGTAGGAATTATTCTTAATCTTAAATGACCAATTAATATCTATAATGCCAATTTGACTCATTTGAGAACAAATGTGTATTTTAAAAAAAGAAAATCAACCATCTGTCGCAAAGAAGGTTTACGGAGGTTTATGTGTGGCAGCGATACGCTTCCATTATGGAGGAGCCGTCTCTGTCTTCTTTTTTTTCGTTTTCCAATCATAGTTAATGAATGTGAGTTTGTGTAAAACCATGGGTCATTTATTTTAATATTGGTATTTGTATTGAAAAAATCTGAGTGGTTCTATCACTATGTGGGATTCATTCTTGATTGAGAACAGATCCAACAACGAAGTATTTGTATGTGTCCAGACTTTTATACGCTTTCAAACGCTTCTGTGTAGATCTCAACGACTTACTCACCAGATACATGCGCAGATTCAGTTGTCAAAGACAAGCAGAAGCGAATTAACAGTCCACTTTCTTATCGGAGAAAACATCGACTTCGGCATTAAATATGGGTCCTCTATACCAAGTGTTTCTAATTTTTCCACGTACGTTCGATTATTATCACCTTCTAAATGTTTAACAGTATCGGACAAAACTCTGGTCGTCGTGCTATAAGATGTATTTTTTTTTTTCGCCTCAACAGACTTAGAGTTGAACAATGCTTTGTTTGACCGGCAATATGGCCAGTCATGTGATTTCGGTGACGTAGGTGCACGAGCTCTATATTGAAGACCGAAATTCAGGACTTCGTTTAACATTTAAGTTTACAGACCATTTCTGAAATGCGAAGTTAAACTTTATAGAGCATTACTACATTATTATTTCAGTTGAGTAAGACATTTCGGTTGTGTAGTCGAGGGTGGCGTTGGGGGGCAAACCTCCTACTCTCCAAATCTGAGTCCTCTGTCCCACCCACCCACTGTTGCACCTGAACGAGTTCAATAAATACAAATGAACTTTAGTTGATTTCTGTTTAAGTTATTGAGAATGCACTCATTCTGGGCTCCGTGAACAGTTTTCGAACAAAAGTTCATTTTTGCCAGGTTTTCTTCAAGGACTCACAAGACAAAATCCATCAACACTTCCTTTATATGCCCTCGCAACCTTCATGGTGTATGTTGGGGTACATTGTGCAGCCCGCCATTCATGTTAACATCCATGAGCTGCGTCCAAGGACACTCTGGAAATGGTAGCGAATATGCTCTCTTGTTCGGAAGATTATTATTGGGATCAGAATGCTTTCATTAAAACACTGTACAATCACTATGCGATAACATGGAATTGATTTTGTAACGTATGGACATGCCCCCAACGATGTCAGGTCACATGATTGTCTGACAGTGTAGCAATTTTCATTCCAATGTGGACATGTCCAGCTGCAATATTATGACTACAAGGTACAAGGTATCGACATGCAAAGAAGAGTGTCACAGAAAGATATAAGAGGACATTTTAAATTAATTTAGAAATGTGACTGCGGTCTCCAAGGCAATAATAAGAAGTCAATTAGAGAGAGACCGTCTCTCGTTTCAATTTTGAAATGTTTCCCTCTAATTCCAGACACACTTTTCTCTTTGTGCCAACAGGTAATCAATACTACCCACAGCAAAATATTTTTCATTCAAACCACTTTGTGAAGATGAAACTTCATGATCTTTTCTTATGGAGAAAAAAAAACATCATTCACACCTGAGAATTGTCAAAACAACTGAAGTGGAAAACGTCGAAGACTTTGACATCTCTCGCCCAGTTGGTTCTTTTCAATCCAGTCTTGACTTTTCAAAGAAATCTTGTAGCTCACGTGTCGAGATATGTTTGCCGGTGAAAACAAAATTGCTTGTTAAAAAAAAAAACCCTGACCTATTTTTAAACCTCTTCTTATTTCCCAACCTAGAAGGGAAGAAATATTGAACAATCACAATTGGACAGGTGGACAAACAAGCCTAACCGCTCAATAATTGTCTGTATTATTTGCCCTTGGGAACCACTAACTGGTGTTAAAATCAAAAGAATAGTTGCAATTGTATTTTCAGGGAATGCCAACATGAATCTTTTCTCAAACTAAGAAGCATTTTTGGGTGGATGTGAAAGAAAGTGGCTGAAGAAAACTGACACAAGAATAGCGGGAAGTTGCAATTTGCTCTTGATTTTGTAGGGTTTCTACTGACTTTTCAGAGAAATCAATAATGTTATCCAAAACCTGCGTTAGTCCAGGATATAATCCAGGATCCTTTCTGCACCATTTGTGTTTTATTCAACCATAATTAAGGAGGAAAATGCAACAAAACATCAAATTCTATGGAGTAACACTGGGAGAAGTCACAGACCAGTTCTGACTGGACAATTTGCATCTGGTGCATCAAATTAAAAGACATTTATTTTGACTTTCATATTTTTCGACTAAATCTGGCATTTTAAAGAGGGGACGTCAACCTTTTGGCAGAATTTCATGAAAAGCATTTCATTCAGAGGGGAGAATATTCAAGACATTTTCTCTCCCATGAGAAAATAATCCCTTTAGATTCCAAGTTAAAGTAATACAGTGCACGCTAACAGTACACAGTACAAAGTATACTGATATTCAACCTTATCAGGCTTCAGTTTCTCATACAGCATATTCAAGAAAAGATATTTGATGTCCTCCACCTCAACTGAGCTCAATGACATCATGTGGATGTAGTGGATAATACTTGTTGACATTCAATCAGAAAAGTGAACATGACACAGTTCTCTCTCATGTCTAATAAACATTGTTGTTTTTCCCACAAGAGTTTACATCTCTGGGGGACTAGTTTGAACTGGGTGCGTGTGTTCATAACTAAAAGAAAGGCTGAGAAACCAGATCAGTATTTTATTTTTTTTACAATACAGTAGTGGCCAAAAATGCAGAAAGCAATACAGAAAGAGAATAATTAGACCAACTTGACCAAAGCGGTGCTTGGAAACTCACCCAAGCATATTGGAAGTGTTGGGAATTCTGCCTCACAGCAACAATAAACAAATATTATAATATTGTACATTCCTTTTTTTTCCACACAGGTCAATTTGGTCTCCATTTCTGCACATTGACGTTACACCAAGGCGTGGGGGCCTTGTTGATGAAAAAGGGTGTTCCTAGTCCAATTAGACTGCAATTTCCTAAAATTAACTCATTTGTGAAATATGTACCAATTAAACTCTGTAGGTCCATGAACAACATGTAACTGAGCCGATGGATGGTTACATCATGTTTCACATCTGTGGTGTAGTTGCAGTAATTCAAAAATTTGGGGGCGATGCTTTTCTCAGAAGAATTGAGTAATTTTTACTTGTACTACTTCCTCTTAAGTAGTTTTTGCTTAAACTTTGCGTAAAAGGTGGTGCACCTAATCAGTCAATGGCAGGGACATATAGAAAAAAATTACACTCACTTACAATTACACTTTGAGCCTTCAATGAACTCAACATGTCTGGAATGTGAAGTAAGTCCAAGAACCTCAGAATCAGATTTAATGGCCAAGTATGTAACAACACACAAGGAACTTGTCTCCGGCAGTCCATGCCTGGAGAACGTACAAACTCCAAACAGGAATGGCAGAAGTTGAGATTCTAAACCAGAACAGAACTGAGAAGCAAATGTGCAAACACAAAAACCAGCAACCCATCGATCGATATTAAGAAAGCATTTTGTGACTTCCACAAAAGAGGGACCAAAAGACGTATGCATATGAGTTGTACACGTACCCGTATACAAAAAACGCAAACACACTCCAAAGCACAATTTTGAGGGAGAATTATCAATGCATGAAATAAAAATACAATGAAATAAATGTTCCATGTTCCCTGCAACAAGAACAACATGAAAACAAATAGGCAGTAGACAATAAAAAGAAAGCTCTCTAGACATAGGAAAAAAGGAGAGGGATAATGTAAATATATCTCCAGTTGGTTAAAACTCCATTTGGCTCAAAATGCTGCTGCTTGCCTCTTAACTGGAACACGTAGGAGGGAGCACATAACTCTGCTCATTGTCTCTGCTTTTTAGAGTTCATTTTAAGATAATTTTGTTTTGAAATCTCTAAACGTTTCAGTCACGCTTCACCTCTGCGAGCCACTCCATCCTTACGTTCCTGCCTGCTGCCTCAGACCAGCTAGTCAGCTGCTCCTGGAGGTCAAGACGACAAATTCAGGGGGATAAACCTTTTAGTTTCTGTCATCCATCCATCCATCCATCCATCCATCCATCCATCCATCCCTCCATCCATCCATCCATCCATCCATCCATCCATCCATTATCTTCCTCTTTTCTGGGTCAGGTCGCAGGGGAAGTAGCAGACTTCCCTTTACCTAGCCACTTCTTCCAGTTCTTCCGGAGGGATCCCGAGGCATTCCCAAGCCAGCCGAGAGACATAGTCTCTCCAGCGTGTCCTGGGTCGTCCTCGGGGTTTCTTTCCGGTGGGACATGCCCAGAACATCTCATTAGGGAGGCGTTTGAGATGCATCCGAATCAGATGCCCCAGCCACCTCATCTGGCTCCTCTCAATGCAGAGGAGCACCGGCTCAACAATGAGACCCTCCTGGATGACCGAGCTTCTCACCCTATCTCTAAGGGAGAGCCCGGATACCCTGCAGAGGAATTTCATTTCGGCCGCTTGTATCCGGGATCTTGTTGTTTCTGTCACGACCCACAGCTCATGCCCATAGGTGAGGGTAGGAACGTAGATCGACTGGTAAATTGAGAGCTTCACCCTTCGACTTAGCTCCCTCTTCACCACAACGGACTGATACAAAGTCCGCATCACTGCAGACGCTGCACCGATCCATCTGTTGATCTCCCGCTTCATTCTTCCCTCACTCGTGAACAAGACCCCAAGATACTTGAACTCCTCCACTTGGGGAAGGATCTCATCCCCGACCTGGAGAGGGCACGCCATCCTTTTTTGACCGAGGACCATAGTCTCGGATTTGGAGGTGCTGATTCTCATCCCAGCCACTTCACACTCGGCTGCGAATCGCTCCAGTTAGAGCTGGAGATCATGGCTTGATGAAGCCAACAGAACCACATCATCTGCAAAGAGCAGAGATGCGATCCTGAGGCCACCAAACCAGACACCCTCTACGCCTCGGCTGCGCCTATAAATTCTGTCCATAAAAGTTATGAACAAAATCGGTGACAAAGGGCAGCCTTGGCAGAGTCCAACTCAAACTGGAAATGAGTCCGACTTATTGCCGGCAATGCAGACCAAACTCTGACAGTGGTCGTACAGGGACCGAACAGCTCATATCACGGGATTCGGTAGCACCCCCCTTGGACTCCCTGAGGGACACGGTCTCAGCACTCCACACAACACATGTAGACTGGTTGAGCGAACTTCCATGCATCCTCGAGGATCTTGCCGAGGGTGTATAGCTGGTCCACTGTTCCACGGCCAGGACGAAAACCACATTGTTCCTCCTGAATCTGAGACTCGACTTCCCGACGGAACCTCCTCTCCAGTACCCCTGAGTAGACCTTACCAGGGAGGCTGAGGAATGTGATCCCTCTATAGTTGGAACACACCCTCCTGTCATCCTTCTTGAAAAGGGGGACCACCAACCCAGTCTGCCAATCCGGAGGCACTGTCCCCCAATGTCCATGCAATGTTGCAGACCAACCAGGACAGCCCCGCAACATCCAGTGCCTTGAGGATCTCCGAGCGAATCTCATCCACCCCCAGGGCCCTGCCACCAAGGAGCTTTTTAACCACCTCTGTGACCTCAACCCAAGAGATAGAAGAGCCCGTCTTAGAGCACCCAGACTCAATTTCCTCAGAGCCGTCCTGAAGTCGTTCTCCACGGCGTGACCGAACTCCTCCCATGCCCGTGTTTTTGCCTCAGCGACCACCGAAGCTGCATTCCGCTTGGCCAGCTGATACCTATCAGTTGCCTCTGTTTCTGTCATCATTACGAAATTATGGAACACCTTCCCTGTGCACATCAGAGGAGCCCCATGCACTGTCCAACTTTAAAACTTGTCTTAGAAGACATTTTTGTTCCTTGTCTTTCTTGAGAGTTTGCTCTGGTTATATTATTAAAATTATTTTACATTTAATTTAAATGTTTGATCTTATGTTTGATTTCATTTATGTACAGTGCTTTGTTTCAGCTGTTTTGTTTTGTTTCAAGTGCTTTTAAAATAAAAACGTACATTGGAAAAGATGGATATAAAAGAGATGTATATGTGACATCAAACAGAAGCTTTGACTCTTCTAGTCACACAATTATTGGATGAAAGGTCTTTGGAAGAAGGTAACATTTAAGTTGCAGGTAGAACCTGACCAAGAGTATTAGTGCTATGCTGCGTGCATGTCAGATTATATTCATATTAAAGACCCTCATGCACATTTTCAGGTAGCTTTAGAGAGGACACACGGGGACCTCCAGTGTCCACCTTTAAATGTGAGCAACATGTCCCAAATTCCTCACGTGGATGGCCAAGGTTAAACAACAGAGACTCCCACTGGGTGCTGCTGCACACCTATTCAGTGGCCCCAGCCAATTTAGAATGAAGGTGGAAGAAAATGGGGGATGGGGGGGGCAACCGATTTATTGCTCCACCACCACTGGTGGTTTTACTTCAAACAAAGCACACAGAACCTCAAGTACCAGAAACTATTACAACCATCAACTACACAAAACATCTTCATCCTGAAGAAATACAGTATGTAAGTAGTTAGATTCAGGGCATGTGTGAATGGAAAAAAAATATATATATTTTTTTCATATGGAATTATACACCTAACTCTTTCATCATTTCCTTTATATATTACTATTTTCCTTCAAAGAAGCATGCTTTCGTGACAACAAGGAAACAGTGACCTATGTATTGTGCATCCCTGTTCTGCGCCACCTGGAACAAATCTGTACACTACTTTGGAAATAAATATGTGCCACCGGGATTTGAATTTGAAATGCCACATAAAACAGCATTTGAATTTGAAATATAAAGTGATCATATTTTGAATAGTTGTATTTTAGTGTAACTTTTCTGTCAGGTTTAAGCATCCTAGGACATTTAAAGTACAATTTCTCAAGGAAGGCTGTCAAGAGGAACTCTGGCTCGCGAGGAGAACGTCGGATGTGTCTCTTTCACAATCTCCAACCCGTTATAATCACCACGTCTACACGTTTTAATTCCTTAGCATGGTCCGCAAAACAACAAAGCAAATGTGACAAGCATAGCAACCGTGACAAAAATAGTCCATGTGATTTTTTGCGATGTCTTCACCATCCTCTTGAGATCGTCTCTCTTTATGTAGTCTTCTGCATCACTGTCTGGTGTTTCAATGGCACCCAATGTAACTTGATTGCATCACATTATTTAAGCATGTCATAGTAAAGTTTCCGTGGCACTCAATGGGCCTCTTGATTGCATCGCATCACATAAGCAATGAAGCATTAAAAACAACCAAGAGAGCAAAAATGAGACAACTTTATATCCAATTAATCCAACATTTTCAATGTTAACAATTCAAGTGGCTAATAGTCGCTGTCTGAAATTCAACTGGCTACAATTCACTGTCTAAAATTCACCGTCTGTGCCACTAGGCAGGGTTACTTCAGGTCAGAACCAAATATCCTGCCAATCCAGTTACGCTTTCTTAGTATGTGATGTCACATACTAAGTAACCCTGCCTGGTGGCACAGACAGGAAACTTTAGACAGCGAATTGGAGCCGGTTGAATTGTTAACATTGAAAAGTTACACTGGACCATAACTACTGAAAATGTGATCACTTTACATTTCAAATTCAAATCCTGTTTTCTGTGGCATTTCAAATTCAAATCCTGGTGGCGCATATTTACTTCCATACATTACGAACATAGGTACATTAAAATTAAAATGGGTTTTCAACATGCGACCTGTGGTTTATTTATAATCACGCACTAGTCCATGAAAAATAACATTTTCCTAAAATGCAATCCAATTTTTTTTTTTTTTTTTTTTTTTGAGGTATAAATGGACGTGAAGCTACCATTTGCGTTACTATGCCGGTGGGGACAGTTCCATCGTCAGTCACGTGATTTATAAAAAAAAAAAAAAGCATGCACAAGGCTCAGCAAAACTATGAAATTCAGTTGCGTAGTTTGTGTGGACTGCTGGTAACTGACCAACAAAGCAATAATAGTTCCAACTACTTTTACATTGGCAGCATTACACAAGTCCATCCCTCCGATTGATCTTTGGAGTTGGACAGAAACATTGTCAGTCATGCGCGCTCACTATCTCGCTCTCAAGTCAGCCTCAAATTGAGCACACAAGCATTGAACTGAGATCAACAAGCATCCTTTTAAATTCATCTTTCACTTGTCAGTACCACATAATCACTTTGAGAACAGCATGTGCACAAGCGCTGCGACTATTTGACTAGTAGGCACCAAGTATCAATGATTCATCAGCGCCGCTGTAGCAGAGACACGGATTGGGGATGCCAGCCATCGGGGCCAAGGAATGAGGATGCACACGTACACAAATAACTGTTTGCACATCCCAGGAGGAGGTAATTATCCATGCAACTGAGAATAGAAACAGGGTGTCCCCCCCCCCCCCCCCCCATGGCAATCTGTGATGGGGTGGGTGTTTTGTACCAATCAGTTTGTACCAAAACAAAAAACACTACACTGCCAAAAGTATTTGCTCACCTGGATTGACTCACATATGAATTATAATATGGCATCCCATTCCTCATCCATCGGGTTCAATATCACGTGGGGTCACCCTTTGCAGCTTCAACACTTCTGGGAAGGCTGCCCACAAGGCTTTGGAGTGCGTTTATGGGAATTTTTAATTATTCTTCCAGAAACTCATTTGTGAAGTCACACAATGATCTTGGACGAGCAACCTCTGCTCTCAGTCTCTGCTCGAATTCATCCCCAAGGCATTCTCTCCGGTTGAGGTCACGAGTCTCATGCGGGCCATTGGAGTTTATCAACACCAGCCTCTCTCATCCATGTCTTTATGGACCTTGCTTCGTGCACTGGCCATGTTAAATAAGGAATTAAAACAAAAACACTTTTGTCCATAATGTGCAGACAAAAATATGCAACGTAGGACGACTACAACGATGATGAAAGGACATTGATATCGCTACATTCCTTGTCATTCTTGCTGACGGAGCCTGCAATGTGACTATTGGACATGCCTACATCCCGATAATGATGCTCAAACAAAATATTGTGCAGCACTAGTACAGCGCCTCTTCAGAGACTGCTACTAGAAGCCGAGCTGTGCGCCAAAGCACACTCAATTATTGCTAGTAAGAACTTCTCGACCTCGCAAAGTAGCTCAGGCTCCTATCCCCTCAAGAGAGGTATTATTCCACATTCCTAGAGAATCCTGCTGTAGGTGCGTGTCAGGTCTTAGACCACTATCCACCTGTCTATGCACCTGAGTTTCTTGACCCCTCCCAAAAGTGGTGAGCCAGCAGAACATGAGACCCACGCTGCATATTTGGACTGTGGCCAATTGGGTGTCATGGGTGCAGGCCTGGCCACCAAGCACTTGCCATCAAACCCCGCCTCCAGGCCTGGTTCCACAGGGGTGGGGCATGACGTGTTAATGGAAATCGAGGTCCAAAAATTCTATACAGCATATGGGGTTCTGGGCGTCTCACTTAGGACCTGTTTGGCCTGGGTGATCTTGCCAATGGTATAAAGCTCTCAGGCAATTTAGGTTCTAGGGTCATTGGGACACAGAAATGCCTCTCCCAACGCTCACGACTCAGTGAGAAGACCAATAAACGCAAATGTAGGAAACATGCGAAAAGAAAGCAAGGAGAGAGAAATCCAAACCGACTAAAGCAAAGTAATACAGCAGTATAAGACGAAAAGAGTACAAAACCGTGCCAGTATCTTACAAAGACTGTTGTGCTAAAAGCAGAGTCACAATTCTAGGAAAAAGGGGAAAAAAAGTTTGTACAGTACAAACCAGAGTTGCTCCTAGCCAGGCAAAAGCTATTTAAGGCCTTAAGCGCCCCTAGAGTGCAAGGAGCGGACATTTGAGAGAATTAGAAGTTGCCTGGCGGCGTGCTGAACGAGGTCATGGGTTCAAATCTGGGCCTTTCTGCTTGCTGTTTGCACATACTACTGGCCCATGTGTGGTTTTTCAAAGAGAGCTCCCGTTTTCTCCCAGATGACAAAAACATGCATGCGAGGTTAGGTCAAAAACAGAGAAGGGATTGTGTTGTCATTCCAATGTAAAACCCAAATAAGTGCACATTAAAACATGCAGGACTAATGTTTGTCACGAATATTGATATTATGAGAGGCACTTACAGATTTAACTTTGGGTGACAATGTAACTATTATAAAAACCATAATTAATATGTCAAGAAATGTTTGGGAAATACAAATACTTAACAGCTTTTATCTAGAAATGATCAAACAAATATTGGAGGGACTTTTAAAAAGAAATCCAATAAGATATCACAGATACAAATTGTGGGGCAGAGGCACAAAAACACAATGAACCAAAAAACATAAATACAGCTGAACAGGACAAAGGAAGTAAAATTGAATTGGTTGAAGCATGCCACTGAGCATTATAAATGACCCTATAAGGAAAAGACTGGGAGACTCCACAAGCTCAAATCGCATGACACAAAATATCGCATCAGTCTGGAGGAGACCATAACATAAAAACTCTATGTCTACAAAAATAAAATGCCTCACTTAATGAGACGTTCAAATAACAATATTTTTACTCCGGTTGTGGTTACAGGGATGTAGATCTGTACGACATCGGCCCATGTGTCGTTTCTACGATTAATTTCATTGAATACATTTTCTGGCTATTTCTGATTACACCATTATTCAACCTAAAGCGTTGTGATAAAGTGCAGCTCTCTCTCTTATGACCGACTTCTCTTGTATTGATTTGCAATGGCCTGAATACTGCAAAATCAAAATGGATGTGGTGAATTTAGGTCATCTTGTAATCATGAAAGGTGACTCTAGGGTTTGCTTCCATTGGCCGTCTGCATTTGCATCGAGCTTCAGACCAGTGTCAATGATTCCATTTCAATTCACGGCCAATCCTTGCTCACAAAATGATTTATAATCCATGTGACCTGGTGAATCCTCAGAAGAAGATGCTCTACAAGTGACATCAGCACATCCTGTTCTAAAGTATTTAATTAACCCTTCCTAATAGATGCATTGACGTGGTCTGGGTGGCTCTTAATCACTGCTGGAGATAGTCTGCAGCTGCCCTATTGCATGCGTCGTAGCACACTGACCCAGTTCTGCTGCTGCTGCTGCTGCTATTCGACCTCACACAACTGCAAACATAATAAGCAGCTATAATTCGACTGAACGTTCTTACAGGCTTTTTCCTCCAACCTTTAGAATTTCTAGGTTAAAAAACAAGCAATGGATGTATGGAGTGAATCAGAATGCGCGTTTACATTTCAATTAGACAGTATAATAGAAGAGCTGTTTCTTCAGACCCAGCAACAGTTCATTCACATTCTTTCTTCTCCGCTGTCCTTAAAAGTTGTCTTATTTGTCGGTATGAAGACTCAAATAGTGGCGCCGAAGTTTATATTCTTTCAGCACTACAACATGCTGTGAACACACCAAACATACAGCTTTCCCATTCACTTCCATGAATATATAGGTGGTTAACCATTTTATTTGGAACACGCTGCACTCTGCGTCCACTTTTCTCTTTTTTGACAAACACATGGGGGCAATGAGGGTGCCAAAGCACACATTAAAAGTACCATAGAAGCTGTAATAAATAGTGTGGGGAGTACACAAACAGTTCATCCGGACTGTCCGCTGGAACTACTTACTCTGCCCTGGTCTAAACGGATGCTTGCGGAACACCACTGGTATCGCGCCAACCAGTGGATGTGATCAGAACAGCAGTTGCTTTTTTGGAAAAATTCCAGCTCATTTTTGTGTCCATGTCATCGTTTTATACTTTACAAAATCATCTTGCGGGCCATATTAAACTGGTTTGTGGACCGCATCTGACCCGCGGGCATTGCTTTTGACACCCCTGCCCTGGATAGATAAAATATTCTCATGTAATTAAAATATACAAGAGCTCACTTTATGAGGTCTGGAGGTATATTCCATCTTGTTTCACACTGTACGAGGCTGTTAGTAGATGATGGAGAGGAACAAGCATTTTTCAACATTTAATACAAAATAATGGGTGAAAAAAATCCTAAATTAAGAAAAATATGAGAGGAATCTTGTTCATGTAAATGCTAGCTAAGAAGGAAGTGACATGATCGTATGTAGCCCAAAACCCATTGTTTGCCCACCCATGGTTTCCATCCTATTCACAACACTATTTCATATTTGTCAGGCATTGATGACATTGTGATTTCACCATCATGTCTCATTAGGTCACACCTTTTTTTTTTGGACTTTTATTCTGGAGCACTTAACATTGTTTTTACACTGAGATCTCACAATACTGGGTCAAATAAAGTGACAGTCAAGCTTTGCCGTATTTCAGTTGTTATAGTAATTTGGAGTTCCATTTTCCCTCCAAAATAGGAACTTGCATAACTGGAGTCGAAATATAAATCTTTGTTGGGAGCCATCAGACAGGAGCAATCCGTCAAAGTTGCTGAAATATAAATGTACCCATGAATTCAGTGAAGCTATAACTGGAGTGAAAATGTAAATCCTCCCTATGGATTTTGAAGTAGGGCAACTTAGACATGTAAGTACAGCAAGACGATGTCATCCATTATGTGGGTCAGTTTCCATGGCTCGTGTTCACAGTTTGCATCTTCCAAGAAAGCCATTGTGACTCAATAAATGGCTGCGATTGAGGACGCGAGACGGTCTGCTCATATATATTTGCTTTGTGTTGAGAAACAAGTTCCCTGTGGTTTGAGACAGGTATATCAAGGTCATCTGTTCTACTCACTGGACTTGCATTATGCCTCCAATCATTTTCTGTCTTCTGTGTGCTTGAAAGCAGAACTTGGGCTTGCTCAACCTATTCTAGTTTTGGGAAAAAAAAAGACCAATATTATACTTATTTTATAGTTATTGCTGTATATTAGGTCAATGGATAAATATAATTATGCATAACGTTTAATTGCACAACATAATTATTACTATATAAGTCTAATCATTAATAAATTACGGTTTCAATATTTGTTTATCCTAAGTACAATTTTTATTGCATCAACCTTGTAATTGTGGATGGATTTGAGGTGAAATATCTCTGTTTAATGCATTTTTATATTTCCTTCATCTATTATTGAGTTTGAAAAGATGCAAATTTCATTGAGTACAGTAATACGTAAATATTTATGATATTAATGTACTTCTGAATTTATAGGCTTGTCTTCTTAAGTGACCTGAACTTGTGGTGATATACTAATTCATATCTGACTGCCATTCTGGTCCCTGTATGGTTGTCTAGCATATTGGCTTATGACAGTAATTTTTCTCTGGGCACTTTTGACTTTGCTTGCAATGTTACTCTTTAAAGTTGGTTACGCTACGCCAGGGGTTGGCTACCATTGTGACAGTTTGAATTTTTTTTCTTAATGAGTGTGCCATTATAGACTTCAATCCAAAGTTAAATCAACACACAAAGTACATAGCTATAATGTATGTACTGTAGATCCGGCTTCATGTGATTTGCTGTGTAATGCGCAACGCAATACTTGGCCTCAGTCAAATGATTTTAAACAGTGCTTACAACTTTGAGGGAGCTACTGTAGCTTGTTTAACATAACTGGAGTGGACACAGTACATTCAATTATCAGCGTTATCTTTATATTTGTCTTGTGTTTTGTATAAGAATGGCGCTTCAACACTTGATGTCGGACACACATGTCACATGTCGATGTGCGCGTCGGACAGCATCGGGCTGCAGCGCGGACGGCGGCGAATCTGAAGAACCCAGCCAAGAAGGCCTCACTCAGCCGCGTGTGCGCAGTAATGCGCCCCGGCTCGACAGTGTTCATCGAGTACTACGGCAGCTATAAAAATCCCTCTAAAAGCAGCAGGGCTTGACTCCATTATATGCCACCACGGCGCTGAAAATCAGCCACACCGGCCGAGGCGCCGCATTCGGCTTCTGCGAAGTCTGCCCGTCGGGCTTTGCGGACGGGGGCAGCTCTGAAGAACCCAACCGAGAATGCCTCACTCAGCCGCGTGCGCGCAGTAAAGCTCCACAACTCGACTGTGTTGCTCATCGCGTCCTGCGGCATCTATGAACAACCCCCTAAAGCAGAACGGCTCGGCTCGTCATAAGCCACACCGGTCGGCTGCGATGAGCCACGATGCCTCATCTCCGCCGCGGAAGTGGATCGGATGGGGATGCGATTTGGCTGTGATCGCATATCATCTTTATATGGCTTGAAACAATAGTGTAATATTGCACCAGTAACTTCACTCGGTTGTGTGGTGTTCTCCTTTTCGAAAAGAGCTTCTGTGTCAGAAGGGGCGCGTATGTCTCCCATAGTTAGGGTGCACCGCGTGTTTTCATTGGCGAATGTCCAGGTGACGTCACGGACGGAGGACGCAGCCAATATGGTGACCACTTGGATATCGTAGAATGACACTTCTGCAACTTTGCACATTTATTTTTTTGTATAGACATTGAAAAATGAATGTCATATGTATTTTTCATTACAATAACTTTTTTAGAATAATTAATTACTCCTCATTCACCATTTGCAACAATGGTATGTAGCTTATTCGTTGTGATTTATTTATTAGTGATTTATGTTGCATTGACATCGGATGCAAAGCGAATGTTTGCCTCTGCTACTTGTCATTGTATATACCGTAATTTCCGGCCTACAAGCCGTGACTTTTTTCACACGCTTTCAAACCCTGCGGTTTATGCGGTGATGCGGCAAATTTATGCATTTCCTTATGGCTCTAAGAGGGCACTCGAGCGGAAAAGGTAAGAATGAGACCGGTGGAATATATGTGTCACGGAAGTGAATTCTACCGGCCCTGTTAGCGCTGTGCTAGCGTTAGCACTGTGCTAGCAGATTGCTGCTGTTTTACTGGGGTGCCTCAGTAATATTTACTGGTAAGTTTCATTTTAACCGGCCCTGATAGCATGAGCGTTAATGCTAGCGTTAATGTTAAACTCTTTCTGTGCACCGTCTTTCTTTGCAAATATCTTGTGCTTCAATGTGAGTTTCAATGTGGGCAATTTCAGCTTTTACACAGCTGCGGAGTACGTATGTACCAAATGGTATTGCCTTTACAAATGCACTCGGTGACGCTTGTAACCAAGTGCGCTTTGTAGGCCGGGAATTATGGTAGCTATGTTACCTGCAGCTCAGCGGTAGCTGGGATCGACCATGGGAGTGTGTAACAAGCATTCGCCTTTAGTGATCTAACCGTGAAAAGCATGTTCTTTTGTGTTGATTCATTTATTTTTTTGCAATATAGTGTACACAACTGTACGCTGGCCACAGTTTTTGCTTGCATCATAACAATATCCCTCCATGTACATATACAGAACCGTATATCTATATGGCCATGTACATTACCATGTACATTGACTGAAAGGCCACTCTGCCAGGAAGAAGCCATTACTCCAGAATAAACAAGTGACAAATTAGAGCTCGCAAATGCAAAGAGGGACAAAGACCTTCAGTTTTGGAGAAAAATGGACAGAGGGAGAAGTTTGCAAGCCAGAGAACACCATCCCGACTGTGAAATGTGGGGGTGACACCATCATATTGTGAGGTAATTTTGTTAAAATAAATATGATCATGAGCAAGGAGGCAACATCTAATGACATCAGCAAGGATGCCAAAGCTTAGGCGCAAATGGATCTTCCAAAAGGGGACCCATTTGAAGGATACTCTAAAACTGGTTAGAAAGTGGCTGGAAGGTTAAAGCAAAGGTTCTAGAGTGGCCATCAAAAAGTCCTGATCTCTATCCTATTGAAAATGTATGGGCAGTCCTAAAAAGGGATGCGTGCACAAGGTGCCCTACAAACTTAGCTCACAAAAAAACAGTTAGAACTATAACAAAATTCCCATCAACTATTGTGAGAAGTCATCCATTTTAAAGGCTATGGTAAAAAATACTCATAAAATGAATGTTAACCTCTTACTTTGAAGTAATGAAGACATAACATAAATGACGACAAGTGGTACGGATAAAGGATTGATGGAGCCGTAATCCTAATTGACCTAAAACAGGAAAGGTTTAGTTGAATTTGACACCAGAGAGAAAAAAAATATCACGTCTTTTCATACAGTGTACATATATATATATATATATATATATATATATATAAACTTTTGGTTTCATCTGTATCAGGCAAAATGAGTTTAAAAAAAAGAAAGAAAAAAAGGTTTCTTAAGGTTTCACTAAAATAGCTGTACTCAAAAGGAACTCCCAAGTGAGTCTCTCTCGTAAGCTCTCGTTGATGATCTAGCCATTCAACACGACATAAAAAGTGACCAAAAAAAACCATTGCTTTGAAGGCCCCGTGAGCAATCATGACTGAGACAATTTTGACATACACAATAATGGCAAAACTGCACTACTGCCACCATAAAAAATAATCAGATATAACCGGGGACAAACACAATTTCCTGCCTTTGTCCCTCAAGAAGCTCGAGTTCACAGATCATTGTAAATGTCAGCACATAGAAGATCTTACCTCCTGACTGTTGTATTTTGTGAGTGACAGAAATAGGTCAGATGTCGTTTGTGACGGAAAAAGGCAGGATTTTATATTTACAGAGGTTCCACACATACGTGGTGTCCTGTAAAACTCAATTAAAAACAAACAACCCCCCCAACCAAAAAAAAAAAAAAAAAATGAAATCTTTACCAGAAGAAAAAATATATATATCTGGAAATCTGGCTGTTGAGAATTAACCGTTAACATTTAAACTCATGTTAAATGACAGTCAGCACACACATGCCCCCATTTAAATTGCTTCAGATTAAACCCAGAATTTTTTTCTCCAGATGTTCTAGTTGATGTAGATGTTCTTTCTGACTGTTTCCCCCCTAGCTTATGCGAACACTGATTCTTATTTGGTACTGTTCCCAATTCCCTCCACCTTTACAAATGCCCCAGTTCAAGCCGGGTTTTGAAATGATTTCTCCTGGTATAAATTTTTTAACCAACACAAAAACCTGGTATGTATTTGAACAGGGGACAGACAGTGTAGACAGTGACAGCACAGCATTGTCAATGATTTGGGGTAACTGTGATGATAATGTTTTATGATACGTTCCATCAAGCCTCTTTTAAAATCTGTAAACAGGAAGTTATGGTCAAATTTTTAAAAAAATTATCTCCAGTGAAATTATTCTTGAAGGTTTGAAGATTATGCTATAGGGATGGGGCCTTATTGTTCCTATCAGGACTCATAAATTCACCCAAAACAATTTTAAAAAGGATTGAGCAAAATTGATCAGCTGCAGGGTCAATTCAAATAAAAACGCATTGATTTGAAAACATTGACAAATTTTGGGCAGTGTGACAATCTTAATTTAGAAAAGTAGTCACAAACTCGTGGACCGCGGTCTGGGTCCGGACCCACAAGCAGTTCCATACAGACCCACAACAATGTGCTTCTTTTGTAAAGTGGCCCATCATTACATTTACATTTGTGCTGAACGGTACTGACCAATCACATGCATGTTCAGCAAGCCTTTTCATCCAACAAAATCAGATCTCAAGCGCTTTTCACTGACTGTGTACACCAACTGATCTAAAAGAAAAAAAAAACAAGAATCGATAGTGCATACATATCTAGCGGTGTGTCAATTGGTTGAAGCCGGTTGGCTGCAATCTTGGTATTCCCAAAATGTGTGGAGGACATGGTTTATGGGTTGGATTATGGCGGGGTTTTTCCTCAAAGTTTGGCATGTAGAATTAAAACTGGTCCTGTGAGCTTGACATTTTTTCAGTTCTGGTAACATGAAGGATCTTTAATTCGACTTGGTAACCCAAAAAAGGCTAAGTGCAAAGGATAGACATATAACACTGTGAATACCAAAGAAACCTTGCATATTACCTTGGGCCTGATTTATATTTTTGGAAATAAGGACTCGCAATGGGAAAATACATGCCAAACGCATTGTTCATTGGTTGTCTCTGCAACGTCCTATTTCAGACAGAAAATTTAAACTTGTTTCCTCACATTTGAAAATCAAATTCAATTTGCAGACTTCTGTATTATGAAATTCATCAAAAATTTCACAGAAAATGGTTTTCTTGCTTATCCACTGATGAAGTTTGGGAAAAGATTTCCATCGCTTTTTTGCAAAAAAATGTCGGCCTATAAAGGTGAAACAGAGAGTGAGTAATGAACAACAACCGTAAACACAACTTTGTTCCAGTGAATTAAGCTCATCAGAAAATAAAAAAAAGTCTTTACAAACAAACTTTAACAGTGTCAAAGTAAATCTTTCTAACTTACCTGTGGAATGTTTTCTCACAGCCACGAAATTGGCGATTAACACACAGGTCGGCATGGCTGTTTTGGGAGTATCAAGATGGCTGGATGGATGGATATTTTGTTGCCCAATGAGCTATCGAGTCCTTTTTTTTTTTTTTTTTTAGATCAGTGCGTGCACCCCAGTCAGAGACAAGGAGAAACATGTCAAGGAAGAGTGAAAGAAATGCTGCGTGGTAGTTGAGTTAAGGATGGAGAAAATGCCATTTTGAAACAAAACAGAGGGTTTTTGCACAGATATAGGATCTTAAATGGTTTGTTAAGATTTGTGAAATTAAAAAATGTACAATTATTTTGAGACAAAGCTACTGGAAACTCAAAGATTTTTTATTTTTCTGAAGTTAAGTACTTTATTTGAACGCATGTATTTTTCTGTTTTAATTTAATTGCTCTTAATAATGCAGCCCTATGGGGGCACAAACCAGTGCAATCTGTAGGCCGGTCCCAAGCCCGGATAAATGCAGAGGGTTGCGTCAGGAAGGGCATCCGGCGTAAAAACTGTGCCAAACAAATATGAGCGTTCATCTAAAGAATCCCATACCGGATCGGTCGTGGCCCGGGTTAACAACGCCCGCCCCCGGCACTGCTAACCTGCAGGGCGTCGGTGGAAATTCAGCTACTGTGGGTCGAAGACAAAGAAGAGGAGGAAACCGGATCCAGCGTCAGAAGAAAAAGAGGAATGCACAGAGCCTACAACTGAGTGTAGGGACTTTGAATGTTGGGACTATGACAGGAAAAGCACAGGAGTTGGTTGACATGATGATTAGGAGAAAGGTTGATATTCTGTGCATCCAAGAGAGCAGGTGGAAAGGTAGTAAGGCTAGAAGTTTGGGAGCAGGGTTTAAATTATTCTTCCGCAGAGTAGATGGGAAGAGAAATGGAGTAGAGATTATTTTAAAGGAAGAGCTGGCTAAGAATGTCTTGGAGGTGAAAAGAGTATCAGATCGAGTGATGAGACTAAAATTTGAAATTGAGGGTGTTATGTATAATGTGGTTAGCGGCTATGCACCACAGGTAGGATGTGACCTAGAGTTGAAAGAGAGATTCTGGAAGGAACTAGATGAAGTAGTTCTGAGCATCCCAGACAGCGAGAGAGTTGTGATTGGTGCAGATTGTAATGGACATATTGGTAAAGGAAACAGGGGCGATGAAGAAGTGATGGGTAAGTGCGGCATCCAGGAAAGGAACTTTGAAGGGCAGATGGTGGTGGACTTTGCAAAAAGGATGGAGATGGCTGTAGTGAACACTTATTTCCAGAAGAGGGAGGAACATATAGTGACCTACAAGAGCGGAGGTAGAACCACGCAGGTAGATTATATTTTGTGCAGACGATGTAATCTGAAGGAGGTTACTGACTGTAAAGTAGTGGTAGGGGAGAGTGTAGCTCGACAGCATAGGATGGTAGTATGTAGGATGATTCTGGTGGTGGGTAGGAAGATTAAGAAGACAAAGGTAGAGCAGAGAACCATGTGGTGGAAGCTGAGAAAGGAGAATGTTGTGCGGCCTTCCGGAAAGAGGTGAGACAGGCTCTCGATGGACAACCGAAGCTCCCGGAAGACTGGACGACGACAGCCAAGGTGATCAGAGAGACAGGCAGGAGAGTACTTGGTGTGTCATCTGGTAGGGAAGGGGAGAAGGAGACTTGGTGGTGGAACCCCAAAATACAGGGAGTCATACAAGGAAAGAGATTAGCGAAGAAGAAGTGGGATACTGAGAGGACTGAGGAGAGGCAGACAAAGGTAGAGCAGAGAACCATGTGGTGGAAGCTGAGAAAGGAAGAATGTTGTGCGGCCTTCCGGAAAGAGGTGAGACAGGCTCTCGATGGACAACCGAAGCTCCCGGAAGACTGGACGACGACAGCCAAGGTGATCAGAGAGACAGGCAGGAGAGTACTTGGTGTGTCATCTGGTAGGGAAGGGGAGAAGGAGACTTGGTGGTGGAACCCCAAAATACAGGGAGTCATACAAGGAAAGAGATTAGCGAAGAAGAAGTGGGATACTGAGAGGACTGAGGAGAGGCGAAAGGAGTACATCGAGATGCGACGTAGGGCAAAGGTAGAGGTGGCAAAGGCTAAACAAGAGGCATATGAAGACATGTACACCAGGTTGGACACGAAAGAAGGAGAAAAGGATCTCTACAGGTTGGCCAGACAGAGGGATAGAGATGGGAAGGATGTGCAGCAGGTAAGGGTGATTAAGGATAGAGATGGAAATGTGTTGACTGGTGCCGGTAGTGTACTAAATAGATGGAAAGAATACTTTGAGAAGTTGATGAATGAAGAAAATGAGAGAGAAGGAAGAGTTGAAGAGGCAAGAGTGAAGGACCAGGAAGTGGAAATGATTACTAAGGGGGAAGTCAGAAAGGCACTACAAAGGATGAAAACTGGAAAGGCAGTTGGTCCTGATGACATACCGGTAGAGGTATGGAAGCAATTTGGAGAGATGGCTGTGGAGTTTTTGACCAACTTATTCAACAGAATACTAGCGGGCGAAAAGATGCCTGAAGAATGGAGGAAAAGTGTTCTAGTTCCCATTTTTAAGAACAAAGGGGATGTTCAGAGCTGTGGGAACTATAGAGGAATAAAGTTGATGAGCCACACAATGAAGTTATGGGAAAGAGTAGTGGAGGCTAGACTCAGGACAGAAGTAAGTATCTGCGAGCAACAGTATGGTTTCATGCCTAGAAAGAGTACCACAGATGCATTATTTGCCTTGAGGATGCTCGTGGAAAAGTACAGAGAAGGTCAGAAGGAGCTACATTGCGTCTTTGTGGATCTAGAGAAAGCCTATGACAGAGTACAAGAGAGGAACTGTGGTACTGCATGCGTAAGTCTGGTGTGGCAGAGAAGTATGTTAAAATAGTACAGGACATGTATGATGGCAGCAGAACAATGGTGAGGTGTGCCTTAGGTGTGACAGAGGAATTTAAGGTGGAGGTGGGACTGCATCAGGGATCAGCTCTTAGCCCCTTCCTGTTTGCAGTGGTAATGGATAGGCTGACAGATGAGGTTAGACTGGAATCCCCGTGGACCATGATGTTCGCAGATGATATTGTCATGTGCAGTGAAAGCAGGGAGCATGCAGAGGAACAATTGGAAAGATGGAGACATGCACTGGAAAGGAGAGGATTGAAGATTAGCCGAAGTAAAACAGAATATATGTGCGTGAATGAGAAAAGTGGAGGGGGAAGAGTGAGGCTACAGTGAGAAGAGATAGCGAGGGTCGACGACTTCAAATACTTGGGGTCAACAATACAGAGCAATGGAGAGTGTGGTCAGGAAGTGAAGAAACGGGTCCAAGCAGGTTGGAACAGCTGGCGAAAGGTGTCTGGTGTGTTATGTGACAGAAGAGTGTCTGCTAGGATGAAGGGCAAAGTTTACAAAACAGTGGTGAGGCCGGCCATGATGTACGGATTAGAGACAGTGGCACTGAAGAAACAACAGGAATCTGAACTGGAGGTGGCAGAAATGAAGATGTTGAGGTTCTCGCTCGGAGTGACCAGGTTGGATAGGATTAGAAATGAGCTCATTAGAGGGACAGCCAAAGCTGGATGTTTTGGAGACAAGATTCGAGAGAGCAGACTTCGATGGTTTGGACATGTTCAGAGGCGAGAGAGTGAGTATATTGGTAGAAGGATGCTGAGGATGGAGCTCCCAGGCAAAAGAGCGAGAGGAAGACCAAAGAGAAGGTTTATGGATGTGGTGAGGGAAGACATGAGGGCAGTTGGGGTTAGAGAGGAAGATGCAGGAGATAGGCTAAGATGGCAAAAGATGACACGCTGTGGCGACCCCTAACGGGACAAGCCGAAAGGAAAAGAAGAAGAAGAATTTAATTGCTCTTAATGTGAAAGCCCTGCTTGTTTGATTACTGCGGCAGAATTTGTAAGATTATTTAAAGAAAACATGGAGCAGGGGAAACACTTTTTAGTTGATTTTTTTTTATTCTCTGTTCAAATACTTTTGCTCAGTAGTGAAATTTTTGGCTTCAAACAATGTATGCGGTGTCCTCAGTTGTTTCACAGATCTTGATGTAAATACCAAGAAATAAAAGCTAGCATTCTGAATCTTTTCTCTCATATTCATCTTTTGATCAGAAACCCAAATGTCTTCCGTCTACAACTAAAATGAAGGGTTTTGACCTTCCTGTTCCAATACTTTTGGAGGGGACCGTATATACTGTATATTGGATCACGCAGTGTGCAGCAGGTCTAAGTCATTACAGGTGTTAGGCTCCGCGTAGCCGCTCCCACCACACACCAGAAACACTAACTCTCCTTCCCTGTTATGTCCTGTACTTTCCTGTCATCTCCTACTAGTTGTGGTACTCCTTCCTCACAGGGTGTAGCTTTCCTTCAAGATAAGATCATGACATAATCATACACCATGTTATTATTATGCTAAGTTTTTTTTTTTTTTCTAATTCCTGTTCAGTTCTGTGTTTTCACTTTCCTACTGTCCCCTCACAAACCTTGTTCTGCCTGGCTAAATTTTCCAAATATATCACAACATAAACAACCACAAATGGAGAATTTAAAATATTTTTGTTCCATGGAAAAAAATGTTCCAACATAAACAGGGACATTGGTCCTCCATTCAGAATATTTATGCAGATTGACAGGAGCTAAAAAAAAAAAAAACCTGTTTCAGCACGAGTTTTTTATTATTGTAAAGTGCAATCAAAAGTTCACAATAGAGCTATTAAAAAAAATAATTATTACAGCTCAGGGTCAATTCATGGGAAACATACAGGTTTGAAATAATGTTCCTGCTCAAAAGTGTTTGGTAGTGTGATTATCTCAATCCAGAAGCTTCCACCAGCCACCACCCAAGACATTTAAGTGATGAATGTCGAGCCTTGACATTTATATGAGTCAGACTGACAGCTCAAATGTGGGTCAACGTTCTTTTCTTTTTGGTCAATATCTTACAAAAAATAGGTTAGACAGTTATCTCAAGGCAATACTGAAAAAAAAGCTAACAACGACAAAAATGAGAAACACAAACAATAATAGACATACTGTGAAAGGATAATGGTTGCCAGTCAGGGACTGGGTAACCATAGCAATAAGGTGGTAGCTGGGTATTCACAAAGCTCATGGATTGACTTCAGGGCCTGATGAACAAAAATGTATAAAACGTAGATGAGTAAAACGTACAACCAATACCAGATGCAATTTGAAGAAGAGTTTTTGTGTTTTATCTACAGTGACAGGGGTGCAAGTAAGCAGGAAAGGATGATCTTTGTAGCGTGTTGACGAGCAAAGGGGAGAGTCTGTCATGACAAAGACACTGTATTTCCATTAATCATCTGGTATGGGGGTGTTACAGTTCCCGTGGTAGATATAGATGGGTCCATCACAGCGATAATACAACTGAAAAACATCTCCGTAGCCGTGGTCCCTCCACCAGGTACACAGTTGTCGGTTCCAACCACAGGCCAGGGAGTAAAACAGTTCTGGGTGCTCCATGCTGATCATTGTGTAGAAGTCCTGGTCCCCGAGGTTGCCTCTGATGCTGTACTTGTTGGCGAGCTTGTTCACATTTCCTATTTCCAGCAGCTGGTTATAAAGAGTGGACGCCCTCATTGCAGCAAGGTCCAGTAACATCACACCGCTGTTGAAGCCGGGGAGACCCTCCGGCGGAGGGTCACCCACTCTGGTTTGAGGGTTTTCCTTGCGGTACTGCCAGAACGTGTGTCTGTGTGTGAAGATGAAACGTGTCAGCTGACAATTCGTCAATTTGTGTATAATGCAAGAGTTTTTGGTTCTTTTGTCTTCAATTTTTGTTTTAACAAAATTTGAAAAGACTAACCCAATGGAAGAGTTCAGGTAAAAGTGTAAAATGGTAATTTATATCCATTTCCCCACAGCACAATTTTGCTGTGCGATATGGACCCACATGTACACACTATACCAAAATTTAATAGCCCAAAATGCTATTATTCCTTAAAATTACATGCAATTTGGAATCTGGATCATGAATCATGGAATCTCCTTTTTTTGTATTGGTAATACATTTTAGAAAACCAAAGAAAAACAGCAATATCAAAATAAAATAAAAATTGAATTGAAAAATGTGGTAGCAAAACCACTTTTCAAGGAAGATACAATGTTGTTGCCTACAATTTAATCTACAAATATATTTACATCCATGCTTTTGTAGCGGTGCTGTAGTATATATGCCAGTTTATGATGTAAATGTCCCAGAGAAGTAAAAAAAAAAGTGGGAGCAGTATTGCTTCAGTTACATTAACCTTCATTCATTGTTCATAAAATGTTAATGTACTGTCCGAGGTGTCGGGGATCAAGGATGAGACACACTGCAGCGACTGTTCATTGAACTCAGAGAAACAACAATGGAGCTCCTTATCACAGAATCCTTGAGCTTCATTCTCTGGCATGACCAACAAGCACACGCTTATTTCAGCTGTTGCATTCTGTTAAGTTTAATTGAGCATTAATTGATTAGTCATGCCAGAGAGTAAGGCAGAAGGACGATATAATAGAAGGGGAGACTGTTGTGGTGTTTACCGCTCCGGACGTTACATTAGCGACAGAGCTAACACAATGGCAAACACACCAAAACAATGGAAGGCTTGAATTATTGCTCTCGCATCGCTAATTGCAAGTCAAATTTGCATGTTGCGCATCACAAAACACAATGAAAAGTAAAACAGCGAATCACAGATTGTTCCCTGTGCCTAACGGACGCACGGATGTGCCAACGCTATTATGTTGTCATCGAAAAGGCAGAAGTGAAGTGTAGCGAAGCTTGGTTGCTGCGGCAGGAAGAGCAAAGCTGAATTGATAAGAAAAATGCAAGTACTCGTGACATGTAAATTTTGTGCTACATCACATCAAATATTTTGTTAATTACATCAAAAACAGCTGCAAGGAATGCAAAGTTATTGAGTATTAGAATTTTGATTGACACTGTGATTGAGGCAGTGAAATATACTCCATCATGCTGTAAGATGTTTGGTATATTTTGGTTCCCTTATCACAGTACCTATTACAGTTGAAGTGAAAAATACAAACAAAATATAGAAAATATTAATTTCTCGATTTATAGATTGGAGAAGCAAAATCAGAATTTCTAAAATGCAGTATATCCAAAGATATTTTTCATGTGGTTCTTTTCATCACTTCTGTAAAAACATTGGGATGCACAGAATGACCCTAAAGTTGCAGAAACGCTGATTCTGTTTCCAAAGCACCCTGCTATGCCTGCCAGCTTGCTGCAGAATGAACTGTGTGAAACCGTGTCAGAGGATGAAGCATGATGCTCGTTATACAAGATTTACTCACAATTTGTGCACCATGAAATCACAAGTGGGAAATGCATTTTGTTCGAGTCATCCCTTGATGCTATTAATGACCTACATGAAGCAGCTGTAGCTTGTCTACTGTTTAAGTCCCTGCAGAGTAGTTTTAGACCGCGTGTACGTGCCCTGCTACACATTCACAGCAGGCTCAGCCAGTAAACATGATCACACGATTTTCTTACATCCATCCATTTTCTTCTCCTTATCCGAAATAAGGCCTTGGCTGGGATGGATCTAATCCAGCTGACATTTTGAAAGAGGCAGTCTCCAACCTGGAATCATCACACGTCAATCACAGGGAACACTGAAAGTGTCAACCATTCACACAGTAGGACAAATCTTTCATTTAAATAAAATGTTTTTTGGGATGTTGGAGCCAGAGCACGTGATGTATGTATGCATGCGTACACACACCTACGGTACATATATGTGTGTTTATCCCCCCTCGGGGATGGGGGGTTACAGATTATTTCAGCGCCCCCTTGTCAAATTTTCAAAAAGATAATAATAGCAGCTCCCTTCATTTCAGTGGGGAAAAAAAAATTGAGATGAGTGTTTTGACTTATGAGCTTGGTCACAAAACAAATTAATCTCAAAACTCAAGGAATCACTGGATACAGGTTTGTGTGGGAACAATGTTTTTTTTGTTTTTGTTTTTTAAATTTAGTGGGTGCACTTTTGATACCAGTGTCCCCAATTGGCTACGTTTTATGGTAAATTAGCAAAGGGTCTCGTAAAATCCTTCACTGTATTGTGTTTGTAACTTGTATCCATGACACTGAGTCGTAAATGGGCCTCATCTCTTGGGCTTTAAAACATACCAAATGCAGCTGTAGTGTAAGGACATGAAGCCCCCCCCCCCTCTAATATTGAACTTCTCAGTGGCAGGATGTGGCCTGAATAGGGAGAGGAAGCATTGTCCTGAATAATACTCTGTCCATTAGCACCCAATAGGAGTGGGAGGTGAGTGTTCAAAACAGGAAAGTTCTACCGAGGAGAGGATGCACACTGTGGCTTGCCAGTACCGACTCAATGCTCTTGTCCACTGTGTACTAAGCAGTGAACAAATTACATCTTAAGAGTATAATGTATATGTCAACGTGTCATTTACTTGTAAAACTTTGACGCACATACCAGTATTTATTTGGAAAAGAAGTTATAATGTGTTTTCCTGTTGTTGCATGTACGACTGTACATGCATACATGCGCAAGTACAACTGGTGCCTATTCTTGTTACTTTCATTCACATAAACCTTTTTTTTTTTTTTTTTTAATTTTAAGTATACGAGTCAGTCCTTTGCTGAAAGTATTGCGAATGTTAATTTAAATATCAACTAGTTAGTGTGTTTCCTTCTTAGCTGCCTATAATGTATTTTAATGGATGTGTGTTGTTGTGAGTAAATACAGTGCTGTTCCCATTTTTTTCTGTCATTTACATTCACTTTACAACACCCAGTAGTTTGCATTCACATCGGAATACTGTCATGTCATTATCCAAACCGCTTATGCTCACAAGGGTTGCGGGAAAGCCGGAGCCTATCCCAACTAGCTTCGGGCGAAAGGCGGACTACACCCTGTACTGGTCGCCAGTGAGTCGCAGGGCCGATATCGACACCATCACTGAGCGGGAATCGATCTCACGCTGCCCGCACCAAAGGCAGGCGTGTGTACCGTTACACCATTAGTGACTCCATCGGAAAACTATTTATTATTCATGTGGATTTGCCACATACAGCAGCTGAAATAAGCATTTAACACTGCCATTTTTCTTACTATACTTCAAAAGGTGCTCTTCAGCTGAAAATTTCACTTGATATTGGGAACAACCAAAGTAATCCATTCATACAAAGAAAGTCCAAAGACCAAAGGGCATGTCAGCTGAAAAACTGAGTTGTGTGTAAAACGTGAAATGACACAAGGAAAAAGTATTTCACACATGAAGAAAGGGAGATACAAAATGCCATGCCACGTCTACACCCAAACTCTACTGCATCAATAATCAAACAGCAATCCAGCTCCTTGTTAGTGCAAATCCACACCAGCTGGATCAGTTCGAACTTATGGCATGCAAAAAGGTCTCATTCTAAAAGCTGTGGGTCAAGAGACATTTCATAATGTGTAAGAGAAAAGACCTGTCTCAAAACCACCGCAAAGTAACTTGCAAAACCTAACGATGGCTTTAGTTACAGATGCATATCTCAGCTTTTGAATGTTCCACTGAGGAATGTTGGAGCCACAATATGTAAGATTGCTCCTCACAAGATTTCTGACAGATGAGTGCAAAGAATAATCAGAAGAATTCTCAAAGAGCCAAGAACCACCTGTGTAGATCTTAAAAAATACCTGAAATTATCAAGTACTGTTGTAACGAGGAAAACAGTGAATAATGAACTTCGCCGTTATGGCCTGTATGCATGATCATCACGCAAGACCTCTATGCTGAAAAAATAATAAAAACTAAATAAAACACAACCGCCCCCCCCAAAATCCATGCCCATTTAAAGATTGCTGAAATATATTTGGACAAGAGAGTTATATACTGGGAGACAATAGTCTGGTCTGATGAAAGCAAAATTCAACAGTTTGGATGCCATCCTGCACACCATATTTGGAATGGCACTGGACAAAAAAATGCTGGGATCTACGAGGATGATGAAAATGAAACAAGTTTGGAGATTTCAGCAGAATATTCAACCAATCCTATTGCCAAGGAAACCCTTACGTGGTTTCAAAGAAAAAAAAAAGAAGCTGTCAGAATGTCTGACAGAACTGAATCTCAAGGTCCATAAAAAAAAGCCTATGGAACCTTCAAGATTTGAACACTGCTTATATGGAGGAAATCAGCCAAAATCACATCAGAGCAATGTATGTGAACAGTTTCTCCATAGAGGAGACATCTTGAAGTTGTCATCGCAAAAGGCTTTTGCACAAAGTAATAAATAAATAAATAAAAAATAAAATAAATAGCAGTTGACGTGTTTACTTTTTTACTGTGTCATTTCACCATTTTATACACAGCTTAATTCCTGGTTTTATTTGTTCTGCTTTCTTTGTATGGATGGATTACATGGGTTGTTCCCAACATTTGGTGAAATTATCATGTCAATAGCACCTTTGGAAATAAAAATGGTGATGTAATAAATACTTTTTTCAGCCACTTTACATTACTGTGTTCTTTCTACACATTTTGTACTCATTTTAACTGCCTGAAGTTTTGAATGTGTCCATGGATATTTTTGGGACATTTGTTCCTTTGTTATTATTGTGTGATGATACTCCAACCCCCAACATCAGAATTTTGAGGCAGGTATGCTAACCACTCGGCCACCATGCCAGGTATAGCCTTAATTAAGCGGGATTAATTGATTAATCATGATATGGAGACTTTTTCTCTACACAGTACTTATATTGAAAGTAAAACCTTTTGTCAAGTTGGCTTATCCAATGCATTTTGTATAACATTGCCTATGCGGGTAGACGGCAGACAGAAAAGTAATATCCTCAGCTACGTGAATTACGTACTATTGTCGACACTTTTAATTTCCTTCAGAAAATGTACTAGCAGGGGCAAGGCTGTACTTACGAGATTTGGTTATCAAACGTGGGCCACGTATAAACTGACCCAGTATTTGCTCTTTATGAGAGTGCTTTATTTCTGTGTTAAATCTATGGGGTCTGGTCACAACAGGATGGCAAATGATTGGGCTGTCTGCTACAGATACACATCTATGCCAAAAACCATCACCATTTATAGCTTTACGCTTGATGGTCTACACACATTTTGCCATAGGTATAATAACTGTTCTCCTCTGAACACCTTGAGACCAAAATTAAATAGACCATTGTTTCTTTAACAAAGATGATTAAAACCTGGCGGAAACAACCAGCCTAAGCGTTTGTTCCAGTAAGCAGCTGCAATAACTTCCCACCTGACCTCACTGCACATAGTCGAACCATGCTTTCCAAATATCAACTCACTCACTCACACACGCACGCACGCACGCACGCACGCACGCACGCACGCACACACACACACACTCATAGGAACGTCAACTTTGACTACAAGTGTAGTTGGAGAAAAAATACTGTGGTGTCATGATTGAATTACATTCGTGAATTAGAGTGGAGAAGGGAAAATAGGAGAGGAAGAAATCGCTTGGAATTGAAAATGCAAACCAGAACATGCTAGCATTTTCCTGATGCCTTGAAAAGTTTCTCACTCAACAGGTTACTTACTGGTTGGATAAATAAGAACAAAAATGCAAAGCTCAAGAACCTAGACATTAAAAGTACTCCGGCATAAAAGGGGTGCAGATTCTCCATTCTGCTTGATCTAACAGATGAACAGGGGAAAAAAAGAACCTAGAAATGATAAAAAAAACAAACAAACAAAAAAAAAAAACATTCAACTAAATGCACCACAGTCTATGACATTTGCAGTTACTGGTCAGTATTCAACCCTACATGCTAGCAGCAGGAAGCAGACTTCCATTAACAAAAATCCAACTAAATATACAAAACATAAATACTGCACTGTAGATGGACATTTTTTTTTACAATAGTTCAGTCAACATGAGAAAAATCACAATCAATATGTGGCTGGGAATTGTCACTTCAGAATAGTGAGCAGACTGTTAATTTCCCTTCAAAAAGGGAACAAAAAGACAGGGAACACATGTGAGTCACAGCATGGCAACAAAGCCTTTGCTGATTAGAAGCATCTCTGTGCCAACTTCTCCGTAATCTCCAGAGAATAAAAGAGCAGGCCAGCATCAAACCACTAACACCTCAGCATGAAATACAGGGGTCATTCATGAGCAAACATCTGAGGAATGAAAAAAAGAAAAAAAAGCAAAACCTACTATGCCATCAGATACTCTGGTTTCACAAAATGCCAAGGTTTTTAGAAACCCAAGAATAACCAAGGTTAAAACAATGGAAAATGTCGCTCCTATTTATGCAGCTACTTCAAAGCCAAAAACAAAAAATATTGAATGTGCAAAATTACTAGCTAGGAATACATCAGGTCTCAAAGGTTTATATATTATCAATGTGTAAACCAAGCTCCAGGTTAAGTTTAACATTAATTCAATTCTTGACAAACATTGCAGGTTCTTTTAAAAGGCTGCAAGTTGAAAATGACGCAAATGAGGTACACAAAACCAGATTGACCCCAGTTGAGGCAAAGAAATGTGACACTTTCACCAGTCGAAAGTAAAATGTAAAAAAACATATGTAGGTATAATCCATCCATCCATCCATCCATCCATCCATCCATCCATCCATCCATCCATCCATCCATCCATCCATCCATTTTCTGAGCCAATTATCCTCACAAGGGTCACAGGAATGCTTAGAGCCTCTCCCAGCTGTCAACGGGCAGGAGGTGGGGGACACCCTGAACTGATTGCCAGCCAATTGACCCCTCTGTGGATATTGCGCAATCCGCGCCACTGACCAATCAGAGGCCAGAGATCTGCATAAACCAAAACCCGTTTTTGCTCCCGCCATTTTCTCAGACAACATTGCATGGTCCAGTATAGGTTTTGTTAGTGTTTTATCGCGTATTTGGGTTATTTAACAAAAAATATGGTTAAGAAGTGTAGTCACGGACTTTGTAATATTGACGACATGTATCCTGAAAGGCTAGTTGGTGGAGTTCAATTCGTACCCTTTCCAAAACCGAAGACCCAGTACGAAAAATGCCTTTGATGGATCAAACTTTGTGGAAGACCGCATCATCAACTAAATCCATCTAATATCAACCGGAACAGATATGTTTGCACGAAGGTATGCCCTATATTTGATTTTCAATACATGTCTCGTATAAATGAATTCAAAGTTCTTCGCTAGCATAACACTGCTGCGTGTGATCAATTGACACACTTATTCTTTGTTGAGCGATATTTAGCAATGATCGGACTGCACAAACGTGTCGCTTTCTTGCTGGCTCGCGGTCAAAGCTTAACCAGACTGTGTTTGCATGAAGATATGCCCTAAATTTGATATAAAATACACGTCTCGTATAAATGAATGAGACGTTCTTCGCTAGCATAACGCCGCTACGTGTGATCGATTGACACATTTATTCTTTGTTGAGCGATATTTAGCGACGATCGGACTGCACAAATGTGTCACTTTCTTACTGGCTCGCGGTCGAAGCTTAACCAGACTGTGTTTGCATGAAGATATGCCCTAAATTTGATTTTAAATACACGTCTCGTATAAATGAATGAGACGTTCTTCGCTAGCATAACACCGCCACGTGTGATCGATTGACACACTTATTCTTTGTTGAGCGATATTTAGCGATGATCGCACTGCACAAACGTGTTGCTTTCTTGCTGGCTCGCGGCCGAAGCTTAACCAGACTGTGTTTGCATGAAGATATGCCCTAAATTTGATTTTAAATACACGTCTCGTATAAATGAATGAGACGTTCTTCGCTAGCATAACATTGCTACGTGTGAATGATTGAATGAAATCAGAAGCATGGCGTCTCTCTCAGTTAAGAATGTATTGTATTTAGAATCTACAATATATCGTTGATTTGAATGAAATCAGAAGCATGGAGTCTGTCTCAGTTCAGAATGTATTGTATTGTATTTGCCATTTTTACTGTTTGTCTTACGTCAGCGCACGTGGCGTGACGTCACTTCAGGAGGCGTGGTTAAGTGCCCTGTACGGAGGGGTCAATTGCTGGACACATAGAAACAAACAACCATTCGCACTTACAATCACACCGAGGGGCTATTTAGAGTCTCCAATTAATGCACGTGTTTAGGATGTGGAAGGAAACGGGAGTGCCCAGAGAACACCCACGCAGGCACGGGGAGAACATTCAAACTCCACAGAGGCGGGGCCGGGATTCAAACCCTGGTCCTCAGAACTGTGAGGCCAACGATCTCACCAATTGCTCCACCGTTCCACCTGTAGGTATGATAAATAAATATTCGGACAGTAGCTTTAGAGCCAAATTAGAGTTTCCAGTTTTTATCTCACATAAAATATTAATCCACACAGAAGAAGCAACCAACCCCTTTTCAAAATTCTTTTCGTTCCAGGAAACCTTGCGCCCTTTGTCACCCATGCAATTAGGCATTGTACTGTACAGTATTTTATTTAAAGACTATTATAAAAGATATGCTTTAAACTGTTCAAAATGGTGACGTGATTGGTACATTCACCTCACAGTTCTGAGATTAGGGGTTGATATTCAGGCTACGGAAAACACACATGTTACAAAACTAAATTGTCTTTAGGGGTGAATGTGAATGGCCATGGTTGTTTGTCTGGATGTGCCCTGTATATTGACGGGCAACTATTCCTGGGTGCACTCCAGTACTCATCTGAAATAAGGCTAGGATAGGCCCCAGCACACCTATGAATCGGTATAAAGCTGAATGGATGGCTCTATGAACACAGTACTACAGAAATGGTCTTCTTTGCATACGCAAACATCATGATAGTCTGATTTTAATAGTACAGTATGTTACTTGTTCCTACAGCTGAAACAAAGGGTCTTAGATACACTACATAAAAAGACATATGCTTTATATTTTTCTCAATGTCTGAAATGGAATATGACTAACCTTTTCTGAGAGTCTACTGCGCCTCCTGGCAATGTGTTTCACGTAGCAATAACATATACTGAAAATGTGGATCAATCTGGTTTGTCACATTGGACTGCTATTGTTTTGAACACTATTGTATCATGGGGTGTTGCATGTGAGATGTATAAAATTACTATATTGCGACCATCGAGTACAAATACTCAATACGTAATGTTTTTTTCTCTCTCTCTCTTCTTGTGAGCCTTTCAGAGTGAGCAGCACATTCCTCTGCCCATCCTGAAAACCCCAGCATGGATGCATGTTTTTCCATCATCTTAAAACAGAATATTTCATTTTCATGTTCCAATTCCAACTGTAGTGTGTTATTGAATTATATTAGTGTCATTTCAAGAGCCAAAGGTTTAAGTTAAACATTTACATTGTGATTTATAGAGGAAATCAGAATATTGAGCTACATATCATGTCTCGTGGTATAGCCCAAAAACATGGAGACGTTGTTTTCGTGCCATATCGTGCAGCCCTACCTCTAATGCTTGAAAGTTAGAACACTCAAAAACTGGGATTGAACAATTTCAAGCACATTTCCTAAAGTGTCATCCCTAAAATGTGGTGTTGCGTGAAATACCTGTACACTGGCTGCATCTCCCTGACAATCCCTAGTACTGCTCCTGGTGGGAAGCGGTCAAATTCTTGGAAGAGATCCCTGATGTTGGTCCTGTACTTCAGATCAAGGTCAACCTGCACAATGCGTGTCAAATCTGAAACAAGGGAAAAAAATAATGACAAACTGTCTGACTTCTGAGCAGCTGTATAAATACACAAGCAATTCCTTCAGGAAACAAGAGCCTATGCGGGTGAGTTCGACATGTTACACAAAACAGTCTTCAAAACTGTCAGCTGAGGACCTGAAAGAATAAATTCCATAAAAATGTGAAATTTACTAAATGTTCAGGGAGGTATATGTGCTGTAAATTATAAAAACTTCAAAGTACGCATTGTCCAGCTTCCAGCACTGAGGTGTTGAATGATGAATGCTATGATTTGTTTGGGAATAAAATGGCATTCAATTTGTATTGAGTCACGTTTTATTCGGTCATTGTTTCAACTTCCCATGTTTTTGGAGTTGGCATGGTTGAAATAATGGAAAATTGTCACGGTGTCACGGACAGACCATAATTACTGTAGGCTTGCTGAAACATGAGAAGAAAATACTCATCGGGTTCATGTAAAATGGTCAAAATATCAAAACTGAGCAGACATCGTGCTCGTAGCTCCACAGATCGCCTACATCTGTTACAGTATGTTTAGGAAAGGATTTTTGACATTTCTGGAGATCTTTGACAGACATACATTTCTGAGGAGTGATCCAAATCATGAAACATGTACATTTTTTTACACATTGTACAATATTTTGAAAATTCCACATTGTTCAGCATGCTTACGGAGCAATTATTTTGAAAACCTGGAACATACTTGTAAACGCAGTACAAGAGCAAACGTGTATTTGGAAATAAAACGAACTTTAGTGCTGAAGCCAGTTACTTTACAAAATACTACTAGGTGTTGAGTTTTTGTAGTGGCTTTATTTAAAATTTGTGCTACAAAAGAAACATTCAAGGTGTGTCAGAAAGGTTTCAGGACTCATGTGAAAAAACATATATTTCAAACTACAAACTAAGAGTTTTCCCGTTGATTGTTGGCCAGGAGAATAACCAAGCATGCCTACCAAAGATCCTGCGATGTTTGCTTGGTTCATTGCACAAGAAGAGGTGAGAGTTGTGGCAGAACAACTTGTTGCTTATACACCATGACAACATTCATGCTAACAATGCGCTAAACATCCAATAGTTCTTGGCTGAGAAAAACTTTGTCGTGCTGGAGTTGCCTCCCTCCCAACTCACCCAACCTGGCTTACTCTTTCCCCAGCTAAAGAGAGTCAGTCATTAAGGTTACTGCTTTGAAGGCATGGACGACATCAATAAGGCAGGACAGAGCTATGGAAGATTCCAGAAAAATCCTGCCAGGAATGCATGAGGTCATGCCAGAGCACATGATGGGGGTCGGTGCTCTGGCTTTTTTACAGTAAGCTTGTACAGGAAGTAGAGACGCTGGTGAGCTTTTTTTTTGGCTAGTGATGAGGTGTTGCTAGTCCAGGAGAGGTCCTGGGTGATGTGCACTCACACAATGTTAGTGCTGCGCACTCTCTCCATGGCAACACCATTGATGTTCATGGAAACATGCTTGGAGTGTATTCTAATGAAGGCGACTGTGATCTCCTTGGTTTTCTCCACATGTAGTGAGAGATTTTTGTCCATTCTGTCAGAGGAGGAAGTTGAAACTCCTTCTGACAGGGGACTTTGCCAGATGTTCCCAGCAGACCAGCACAATACATTTGGGCCATGGAAGAATTTGGTGAGGCCATGGAGAAAGACTTCCAGACGGCTTTGAGGAAATTCTGGTCCATCATTCAGTGTCTCAGGTGGGGCAAGTAAAAAAGATCATGAAAATGTCCAGCCATCACACCACTTAGGAAGGAAACAGGCTTTGTGTCCCAGAGATGAACATGTTTTGGTCTGAAATGTGCAAATCAACCCCAGAACAACGGTAAAGACCTTGTGAATATGTTGGATGAAGCGGGCAAGAAAGTGTTATTATCGAGAGTGAAACGAGGCCAGGACCGACGTGGGCTGAAAGGCCACTCGAAGAGAATGAAACCAATACAATCAAGAAACAAAACAAAAAAAACAGTTTGAACAGTTTGAAAAAGGAAACCAAGATTTTAACTTTCTAAGAGATGTCCTGTGGTCTAATGAAACGAAATTGGAGGTATTTGGCCATAATGACCAACGTTGCATCTGGAGGAAAAAGTGGGAAGCTTGTAGTCCTGAGAACATCATACCAACTGTGAAGGATGGAGGTGACAGCATCGTTTTATGGGGCTGTTTTTCTGCAGCAGTAACTGGGTGTCATGATCCTGCCGCTTCAGCATGAGCTGTGCAGGTGCCCGCGCGGCTGCGCTGATTGGGAGGCGCACACCTGCTCCTCATGCGGGCTGATCATCCCCTGTATAGATAGGACCCGGTGACGACTGGTCCTCCTCCAGTTCGTTGAGCTTTATGTCCCGTTCCAGCACCCTCGTATTCCTGACTGAACCTGTGTGTACCGACCTTCGTCCGTTCTCCGACCAACCCTGTAAGCCTGACTCCTTGACACTCCTGCCTGCGTTGATTGTTTCCCCGTGTACCGACTCCTGCCTGTCCGCTCATCTGTTCTCGTCGCTCGACGTCCCAACTACCGCTGCTGCACCGGACTGCCTGCTCGATCCCCGACCTCTGCATACAATAAACGTGTCTCTTCTGGAACTACCTTGCGTCTTCCGAGTTCCTGCATTTGGGTCCTACCTCTCGTTCCGATGGGACGTGACACTGGGTCTCTTCATAACAGAGATGTCATCATGAAGAAATAACTTTACATGGAGATAGTAAGTCAACATTTCAAGACATCAGGCAGGAAGCCAAATCTTGAGCGTAAAAGGGTCTTCCAAATGGACAATGACCCTAAGCATACTGCCAAAAAGCTTTAAAAAGTGGCCCGAGGATAAAGACAATGTCTTGGAGTGGCCATCACAAAACCCTGATCTGAATCTCATTGAAATTTTGTGGGCAGATATGCAAAGGCGTGTGCAAACTTGGCAACCCACCAACCTGACTCAGTTACACCAGTTCTATCAAGAGGAATGGGTCAGGATTCCAGCAGAGGACTATCAGAAGCTTGTGGAAGGTTACCTAAAACATTTGATCCAAGTCATACAGTTCAAAGGAAATGCTACGCGATACTAAGGAAATGTATGTAAACTCTTGACCTCAAACAAAATATAAAATTATCTCTGAAACGCTCTTTCATTATTGTGGCATTTAACAAAATTAAATAATTTTGGTGGTCCTGACTGGCCTGAAACAGGAGAGCTTTAATCTAATTTGACTTCAGACAGTGAGACAAAAAATGAAATGTGTTTTTGAACATTGTATGTAAACTTCTGGCTTCAACTGTATGGTGTGTCTAAAAAGTCAGGCTAAAATTGGATTTTTCTTCATTTTTATTCCAACAAACCAATCCATCCATCCTTCCATTCATCCATTTTCTTACCCGCTTATCCTCACGAGGGTTGAGGGGGAGTGCTGGAGCCTATCCCAGCAGTCAATAGGCAGGAGGCAGTGTACTCCCTGAACTGATTGCCAGCCAATCGCAGTGCTCATGGAGACAAACAGCCGCACTCACAATCACACCAATTTAGAGTGTCCAATTAATGTCGCATGTGTTTGGGATGTGGGAGGAAACCTGAGTGTCCAGATAAAACCCTCGCAGGGACGGGAAGAACATGCAAACTGGGTGGGTCCGGAATTGAACCCGGGACCTCAAAACTATGAGGCCATCGCTTTCCAGCCCCTCAACCAATCCATCATTTCTGATTTCCTTCTGATTAACAACTGTATATATTGTATGCTATTTGTTTGAAAAATTCAGTTCAGTATTTGAGACTAGTATGGAACAAAATAGAATAAAGACGCGACTAAAGTCTTTGCTTTTCCTGTGTCGAGCTGCTTGTTGTGGGAACGTT
The DNA here is from genome assembly GCF_019802595.1 of Syngnathoides biaculeatus. Classification (NCBI taxonomy): domain Eukaryota; kingdom Metazoa; phylum Chordata; class Actinopteri; order Syngnathiformes; family Syngnathidae; genus Syngnathoides; species Syngnathoides biaculeatus. Next base: position 20,532,857 of record NC_084646.1, read on the forward strand.
GATGGTTTATTGGATGAACAATGTCATTATAGAAGCTCAGAGTGAGCTAAAGTCTCTGGTCAGAGGAGATAGCACTATGTAGTAACACCTATGGTTGATTACAAACAAGAGGTACACTGTTATCTAAGCATGCTTTTTTTCTCCCAGGAAGAATGTGGGTCAATCCCATAAGGCCCTAATATCCCCCCTGATGTGAGCACTTAAAGCCTATTTACTGAGGGCCATTGTTTTCTGTTTTTGCCAATAACAAATGGACATAATTTTCCAGAAATCATCACATGAAATCACTTCAAATACTTATTTGAATTTATGATGCATGAAGAACACTTTTCACATCAATTAAACTTGGTAACGTTTTGATTTGCTTTTCCTGTTGTACTGATTAAAGCCAACAATTCCCAACCAGTGTGCCATGGCACATTATTGTGGTGCGAGAGCTCTTCTGGTTTACCGTGGGAAATGATCAAATTTCACTTAATTGGTCAAACCCTTATTTATTTACAACAAATAATGTATATCCTTGTTCATCTTTTCATGTCAGCAGCATATAAATACAGACAGAACAAATAAATGCTTTCTATTTTAAGTGTATAACTGACTTATAGTGAAGAAAAGTATTTGAACACCCTGCTATATTGCAAGTTTTTCCACTTAGAAATCATGGAGGGGTCTGTAATTGTCATCGTAGGTGCATGTCCACTGTGAGAGAGAATCTGAAATGAAAAATCTAGAAATCACAATGTATGATTTATTTGTGTGACACAGCTGCAAATAAGTATTTGAACACCTGTCCATCAGCTAGAATTCTGACCCTCAAAGACATGTTAGTCCGCCTTCAAAAGTCCACCTCCACTCCATGTATTATCCTGATTCAGATGCACCTGTCTGAGGTCGTTAGCTCCATAAAAACACTTGTCCACCCCATACAATCAGTAAGACTCAAACTTGTAACATGGCCAAGACCAAAGAGCTGCCCAAAGGCACCAGAGACAAACATGTACAACTCCACATGGCTGGGAAGGGCTCCGGAGAAATTGCAAGCAGCTTGGTGAAAAAAGGTCCACTGTTGGACCAATCATTAGAAAATGGAAGAAACTAAACATGACGGTCAATCTCAATCGGAGTGGAGCCCCATGCCAGATATCACCTCATGGGGTCTCAATGCTCCTTAGAAAGGTGAGGAATAAGCCCAGGACAACACAACAGGACTTGGTCCAAGAACTGACAAGAGCTGGGGCAACCATTTCCAAGGTGACTGTTGGTAATATACTAAGACATCATGGTTTGAAATCATGCATGGCAAGGAAGGTTCCTCTGCTTAAACCAGCACACGTCAAGGCCCGTCTTAAGTTTGCCAATAACCATTTGGATGATGCAGAGGAGTCATGGGAGAAAGTTTTGTGGTCAGATGAGACCAAATTGGAACTTTTTGGTCATAAATCCACTAACCATGTTTGGAGGAAGATGAATGATGAGTTCCATCCCAAGTACACCATCCCTACTGTGAAGCATGGGGGTGGTAGCATCATGCTTTGGGGGTGTTTTTCTGCACATGGGACAGGACGACAGAACCGCGGTATGTATTGTGAAATTTTGGAGAACAACCTCTTTCCCTCAGTCAGAGAATTGAAGATGGGTCGTGGCTGGGTCTTTCAACATGACAATGACCCGAAGTACACAGCCAGGAAAACCAAGGAGTGGCTTTGTAAGAAGCATATCAAGGTTCGGACGTGGCCTGGCCAGTTTCCAGACCTAAACCCAATGGAAAATTTTTGGAGGGAGCTGACACTCTGTGTTTCTCAGCGACAGCCCAGAAACCTGTCTGATCTAGAGAAGATCTGTGTGGAGGAGTAGGCCAAAATTCCTCCTGCAGTGTTTGCAAACATGGTGAGCAACTACAGGAAACGTTTCACCTCTGTAACTGCAAACAAAGGCTACTGTACCAAATATTAACATTGGTTTTCTCAGGTGTTCAAATACTTTTTTGCAGCAGTATCACAGAAACAAATCGTTAAAAAAATAATACATTTTGATTTCTGGATTTTTCTTTTTAGATTATCTCTCTCACAGTGGACATCCACCTACGATTAAATTTCAGACCCCGCCATGATTTCTCACTGGGAGAACTTGCAATATAGCAGGGTGTACAAATACTCATTTTCTTATGTATGTTCTTATGCGTATGTATACATGTGATTTCAACTTTATGTATTAATGAATGATATACACATATTTAACTTTTGTCAGAAGACGGTAGTGGTAAAGAAATGAATATTTCATAAATTTTGTGTTCAAACCATTTCTTCAGACGGTAACTTTAGTAATTTGGTTGCTCATCAATTAAGTCCACTAACCTGTTTTATGGGTTAGGTGACATGATTGTGAAGTTCCGCATAAAGCGGATTATGTCTCACCTTGGTGTTGCACTGCTACCTTTTGGAGTCACAAGCCAAAAAATATGCACGGCCATGCCTTGTTCTCACAGACTTGAAATGATCAACAGCTTGCTGTTAGAGTAAATTAATCATGCTTTATATTTATTTAATTACCAGAATTTCCTTTGGGATCAGTCAAGTATTAACCTAATCTAATATAATCTAATCATTTCCATGAACTCTACAATGACTACTAATTGAATGTTGGCGGGGACCAACTCATATGACTTGCATCACACTTGGTCCAAAGCATGTTGATTGGTTCACAGACCAGAGAATCACTTTTAAGAATGTCCAGGTATAAAATGTTTAACTACAATTTCCCCTACAGTTATTGGTGCCTGTGGAAGGTTGTCCCAAAAGAGCATATTTTCCTAAAGTGGAAATGAAGAATAATAGTGTAACAAGTCCTTGCATGCTAAAATCTCCAGAGGTTTTGCATTACAACTGTAACTTAATTAGGAATAATGACAAATTTTCATTAAGTAGCTTAAACACATGGTAGCTAAAAACAGCCTTGAGACACTTTTTCACTTGACATATTTCATATTTATTTATTTTAAGCTTTAGCAGTCTGTGAGATTTCTCCAATTCTCTAGAATCCAACATATGATTCAAAGCATTATGTTCTCCCCGTTGAACACACATTTTGTTTTCAACACTATACAAAGTCTGACTGATGCGCAGTGATGTATTTCCTCGGGCATTCAGGGTGTCATTTGCAAGGGTCCAACAATGCACTCGTCTCTGTGTGGACATCGATTTACTTTTGTGTGTGTTACCTGCAGTATCTCTCCACATGTGTCAACAATTGGTGATGATCATGATATGCTATGTGATGCAGCAACTATTACGTATTTTACACAAACTGGATTGCTTGGAAGACAGTTCATGTAAGACGGAAGTAACACATTTTCCCCAAGCATAGCAATCCTAACATTGCACATGATCAATTAAATAATAATGGCCCAAATGCACTAGTCAGTGTTTCAAGTAGAATAGCACCTCTTTTGGGGCCATGCAATCTAATCCATCAACTGAATAGCAAATATGTCCATTTTCCCACAATTAGTTTCAAATGCTTAATTCAAATAGTAAATATTGGTTTGATTGATGTTGCAGTGTGATGTTTTTTGACTGTTTGGTTTTAATCCAATTTAAAATGAGACCACTTCTGATTTGAGGAAGTTTGAAGAAGGCTTCACATTACAAAATAGTTTGCTTTAAAGGAGGGTCGAAGTGGCTCTTTGCATGAACATGAAGTGCAAATACATTTAGATGATTCAATGGTCCAGTCAGATGATTATGTGGATTTCCTTTCTCCATCCAGCCATTTTTGAATATAGACAATGCCTGACAATGTCTTGTTTGATTTAAATACTTTTTTTGAGCCTCTCCTTTCTGTCACCACACTTAGCAGAACCGTTTTTGTCTCGGCGTAATAAAGTGGCACTTCAATCAAGAGCAACGTACTCTTTCGACTGCTGCTATTTCTAGCTCCAAAAATATGTATTTAAAAGTGTGACGCCTGCTTTGTCAACAAAAAAAGTTATTTTTCTGCCAATATGGAAGCTGAAAATTGCTTGATCCATCCTGATTTTTGATCACGACATCCGTTTCGTTCTAATATTCGACTTACTTTCTGGCAAGATGTGGTGCATGGCTACAGACAGGAAGAAGATGGAGTCGCTGTAATACGCTCCGGAGCCAGCACTGAAGTGCTTCTGCAAGACCTCCACAATTGGGAAGAGCTTGTGAGTGAGGGTATCCACATCGTGGAACAACACCTGAATGGACAGTGCAATTGGTTTTAGAGTTAAAAACTATAAAACGTCATTTCCGTCTTTTAATGAATGTGAACAATATGAACAAAATAATGATGCCTAAGATGCCTGTTAAAAGTTACTCCTAAAGTAGCTTAACCTTTGTTTCATGGCAGCTGCCGTTTTTAGGGCTTTTCACTCATATGTGACACACATTTGCCAATACAGCAGAGCAAAATGTTGGCATGCCTGCTTTGTGTATTATGGAAACCATACAACCAGTAAATACTCAGCAACAACAATAGCCATGCATCGATTTTCTGAGCCGCTTATCCTAACAGGGGTCACGAGAGGGAGTGCTGGAACGAATCCCAGTTATCTTAAGGCAGGAGGTGGGGTAAACCCTGAACTGGTTGCCAATCACAACAACAGCAACACACATATTCAATGTATAAAAGCTACAAGATAAAAAAAAAAAAAAAATCATAAACTATTTAGACGTACATGTACTGAGTGAGCGTTGAGCTGATCTGGATCCTTTTTGCAGCTCTTTCACATCAAGAAGTTGATGTAAAACACTTTTATTTGTCTATGCTTTCTCTGATGACCCCTGCATGTTTTCCATCGCAGCGCTGGCTCAAAGTTCACAGGATCTAATGACAAAATCCATTGTTCTCTGCAGTCTGTCACAGACACAATCCAATCATGAGCTGTGTTCGCTGGCAACTTGGTACTACTCCTTTGACTTCACGTCCGGTCAGCACCTGATAATGATTTTGCCCAACAGTTTGCCACATTACGTTGCTTAATAATTCTGTTTGATTTTTGTTCCACAAAAACCCATTATTGATCACACTACAACAATTTCTGCCCCTTTTGGAAAAAAAAAAGACTCAGTTTGACAAATTATTGTGACAATCTGAGGTTAAAAGTAGCTGATATTCTGGCGGCAAGAGAGGAGACATTCTAAGTGCCAATGTGCATTGGAATTACTGTATTTGGTAACAAATGTTCAAATCTTTAACAAAAGCTAAAAACAAATGGTTAGTCACCTTTACTAAAATGCAGTACAATATTTTGTAAAGACGTACCGGACACAAAAAAACAAGTGTATCTTTTTAGATTATGCTAGATGACTTATCACCCTTTGAGAAGGTGCAAACGAACATATTTTCTCAAACTTGTCCTATGAGATTAGGATCGGGATATGAATAATTTTCTAGTTTAAAATAGGAAAATTGTGAATATTTTTCACTAATCTGTACCACAATATCATGATGCCCCCCCCCCATTACAGTCACAACTTACAACTAAGAATACAACTAACTCAGTCGTTCCGTGACTTTATTTATTTATTTTTGGGGGAGTGGAGGGTAACATTTTCTACCTGCTAATTTACACCACCCAAAACTCTTTCCTCTCAACTGTAGCAATCTTGGGTTGATCGAAGATATATTTGTCCTAACATTTTGAGCAAAGAGATGCTCTTTTTCCAAAGACAAGGCCTGTTTATATCTTTGATCATTTGAGAAGTATGTCCATGCATCCATTTTCTTAGCAGCTTATCCTCATAAGGGTCGCAGGAGTGCTGGAGCCTATCCCAGCCGTCATCGGGCAGGAGGCGGGGTACACCCTAAACTGGTTGCCAGACAATCGCAGGGCACATAGGGACAGACAACTGTTCCACTCACAATCACACCTCGGGGCAATTTAGAGTGTCCAATCAATGTTGCATGTTTTTGGAGTGTGAGAGGAAACCGGAGCGCCAGAAGAAAAGCCATGCAGGTACGGGGAGAACATGCAAACTTCACACAGGGAGGGCTGGGATTGAACCCGGGTCCTCAGAACTGTGAGGCTAATGCTTTCCACAATGCTGCCTGAGAGGTACGTGTGAACAGCAATTGAACGTAACGCTCACTGCCTCTGAGAAAGCAAACTTTGGTGGCGATTGGTTGAGTAAATGTGAGATAAGAGCCCATCTTTTATTAATGAAGTCTTCTCAGAGATGTATACTAAATTTGAATGAGGCTTAATATGAGCAAACAAGAATGTTTCATTAGAATTGCATGCACCTGTCCATCATACTGTATGAGCTTTCATCTCATGTGAAGTGACTTTGGCAGAGGATGTGTGCGAAAATGGCTGTAATTTAGCAGAAAAATTTGTGGCACATAATGAGGATTTTTTCAACAATATGCTGACACTAATAACCGGTTGCTGATTGCTGACACACTCTGCCATTTCCACCTGCTCATTCACATATGAGAAACTGTGCATAGAATTGGAGTCAGCATAGGAAAAATGGCTAATAATGAATGAACCCTGTGACTTGCTTGACAATAACGCCCAATGTCTGCACGTGCTGCGGCCTTGCGCAAGGTATCCAACCCTCGGAGCGCCGTTTGTTTGATGACACCTCGCTGAAAACATAATTTCTTTTTGAAGGCTAATAGTGATGGACTTTTTTTTAATGAGAGTTGATTTTGCCACACAATGCAAAAAATGGTTATAGCACATTCAGGGACTGTCACTTCCACTAACCAGATACTATTGTAACATTTGTGGATCTTCAACATGCTCCCCACCAGCTCATATTCTGGCCATCCTTACAGACACCTAGTTGTTAGTATAAGAGTAATTCACAAGCACCTACAGTACATGGAAAATACATTTTGTCAGGATTTCCTTAGAATTTTGAAGTTTTACGGACAGTGTTACAAGTTATTTCTGCACATAGGTAGCTAAAAATCATTTCTCAAATAAATTATTTGTTATTTAGTCAGTGTAACAATATGCAAAGTTGGAACATCGCAAAAGACACGACGACTTCAAAAAATTATTCGACTTAAATGCATTGCATATAAAAGTCATGCAAAATTGAACACGTTTTTTTTTCATAAAGATTAAATGCAGATGTATTATACTGTACAGACTGTGTATAGCTACAAGTATCATTTTGTTTGAGTATATTGCCTCTTTTGAATGTAAATTTGCGTTAGATTTTTATTTCGGTGATTCGTTCGCGTACCACTGGAGAAAACTCGCAGACCACTACTGGTTCTCTTACCACGCTTTGGGAATCACTGATCAAAAGGAAGGAAATGGTCATCAACTAGTCAGGTGCTGCGTGTAAATGGGGCTTAGCTGATATCAACAAGCGGCACAACGTGTACCACTAAAATGTCACTTGTCAAAACATTGTATTGTGGATGTTTTCAAGCTGTTTCTTTGTTTTTAAACCAAAATCTTAGTGGAGAGGAGGGACAGTGTTCTTTAGTTGCTTCAAAGTGGAAAATCACGAGTGTTAGGGGGCACGTAGACACAAAAAAGGAAAACTACGGTATATACATGTGACAGAGTCCTTATTTTGCCTTTCAACCCACCACAACACTCGTTATTGATCCAACACTGCCCCCATGTGGGATATTTAAGTACAGTACCTACCACCAAACTGGTCTCGTTGGAAAAAAAGAAGAGAAAAAAAAAAAAAACCCCACACAAAATGTATAGTTTGTACCAAAATTGATACGGACCAATATACTTTAAGATGAGGAAAAAGCTTTTGAGTTTGTGTCATCAAAACATTGTAATACAAAATGTAATTAATACTTCAATATGTAAAATAAATAGGAATGAACAATGAACTTGTTTTTCCAACTCTGATGATGAAATACTGAAAACAGAAAATTGAATAAAATTGTTGATCAATGGTAACATTCCAAACTGGATTGTCACACACACGTGTAAAGGAATTAAAAGGATTTCAAACTGAACCAAAACGAATGATCATCCAAGCGAAATCTTTCTGAAAAGCTCTTACAACGCACCCACCACGACTTGCCAGTGTGTGAACATTCAGGCCAGGTCTGAGGAACATGGCCACGATAAGGTCAATAAGAATGTCCAATTTGTTAGATACTGATGGCACCAAAACATCTGTGACCCTACTGAGGATAAGTGATTCTTAAAATGAACGGATGGATAAGTGTTTCAAAGAGTAAACGCAACAAAATTGGGTAACTGTACTAAATTGTAATTGCTGCAACATAGTAACGACAGTTTAGAACCACAGTGAGCAAGGGTTAGGATAATATATCATACAGCGATGCCTTGAGATACAAGTGACCTGACTTTTCGAGATATGACCTGTTGTTCAATATTTTTTTTTTTTTTTGCTTTAATTTGTGAGCACAAATTTGAGGGACGAGTGCAGTATGACGGCAGCTGAACTCAACTCACTTGACATTGAGCAGCACTTTGGCAAATAATGAACAATTCCAAATGTTTCTTAATCATAATGCACAAACTGTTTATTGTTTTCCAATATATTTCATTTGTCACTTTGTTTTTATTAAATGTAATATTACAGAGGGGTAATTTACTAAAAAAAAAAAAAAAAAACATTTTTGGTTGTTTTTTTTTGTGTGTGTGTGGGGGGGGGCGGAGGGGCTGGAACAGATTTCCGGCATTTCCATTAATTTCAATTAGGAATGCATATTTGAGATAAGAGTATTTTGAAAGTTACGAGCGTGGTCTCAGAATAACAAAAACATGTCTCATAGCATTAATGTCATCGAACGCAATCTAACACAAAGATACAATTCATTTGATTTAGCTTAACCACAAAGGAATCAATGCCGATAGCATTATGCCTACCTCATACTTGAACGTTGCATTTGTGAGGAATTCCTGAAGCAGCTTCTCGCCAAGGTCTTTACTGGCCTGATCACTGACAAAATGAAGAGCCAACACCTCTCCTTCCAAGAACCCTGCATATTTCACCATAGACAACATGGCCACGCTGAACTTGTCCTGGAGGCTGCGACTTTTGTCCACTTTAGTGAACATCATGAGAACATTGTAGCGTTGGTCCAAAGTCGTGTCGCCACTCTTTTTCAATCGAAACTTATCGCTCTCTGCCTTTTCCTTCTTCTGGGACCCGTCAGCCTGGGAGAACCTGGTATCTAAGGTCAGGTCCGCATTGTTTCTGTTGGTGTTTTGGCTGGCTTGAGAAAGTTTGATCCGCTTGGTGGTGCTCGAGAAGTTCTGGTTCTCTGAGCCAAAATAGTAGAACGCCATCACAGCCAAGCCAGCGGCCAGGAGCAGCAGAAACTGAAGGGATCTGAACGTAATGACCCTGGCCATGATTATACATGCTAGTCTGAGGATGTGCATGTCTGGACACTCATGTCAGAAAAATGTCACCAGATTTTTGTCACTCCGGTTCAGGGGCATTTCTATTCCGTTCCTGAAAAAGAAACATGCACACTTCAGTTCAGGTGTTAAGACAACGCTAAAAACAAAATTAACAAATATTCACACACTGTCAAAAACAACAAAAATGTTTACTGCATGTTACTAGTCTTTAACAAAATACTAATTTGACTATCATTTAATTAACTTTGCTAAAATATGATTTGATATGCCACACAGAATGTATAAATACACCTGATTATCAAATATGACAGTGACAGAAAAGAACCAGAGAGAGAAATGTGAAAAATATTTCTATTCCTTTTGCTTTTGTAATGTTATTGGTGCATCAGAGTGGATCTGGTTGTGGTAACACAAGAAAAAAGGATTCAAGTAAGAGGCTTTTACAAAGGCTTGTCTGAGCTAATTTAAGTAGTGTGATCTCGCTTAAGCTATAAATCTGTTTTTCTTGTTTAGTTTTTCTACACTATTTACAATCCACAAAATGGGAAGCTGAAACTTGTTTGAATCTGAATACACGACATAAAAAGTGATCAGAATGAGAAATTACTCTGTACCTTATCAATAAATAGGTCCAAAGATATAGTATATTGTATTGTTGAACAAGATAATCATCTCTAATCATCATAAACACAGTGGGTAGGACCATGCTACATTTATGCATCCATCAATTTTCTTCTGCTGCTTATCCTCACAAGGGTAGCGGGGAGTGCAGGAGCCTAGCGTAGCTGTCAACGGGCAGGAGGCAGCGTACACCCTGAACTAGATGCCAGCCAATCGCAGGGCACATCGAGACAAACAGCTGCAATCACAATCACACCTTGGGACAATTTGGAGTGTCCAAGTAATGCATGTTTTGGGGATGTGGGAGGAAACCGGAGTGCCCAGAGAAAATCCACACAGGTATGGGAAGAAAAGGCAAACTCCACATAGGGAGGGCTGGGATTGAACCCGGGTCCTCAGAACTGTGAGCCCAACGCTTTACCAACTGATCCACCCTGCCGCTGCTACATTTACTCAAGCATATTTTACTTTTACTTGAGTAATTATGTAACAAAGAAATTGTATTCTTTTCTGTTCCAATAATCTAGATGCCACTCACTAGTTTCATTCATCAATGACTGCATCAATTTTTAGACATTTTTTTTTGTTTTCGACATCCACATTGGGCGCGATTACTCCAATCCACCACCATTACCATTGTGACGTTGGACTCATTTTCACCAATCAAACGACTCGTTTCACCAATCAAACGACTCCAGAATGTTATATGGCCGCACACAAAGTCTTCAATTCTATTCTTACGTGAGTCATATTATTCTAAGTAACAGTAGATCTTCTTATTTGAGTACAATATTTGGCAACTGTACCCATCTCTGATAGTAAGATTTACCTTGTGCTGCTGTGAGAATTCAATTATCCCCCCGCGACCCTACTTAGTAATAAATGGTAGCCCCTAAGTGTACTTCAATGTTACTTGAAGCACTGTGTTGTCCGTCATTCCGTCCATCCATTTTCTAAGCCGATTATCCTCACAAGGGTTGCGAGTGTGCTGGAACCTATTCCAGCTGTCATCGGGCAGGACCCTGAACTGGTTCCCAGCCAATCACTGACAGATATTTTGAATGGTATTTATTTGGCCACTGGATATTTACTTCATATATACATATTTCGTTTTATTTTCATTCATATTTTACTAATGTATGGTTCATACAAAATATACATTCTAGAAATTGAGAAAATACCAAAATTATTTTCATTTGGTGTCATTTTAGATAAAAACTATGTCTGATTATATGTAGTTACCGAGATATAAATGCACCATTTTTTTGGGACATTTAGCATGTTTGTGCATATTCATTATTCACTTACATTAATTACAGTTGCTGTCTGCAGTTTCATCTTGAGAACTTGTTTTCAGGATCCACTCTCTAAAAAAATGTAAGACAGGTTTCGTTCAACATAAAGTGCGTTTCTAATACGAATTCAGTCTTATAGAATGCAATATAATATAGCCCTGAACATCCACAACATGGAGTCCCGAACTGGCTAATGAACAACAACAATCATCAACACCTTTATTTCACCAGAAAAGAAAAACCAGTTGGCCAAAAAAAGGCGAAGCACAATTTGCTTCATAAATGTGATAGAATAATTATTTTCTAAAAAAGTGTCTCATGAGAAGTTATAGTAGTTTTATGCTACCCCGCTACGCTTAGTAGCCAACTTAACGAAAACACGTGTGTAACACATGTAACTATTGAGAATTGTAAGGTAAATGTGCATACCTTGTTGTCGACAACAACAACAAAACAAAACAAACCAAACAACGAAAAGAAAAGAATGGTGTGGCTTAGTTATCCGACATTTGGAGAGGTCTGATTTGCAACAGCAAGCAACAGTCAAGCTAGCAGCAGCAGCAGAAGACCCACAAGCTTGCTCACGACACGCCCACCAGCATCTGGTCATGTTGCGTGGACAGTTTGGGAAATCCGCTCAACAAGTCACTGTTAAAATGAAAACAAAACGAAAAAAAAAACACGAATTGGTCATAGCTATAATTGCATCACGTTTATTTTGAAATCACATGGCACACTATGTTGGATTGACTTTGTTCTTCGGAAAACATCAGGACAAACCCTTAAATGACGATCTTGTTCTCTGTCCTTGAACGCAGCAAGCCTGCTTCCCAGTTTGTCCAGTCGCACTGATGCGTTGACGCTTTTTGCGCATCTTCGTTGCCTCAGGTGCGACAGCGTCCCGTTTCTACTAAAACTGTGTTTCTATCCGGATTTGCTCAACGCTACCTCGCTTTTGTTTTTTTTTTTTTTTTTTTTTTTTTGGCTCTCTTGTTTAATAAGAGTCGGCGAGATGAATTCCAGCACACACGTCATTCAGGTGACAAACGTCTCCCCGAGCACAACCTCGGAACAAATGAGGACTCTCTTTGGCTTTCTGGGGAACATAGAGGAGCTCAAACTCTTCCCACCGGAGTGAGTATCTTTGGGGAAGGTTTGCCGTTTCGCCGGGGAAGCTCCAGTGGGCCTGTTGGAAGCTAATGCTAACGCTATGACCGAGACGCATCTGTAGATAATCACCGCTACAGTTTACCAAGTACCGTGGAATTATCATGTCCGGGTTAAATTTGTTTCATCGGGGCTTTTATTTTTCTGTGACCTTCTACTGGCTCGATTGTATAATAAGTAATAAACCTAACCCAGGGGCGTCGCTCGGCCTTGAGTGTTTTTTGAGGGGGTGGGGGAGGCTTTAGCTGTTTGGTAGTATGTTTTTTTTTTTTTTTGTAATAACTCAACATAAAACCCAGTTTCAGCCCACTAAAAAAGTGTTTTGCTTTTTTGTTTTGTTCCATGTCGACATTTTTTTTTCCATTTTATCAGCTCTGGAATTTGTCTATTGAGGTGTTATTATTCAGTGAAGACACCATGGTTTGCCCTCGTTTCTATGCTTTGCACAACATATGTGTGTTTTCTTCCAGTGACTCTCCCATGCCTGTGACTTCACGTGTGTGTTTTGTAAAGTTCCTTGAGTCTGAGTCGGTGGGAGTCTCCCAACACTTGACCAACACAGTCTTCGTGGATCGGGCCTTGATCGTGGTCCCGTTCGCAGAAGGTTGGTGTCCCCTTCCTGTCTCTGACCGCTGATTGGACATCACCCAATGCGTATTTGATGATGTGATCGCACAGCGACAGCCATTGTGTTCTCTTATTTTTGATTCTTCTCTGACAAATCATATGTAGCTAATGAGCAGTCTGAGGTATTACTTAGGAGGTATTTAGTAAAAGGAAAATGTACATTTATCCATTTTGTCTTGCAATCTAGCTATAAACTTCTCTCTGCTATTTTTGTTGTGGTTTTCATAGTGAACAAGTCAATTGCAGAGAGCCCCTTCCTTGCTGGCTGAAAGTGGTCCATTGCCGCCATCAGGAGATTAGAAAAAATATGGCACCAGGCTTGCAACCCCCTCTCGTCTTTCTCTCAAAATTATTTTTTTCCCAATATTTAGGGAGTATCCTCTTAGATATACTCACGCAAACTCATTGAATTTATAAGAGCAGGATTTAGACTTATCAAGACACTTTTCATCCCCAAATCAAGATATTTGGGACATCCCAACAACCATATCTCCACATGTATGTGCAGAATTCTTGTAGTAATCACATGACTAATACAGCTATTGTATTCCAAAAATGGCACTAAGTAGTCTTTTTTTCTTTTTTTTAAACCTGAGCGTCTCCACACATACCTCTTCAAGGGTTGAGTGCATCTCCCATTTTAACAGTGGTGTTTCTTTTGTTGTTGTGTTTTACAGTTCTTTTTCCTGGTTCAGCCAGCCCTATATACCAGGCCCTGCTGCAAATGCCACCAACCGTTTTGTCCTCAGCAGCATTATCCTGTTTCTCAAGTGTCAGTTCTGTTGTTGCTGTGCACGTGTGTATGTGCGTGTGTCTCTCTGGAAGAAAAAAATACTGTTTTCAGATTGAACAACCACGGATTGATCTTCTCCATAAGGGCTTCCCATTTTAAGTTGACTTTTTTTTTTCAGCTTTGGGCGCATATTAATGTTTTCTTTTTCTAAACATGTTTTTAGCTGGTAATAACCTTTTAAGAGTGTTTGATATAGTTACACGTTCTCTATATTGTGTAGAGTTGTTGACAAAACCTAGAAGTTTGTATTTTGTTGCCAGGTAGTTATTGTTATGTTACTACGATACCCTATTTTTTCAAATGGAGGCCACCACCTTTTTTTTTATTTTTATTTTTTTTTAAAACTTTGGTAGATATCTTGGTGTTTCAAAGTTAAACCTTTCTGGTTTCACAATACAGGCTTTTCCAAAAGTCATAGTTGCTTTTTTCTGATTCGTTTCAGGTATTTGGACAGATGTGAGGCCACAACGTCAGACAGCTTCGGCTTTTCTGTTTTTGTAAGCACATCATTCTCTTGCCCTTGACTTCCCAATTGACATTCGAGCAGTGTTTCAAAATTACTGCCTGCCAAAAAGTTTTTCTGCCCCTGACTACAATTTCTGGTATCCTTTAAAACAGGATCAGTTCTTGATGAGCCACAAAGCAGATGACCTGCTTCTGTAGTACCACCATTGATGGAAAACATATCTTAGTGCAGGCATTTTCCCAAAGCCAAGGAATGCGTATCTTGAGGGCTGCATTTGAAAACCACTGTAACAAAAACTCACGGTTCAGTGGATGTGTCGGAGCCTGATAAAGCTTTAGCTGTAACTGCCTCAAATTGTGTAAAAGCACAACGCCGAAGCCGGCAGCCTTACGTCTCTCTGAAAGACACCTGAAATGAAATGCAAAAAGAACAAAGGAAATGTGACTTTTGGAATACCACCTCAGTGGTCGGAACAATTTGGAGTTCAGTTAAAATGTTTTGGAAAACCTAAAGATGTGTGTGTATGCTGTAGTGATATTACATTACATGTACAATTAATGGCTTTGTAGTATCAGGCTTGAACTGATTGATTCACTTTACATTTGCACTGGAAACTGGAAGTCAACCAACATCACAAAAGGGATCTTGTTTGACTTTGAGATTCCACTGTAATTATAATTCTCTGATTTAATATAGCCTAATGTGTACTATTTATTGCATTTTTTTGTGTGAAAAGCAACAAAAACAGTTGAAAATGACGATAAAAAATAAACACCTGTATAGCTGGTACTCTATTCATGTGAGTGAGTGCAGATGGGCCCCGGCCACTCTATGAGGAAACAAGCTCTCTTGTTTAATTTATTTTGCAAAGTGACTTTCAACAAAATCCCAGAAAAGGTAAATGAATGAGCCTTTTCTGTTTGTGTATTGGTAAGTGCTATTGAAATGTTCCTCTGTTGACACTCAAATCACAAACTTTGTTTTTTGTATCTCAATGTTTCTGTGTGCTTTATAGCGAAGCAGCCGGCGCGAGTCGATTGTTCATTAAACACCTAATGAAAGTTGAGAGCACATCCCACGGGACAACCGGCTGTGCTTGCTTACGTTTGGTTCATGACTTAAAAAACAAGCGCAGGTGATAAAATCTTGGCAGTGTTGAACAGTGTGTCTTGTGACTATTCAACTCCTAGCTGCTAATCTTATAATCATACTGACAAAAGAGCAACAAGTCAGGGATTTAGATGTCCAGACTACGTGCATTTGTAAAATTAAGATGTGGTGGCTTGTCTGCAAGTCTTGTATTGTGGAAGTTGTACACATTTGCTGGTTTGCTTGTGCTGAAACCACCTCCCTCTTCTCCAGGAGTCATTCCTGATGAATCTAAAGCTATGTCATTGCTGGCTCCGGCCAACGCCGTGGCGGGAATGATGCCTGGGGGGGGCCTCCTTCCAACACCCAATCCTCTGTCTTCTGTGAGTTCCCACAAACACATCTAAGCAGCTGCTGCTTTCATGTGAATTGATGAATTATGTATCATGTTTAAGGTGGGAGGAACATCGTTTGGTGGTCTCGGAGCTCCCAACTTGGAGCAAATGGCTGCAATGGGAATAGGACCTAACATGAACCCACAGGTGATCAGTTGTCCTCCCAATTGTGAGAAAGTGAACACAGCTTCTCATGATGTTGGCTCTTCCAGGCTCTCTCTACGGACTTCCTGAAGCTTATACAGTCCATGGATCCAAAGTGAGAACTTAAACTCCCCAGTAGGTCTTTAAAACAAGATTTAATCTTCAAACTTATTGTGGTTGTTGCAGGTTGAATCCACTTGCAGCTGGCCTGAATCCAAACCCTGGCTTGAAAAATGACAGTTCCAACAAGGAAATTGAAGAGGCCATGAAGCGAGTCCGAGAGGCCCAGTCTCTCATTTCTGCTGCCATCGAACCAGGAAGTGAGTTTCCCCCCCAAAAAAGTCACATACTGTCTATAAATATTCTGTTCTAAGATGCTTTGACTTAGTCACCTGTGAACTGTATGTTCTATTACTTTTTTTTTTTTTGTAGGTAAGAAAGATGATAAACGAAAACGATCTCGCTCACGGTCACGACGCAGACGCTCCAGGTCTCGCTCAAGGCACCGGTAAAATACTTCTTTTTATCCACAGCAACTTTTAGTGACAGGAAATGCTATTCCTTCACATTTAAATGCTGTTCTGAATGATCAAGAAATGTAAAAGGAGCATGGTTACCCAAAACGTCCAGGAACTAACACCTCTCGGACAAACGTTTGTACCACACTCATAAAAAATGCTAATTCAGAGCGAGACTAACTTGTGTGGGCATTTTTTTCCCCCCAAATTAAGTTAAGTCAATAAGAACTTGAACTAATAAAATAGCCACAGGGTGTTTACTATAACTCTCCGTCACTGCAAGGTCATGTAAATATTTTAGGATTAGTGTATGCACTTTGTTCTGTGTGCTATTTAAACATTATTTCATGACAACACATACCATTCATTTAAGATATCACAACAGTATGATTTTTAATAGAAAAGCAGTGCATACAAATTTAATAGCTTGTTCACAGGAAACTTCATAGAAGAATAATTATAAAAAGATTAATCGACAGGAGTAACTTGTTCATTTTGATGGATTACACTCCAAACTACCCGTGTGATTAAAAAAAAAAAATGCTGCACAGTTATCAATTATTTTAATTTTAATTTTTTTTCCAAGCTTAATGCATATCACACCAAAATATATGCAGGAGAAATAAAGCTGTTATTTTTGTTACGAAACTGTACTATCTGTAACAGACAATGTGTGCTTTTAAAGGTTGGGCCTGGCCTGTTTAGTGGTGTAAAACTGTCTGTATCTTTGTGAAATTGCCTGCTCATGCACTCAGCATTAGTTTTCTTGGCCAATGTCAGGTTGGGTGTGACTACTTGGTGTGTGTGAATTTCTGCTAAAGTGTTGGTGTGACAGCTTGAATTGTGTTCCACCTGACTGACTGAATGGGAAAAAAAAAAAATATATAAAAATATATATATATTTTTATATAAAAAAAAATATATATATTTTTTTTTTCGGGCAGGCGCTCCCATAGCAGGTCTCGGAGGAGGTCACGTTCGAGGAACAGGAGGAGGTCCAAGAGCCCACGGAGAAGAAGGTCTCACTCACGAGATCGAACCCGCCGCAGCAGATCAAGGTTCACGTCGCAAATGTACTTTGTACACGGATGCTTGTGTATTAACTACTTCTTCTTTTCCTTTCGGCTTGTCCCGTTAGGGGTCGCCACAGCATATCTTCTTCCATCCAAGCCTATCTCGTGCATCTTCCTCTCTAACAGCCACTTTCCTTATGTCCTCCCTCACAACATCTATCAACCTTTTCTTTGGTCTTCCTCTCTCTCTTTTGCCAGGGAGCTCCATCCTCAGCACCCTTCTGCCAACACACTCTCTCTCTGGCCTCTGAACATGTCCAAACCATCGAAGTCTGCTCTCTCGAACCTAGTCTCCAAAATATCCAACTTTAGCTGTCCTTCTAATTTCTAACTCTATCCATTGTGCTCACTCCGAGCGAGAACCTCAACATCTTCATTTCTGCTTCCTGTTGTTTCTTCAGTGCCACCGTCTCTAATCCGTACATCATGGCTGGCCTCACCACTGTTTTATAAACTTTGCCCTTCATCCTGGCAGATACTCTTCTGTCACATAGAACACCAGACACCTTCGATTGACCCAAGCATTTGATGTCGTCCACCCTCGCTATCTCTTCTCCCCGGAGCCTCATTCTTCCCGCTCCACCGCTCTCATTCTGTTTTACTTCAGTTAATCTTCATTCCTCTCCTTTCCAGAACATGTCTCCATCTTTCAAATTGTTCCTCCACCTGCTCCCTGCTTTCACTGCATATCACAATATCATCTGCAAACATCATGGTCCAAGGGGATTCCAGTCTGTATTAAATTTTAATTGACTTCTAATTAATAGTGGCTAAAACATTAAGTATTTTGTTGCACTTACCATGATTAGGGCCACGTGTAGGTTCCAGCCTATCGAAGCTGACTTTGGATGAGAGGCAGGGTACACCCTGGACTTATCGCCAACCAATCACAGGGCGCAATTAAAGAATCAATGTTAAAAAATTTATCCCTCTTTGACAATCACAGTCTCACATAATGTGTTTTGTCTGTGAAACATCAATGAATGACCTTTCACACTCACATGCACACCCTTGGACAATTGAGTGTCCTCAGTGAAGCTAACGTGTAAACGCTACACAGGAACGCCAGAGTTCCAATCCGAACCCTGAACCTTAGAATGTTGAGATAGCAACGCATATTTATTTGTATAGCACATTTCATACAGAAACTAACTTGATGTGCTTTACATGATGAAAAACATTTGAAAACCCCCCCCCCCCCCAAGAATAAAATCATTTAAAACAGAAACAAATAAAAGTACTAATAAAGATAAAAGTACAATTGAAACAGTAAAACAAATATTAAAAATACAAATATTCTAAAGCATGAGAAAAAGTTTTGAACGTGGATTTTAAAACATTCACACTTGGGGCTGCTGTCGCTTCTGTTGGCAACTTATTCTATTTGTGTGCAGCATAATAGGGAAATGCTTCTTCACCATGTTTGCTTTGGACTCTGCGCTCTACTATTTGACCTGAGTCTATTAACTCAGAGCCCTACTGAGCTTATGCAGGTCGAGAAGTTTCAACTAGATATAGTCTCTTCTCTACACACCGCTTGGGCTCTGGCACCAGTCCACTTGAAAGGGGTGTGGACTGTGTTACATTGGGGTTCACACCGGTCGATGAGAGGGTAGCCTCCCATCTGCCTTCGGTTGGGCGGACGGGTCCTGCCTAGGCACCACAACAGTTCAGCACTCCCTCGGGGGAGTTCACCTAGTTAGTTAAAAAGCTCCTCGGTGGTAGAGCGCCGGGGGTGGATGACATTCACCCGGAGTTCCTAAAGGCTCTGGATGTTGTGGGGCTGTCCTGGTGGACACGCTTCTGCAACATCAAGTGGACATCGGGGACAGTACCTCTGGATTGCCAGACTAGGGTGGTTGTCCCCCTTTTTAAAAAGAGGGACTGGAGGGTGTGTTCCAACTACAGGGGGATTACACTCCTCAGCCTCCCTGGTAAGGTCTATTCAGTGGTGCTGGAGGGGTGGGTTCGTTGGGATGTTGAATCTCAGGAGTAGTTTTTGTCCTGGCCGTGGTACAGTGGACAAGCACTACAACCTCGGCAGTCCTGTGGGGGGTCCTTTGGAAGTATGGGGAGCCAAACCCCCTGATACGGGCTGCTGTTATGACCGGTGTCAGAGTTTGGTC
Organism: Syngnathoides biaculeatus; assembly: GCF_019802595.1. Classification (NCBI taxonomy): domain Eukaryota; kingdom Metazoa; phylum Chordata; class Actinopteri; order Syngnathiformes; family Syngnathidae; genus Syngnathoides; species Syngnathoides biaculeatus. Next base: position 20,552,526 of record NC_084646.1, read on the forward strand.
TGCATTGGCGGCAGTAAGTCGGACTTTCGTTAGTTGGACTCCTCCAACGCTGCCCTTTGTCGCCAATTTTGTTCACAACTTCTATGGACAGAATCTCTAGGCATAGAGGTGGCCCGTTTGGTGGCCTCAGTATTGCATCTCCACTCTTTGCTGATGATATGGTTCTGTTCGCTTTATCAAGCCGTGAGCTCCAAAGCTCCAAAGCTGGTGAGGTGTTCTGGGCACGTCCCACCTGAAAGAGACCCTGGGGACGATCCTGGACACCCTGCACAGACTATGTCTCTCGGCTTGGCTGGGAACGCCTCGGGGTCCCCCTGGAAGAGCTGTAGAAGTGGCTGGGAAAAGGGAAGTCTGGCCATCCCTGCTAAAGCTACTATCCCCATGACCCGACCCAGAAAGCGGTATTAGATGGATGCTCTGATGTCTTTGTTCTGGTCAGAACCAAAGCTGCAGCATTCTGATTGACCTAGAGCCACTTAAGCCTTTTTTTGGGGGGGAGGGGGGGGGTCCAGTCAGAAAACCATTACAATGTTCAAATCTACTTGAGACTAAAGCATGGATGAGCTTCTCCTGGTGTGCTTGACACACGGAAGCCTTCACTCTGTATATGTTCTTGAGATGGTAAAAGGCAATTTTAGTAAGTGATTTGATATGATAGTTGGAAGTCAAGTCAGAATCTATCAGAACACCAAGATTTCGAACTTGATGTTTGATATATAAAGGTAGTGACTCCAGGTATTTACTAACAGCAATCCTCTTTTCTTTATTCCCAAAAACAATTACTGTATCTGTTTTGTTGTGGTTTAACTGAAGAAAATTTTGGGTCATCCAGTTATGTGCTTGAGACCGTGACAACACCTCACTCAGCCTGTAGTCATCTGGAGACATTGCTAAATATAATGGTGTGCCATCTGCATAGCTACGATAGTCAAAATTCAAGTTTTGAAGAATTTGACCCAAGGGTAGCATATAGAGGCTAAATAAGCGAGGTCCAAGAACTGACCCTTCAGGGACCCTATAGGTCATTTCCATTTGTTCCAACCTGTTCAGCAGTACATTATGGTCTACCTTTTCAAAAGCCGCACTGAGATCCAACATGACCAAAATTGACACCTTTTTTGAGTCAGCATTGAACCTTATATCATTTAGCACTTTGAAAAGAGCAGATTCTGGACTGTAATGAGTTTGGAAACCTGATTTTACACCATAGGTTTAACATTTCACTGGTTTATGTTTGCGTGCAGGGCTTGTTCTACTACTAGAATTATTAATTTATAATGCACCCACCCCTCCCCCACACAATTTGTCAAAAGTCAATAGGGTGCATTATACATACTGTAGGAAAAGGAATCACGGCTATGGTGTCTTTGAACAAGGGCCTGATACCCCTGACTGTTTCCCGGGCAATTCAGCTGCCTCCCTTCTGTTCCACTAGCAAGTGTGTTTACTGTGGTGTGTAAAATGCAGGGATCAAATTTTGTGTATATACACACATGTTCATGACAATAAAGATGATTCTTCTGAAGAGGAAATGGGGTGGGGGGGACACTTTTGCATTTTATAAGTGTATAGGGCCAACAAGATGTTGAGGTGCACACTTTCATTTTAATATTCCACCGCCAGACGGTGGTTATGACAAAAGTGTAGTGTACACTTACACTCCAATACGGCAGGGATACATAGGATTGCATCTATGTACAGTTGTATATCCTGGATTTAATTTTTTTTCTTTTTTCATTTGACTGATCAAGAACCATCAATTTCTCAATGGTTAACTTTTGTTTAATAGTAATGCTTTTCTGAATTGCTTGACAGCTGAATTTGAATCCCATTATTTTACAGAGGCCTTCGTTTTCTTTACGTAATTATACCCATCTTACAAATTCTACCTGTGTAATCAAACATGATTACACAGTTTTCTCTCATTTATTAAATAAAATTAAGGTCTGTGTTGAATTTCAAATTTAAGAGCAAGTAAATAAAAAAACCAAGTGATATGTGCTCAAATAAAGTGCTTAACTAAGATGTTTTGATCATTTGGAGAGAAGCAAAATCAGGCATTATACATGGGTAGAAGGGTTTTCCAGAATTTTGAGGTCAACTTCAGTGTGCATATTATATGTAGGGTGTGCATTATACATGAGAAATTACAGTACATTTAACCACAATGTCATCTTGACTTTTGTGCACAGAGACAGGAAGGAGGAAAAGTCCAAGAAGAGGTCAAAGACACCACCCAAGAGCTACAGCAGTGCAAGGAGGTCTCGCAGTGTCAACCGGTAAAAACTGCAACGCAAGTCAGTTGAATACCCTGTTACACCGAAAGGAACAATGGAGGCCTGTTCATCAGTAAAAGATGACAAATCTGTTTTCCGTCAAGTTTGTCACATTGTCTGCCTGATCTTGTTTCAGGAGGCACCGGCGAAGCCGCAGTGTATCCAGGTCTCCCAAGAAGCACTTGACAAGGTCTCCATCGCCCAGACGGTGAGTGCTCAAGCCATGTCTTAATTTGCCTCCGTCAACTAGATAATTGTGTGTGAAGGCACAAGAAGGAGAAGAAGAAGGACAAGGATCGTGAGAAGGAGCGAGATCGAGAGAAGAGAGAGCACAGGGACCAAAGTAGAGACCAGAGAGAACGCTCATCCAGGAAGAGGAGCAGAGACAACGAGCGTGACCGCAAGTCAGACAGTGAAAAAGGCGATGTCAAGGTTAAATAGGCTGACGAGCTCTATTTGGATTAGAGCGGCTGACAGAACCATGTCACCTAATTGCGTTGTTTTCAGGTGACGCGGGATTACGACGAAGAGGAGCAAGGCTATGGCAGTGAAAAGGAAATGGACGAGGAAGATGATGACGACGACGAGAGGAAGAGTGACTCTGACTCCGCCTCATCGCCCAAGGGTCTCGACGAGATGGGGAGAGGCCGAGGCCCCGCCCACAAAAAGTCCAAAATTAATGGAGACGATCACCATCAGGAAGACATGGAAATGAGCGACTAAAATAATTCATTTTACAAGGCATTTTTTTTTCGTAGGATACAAATTACTGTGCCTGATCAATTGAAGTACAAACAGTAGAGGTGTAGAATGAAGGCGTTATGTGTATAATAAGATATAGTTAAAAAGAAATCTGTACTTTTCGTGCTCAAGTGTCTCTTGTCACAGACTACATTGATTGGTTTTCAGTTGCTTGGAAAATTTCATGTCAGGATGATTCGTCTTGACAAGTTTAAAATGCTCCTTTCTGATTATTTAGCCTTTCCCATCACACACCTAGTCACTTACAGTACATTTCAACTCCTTTATATGTGTACGTAGAAGTTTGATAGTTTTCAAAGGAAACTAATAAAATTTGACCAAATTAACATCTCTGTGCATGTGGGTTAACTGTTGATTCACAATTTTTTTGAAAGAACAAACCAGAGAATTTAGATATATTTCCTTTAAAAACACTATATACAAAAATAGCAACTTCCACTATGTTACAATCCAATATATTGTTGGATCAAGTCGTGACACAACAAGGAAAAAAAAAAAATCCACAACTTGAGTAAATCACCAGAGGACACATTCCAAAGGGGAGGGGGGGGGGTGAATTTAGAGAACATATTTGTTGGAGATTTAAAAAAAAAGATCGTTCATTCCCTAAAATGCCCACTCATTATACAATTCCAGTTTTGGAGTTAAAGATGACTCCCTTCCAAAAAAAAAAAAAAAAAAAAAGAATCCATAGTACCAGGAAAAAATGCAACATCTACAACATTGTCTCAGAGTAAGAATATTGGAAATGCCATTTTCAAGGTTGTAAGTTGTGCATTTAAGAACTGAAAACAAACAAAGTGCAGTGGATGTGCCAAAAAACAAAACAAAACTGGTGAATTCCATGAAAACAGATGAAAAACAATGCATACACGATGTTCCTCTAAAAATGACATCATTTGAAATATATCTGCATTTCCCAGGCAAAAAATATTGACTAGGTTTCATGTTTCTATGCTGTGTCCAAATATACTTTCTAGTTAGTGTACTTTTATTGAATTTCTTCAAAAATATAACTGCACTGTTGCTTGACCCCCCCCCCCTGGCATAATCTAACACAAAATGTCATTATTCACCCTTAAAAAAGAAAAAACACTAAACTGAAGTTTAACAAACTAGTTTTTACACATCAAAATTTGACATAAGCAAAGTAAGAGTTTAATATACAGTATTACACTGAAATGATGTCATATTTTGGGGAAACACCCTGTACAGTGACTGATTTTTAATGAGTATGAGTACACCTGGGGAACTGCCTAAATGTTAAATACATAAAAAATGACCAATTCTTACAAGGCTAACTTCGCGTGTATTCACTTATGTACAACGCTGAATCATACCACTGCTGTGAGTCAGCAGGCCAGAACCACAGACACTTGTCTTAGTCAAAATCAGTTTTTCGCAAGTCCTCGCTTAACACACACGCCATTTACAAACTTTCACAAGCAACAACGCCTGTTTCCACCAAGTAGTACCGTTTGGCAAACGTTTTCATTGTCAAACATGGGAAGGGGGTTAAAAAAGTGACAAGCACTGTACCATTCATTTTTCGACACACTGTGCCGCAGTCGGGTGGTACCTTAAGTGTGCAGCGAAATGCAATGCAATGCACCTTGCTGATTGATTGACTAAGAACAACAAAAATTGTGCTTTTTACTCCCCCTCACAAAGAAAGCCTGTCATCCATATGGCAAGAGCAAGACACTGTTAAATACAGTACAGTTGTACATTGTGTTGTACTACAGTGTTGCCACAAACTATTGAGCCATATGCTCCCTCTCCCACTTGGTGGAAACATGGCTTTCAATATCCCAGCTACTTTCTTTTGTCCAGCTGGCTGTGGAGACATTTACCTGCAGTATTTGAGGTAAGGGAGCCGTTAAGAAACGCAAGGTTATCATGGAAGAGTTGATGTTTTTGTAGCGTAATAAACGTCCTTCCCTCCAGCCCGTTGAAGGGTGGGTTAGAGATCCGGGAAGCGGCTGGGGTCCTCTTTGTACTCGCTGGGGATAGTAAAAATGCTTTCGTCAAAGCTGTCGTAGCGAAACTCCTGAAACGTCACGGTGGCTGTGATGGTAGGAAAGACTGGGATGTCTGCAGAGATAACATTCAACATGCTTTTTTTTATTATTGCAGTTGCTACTTCAGCGTATCACAAGACAAAAACAGTGGTGCCCTGAGATGCGTATTTCACATTTGAGTCCTTGTTCACGAGATATTTTGCAAAAAAAAGTATGGGATTCCTATTCCTCAGTCTGTGTGTTTACCAGTAGCTTAATGTTAAAAATCAAGGCAAAACCTAATTAATAGACAAACAGCATCTCTATAATGACAAATATTACTGCCGCTTACTCAGTTGTGACCGGGTCTACATATGTCTACATGTTTACATTATTCTGCCCCCACATGGCCAAGGTGCACCGAGGAGAAGGAGCAGCACAATGTCCATCACATTCAGGCAAAAAGTGAGGCAAATAGTTTAATTCTCTACATTTAAGTGTAATTATTACCATGTGTTTTTATAATGTGCAAAAAAAAAGGGTTTTGTGGTGGCTGGAATGGATTCGTGGTGTTTCCATTTATTTCAATGGGGGAAATAGTTGAGATGCAAGCGTTTTGAGTTATAAACCCAGTCACACTGGATTAAACTCTTATCTCAAGGCACCACTGTACATTCTGCTTTGACATACTTCTCTTGAAAATTACACGTTAGTTGATCATATTAAAAGTTGACGAGAAATTGACTATGCAGAAGATAATGGTTTTATAACACCAACAGTTTGACACTGGAATAGATTATTTCTATTTTCTGTTATGTCCTGTGGTGAAAAACGTGATATTTTTATGTTTACTTTCGGCTATGCAAGGTGGTTTTCCTACCGAGTTTGACAGGAAAGCCAGGAGGGAGCTTCATCTGCACAAACTCCCTGAGTTTATTAAAGTGCTTGAAGGGTGCGATCACCTCCAGAACATTCAACAACCTGCAGGCAAAACAAACAAGAGTCAGATGTAGCAAGACAGCCGTTTAGTTACCGGTACAGCTCATTGCGTAGTCATATTCACAGTATACTTAGTTTCCTTCCAATGATATTTACGAGTTCTATTTGCCCAAGACATATTTATTCACATTTCATTCAGGCTTGACTTATACTGCAAGGTTTAATTCAGGGGTGTCGAACTCACTTTTGTCACTCGCCGCATTTTAAATTCGGTTATGACTGCGAACCCATAAAAATCTTTAATTGCCTCATCATATTTACACCCGAATTTTATGAAGTAGTTTTGGAATCAGAAATCAAGGGTAATGTGTTTTTCAGCCATCATTGGTCACACAAAAATGCTTATATCTCAATGTTATCATCTATGATATATGACAATCTGAAATTTTGGTACAGACTCTTACAAGAATAATAGAAGTTGACACAGAATTTGCTTTGCGGGCCAAATAAAGTCATGTGGTGAGCCGGATGTGGCCCCCGGGCCTTGAGTTTGACACCTGTGATTTAATTGAACCATAAACAACTTACGAGTCAATGCTCAGGGGGAAGTCTTGACTCATGGCTATGGTGGCCTTGAAGTTTTTCTTACTCTCTTTGCAGAGCAACTCTCTGCCCAGTTGAGGAGGTCTGAGCGACAACATGACAACAACATACAAGTCACACTGTTAATAAATGGTCCCATGTTGACGACAGACATCCTTGCTCTTCACAACCAATTATTTTGTCACATTTTCATTCAGTACAACTGGACCCTAAAATGAGGTCCAATAGAGGATATGCATGGACTTTCAGTATTATCCAGTAGCTACAGTTCCACCACACTGCAAACTACAGACAATGTATTTTCAAAATAATACCACTTTTTTTTTAATCATCACATTTTTAATACAGCTCCTGTATTGTATTCATTTTACTCTTGCGGCAGGTGAGTAGTGTCATAACTAACTTATTCCAATGGATACCGCTGTGGTAAAAAAGGTGAACGTTAGATTATAAAGTGTATAAATTAGCATTGCTATGTACTGGCATTGGTAATTTTCTTGGTGAGTCTTCCTGCCACGTCTCCTTGTCCTTTCTCTGCCGTGTCATAGACCAGAGAACCCGGACACAATTTGCCAATGAAAGGAAATTGACAATTGCCGTTTTCATCTCTCCACAATTTTGCCTGGCGGCTAAAACATGATATGATATGATCAGGAAATGAATCTATCCATTCATTTTTAACAGCGCATATAGAATTTGTGGGTGAGTTGGTGATTATTCCAGCTGACTGGGGCAAGAGGCAGGGCACACCCTAACTGGTACACTGAGGGTAAAAATCACAAATCACACCCACGGGCAATTTCTTCAGGAATATGGGAGGAATTAAAAGCCAGAACCTCTCGAACCCCGATGCTTGCACAGAAAAATTATGAATACAGTAATTCAACAGCTGTTTGAATAATGTAGACAAAATGTTTTGGGCTGTTAGTTAATAACAGCGAAAATGGAACCCTGAAGCAAAAGAGTACATCACACATAAGCGAGTCCTGTGCCTGTCTGTGCAGGTGTGAACCAACAGTCTACCGACAGTGCTGTATGTGGTTGGTGAATCTTCACTTATGACTCGGATCACTTCTTAATATGCAGGAGAACCCAATAAAGTACTGCGTTGAGAATCAAATTTCCATTTCCATTAGTTTTTCTTAATACGCCTCAAAGTGGTTGCCCGTGTCTGCACCTACTTTCCATTGTCAGCAGTGATGTACTCTTCCCAACATATGGTGTTGGGCGAAGGCGGAGTTAGAGATGGTCTCCTCACAGGCTGAAGAGTACGTAGATGGAGAAAGAGAAAAATCACATTAGTTGGCACACAACGTGGTCTCACAGTCTACACATTGATGTGATGTGATGTAATTACACTGTATTAGAGTATGTCACATTACGTGTTTGCATACAAATTCTGTAATTTAGTGCCGGGGTTACTTTGCGGACCGTCCCCGCAATAGACAAAATCTATGTAAGAGTGCCCAAGTATTTATGGTATTATTTACACCCAATATTTTGGATGGGAATGTGGATATAGTATTTGAAAGTTCATTGGATCTAAATATAGTATTGCATGTGAGCTGCAGTTATTATTTTTGTCTGTTGGGGTTCCCATCAACAAGTTTGTGGAAGGTTACCCAAAACGTGTGTCCCAAGTCATCCAGCTCAAAGGAAATGGTACTCGAAAGAAGGAAATGTATGGAACATATGACCTTAAAGAAAAATAATACACAATTCTCTCTCATGTTATTGAGGCAATTAACATTTTGGTGCTCGTGACTGACCTAAAACAGGAGAGGTTTTGTCTGATTTGATTTCAGACAGTGAGACAAAAAATTAAGTGTTTTTGCACAGTGTGTATAAACTTCTGGCCTCAATTGTATTTGTCCAAATATTTATTATCTTTAGCTGCATCTGGCATTAAAATGAACAAAAATACACTGAAGAGACAAGGGGTCTAATATTTTTTTCCATGACTATATTAAATACTTTTCTTTTTTCTTTTTCTTTCTTTCTCTAATCTAATAGTGTATTAGAAGCTTCCAAACTTTATATTCATGGTTTTAGTGTGCAGTACAGTATTTTTGTATTGGACTTCATTGAATTCCTCCCATTGTACACAATACAAAGAGCACCCACTCAGTGCTGTGCAGTTTTTCTTTTCGTTCCACTTTTCCCTTTCCATTAGGGTGAATTTTTAATCTTCTCAAACTTGCCAATTTCCGGGTTGGTCTCTGAGGACGAGTGTAGCCAATGGTGGATGGATGAGTTTTGTTTTCATCAAGATAAATGTTCTTTCACCACTAGATGGTAGCGTATAGCATAAAGCCCAATCACCATGGCGGCTGTTTTGCCCCCGCACAGACAATCGACCTCAAAGGTCACTCCAAGGCTGGACCGGTTGAGCCAGTGATGAGGTAAACTGCATGTTTGCACGAAGCTTGAAGGACACACATTTTCTCGATGCCCAAAAGCATTGTCACTCTTGGTAATGATGCTTACTTCTGTGATTGTTCCATAAAAACAAATCATCATGCAAAAACACCCCCACGGGTGCGACACCCTGTATGGAGTTTTGTTGGAAATTTAACACTGCAGCAGTGTGTAGTATTTGTGTTTGGTGATGTGTTGGTGCGCCACATATATACTGAGTAGTGTATAAATTTCTGCCACTACAAATAAAAAGCCTTTGGTAATTTCTATGGGCCATCTCTTTTCTTTCACACACTCTGGGCTCTCCTCCCGCAAGTAATACCACTCGTAGGAAGGCTGAGGCTCAAAGCTTAGACTCAGACTGGTTGTCATGGAAACAAAAGCCAGACTCGCCTTTTGTCTCAATACAGTATGGTGTGAGGTAAGACACTTGTTGACTTGCAAGAGATATCTGATAATTTCAGTGACACAAGAAATATCTGTGAATTTGACAAAAGTATGTCACAAACAAGTGATAAGAGTCCTGGGAATCGTCTTAAATTACAAAATATTGTATTTTCATGATTATAAGGAGCACTTAAAAGTCTTAATTAAATATTTTCCAAAATTGATGGGGCGCCTTATATGTGAACCGACACAAAATTTGTAGCTGACTGGGACCTTTTCCTGCGTACACGCTACTTATGTCGAGGAAAAGCAGATGTGTGAGAGGACAGCATGTGGACATTACAGAGGGAAGGAAGTGTGGGCGTGGGAGAGGTCACTAAAGGTACGCCCCCCGGAAGGGATATAAAGCAGGTATGCGTTTTGTGCTAAACAACATCGCTTTGGCTAAGGACCCCCAAAAATGGCACCAACGAAGGAACAGGAGACTGACAATGACGAGTGGGAACCTGAATATAATACAGTGCGCCTTATATACGCGTCAAATACTGAAATTGCCCTAACCCACTAACCCTAACCCATAGAATGTGTTTCTAGGGCTTCATTCGCTCTCGACATCACACAAAAGAATCCAAATTTCATGTGAAACAGACCAATGGTAGATGAGTTTGGTTTCATCAAATTAAAATGGACACGGCTTTTCTCTATGGACAAAAGCATCATTCTTGGTAATGATGCCTACTTCTATCACTGTTCCAGAAAAACAAACAAGATATGTAGCTGCACCTAAGCAAATTTGTGCAAATTAGTGTTGTTACTAAGAGTAATTTCCTGAGTAGTTTTCTTCCTGCGGACTCTCTGGGTACATACACTACTTGTCAAACACTATCATTGGCTTATAGGGTAGTTAAAACTGTTGAGCTTTGCGAACCCTGCCTAGCAACAAGCAACTGCGCAGACGTCGTATGTAGGAATGAAATTCAACACTATTGATCCACATCGTTATTTAAAACACTATTGGAAAAAAAATGGAGTTTGAAAAATCAAAGAAACTACAATTTCAGATGTTCGTTTTTTTTTTTGGCAATTCACAAACAATATTAATAATGACCCTGTCTTTACATCAACTCCAAATCAATCATATTCATCCATCCATTCTCTGTACCGCTTATCCTTACTAAGATTGCGGGTGTGCTGGAGCCTATCCCAGCAATCTTACATAGACGAGGAAAATGTAAAATAGATTCTACATGATGTTCTAGGTTGTGGTTTCCTGGCAAGCATCATGTTGATCTGTAAGACATGACTTACCTCAAAGTTTTGATCAATGAGGTTCCCTCCTTTGCTCAGACTCTCCATAATGGCTTTGTTCCTCAAAATGTCCTCCTCGCTCAGATGCTCCCGCCTCTTCCTGGACTCCAGCACCAAGCCGTTCACTGAGTAAAAGTCAGCAAGGAAGTTTCCAACACGCTCCTGGAAATAGAAAATGAACACACATAAGAAATTGAAGCAATATACAGTGAAGAAAATATGTATTTGAACACCCTGTTGTATTGCAAGTTCTCCGACTTAGAAATCATGGAGGGGTCTGAAATTTTCATCGTAGGGGCATGTCCCCTGTGAAAGAGATAAGCGAAAAAGAAAAAGCCAGAAACAACAATGTAAGATTTTTTTAACAATTTATTTGTGTGATACAGCTGCAAATAAGTATTTGAACACCTGAGAAAACCAATGTAAACATTTGGTACAGTAGCCTTTGTTTGCAGTTACAGAGGTGAAACGTTTCCTGTAGTTGCTCACCATGTTTGCAAACACTGCAGGAGGAATTTTGGCCTACTCCTCCACACAGATCTTCTCTAGATCAGACAGGTTTCTGGGCTGTCGCTGAGAAACACAGAGTGTCAGCTCCCTCCAAAAATTTTCCATTGGGTTTAGGTCTGGAAACTGGCCAGGCCACGTCCGAACCTTGATATGCTTCTTACAAAGCCACTCCTTGGTTTTCCTGGCTGTGTACTTCGGGTCATTGTCATGTTGAAAGACCCAGCCACGACCCATCTTCAATTCTCTGACTGAGGGAAAGAGGTTGTTCTCCAAAATTTCACAATACATACCGCGGTTCTGTCGTCCTGTCCCATGTGCAGAAAAACACCCCCAAGCCATGATGCTACCACCCCCATGCTTCACAGTAGGGATGGTGTACTTGGGATGGAACTCATCATTCATCTTCCTCCAAACACAGTTAGTGGAATTATGACCAAAAAGCTCCATTTTGGTTTCATCCGACCACAATTTTTTCTCCCATGACTCCTCTGTAACATTCAGATGATCATTGGCAAACTTAAGAGGGGCCTTGACATGTGCTTGTTTAAGCAGGGGAACGTTCCATGCCATGCATGATTTCAAACCATGACATTTTACTGGATTACTAACAGTCAACTTGGAAAGACCTTAGAGTAGAGGTGGACTTTTAAAGGCAGACTAAAAGGTCTTTGAAGGTCAGAATTCTAGCTGATAGACAGGTGTTCAAATACTTATTTGAAGCTTTACCACACCAATAAATCGTGAAAAAAACATACATTGTGATTTCTGGATTTTTCTTTTTAGATTATCTCTCTCACAGTGGACGATGAAAATTTCAGATCCCTCCATGATTTCTAAGTGGGAGAACATGCAATATAGCAGTGTGTTCAAATACTTATTTTCTTCACTGTATGCATATTTCCCCCCAAAGCTCTGTTTCCCTTTGTGACAATTGGGACATCCCACTTTTAATGCCCACATTTCCTGCAATGATGTTGTCAACTACTACCAACCGTTTTGTCTTCTCTGAAGACCCAACCGCTTTGTGCTCTGGAGAAGGTGATTAACTTTGTGGAGAGTGTGGCCGAGTACACGTCACTGCTCATCAGAATGTCTACTTCCTCTTCTGTCTCCATCTCTGACTCCTGTGGATGTGAATTACGAGTGTCAATACAAGCTTGTGCCATATGTAGATTTAGTGGGATTCTGTTTCCCGTTAAAAACACCATTCAATTTTGCATGCGTACCTAACGAAGGATGCAATGAGTGCATCAATAGAAAGTTGCAAAGTGGGTGTCTTCAAACAAAAGCTACCATGTCCTAAAATGTTACACAAATCTAGATGTGAAAACCATGAAATAAAACCTGGAATTCTTGAACTTTTGTCTCATGTTCACTCTTTGATCTAAAAGTTAGATGTTTTCAGTATACAATAAAAACAAAGGAATTGATCTTGCCATTGCAAAGCTTTTAGAGGAGTTTGTTTGTAAAAGTCTCTGCGATTATATGAAGAATGGGAACACTGCTGGATTTACATACAGTATGTCTGATCTTAAAACGACACAAGCATTGTATTTTTGAATTAGTGTTCAAATGAATTTGTTGTTTCGCCAAAAGGATATTGCTAGCCAAGACGTTTATTGGCCAGGCAGGCAGGCTGAGCGTTACTGTATTTGTTTGGAGTTAACTAGAGGCTAGTGCTGTAAGGAAATATTGGTAACATCTGTCACTACTATGTTGCTTGAGGGAAAATATCACCCCTCTTAACTGTACCTAGAAAAATTTGAATATAAATACATGCAATTTTTGTTAATAGCAGTCCGCAATCCACCCAATTTGGATCCGCAACCCATAGTTGTGAATCAGTCATTTTTCCAACCTAACTTTGAACAAGAAGCAGTGCACACTTTGCAATGTGAGTCAATTGCAGAGCGCATATTCACCAACAACCATTCACACCTACAGAAAGATTTGATATCTAATAAATGTAATGTGCATGTTTTTGGAATGTGAGAGGAAGTCTCACAAAGTATAGTACTCACTAGTGTTACTTCCAATGTTCCCTCTAATTTTTCATCTGTCGGGGCATACAGACAAGCTCCCTGAGCCCACTGAGCACCACTGTGAGCAACGTCAGAACTGCTCACTATGGCCACACACCAGTATCACTCCTGGGATCATAGAAAGTTTCACGGTTTATTAAAAGAATCAAATTAAAATAGCAATTTCCATTAGTTTACTATTACCAGTAGTAGAACTCATTTGGCCAACTCACACAGTTTTATAGCTGACTTAATTTCCTCCCTAAATTTGATATATATGACTACCATTTAGTGTACTGTCATGTCTGTGCTCCCATCTACTTTTAGGATATGCCAGGGTGCATTTTTAAACTTACAGATAGTCTCTCATTGATTGAATTCACAAATTCAAAGGCATAGTTTTTGCTTCACCAGCTTTCTAGTGTACTCACATACTTTGCCATGTGATCGTGGATTTGTTGAACTGACAGCATCCTTCATCTTCTATTCCTTTCGGCTTGTCCCATTAGGGGTCGCCACAGCGTGTCACCATAGAGGAACCCATATTTGTTTGGCACAGTTTTACGCCAGATGTCTTTCCTGACGCAACCCCTTTGCATTTGGCCGAGGAGAGAAGCTTACAGCACCTGGTATTCCAAAGCGGTCTCACATCCAAGTACTAACCAGGGCCAAACCCGCTTAGCTTCCAAGATCTGACGAGATCGGGCGTTCTCAGGGTAGCATGGCCGTAAGCGTTGAACTGACAGCATTGATGCATTAATTTTAATACCAAGTAAAATATTGAGAACTTTAAGTTGCTCAGAGTCAGATTTTTGTGTGTGTGTTTGACAGCTGGTTCTTTTTCTCCCGCTCGTTTGTATTGCTTGAGGTAGTCCAGCTTCCATTGACAACTTTAACTTCGCTGCATGTTAGGCAGAGCCCTTTTTCTCACTCTTAAAAGAAAAGATCTCACCCAGTTTCACCGCTTGTTCTTCTATTTGCACATACTACAACAACCTTTCCACAGTTCTTTTTTTACTTTGGTTCTGGGAAGCCGATGCATCAGATTCACTACCCGCTTGTTTCGCCATGATATGGGGTTAGCATTAGCATTGCTGAACTCCACCGCACTGTTATTGTTATGGAGTGTGTACGAGCACAGCACATGCGCAAGTACTGTCAATGCCGTGATTGGATGCGTAGCGTATTTCCACCGTATGGTAAGATTTGCTGGACACCTGTCACTCACCGAATTACACACATTATATACAAAAAACTTTAGATATCAAATTAATTTGCAGTGCATTCACTGCGCCAGATAGGTTTTCTTGAGAGCTGAGAGTATGCGAGAAGTGCGCAATTGTGCAGCCGTGCATATAAGAGGGAACATTGGTTTCTTCAATCATATTGTCTGAAATTCTAATGCTTCGAATGAACAAAGTGATTTAGTTAGATTTCAGTGGTTCACAAACCTCATGGTGTATCCGCTGGTAGACTTTCTGCTCATTGTCCAGCACCACAAAGGACTCCGAAGGGATGGCGTGGCCGTTGAAAATGAAACTAAGGTCACCGCGCTGACACTTCATATCAGTGAAGTCTATCAAGGTGGTGTCCAGTCTAGAGACGTGGAGAAGCAAAGGGTACACAAAAAGAAAATTAAGAAAATTCTTTTCAGTAGTTCTTACATGGCCTACAAAGCAAAATAATACAAACAAATTTTATCATATTTACAGCGTACACAATTTTTCCAATTAAGTAAATTTCCCAAGGTGTAAATCTCACCAGTTGTTGGGAACCCAAGTAATCCAAACATTAAAAAAAAGAACAAATAAACTCAGAAATCAAGTTATGTGTAAGAATGTGAGATGACAAAGGGAAAAAGTATTAAATGCGCCGACTAGTATTTGATTAAGGGTTTGTACAAAAGCCCATTTTTGCAATGACAGCTTCAAGACAGCCCCTGTATAGAGAAATTAGTTGCATGCATTGCTCTGGTGTGATTTTGGCCTGTTCCTTCACATAAGCAGTACTTAACTCTTGAAGGTTCCGAAGGCTTGTTTTATGAACCTTCAACCTTTGGCTTCAAGTCAGGTGATTGGCGGGGCCATTCCAACAGCTTTATTGTTTTATTTGAAACCAATTGAGAGTTTCCATGGAAGCAGGTTTTGGATCCTTATCGTGCTGTAATATCCACCTTTGTTTCATTTTCGCCATCCTCATAGATGGCCACAGATTTTTGTCAAGAATGTGCATTTGCCCCTTCATTTTTCCTTTCAATTGCAAAGTTTACCAGTATCAATTGCTGAAATGCAGACCCACACCGTCATGTTCCCACCTTCACTGTTGGTATAGTGTTTTTTTGGGGAATGCGCAGTGTCATTTCTCCTCCAAATGTGTTGTGAATTCTGGCATCCAAGCAATTCAACTTTACTCTCATCCAACCAGACTCTATTCACGCAGTATTTAACTGGGTTCTCGAAATGTTATTCAGCAAACTTAAAACAGGCTTTGACATTTTGTTTTTTTTTTTGCTTGCGTGGTGATCATGCATGCAGGCCATGGCGGATGAGTGCATTACTCCTCATTCCCTTGTCACAAGAGTACTGTACTTGATATCTATCTCCAGGTCATTTTGAAGTTCTCCACAGGTGGTCCTTGGCTCTTGGAAAACTCTTCTGATTGTTGTCTGCACTGCTGTCAGAAATCTTGTGAGGTGCACCAGATGGAGGCACGTTTATGGTGGTGTGATTGATTTTGCACTTACATATTACAGCCCCAAACGTGCTCACTGGATTATTCAGAAGCGTAGATATGTGGCTGTAACCAATGCCATCGTTATGTTTTGCAACAATTACAGTGTAAATAAATTCAGTGTTTATTGCAGAAGAATACTGTCACACTGAAAATTTTAGGAAAATGTTACCTTCAACTTCAACTAACCTTCTTCTTTCGGCTTGTCCCTTTCGGGGTCGCCACAGCGTGTCATCTCAGATGAACGCACATATTTGTTTGGCACAATTTTTACACCGGATGCCCTTCCTGATGCAACCCTTCTTAGGGAGTTGAAGCCCCAGTGGGATATGAACCCACAAAGAAAATAAAAAAATCCCTGAATAAAATATTTTTCATTAAATCACCTGTTCCACAATTATTGCCACCCTTAACAATTCCCAGGAAACAAATATAATTGAAGGATTTCTGTCATTTCTACAGTTGTTTAAAAAGTTTACGAGTATGTAGGAACATTTAATTCGTAATTAAACATTTCCTGTTTCCCTTGGGTAAAAATATAACACGACACAGAGGTCATTTCTCTTATCCACTCTTAAACATGGGAAAGACAAAGGAACACAGCATACAAGTGAGGCAGATGTGCGTCGACCTTCACAGGTCAGGCAGAGGCTACAAGAAGATTGCCACTCAAGTGCAGCTGCCCATATCCACTATGAGAGGAATAATTAAGAAGTTCAAAACAACTGGAACAGTGGTAAACAAGCCTGGACGAGGACCCAAGTTTATTTTGCCACCACGCACAGTGAGGAGGATGGTAAGAGAAATCAGAAGATCTCCAAAGCTCACTGTTATAGAAATACAACAAATGGTAGCATCCTGGAGTCACAAAGTCTCCAAATCAACCATCAGGCGCTGTCTACACGCCAACAGGCTGTTTGGGATGCATGCACGGAGAAAACCTTTCCTCACTCACAATCATAAACGCAAACGTCTGGAGTTCGCCAAGCGGTATTGGGGCTTCAACTGGGACCGTGTGCTTTGGTGAGATGAAACCAAGATTGAGCTTTTTGGCAACAAACACTAAGTGGGTCTGGCGTGCCATGAAACATGCGCATGCTGAAAAGCACCTCATACCCACTGTGAAGTATGGGGTTGGGTCAGTGATGCTGTGTGGCTGTTTCGCTTCCAAAGCCCCAGGGAACCTTGTTAGGGTGCATGGCATCATGAATGCTTTGAAATACCAGGACATTTTAAATCAAAATCTGTTGCCCTCTTCCCGAAAGTTGAAGATGGGTCGTCACTGGGTCTTTCAGCAAGACAATGACCCAAAAATATGGCCAAATCTAGACAGATATGGTTCACCAGACACAAAATCAAGCTCCTCCCATGGCCATCTCAGTCCCCAGACCTCAACCCCATTGAAAACCTGTGGGGTGAGCTGAAGAGGAGAGGACCCAGGTCTCTGGATGATTTAGAGAGATTCTGCAAAGAGGAATGGCTGAAGATCCCTCTTTCTGTCTTTTCCCATCTTGTGAAACATTATAAGAGAAGATTAGGTGCTGCTTTGTTGGCAAAAGTGGGTTGTACAAGGTATTAACACCAGGGGTGCTAATAAGTGTGACACACATTATTTGATGTCAAATAATTATTCTTTTATGTGGGATTTTTTTCCCCACTGAATAAATGCACTTGTGTTGAAGGTTGGATTTTTCTCTTTTTTTGTTCCCATTAAGGTCCCATAATATTTTGAAAAAAAATGATTAGAAGCTAAAAAACACATCTTAACCAGGGGTGCCAATAATTGTGGAGGGCACTCTACTTGCCGTTGGTCTTGAGATAGCTTTTTACTTTAAACTATCGTGTCTTGACTCAGATCTTGCCACTGAGAACTTTTTCTAGGCCATCAATTAGGACTGAACCAGCTGATACAGTATTCATTTGCACTGACAAGGGACTGCATAGCTGTTTGAGTATTGATAGATTTTCAGGCATGAGCATTTCACGATCGTTCCGTTACCGTGTCGTTACCCAGCCTGAGAAAACACGGAACCGAAAGCTTACTTTTAATAAAATTCGCCCATGTGTGGAATGTAAAACAAGTTCTCAACGAAATACAACAACCTGTATAAAACAAACCTACATGAACCCCTTTATTTTTAATGATTAAAACGCCCAGCTTTGTCAGTGCGGTTTACAAACAGCACCGGTTTCCGCTTCTGCACTACGCATGCGCAAGGTCGACTTATTCATATCCGTCCGGGTCATTCAAACGCTAGTCAAGCATGTCGGTTGCTAAGCGTAAAAGACAAAATGCTCATGCCGGGTAAGGCTTTATTCTGAAGTACATGTAAAAACCGGTTCCCATGAGCATTATCAATGAGAACCAAAAAATCGTTTCCCACCGTTTCCCAGGACAAAAATCAACGGAACCGAAAGATCGGTTACCATACTTGCCGAAATCCTCATGCTTGGATTTTGTGTTGTCTTGGCTTTCCATGACTTTTTGCGCTGCCCTTCACGTGTTCAATTCACATTTCACATTTTTCACACACAAATCAATTTGTGAGCGTATGTGTTGTATTTTCTATGTATGTATGGATGGATTACTTGGGGTGTTGTCAACATCTGGTGAAATATTCAGGTAAATAGCACCTTTGGAAGTATATTTAGTGAGACAAATGGTGACGTGTTAAATACTAAATTTAGCCGCTGAATACTTCTATCTCTAGTGTCTTCACTTCAATATAAACTTACATTGTTTTTCAAATGATTTCCACATCCAAAGCTAAAAGTCGCTCATCAGACACTACACTTGGCATTGACAATAAAAAATATATAACGTCAGTAAAAAAGCATTACATGTGCCAATAAGACTTGCCTAATGTTGAGTCCCTGTTTGTAGATCTTACATGCATCAGAAGGTAGAATTCTGGAGAGCAAAGGCACTGCAACAGTGGAACATAAATGACATGTAAAAGAACACATTGAATTTAGAAGGCAAACTCAATAATGACGACAGCTGTCCTCTTTAATGCTCCAGTAGCAAATACACCAGCAATAATGTATAACTGAAAGGTTACATATTTTAAAGCATAGTTATCTGCAGTAAGAGTAACGTAATGACTATTTGTTTGATCGTGTCACATCCTGAGAAACACTAAAGATATTTCGATACTACTCCTTTTAAATAGATCCAATAGATGTCAGCTATGCATTAATGTTACATTTTCTTTGTTCAGTGTCAGCTTAAAGGGATGGAATACTCAAGCTGATATTAACAACACAGAAAACAAAACAAAAACATTCCAGTATTTTATGTCGTTGGCAGTCTTTTGGTCATACATTGCTCATTTATTTTGTTCTGTGATGTATATTTATGTGATGTAAGACTAATGAAATAAACAAATTACTCACCCCAACTTTGGAAGTCCCAGTGAAGCTCCAAATAAAAGTCTCCGAGCTGCAAAAAAAATTTTTGGTCAAACAAAAATAGTTGAAAAAGATGAAATATTTTGTGATTTGCAATCAGAATACTAAATAATAATGGGGAGTAAATATGATCTCAGCCTTCCACTTGGGATACCACCACTTGGCACAAAATGTCAAATGTGTATCATGTGGAGGCTGCAGAGACTATCTGGTCCATGGGATTCTGCTACGAAATAAGGTTCAAACCTGGAACTGTTGGTACTCTTTTATCATCAATTTTAAAAGCTATAAACTGTAAAAAACAAAGATAGGTTGTACTCAACGTGAAGCAATCTTCCCAGGAATCTGATGATGTCAACCAGAGGAAATTCAAGGTTATAATACGAGCCTAAGTTAAAGCATGCCGTGTCCCTCCAGGGGGTGCACTATTACACAGCTGACCTGGAAATTGAATGCACCACATTCTGGCACTTTTCATTTAGCCTCAATAACTCCATGCTACAAGACAAGTGTAACGACACCTTGACATGCTAAATGAATAAATACACTGTTTCCCCAATAATTTGAATATCATGGAAATAATTTACATAATTTCATTACAAAAAATTTAACTTTCCCAGATTATAGATTCAAGGCCCACAATCGAAACAATTCCAAGGATTTATTTCTTTTCATGTAATTTGGGCTTCTATTTTATAAAACCCATGAAATTCTGAATTTGAAAAAATAAATACTGTGAAGAAATCACCATTTACTTCATAGTTTTTGAAGAAAAAAAGAAATAAATAGGGTTATATTAGGGTCAGATTAAGTCTTCAATAATTGTTTGGGAATTCCTTTGATTTAATCACACTTTGATGTGCCGTGGAATATAGGCAATAGGCCTGTGGGATTGCCTGCGAGGTATGGAACCTCAAATTTTGTTTTTTGGGGTCTGGTGGGTTTCAATTTCCTTTTGATAATACACCATAGGTTCTCAAAGGGGTTTAGATCAAGCGAGTTGGCTAGCCAGACAGGTGTTGTGATGGCATAGGCATCAAGGCGAGTTTTGGTGGTTCTGGGATGTGGGCAGGGGCCAGGTCGAGCTGGAACATGAAATCTGCATCTCCAGACAAGTCATCACCAGAAAAAATTATGAAGTCCTCTAAAACATTCTGGAAGACAAGTGGTGACATTGTCTTTAAGAAAACAGAGTTTACCAACACGTGCACTGGACATTGCACTCCAAATCATGACTACTGGACTGCAAACAGCTTGGGTTCTGTTCTTGACCAGTCTTCCTCCAAACCCTCAAGTAACCTGACAGTTGTAAACTATAACCAGATGCATCTGAATGTTTTTGAAGCTGTGACTCCAGCCTCATTCCACTTTTTCCTGGATCACTGCAAGATTCTTGAATCTTCTCTGTTTGATCATTCGCGGAAGCCCACTGTCATCTCTTTTGCTTTTGCATCTTCTCCTGCCACATTTTGTCCACACACTAGACTTTGTATTGATATGCTTGGACAAAGCATTCTGTGAACAGTCAAACTCCTTAGCTATGACCTTTTGTAAGTTAACCATCCTATGGAGAGTATCAATGGTGGTCTTCTGGACACCAACATGCTGACATACAGTCTTGAACCCAACTGAGACAATTGAATCAAACTGAAGCAATTTAATGGCACCTAAAGTAACCTGTGAAGTTAGTTTTATTATTCTTGATTTTGTGGGTTTTATGAACTGGAAGCCCAAATTCTGTAAAAATACACAAATAGTTGGAATTGTTTAAATTATGGACCTTGAATACATAATGCATCAAAGGTTCACTTTTTGAATGGAATTACGGAAATTAACTTTTCCATGATACAAATTTTTGTAAAGGGTCTCTAATGATTGATGCGAGTAATGACAATAATTACTGATGGCTAATTCTGTTAAAAGTGCAGCAGTTGATTCTAGATTGTACAGCACAAAGGCAGCATAGTATAGCATAGCATAGCATTTGCTGTATGTAATATTAAATCAGTGAAGGACAGCAAAGAAGACAAGAACAAATGGAGTAAAGTAAGTATTACATACCTCTTTTAGTGCATTTAACAACTTTGGCCTCTTGTCCTCCACACTCTCCCTGGACTGTTGCTTCAGCTTTCTAAGCAGTGCTGTTACTGAAGATCACAGGGAAAACAAAACAAAATAAATAAATGAATAAATAAGCCACCTATATGAGAGCACACACACAAAAAAATAATAATAATAATTTGCCTGTGTCTGAGTGGCACGAAAAGTGGGAATCCTCCATTTATAAAGAGAAAAAGCGAAGTAGATACTGTACTATGATTCATTTCATTGACCAGGAAGCGAAACAGCATGGTTCCAAATTGCTGGAGACGTACATAAAGCAATCTTTGAAAGTTAAGAAAAATGTTGTGACTGAGTAACAATGAATTACAAAAACATGTCCCACCGGGCAACAACAAGCGGCAGGCTGACATGTAACTCATATAGAGTACACCGACATATGCAGCAACGGAATGAGTGTGCTATCTGGGGCTCCATGATTGTTTCAATAAAAAACAATAGGACAAGGTTGAAGGCATCTGCTCATAGACCACCCAGCTGCCATATACCACCTGAAACTAGTCCGCAGTCCACATCGAAAGATGGCCAAACTCCCTCTCTTGACACTAATTCACTGGGATACTGATGAGGACACTTTCCTGGTATGAATCAGGGGATATTTCACCTACATCAGCTCATGAAAACGGAGTTACACCACTGCAGATGAGTTTTCCCAACAACTCATCGGATCCTTGGCAGTTCTCCTAGAACATGAGAACAGTCAGTATTGACGCAGGTATCAAGTGCAAAAGGGCCACCGACAGACAAACCTCAATGTTTAAAATATTAACAGTCAATTTAGTCATCCCAGGGGAAGAATACACTGCAATGTTCACCTGGAATCACAGTTCCAAAACAGCTCCCTTAAGTGAGCATAAAAGTGTGGCCCCATAGCTCAGTGGTTAGAGCACTGGTTTGGTAAACCAGGGGTTGTGGGTTTGTATCCCACTGGGGCCTCCACTCTCTGAGAAGGGTTGCGTCAGGAAGGGCATCCGGTGTAAAAATTGTGCCAAACATATATATGCGTTCACCTGACATGACATGCTGTGGCGACCCCGAAAGGGACAAGCCGAAAGAAACACACAAAGAGTGACCATAAAAGGAGTTTGTCTGAAATATCCTTTCATGAAAAGCCACTTGTTTTCACAACATACAGTATCCCAAAATGGTACAGATCTTCCAAAAGAGCAAGTTTACTACATATGTGTGCTGTAAAGTATGTAACTATGAGAATGTAAAATAGCTGGCGCCCACTTCTACTCTCCAACAGTCTGGAGGTGATGAGGTGGACTTTTCTGCTGAACCCACTCTCTTGTTTCTTTTAACTGTAAGGAACTAAAAATCAATCCACGAAATTATTATAAAATATATATATTTTGTTAATTTTGTCAAGCTGCAGCACCTTGCCTGAATTCCCCACATACGAGAGAACTGAAGATCAGCAACCAGCATGAGGCCGAATCCATCAAGTGCTAATTACCATCACTTATTAGTGTTTGTCAACTCTGAGTAGAAGCATCTCCACCAACGAGTAAACATCATCATGTTTACATAGAACAAAATGCCATTTATTACCATTGTACATCGTACAAGACATGAGAGCTTCTACCGTTTCTGTGCATACAAAGGTGTGTCTACCTTTTAAGAGGTAAAGTTGAAAGCAGAGCAGAAACTGACAAAATTCCACAACTAAAACCCATGACAACATTTATTTATGAAACATACTTTCTTTCATTTTCTCTCAAAAACCAAACAAAACAGTTCACACATGGGTAAGATTGGTGAAAATGTAGGTCACAAACATTGGTTAAAATTAACTTCAGACAATAAGAGCTTTCATAAAACGTCTTATCCTAAGAATAGCTTGCGATTACAGTTTGAATGCAGCCTGGTATTAGCAGTTCAGTGTAACGGGGCATTTACAAAGCGTGGCAGCCAGGCCCAGACAAACATTTTTATCCTGCAAGTTCCAGCTTGTCAAGCAGAAGGCTGTCTGAATACAGCTGTTAATTTAATTTTTGAGAGGGAAAGGAAATTTTCCCTTAGCACCTTTTGTATTTGATGTCAAGGTGGCAGGTACACGGATGAGTGCAATTGTGACATGGTGTGCCAAAAGAACCCATTTTCTGAGATAAAAGGTGTCAGAGACCTCTCATGAGAGACACCAAATGCTTTCAGAACTTAAGATGGTAAAAAGGTGTGAAACAACAGCACGCAGAGAAAAGACCCCTGCCAAGGCCAAACAACAATGCCTGATATTAGCATATACCTACTTCCGTGATTCAGTTATTCTAAGGATACTTTGACACAGCTTCTTTTAGCATTACATATATTTTCAGGTTGCTGTATAAACAATGTGGCAATTTTGTGGAGAATGGACAAACTAAATTTCCTTGTTAGATTTTAGGGAAAATATAGTATATATTAGTTATCTATCCATTATCTATAGCACTTATCCACATCAGCCTCATATGAAGTACCACCTATCCCTCCTGGCTTTGGGTGAAAGTTGGGGCACATCCTTGACTGGTCGCCAATCACAGTTTAGGGCACAAACACACAAAGAACCATTTACATAACACACATAGGGAAAACCTTAAACTTTTTGAATGGGAGAATGCTTCCATTTAAAGTGCCTTTGATATCCCCAATAGACCTCAGCTGTTCGAGTAGGCTTTTCCTGTAGTCAATCTTAAAGCATAAGCTGTGGTCTGCAGAGATCTTCCACAGAATCAGTGGGACATCATTCTTCTTCTAGGTATCAATCCAGAGAAGTTTGGAACACAGTGAATACATACATATAGAGTAGAGAAAACGTAGTACAATAGCCACGTTATCAATAACTGGAAAATTGGTTAGAGAGGCTGCCAGGAAGCCGACAACAAAATCGTAGTTGTAGAAATTTCTGGTAAGTACTGTCTGTTTAGTACGTGATCATTTCTCAGCTTCTTAATATGACTGGGCTATTGGTTAGGTAGCATTATGTTTCAGGCTTATATTACCCAAAAATATGAATAAATAAAATCTGAAATCCCCCAAATGTAGGAAAAGGTATTATTGTCTAATGAATAAAAGGCTGAATTTCTTGGTCATAATTCCAAAAACGATGCTTGGCGCAAACAAGACAGTATTTGCCAAAATAACACCATACCTACAGTGAAGCATGGTGATAACAGCATTAAACTTTGGGGTTGTTTTTCTTCAGATGGAAGTGAGGTCTTAGTCAAGATCGAAGGAATTATGCCAGTCAGAGTTATAACAGAAAAAAATTAAAAACAACAACAAAAAACCCTCAGAAAAAGCATGCTCGAACGTCTAAACTCTATTTGGTGTTGATCACAGAAACTTTAAAGCAGTGGAAGTCAAGTGTGTGCCGACTCCAATTCACTGACACAAAAATGAAGCTCTTCACCTGACCTGAAATTACTCTCTTTAGGTAGCTCCTTGGCAGTAAGATTCCACATTTAAATGAGACAAAGAGTTTGCCTGAACACAAAAATAGCAAGTAGATAAGTTTTTCAGCCAAATACAAAGATAGGTGATGAAAAAATGGAATAAGTAATAGCTAGTAGGTAAATCTGTGAGTCACAAAACACATATATGGGGAAGACTGTACACAGAAACAGTGATATCATTTTAAAATCTCTTTCATATTGAGACACTGTTTGGAGTTTTAAGTTTCACAATCCTTTTGTGTAAGTGTGGTAAAAAGTAGAAGAGGGGGATTTTCAAAATAAAATGGTTGCATAGAAGAGTACATAATACTGTTAGCATGGGAAATAGAGGAGAAGAAAATTGCAGTAAGTATGTAAAAGATGACAACTTTTCAACTTTGAGGCAAAAGTGATCTTAAATGGCAAGTATGGCTGTATAACTGTGGCTCCACGACAGTTCTGTAGGTGGTGGTAATTTTTTATGCAATTGAGAATTCCAAAACAAGTGAAAAGGCAAAGAAATCATTTCCAATGTCTTCTAAAAATAATAGCTGCAGAGTAAATAATACTAAAAATATATATGTTGCCAAAACAATTTTTGTTTCAATATATTGCTCATTTTTGTAAAAAGACTTTTAAGTGGCTGAAATAAATATTTAACACATAAACATTTTTCTCATTAAATATATTTCAAAATTGGGAAAAACATAGTGGTGATCACTGGGGCTCGAGAAATGATGTTCATTTAAAACCTTGTTGAAATATGTTCCTATACTTTTAATATAGTACAGCTCACAAGCAGGCAATAAAACATTTGATTAGCTACCACTAAGGATTAAAAGTGAACATGCAGGCGTTCTGTCGAACCATTCTCTAGAGTTTTGGAGTGTGTGAAGTGATTTAATTACAATAAAGTAATTTCATCACAGAAAGTTAAAACCCAATATTTCTGTCATGGTGTAATGTTGCTTTTACCTGACTATTAGAATACCATAGATAATTTGAATAGCGCAGTGATTGCCAACCTTTATGGAGCTAAGGCACATATTTTACAATAGAAAAATCTCACAGCACACTGACAAACAAAAATGTCACAAAATAATGTATCCCGTATACATTATTGTAAACTTCCTGCCATCTATTCTGTCAATATGGCCCAACAGCATAAATAGCTGAACAAAGATACATTTATCCATCCATCCCTTTTCTGAGCCACTTATCCTCACAAGGGTCGCGGGAGTGCTGGAGACGTCTTGTGATTGGATCAGTGATTGGTTATTGTTTTTTTTTTTTTTTTTTTAACTCACTAATCAGTGATCAGTCCCAAAATCGTGATCGTGTAAAGCCTACTTATTTCAGCTATTTTGTTTTTTTACTAATAAAGACACTATTCAAGAGCCAGAGTGAAGGGAAGGTGGGGGATTAGAGAATGAAAGGGCGGGGGTTCTTGGCATAATCAGCCAAGAGGAGAGAGAAAGGCAACCAACGAATTTCTTTTCATCCACATACCAAAGGCTGAAGGGCCTTGAGGAATGTCATGGTCAAAGCAGGGGGGGCGTTATAGCCTCATGGGCAGGCATCAGCAAAATGTGTAAGTCATTTATGGCATTTACATCTGTTGATCTCAACTGTTTTCACTTTGGAAAACTCAATTTGACTATGGAAAAACACAAGAAAATGTCCTCATCTCACAGCACAGTGTCAAGCAGTTTGATACTTACTCATCTGTCTGTCTCCATAACTAATAGCCTCTGCAAGGGGGCTCCATCCCTGAGCATTCTTCACCTTCACTGGTGCATTGTGGGCCAGCAACAGATGAGCACATTCTGCAGGAGGAAATGATTCAGTGCATCAATACAACAAACCTCACACATAGCACTCATACACATGAATGAATAGGATATTTTTTATCTTTTACAGGTTGAATTAAGCTTATATTTGGGCCATTCTCACCCACTCTTTTTCAGCAAAACTAAAGAGGATCCACAGAACTGATTTTTATCTCTGTTATCAAACATCCTCCGATTTTACGTCTAGTGACCAAAAAAATGTCTCACTGGATTAGGATTGCTTGCTTCCTGTTATGAATTCATTTTTTTCCTCACAATTCTATAAACCCCAAGATAGAGTTAAATCACATATGAAGGACATCTACGAATGCCGGTGCAGCCTACAGTTAAACCTATGACAAAAAGATGAGGAAAGAGCCAACAGAGTACAAGGATGGAAAATGTTGACAAAGCTTCATAACACTTAGTGATAGCCCCAGCAGTTAAAGCAGAACTACATCCCTCCACCCTGTGAGCAGTCAGTGAAAAAAATGACAGCTGGCCAAAAACTAAGCCTGTTATTACAGCTCAGCTGACAGTTCTGTAATAATGACGTCACTCATTAAAAGGTTGGCGGCGTCTGGAGAGCTCATTGATGAACAGTAACCAACAAAATGCAGTCAAGTACTGAACGCATAAGAGAATGTTCACTTGATGAGGCAGTACTCACGGAATTTAAAACTCTTCCACCAGCTTTCAAAATGCAGTGACTCCATATAGGGAGTTGTGCTAAAAGTAGTTGGCTGTCCAAGCATGTACTAAACTGGATTTGTCAAAACTTACAATAACACCATTAGAAACAGGGTACTACACTGAAAGTAGCATATCAATAGTCTACGCTTTATCTTCTTCTTCTTTTCAAGGGTGGGTCTTCCATGCATTTCGGGGATGGTGCCGGCAGTGGGGTGTGCTGGTCCCTTTGGGACTAGTCAGGGACTTCTAATGTGCTGGGGGACCACGGACTTTCCTTGTTCTATTAGTCATATTAAAATAAAAACTATACCAGCATTACCACATTACTGGTAACCTTGTATTGCTCATTGACTGTATTTTTATGTCACAAAAGTATTCTCTGTCAATTGACTGTTGTCGTACTAGAGCAGGCCCAACTACCGGAGACAAATTCCTAGTCAGTTTTTGACAGACTTGGCAAATAAAGATGATTCTGATTCACTGGGTGGCCCACCCCATCCACAAATAACATAATTTGACTGTTCTAAGGTTACTTGTGGTCAAATATGTAGACTAACTATTGTTCTGCGGTATTTTGCACCTCTATTACACTAAAATGTTCTGTCCCTTGGCTTATCCCCTAAAACATTTTTTTTCCTCTCTGGCTGCATTTTCAATAAACATCAGAAAAAGGGGAAAAAGGAGTATGTCAAACTCCCCTGCTGCACAGTAAAACTGTTCCAGCACAAAAGGCACATAGATCCATCATTCTGCATGGCCATGCAGCTGAAGAGGACAGGTTAAAAAAAGAGATTGGAGAGATTGGCAGATTTACTGTTGGCACCCTGTGCTCATCCTGGATGAGAGCAGCTTCACACAGAGCAGGTGACAGACCTGACAGAATCTGGAAACACCATGTTCTGCTGCTTGCAACACCCTCCAGGATGACTGGTTTAACTGAGGGTCAGTGATGACCAGGGGAGGCATATCTTTGGAGGGATGTACAGCCCTCCATATCTTAGCCAGAGGTATCCTGACGGACATTAAGTACTGGGATGACATCTTTACAGCCAAGACCATAAGCTGGTGCAATGGGCCTGGGTTTCCTTCTGATGCGTGACAATCCTAAGCCCTATGTTGGTGGAGTGTGTCAGCAGCTCCTGCATGATGATGGCACTAATAGAATCTTCTACAAGTTGCCCAGACCTGAATCAAATTGAGCACATCAGAGACATGATTGAGATTTATTGTTCCATCCACCAATGCCACGTCGCACAACAGACTGTTCAAGAGTTGACTACTCGGATCAGGTCTGGAACAAGATCCTTCTGTCTCTTCAGGAGCATGTCCAGGCTTTGTATGGCGTGCATACAGCAGCTGTGAGGCCACACAGTACAAGGGCTCATTTCGACTCATCTTGAGGAATCACCACAGAAGCTGATTTTGAATTCAGACCTCCATGGGATGACGATGATTTCCTATAATTATTCTATTCTAGTGTTCGCAACGAATTCCAGTATGTCATTAATATATATTTTCAACTGGAATACCTCATTCATTGAGATTCAGCATGTCTTTAGTCTTAGTATTACAAAATGTCACTATTCCACTCCAATTTGAAAGACACAACCACAGTGGGTTAATTATTTTAGGATCTTGTTTGAAATGTGGTCACAATGTCCAGAAATTGATCAGAAAAATGGGAAAACTATGCTGACATGAAGGAAGATGACAGACTCATCCTGCCTGTAAGATTGCTCAGGCATCTTTTTATGATCTCTTAGGATGGATGGCTCCCTGGTGAGGTGTCCCAAGTCCCACCGAGAGGAGACCCTGGGGACGCCCCAGGAAATGCTGGATAGACAATGTCTCTCTGTTGACCCTTGTGAAGAGATGGAAGAAATGGCTGGGAAGAGGGGAGTCTGGGCTTCCCTGCTAAAGCTGCTGCCCCCATGACCCGACCTCGGATCAGAGGAAGAAAATGGACGGATGGTTGTAATAGTTCCAACACTACACGGCATTCTGCTGTTTATGATACACCATTTTTTGTTATGAAAACTGTCATTTTGGTTTCTTGTTTAAAGGACATTAGAATAAATTTGCGCCTGAAAACGAGCCTCAAATTTTACTTTCTAAAAATTACTGTCAAGAATGGGGCTCGAGGGCGGACCCAGATGCACGACTTCAGAGGCAAGCAGGCAGTATAGAAGAAACCTTTATTCGTTCCAAGGTCAGGATCAGGCAGACAGTGCAAACAAGCAGAGGTAACAGTAACGGCAGGCTTACGAGAGTGGTCGGGGGACAGGTGTGGGTCGGTACACGGAAGGTAGACATCAGGCAAACGGGAGTGCGGGAACGAGGCATCAAAGGAAACGATCTGGCGGAAGACTAGTCATCCCCCGGGTCCTATATGTACTGGGTGTCATGAGTGTTCATGAGGCGCAGGTGTGTGTCTACTGATTGGCTGGCCACGCCCGGGCTGGAAGCCAGGAGCATGACAGTACCCCCCCCTTAACGGCCGGCTTCGGACAGCTCAGGAGCATTAGGATGGGCCGAGTGAAAGTCCCTGATGAGGGAGGAGTCCATGATGAAACGGGAGGGGATCCAGAAGCGCTCCTCCGGTCCATATCCAGTCCACTAGGTACTGGACCACCCTTCCTCTGTAGCGGGAGGACTGCAGTTGGCACACAGAATACACCGGGCCGCCGTCCACCATGCGGGGGGTTGGGGGGGCTTGGCCGGAGGAACTAGTGGAGATGGACGAGTCGGGCGCAGTCTGCTGACGTGGAATGTCAGGTGAACCCTGATCGACCTGGGTAATTTGAGTGACACGGCAACTGGGTTAATAATCTTGCTGACTGGGAATGGACCAACGAACCTGGGAGGGAGTTTGCAAGATTCCATCCGCACCGGAAGATCCTTGGTGGAGAGCCACACTCGCTGTCCCACCTTGAGCGCTGGTGCAACTCTCCTCTTGCGGTCCGCTATGGACTTGTAGGCGCTGCCCATGCGCAGCAGCGTCCTTCGAGCTGTCTCCCAGGTCAGTTTCCAGCGTTGTACCACCGCCAGGGCTAATGGCACCGCGGAGTCCGTGGCCAATGAAGGGAACAGATAGGGGGGATAGACGTGCACGACGTGGAATGGAGCCATACCTGTCAAAGCGAAGCGCAGAGAATTAGGAGCATACTCCACCCATTTAAGATGCTGGCTCCACGTGCTCTGGTCCCCGGACGGCAAGCAGCGAAGTCCGGTCTCCAGGTCTTGATTGACCTTCTCTGTCTGGCCGTTGGACTCCGGGTGATGGCCCGATGTCAGACTCGCAGAGGTGTCGATGAGGGTCCAGAATTCCTTCCAGAACAAATTGCGGGCCTCTGTCCAAAAACGATGTCCCGGGGGAACCTGTGGTAGCGTACGACCTCGTCTAAAAACAGTTGGGCTGTCTGCTTGTCCGAAGGGATCTTCGGGACCGGCACGAAGTGGACCATGGAGAACTGGTCCACTATAGACAGCACCACTGTGTTCCCTTGGGATGGCGGTAAGCCGGTGACAAAGTCCAGTGCGATATGCGACCACGGGCAGGAGGGAATGGACAGAGGCCGCAACTCTCCAACAAGCCGCAGGCTCGGCTTCTTATTGGCCGCACACACCGGGCAGGCATTGATGAATTATCTCACATCCTTACCAAGGTTGGGCCACCAGAATCGTTGTTCGATTACCGAACGCGTCTTTGCCATGCCCGGGTGGCAGACAGTCTTGTTGGTGTGGGCCCAGTTGATGACGTCTCCCTGCAGTGACGGTGCGACAAAGAGGCGATCAGACGACAACCAGCGGGAGGCGGCGTTTCCCCTCAGGGCCTCCCTCACCCATGTCTCGAACGCCCAGGTGAAGCCGGACATGAAGCATGGCTCTGGTAGGATAGAGGCGGCTGCCGATTCCACGCGCTCCCCCTCGTGGATCCGCGAGAAGGCGTCTGGCTTGCCATTCTTGGAGCCTTGGGGGAAAGACAAGGTAAAACGGAAGCGGGTGAAGAATAAGGCCCACCTGGCCTGACGAGCGTTCAGCCGCTTCGCGGTCCTCAGGTACTCGAGGTTCTTGCGGTCGGTGAGGACCACGAATGGGCCTTGCGAACCCTCCAGCCAGTTCCGCCACTCCTCCATTGCCGTCTTGACTGCCAACAGCTCGCGGTCTCCTATGTCGTAGTTTCGTTAAGCCGTGAACAACTTTTTTGACAAGAAGGCGCACGGGTGGATCCTTCCATCCCTGGGACTCCTTTGTGACAAGATGGCTCCAATACCTGAGTCCGATGCGTCAACCTCAACCACGAACTGGTGCTTCGGATCCGGCACGATGAGGACAGCCGCAGCGGTGAAACTGGCCTTGAGTCTGTCAAAAGCCTCCTGGCAGGTCCTGGTCCACTCAAAAGGTGTTGTGCGGGGACGTCAGAGCGTGCAGAGGGGTGGCAACGGAACTAAAGTTTCGTATAAACTTCCAGTAAAAGTTCACGAAGCTGATGAACCTCTGCACATCCTTCCTACTGGCGGGAGTGGGCCACCGTAGCACCACGTCGACCTTCCCAGGATCCATACGTATCTCCCCCTCCACCAGGATGAAGCCCAGGAAGGACACGGATGCTCAGTGGAATTCACATTTCTCCATCTTGACCAACAGTTGATGCTGTAACAGACGCTGGAGCACCGCTCTGACCTGTCGGATGCGAGAGGTCAGGTCTGACGAGAAAATCAGAACGTCATCCAAATACACAAAAACATACTGATTCAGTAACTACCGAAGTACATTGTTAATAAAGTTCTGAAAGATGGCCGGGGCATTCGTCAATCTGAATGGCATCACCAGATATTCATCGTGTCCTGTGGGGGTGTCGAACGCCGTCTTCCATTCGTCCTCCTCCCGGATCCGCACCAGGTGTTAGGCACTGTGCAGGTCCAACTTGGTGAAGATCCGGGCTCCCTGAAGAAGTTCAAATGGCATGGCGATCAGAGGCAGAGGATATCTGTCCTTGACTGTGACTCCTTGTGAGTCCTTGGTAGTCGATGCAGGGTAGTAGCGTAGTGTCCTTCGTTCTTGACGAAGAAGAACCCTGCACCATCTGGTGAGGACGACTGGCGGATGAGGCCGGCGGCCAGCGACTCCTCCACGTATTTCCTCATGGCCTGGTGCTCCGGTGCTGTTAAGGATAGGAGGAGGGCACCCGGTTAGCTCCGAGGCGGTACTCGATTCTTCTAGCCGTACCGGCGCGACTTGAATCTTCCTGTCTTCCTGGGCAGTGAAACAATGTTTGCGGCAGTCCTTGCCCCATGTCTTTATCTGACCTGTGGCCCAATCTCTGTGCGGCTTGTGCTCTTTGAGCCACGGGTTCCCCAAGATAATGTTGCTGCGACATGCGTCGAAGACATGAAAGCTAATGCGCTCTGAGTGAGCGTCCGGAAAGCCCATACATAACGTCTGAGTGCGGTGTGTTACCCGACAGAGGAACTTTCCATTCACGGCGTAGGCGTTACGAAGCCGCTGCATGGGGAATGTTGCTGCCCCCAACGCCTCGACCACGGGGGGATTTATCAGGTTTGCATCCGACCCGGAGTCAATGAACGCAGTCACAGTACATGACTGGGAGTCCGTTCCAAAGGTGAGGTGAAGAAGCGACCTCCCTGACTCTGCCACAGTATACCGCACACTCACAGGAGTGGAGATCCTGAGGTCGGGGTGCTTTGGTCGAACTAGGCAGCGGGCGATCAAGTGTCCAAGATGCCCGCAGTAGAAACAGCGCCCCTCCAGTCGGCGGCGCAGACGCTCCTCCGCTGGCCCATCGAGACCCTCCACCTACATGGGTTCAGTCCTGGAGGGCAGCGTGGACGGCTGGGCAGCGGGACTGGGCACCTCCGTCTCCCCCTTGGTCATCGCGTCCATTTGCCCCTACATTACCTACCAGTCGCTGGTCGACCTTGAAGGCCAACGCGATGAGAGCGTCCAGCGAAGGAGGGAGATCCGCGCCGATTAGGAGACCACTGATCTGCGGAGAAAGTCCCTGGAAAAAGGCATCATGCAGGGCGTCCTCCTTCCATCGACTCTCGGCGGCGCGGATCCGGAACTCAATCGCGTATTCCGAGAGGACCACGCTGGCGAAGAGTCATGAGTGAAGCCGCTGCTCTGCGTTCCAGTGCCGCATACTGGAACACTTGGGTGAGTGCGCAGACAAATGACGTCCAGGAACGACATGTAACTGAGTTACGACTCCATTCTGCCGTGGCCCATGCCGCCGCTCTTCCCGTCATGTGGGAAATGACGAAGGCGCTCCTGGAGCGGTCCGTGGGGAAGGCGGATGCCTGCAGTTCAAAATGGAGATCGCACTGGGCGAGGAAAGGCTTGACGTTCCCTGAGTCGCCTGGGAATCGTTCCGGTCGGGAGAGCGGGGTTATACAGGCACGGAAGAGGTCCGTGGCGGGCGATACAGGGATCAGCCAGACAGTCCAAACAAGCAGAGGTAACAGTAACAGCAGGTGGTCAGGGGACAGGCGTGGGTCGGTACACCGAAGGTAAGATGTCAGGCAAACGGGAGTGCGGGAACGAGGCATCAAAGGCAACGATCTGGCGGAGGACTCGTCGTACCCCGGGTCCTATATGTACTGGGTGTCATTACAGTTCATTAGGCACAGGTGTGTGTCTCCTGATAGGCTGCCCACGCCCAGCCCGGGCTGGAAGCCAGGAGCATGATAATTACCTCTTTAACATTCTAATTTAAACACTGAAAAATGCTTGTTACTCGGTCCTTCTCCCATAAAGCTACCCTGAATCTAATTTCATACAGTGACACGGTCCATGGCTCTTACCCCACCCATTGATCCATCTGGGTGGTCTCTAATGCAGTTATGAAGCACTGCAGTTTTGCCAGCAGATCAGACTGCAACTGCCACGATGGCTTTATGTCAGAAAAAAATCCAACATCTGTGCCCTGTGCTATGGTAAACATCTGTATTTGAGCTCAGGGATTAAGAAGCTGATAACAGGGGCTTACACACACATCTACCGTGACGTAAGTCTCATTCACCTAACTGTATGCTATCCAATGATTATGTAATGATAACATTTAGCAGACGTGTTATGTAATCCCTAACAGCCATTTCTCATTGCCCCAAGCTGCAGAACTGCTAGTTTTCTTGGACTTAACATATTTAGAATTTAACTACAGTATGTGGGTCAGAAAACACAGGACAGTGTTTCAGTGTTTTTTGTTTTTTTTTTTGCTTATAATTTAACAATGCAACTAAATTGGCCTTCCCTAATTTGGTGTAGTTATGTTGCCAGTACATCAGTAGCCACATTTGTATTCAGTTTGCTATGCTGGTACGAATTGTGAACAAAGCGTGAAAGGATTCCAAGTAAAAATGCCCACCATGATTTCCCAGGAGCAAAGGCCACAGATGTATTATAAATTCCATCTCTAGCAGAGAAATGCTTAGGTGCATCATGACAGCCTGGTACTGCAGGTTTTGTTCTAGTTTAGCCATAAAAATAATAATGAAAAAAAATCTCCATTGTCTCCTATTTTGCAAGTCACACAATTCCCATCAACGATTTTCTGCAGGCTCAACAACAGTTTTCTGAACTTGATGGAAAAAGTAATCAAGTCTTCTGCAAATGTATGTTAACATTCTGGCCTTGATGTGCAGAATTGGGTACCACATCAGTCAAAATATAAGTACGTATATAAATATACATGTATATATAATGTATTTTTTATGATACAAATATTAATACAAGTATTACTAAAATTCTCATTTCGGTAGTTAGCATCATTTTGAGAACTGTGTAGTTATGGAGATAAAAATAAATAAAACCCAGTAGTGGTGTAATGATTCATATATTATATGGACGTATAAATTTATATTCCGACCATCCAACTGGATCGAGATGTACTCAACAGGTTACCCTTCCAGATTTAAATGATCTATTAAAAACATTTTAAACTTTAATCAATTGGTTGTATTGATATCAGGAAGTAATGCCATGGATTTAAGCACAGCAGGCTTGAGGTCTAGGTGTGTATGTGCTGTATTTCTAGCAAACACCTTTAGTTGATCAATCATTCAGTGAGCACATGGCAGTTAGTACAGTCAAGGCTACCCCTCACCACTTTTGTGAAATCACAATGTTACTTTGACTAACCACAAATTTGGGAAAGACGAGTTCAATTTCACAAACAACACCCAAACCTGACTACTACCATACTTGTTGAATCAAGTAATCACTTAAATAGAACTTGTGAGAGAACTTGAAGTCCACTACAAGATCTCAACAACCAATGCATCATACCACAATCCAAGAAATTCAAGAAATGAGGAAAAAAAAGTCATTGAAATCCATCAGTCTGGAAAAGGTTACAATGCTATTTCCAAGTCTTTGGTGCTCCAGTGAACCACTATCAGAGCTATTGTCCACAAATGGAGAAAACTGGGAACAGTGCCAAACTTTCCCAAGAATGGATGACCAACTAACATTTCATCCAGGTCACAAAAGAACCTCTAACAATATCTAAAGACCTTCAGGCCCCGCTGACCTCAGTTAATGTCAGTGTTCATGACTCTACCGTAAAAAAGGCATTGGCCAAAAATGGCATCCTTGGGAAACTTCTCAGGCGAAAACCCCTGCAATGAATACAAAGGCTCATCTCACATTTGCCAAAAAAATATCTTGATAATCCTCAAGAGTTTTGGAGAAACATTCTGTGGACTGATGAGTCAAAAACTGAACATTTTGGATTGTGCGTGTCTGATACATCTGCGTAAAAATGGCACAGCATTTGATAAAAAGAACATTATGCCGACAGTGACGCATGGTGGTAGCAGTGTGAAGGTCTGGGGCTGCTTTGCTACGTCAGGAGCAGAACAACTTGCTGTGAATAATGGAACAATTAATTCTGCTGTGTACTAGAAAATCCTGAAGGGGAATGTCTGGCCATATGTTTGTGCCCTCAAACTCAAGCACTCATTGATCATGCAGCAAGACAACAAAACATAGTCCACCTCTGAAAGACTAAAAAAGCAAAAACAAAATTAAAGATTTGGAGTAGCAAAGTCAAAGTCCGGATTCAAATCTAATTCAGATGATGTGGTGGGAGTTCATGCTAGAAAAACCGCCAATGCAGCGGAAGTTAAAACAATTCTGCAAAGAAGAGTGGAACAAAATTCCTCCAGAGGAATGTGAGACTCATCCCCAATTACCGTAAATGCTGGATTTCAGTTATTGTGGGTGGCACAACCCGTTATTTGGTTCAGAGGTCAATTACTTTTTTACAGAGGGTCAGAAAGTTTCAATTTTTTTACGTGCCTTAGTTAAGTGAATTGTCCTTTGAAAACTGCAAAACATATTTATAATATATGTTGAGTCTTTATTCAGCTATTTATGCTAGTGGGGTATACTGACGAAACAAATTAATAGCATGGTCTTCTATTAGAATGGAGGCTGACAGTCAATGTATCCACTTTTTGTGACATTTTTGTTTGTTGGAGTGCTGTGAGACTTTTAAATTGTAAAATATGTACTTTGGCTCCATAAATGTTGGGAATTACGGCTCTTTGCAGATCATGTATAGTAATCATTTAGGTCACAGCAACATTACAACATGACAGAAATAATGGCTTACTGGAATTACATTATTGTAATCAGGGCATGTTTCGACATGACCCCGGCATGTTTACGTACAACCATTAGTGCTAGGACTAGGCTACATAATGTTTTTACAAATATGTCTTGTCGTCTGATCCAGACATTATGTGTTTTCTGTCCCACAGTACAGACGTTGTTCGAAATAACTTAATTGGTGGTCAGATATTTAAAGTACTATATCAAAAGGCACATGATAAGACTAAACTTAACTAACATTTGGAATAAAAAATATTGTACGCAGTAGCGACGTGGAGTAAATATCTTGATCGGTGAATAATGACAAAGCCAATCAGTATAAAATGCTGATTATCAGCCAATACTGATCAGGCAGCTCAAAAGTGATCTGTTTTTGTTTTTTACTTTTAGCTCTGAAGCCCATGATTCTACCAATTCAACTTATAAAAGGAGACATGCTTTAAACTGAGTGAAGGCTGCATTTACTGAGTGCTTTTGTTCATTCATTTTTAATATACATCCCAGGGGTTTGGAGTGGGGCAGTTAATAAATATACACAAAGGGCTACACAGACAAAAATGCTGTCCAGCGGCAACAGGGCAGCCACACCCCGATTACTGTATGATGTCATACTGTAACCCTCTGTCTGTCTAATCTGAGTATCCCTGGAGGACATGGTAGCAGCTCAGGCAAGAGACTGACAACCTCATTAGTAAAATCTATTTCAGTGTCCAATATTACTCTGCTTTGTGAATTCTGTTCAGGCAATGGCAGAAAAGTGGAATCAATTTCAAGCTGTGCTTCAGTGGAAGAACAAATGTAAAGTCCAGTACTCATGTTGATGCTTGAATTGTTCCCTACTTTAAAAAAAAAAAAAAAAAAGGAGGATGCATTTTTCAACAATGTGTTCTACAGCCTACTTGCACAATCAAAAGCGCAGTGAATTAATATTTTACACTCATGCTTTCAGTCCATCATCAGCAAGTCAAGTGAAGACATCATCAATCATTTTAATTTTATACTGTATGTCTGATAGATCATTACATAGTAATCGTGTACATCAAATTAAAGGGCTACTGTCATGAAATGGATGATTTTTGGTATGTTATTAATGAAAAAACATCAGCCAAAATGGGCCCATGCATTTTTTCACCACAAAACCTGATTTTGACGAATACAGCTTTTTGTAACTCCCGCCATGAAAATCCTCTCGAGGGATTTGTTTTCGAGAAGAAGCAGGAAGTTACGTAAAGGACAGCGGTCTCTCATATCGTAACAAAAGATCCGCGTACGAAATATCTCGATGTGCGCGTCGGACGGCGTCGGGCTGCTGCGCGGACGGCGGCGAATCTGAAGAACCCAGCCAAGAATGCGTTACTCATCCGCGTGCACGCAGTAATGCGCCCCGCCTCGACGGTGTTCATTGAGTATTGCGGCGGCTATGAACATCCCCCTAAAAGCAGCACGGCTCGACTCCATTATATGCCACTACAGCGTCGAAAAACAGCCACACCGGCTGAGGCGCCGGTTCGGCGTTCAAGGCTTCTACGAAGGCTGCGCGTCGGGCTTTGCGGACGGGGGCGGCTCTGAAGAACCCAGCCAAGAATACCTCACTCAGCCGCGTACGCGCAGTAAAGCGCCCCGGCTCGACTGTGTTGTTCATCGAGTACTGCGGCATCTATGAACAACCCCCTAAAGCAGCACCGTTCGGCTCTGTCATAAGCCACACCGGGCAGCTGCAATGAGCCGCGATGCCTTGGATATCGTAGAATGACACTTCTGCAACTTTGCGCATGAATGACACGCTCTCCGCTCACATTTTTTTTTTCGGATAGACAATGAAGTAAGTGAATAATGTTATATGTATTTTTCACTACAATATCTATTTTAGAATGTTTATAGGGATGACATTTGGGCTGTAAATGTTATTCTAGGGGAGTGACATAAATATGCAACTTATTCCTAAATTTCTGTCATCTGGTGGTGAACCTAATTCATTTCACAGCATTCTTTGTGGGAGCAAAGGCAGTCTGAAGACATGACATGAACTTAACTGCAACGCCAAATTCCAATTAAGTTGTGACTTCTTAAATAAATAAAAACAGAATACAATGATTTTCAAATCATGATCAACCTACATTTAATTGAATACAAAGGCAAGACTGTACAGTGATGCCTCAGTTCTCGACCTCAATCCATTCCAGAAAACGGTTTGAAAAGTGAATTGTTCGAAAAGCGATTCGATGCTTCCCATTATAATCCATGGAAAGAGAAATAATGTGTTCCAAGTCTAAAACATTTGGCTTTTTAAAGTATTTTTTAGCTTTTCCTGATAATGAACGGCATTGTAGAAATACATGTATTGTTTAAATACTTTATATAGTAAAATAATTTGAGAAATATGTTTATTTTTTTGCTCAAAATTTATGCTTTAGTAGTAGAGTACGTTAGGCTGGGAGTGCATTGCCGTATTTGTCTTGATTGGGCCCCCAGCCTTGTAAACTTTTCTTTATTAATAAAAGTGCAGAATAACTTTAAACAAACAATAATGAGGGGGGAAAACATTTTTTTTTATTTTTACAAAAAGTAACAGAAAAACATTCATAACTTGAGTTAAAACAAAAATGCAGAAATGCTTCAACAACTGTACGTATCACATGTCTTCGGGGGTGGTGACTCGCCCCCTTTTAACAAAAAACAAACCTAATGTCATTTGTTTCTGGCGTTTCTTAAGAACATTTCTGAAGTGACATCATTAAAATTTCGGAGTGCTCTGCTACATTCGGATTTATTGGGGTGATGAAGTTCGGCGAAATTATGGATTTCGTTCCACTTGGCACAGATGGCTTTGATTTCAGCACTTGGGACAAACAACAGTCACTACTGCGACACGTCTATGTACAGAGGCTGCGTCATACAGAATAACAAAAGTACGGTGATTGTGGGTCAGCTAGTCTGGCCGCGCGCAATATGTTATTTCCAGGTTTTTTCAGCGGCGTTCAAGTACCGATTTTTGTTCTAAAAAGAAGCAAAAAAATCTCGAAATTTTCGTTTGAAAACTGATTTGTTTGACAAGGGGACGTTCGAAAACCGAGGCTTTACTGTATATTTAATATTCAAACTGATAAACTTTATTGTTTTTAGCAAATAATCATTACCTTTGAATTTTATGGCTGCAACTTTCTAAAAAAGCTGGACAGGGTCATGTTTAAAACTGTTTTCCAGATTTTCTTTTAAAAACATCCAATAAATGTCTGGGAACTGAGGACACTAATCATTGAAGCTTTGTAGGTGGAATTCTTTCCCATTCTTACTTGATGTACAGCTTCAGCTGTTCAAGAGTCTAGGGTCTCCGTTCTTGTATTTTACACTTCATATTGTGGCACACATTTTCAACGGGAGACAAGTCTGGACAACAAGCAGGGCGGTCTAATACCTGTACTCTTTTACTATGAAGTCATGCCGTTGTAATGTGCAGAATGTGGTTTGACATTGTCTTGCTGAAATAAGCAGGGGCGTCCATGAAAAAGATGTTAGCGGAATGAAAGCATATGTGTCTCCAAAACTGTATGTAACTTTCAGCATGAATGGTGCCTTCACACATGTGTATGTCACCCATGTTATTGGCACTAATACAGCCCCATACAATTACAGACGCTGGCTTTTGAACTTGGCCTCCATAACAGTCCAGATGCTTCTTTCCTCTTTGGTCCGGAGGACATAATGTTCACATTTTCCCAAAACAATTTCAAATGTGGACTCATCAGACTAATGAACACTTTTTCATTTTAGCCCATCTTAGATGAGTTCAGGCACAGAGAAGCTGGTGGTGTTCCTTAGTGTTGTTGATAAATGGCTTTTGCTTTGCATAGTCGAGTTTTAAATTGCACTGACTGAGGTAGCCTCGAACTGTATTTACTGACATTGGTTTTCGGAAGCGTTCTAGTGCCCATGTGGCGATATCTTTTACACATTGAAGTCAGTTTTTGATGCAGTGCCACCTGAGGGATCGAAGGTCACAGGCATTCAATGTTGTTTTTTTGCCCATGTCGCTTACAGTGAAGAAAATAAATATTTGAACACCCTACTATATTGCAAGTTCTCCCACTTAGAAATCATGGAGGGGTCTGAAATTTTCATTGTAGGTGCATGTCCACTGTGAGACAGTTAATCTAAAAAGAAAAATCAAGAAATCACAATGTATGATTTTTTTAAACTATTTGTGTGACACAGATGCAAATAAGGATTTGAACACCTGTCTATCAGCTAGAATTCTGACCCTCACAGTCCGTCTTTAAAATTCCACCTCCATTCCATCTATTATTCCTGAATCAGATGCACTCGTGTGAGGTCGTTAGCTGCATAAAGAAAGCAGTCCACCCCATACAATCACTAAGACTCACACTTGTAACATGGCCAAGCCCAAATAGCTGTCCAAAGACACCAGAGACAAAAT
The DNA here is from genome assembly GCF_019802595.1 of Syngnathoides biaculeatus. Taxonomy (NCBI): domain Eukaryota; kingdom Metazoa; phylum Chordata; class Actinopteri; order Syngnathiformes; family Syngnathidae; genus Syngnathoides; species Syngnathoides biaculeatus. The sequence goes on from NC_084646.1 coordinate 20,594,018, forward strand.
TGTACAACTCCACCCGGCTGGAAAGGGCTACAGAGAAATTGCCAGGCAGCTTGGTGAAAAAAGACCAAGTTCTGTCTTTTTAGATTCTCTCTCTCACAAAGGACATTCACCTACGATGAAAATTTCAGACCCTTCCATGATTTCTTAGTGGGAGATCTTGCAGTATAGCAGGGTGTTCAAATACTCATTTTCTTCACTGGACATGCAGTGATTTCTTTTGATGATATTACGGAAACTACAGTAGATGATAAAATCCCTTAATTCCTTGCAATCGTATGTTGAGGAACATTGGCCTTAAACTGACTATTTTCTCAAGCATTTGTTCACAAAGAGGTGAACCTCGCCCCATCTTTGCTTATGAATGACTGAGGAATTCAGGGAACCTCCTTTTATACCCAATCATGGCATCCATCTGCTCCTAATTAGCCTGTTTACCTGTGGGATGTTCCAAACAAGTGTTTGATGACCATTCCTAAATTTTTTTGCCACATGTCCAGCGTTTTTTTAAGTGTGTTGCAGTCATAAAATTCCAAGTTTATTGATTATTTTCTAAAAACAAAGTGTGTCAGTTTGAACATAATTTATCTTATCTTTCTAGTGCATTCAATTGACCCCTCCGTAGAAATTGCGCAATCCGCGTCACTGACCAATCAGAGGCCAGAGATCTCCATAAACCACGCCCCTTTTTGGACCCGCAGGTTTCTCAGACAACGCTGGATGCTCCAGTATAGCTTCTGTTGGCGTTTTATCACGTATTTGGGTTCTTTAACAATAGATATGGTTAAGAAGTGTAGTCACGGACTTTATAATAGTGACGACAGGTATCCTGAAAGGCTAGTTGGTGGAGTTTAATTCGTACCCTTTCCAAAACCAAAGACCCAGTACGAAAAATGTCTTCGATGGATCAAACTTTGTGGAAGACCGCATCATCAACTGAATCCATCTAAAATCAACCGGAACAGAAGACCGAGTATGAAAAATGTCTTCGATGGATCAAACTTTGTGTAAGACCGCATGATCAAATGAATCCATCAACCGGAACAGATATGTTTGCACGAAGGTAAGCCCTATATTTGATTTTCAATACATGTCTCATATAAATGAATTAGCAGTTCTTCGCTTGCATAACATAGCTAAGTGTGAATGATTGACACACTTGATCTGTGTTGAGCGATATTTTGCGATGATCTGACTGCACAAACGTGTCCCTTTGTTCGCGGCTAATTAGCTAAGCTAAACCGGACAAGCAGTCCTAAAAGCATTCGACGTGCACCGAGACACCAAGACTGAAGGAAGGATGTTTGAGGACACTAAAGTAGTGATTGTCATACTCGGTTGGGACTTACGTAGGTTCGGCACTAATTCAAGAATAATTATTGAGGGGAGTGCGTGACGTTACACAAAGAAAACGAGAGAAAGAACTTGTAAATCAAGCCTCGCCTTCTTCTTTTCCTTCATACGGCGGTTCACAAACGGCTATACAGATACATATACAGATTCTGCACACAAGTGTGACATGTAACACGAAAATAGGAAACTGTCAATGACGAATTCGTCTTTGGGTTACAATATATTATATTATGTGGATTCTCGGTCTTCCTCTGACTCCGGAAAGATCTCGCGCTACTATCAATGGTTTCTCCGTCGATATGCATGTAAATATCATTGAAATACCCCTCGCTGAAATACTTGAACCCTGCTGTCTGCTTTTCAACGATATTTCACTGTTAGCTAAGAATGCGAGTGAGAAATCAGCAGGTAAATCGGACAGTTTCGCTCTATTCTTTTCTTGATGCGCCGCCCTTTTTGCTAATTGTTTGTCTGACGTAGGCGCACGTGGCGTGACGTCACTTCAGGAGGTGTGGTTAAGTGCCCTGTACGGAGGGGTCAATTAAATGTAGGTTGAACGTGATTTGCAAATCCTTGTTTTCTCTTTTTATTCATGTTTAATATAACATCCCAACTTCATTGGAATTGGGGTTGTAACTGACTCACCTTTGTGCCCCATCATGACAGCTAGATGCAATGGTGTGTTTCCTGAAGAAGACAAAAACACAGAATACAGTAAGCAAAAAGTATAGTTATTTTACCAGAGTAGAAAAATATTATAAAACGTTTATTATTGTTATTATTATTATTATTATTATTAGACTTAAACGTACAGCTCAGACAGAACTGCAGAGTGAAGTGCAAAGGGTTCATCCTACAAATTGATTCATTCTTGGAAAATTTGCATTGGCACATCCCTCAAAGAAAATCCATGCAGCATTTTCTAAAATTTTGAGATTAGTGGGCGAACACATTCTAGGTTCTCTTTTGGACGAACCCTAATGTTGGTGACAGTAAGAACTTGTCGTTATACCAATATAAATGATAAGTCCAAAGGTGCTTTAGCAAACTGTGAACACAGACATCATCCCAGGCATGTTCAGTGTTTTGACATTGTATGGATACATCTATCCATCTTCGGAGCCCCTCTTATCCTCATGAGGGTCACGTGAGTGCGGGAGCCTATCCTAGCTGTCATCGGACAGGAGGCTGGGTACACCCTGAACTGGTTGCCAGCCAATCACAGGGCACATAGAGACAGACTGTGGTCGCACTGACAATCAAACCTAGTTTAGTTTAGGCAGTTTAGAGTTAATGTTGCATGTTTTTGGGATGTTGGAGTAAACCGGAGTGCCCGGAAAAAACCCACGCAGGCACAGGGAGAACATGCAAACTCCACACTTGGGGGAATTTGAATCCCAGTCCTCAGAACTGTGAGGCCAATGCTCTACAGCTACACAACCATGGCGCCTGCATGGATAAATCTTTCAGGAAACACATAATACAAGAATTGGATACTTTCAGTTGTGGCAACAGGTTGTGAATCCTCATAGTGTTCTTTGTGTGAGAGAGCCAACCAGAGGGAAGGCGTTGGAGACAAAAAAAAAAGTTTAGCTTGCCCTTGTCTTAGTTCCTGCAGAGTGAAAGCTCTCAAGGGTGGGTAGGGGGGCACCGTTCGCCATTCTTAACTGTCCGATACGCTCAGATTTGTATTTTTAGAGTTAGCAGCTTTCAAAAGACTGTCATATATTGACACATTGTATTTAAAGCCCGGTTGTCATCCCTATAAACATTCTAAAATAGATATTGTAATGAAAAATACATATAACAGTATTCACTTCAGTGAGCGGGGAGTGCATAATCCATGCACAAAGTTGCGCAATTGAGTGTCCCTCGACATCCAAGTGGTCGTCATATTAGTCACGTCATCGTCACTTCCGCCGTTGAAAACGCGCAGTGCCTGCTACTACGGAAGCCGAACAACAGAGATATTCGCATTTTTCCGACGCCCCTTCTGACACAGAAGTTATTTTCGAAAAGGACAACACCACACAACTGAGTGAAGTTACCGGGGCAATATTACACTATTGTTTCGAGCCCTCAGGGCAATATTACACTATTGTTTCGAGCCATATTCAGATGACATCCGATCCACTCCCGTGGCGGAGATGAGGCATCGCGCCTCATCGCAGCCGGCCGGTGTGGCTTATGACAGAGCCGAGCGGTGCTGCTTTGGTCACAGTCGAGCCGGGGCGCTTTATGTGGGCACGCGACTAAGTAACGCATTCTCGGCTGGGTTCTTCAGAGCCGCCGCCGTCGCAAAGCCCGACGCGCAGCCTTCGCAGAAGCCGGTGTGGCTGAGTTTCGGTGCCCGTGGTGGAAGATAAGGAGGAGGTGGAGCCTTTAGGGGTATGTTCAAAGTCGCCGGAGTATTCGGCGAACACTATCGAGACATTGTTGGCTAGGCGACGCGCACATCAACACATTTCATACGCGGATCTTTTGCTACGTTATGAGAGAGACAGATTACGTGGTCCGCCCCCAACTATTTTTTTATTTTTTTTTAGCTTTATACACACCTGTCTGTTATTTGGAACCCACGAAGCTCTCGTCCTCTGCACCTGTGCAATCCATTTTTCACGACGAACCGGGTCTCTTGCAAACTTATGAAGGGTAAATCCATCCTCCCGAGTGTTCAAGCAATGTCCAGCAATGCAATGAGCCGGCATTTTGGCTAACATAGAGTAACAACGAGCTACCTTCCCGGAGGTAAAACTAATGGAAACAAACAAGTCCACTAGGGGGCGCCTCTGTCCTGTTCGTTACTTCCTGTTTCTTCTCAAAAACAAATCCCTCGAGAGGATTTTCATGGCGGGAGTTACAAAAAGCTGTATACGTCAAAATAATGTTTTGTGGTGAAAAAACACATGGGACCATATTGGCTGTGGGTTTTTCATTAATAATATACCAAAAATCATCCGTTTGACGACACTTGCACTTTAAGAAGGATGAGTTTACAAACACCTGCACTGGTTATGCACCCTAAATTGTGGCTGCCATTTGATATTTAGACCACCTTGGGTTTTCTTCTTCACCAGTCTTCATCTAAACGCTTGCCAAATTTGCCAAATGGAAGACATCCTTCACTTTCATCCAAAAAGAGAACCTTGGACCAGTGGCCAATAGTCTACTTCTTGCCCCAGTTGGGATGCTTCCTATGTTGGCTTGGGCTTAGAGCTGGCTTGACCTGAGGAACCAGACAGGTGTAGCCCATCTCCTAGATGTGTTTGAAGCAGTTACACCAGTGTGATTCCACTCATTCTGGATCTCTGCTAGATTCTTAAATCGTCTCTCTTTTGTAATTCAGTGAAGCCGACAGTCATAACTTTTGCTGCTGCACCTTCTCCTGTTACATTTTGTCCTTCTACTATACTTTCTATTGACATGCTCGGACATAGCCCTCTGTGAACAGCCAGGTTCCTGAGCTATTAACCTTTGTGGCTTACCCAACCTATGACGGGGATCAATGATGGTCTTATGGCCTGTTGTCAAATCTGCCAGTCTGCCATGTCTTCCACATACTTATTAGGGTCTCACACCTGCAGGAACCTATCCCAGATATCTTGGGAGAAACGCAGGGTACACCCTGAATTGGTTGCCAGCCAACTGCAGGGCACATATAGAAAAACAATTATTCATATTCACACCTACTGGCAATTTAGTCTTCAATTACCCCACCACACATTTTTGGCATTTTTGAGGAAACCAGACTACCTGGAGAAAACCCACGCAGGCATTGGGAGAAGATGCAAACTCCACACAGACGAGGCCAGCATTTGAACCCTGGTCCTCAGAACTGTGAGGCAGATGTGCTAACCAGTTGTCCACTGTGTGATGAAAAAACTACGACTAAGGTACATGTCCAAAGCCATGCCCACACTATTCTTTTAATGAAAATGTTTTTCAATTTGTGATAATCTCAGTCAAGTATTGACTGTTTTAAACATCACGGTAATTCTCATACATCAACTTGGAGCATCCCTCAGATTTTTACCCCAAATGAGCTTTTGTTGGATATTTTAACCGCAGAAGGGGTTCCCCAAGAAATGTTAGTATGTTAGAGATATATTTAGAAAGGAAAGTTAGCCTTTTTTTACTAGGCTATACATTTTTTCAGGATTTTTGATCACCATCAGTGAGTTAAAAAAAAAAAGATAATCACTGATCCAATCACTAGATGGCTCAATGTGTCCATTTAAATGACTTTTTCATTCATTGTATGTACTTGTGTACTGTATACTGATTATCTTCAAAAGCATTCTCTAGTGAGGTCAGGTCTAATAATCAGTCAGGTAAAACCAAGATTACATGGCATAAATAATGGTTGCAAATTTACCACTACATTGTAATTAAATTACTTCACACACACCGAAACGTTAGAGGAGGATTCAACAAAAAGCCAGCAAGTTTATGACCATACGTGCTAGCACTAGCTTGCTAGGCAATATAACATTTTTTAGCTGCTTGTGAGGTGCATCATATTAAAAAAACAGGAACATGCCTCAAGGAATACTTAAAAGAGCTTATTCTTCCGAGCACCGGTGACCACCACTGTTACACGTTTTTTCCCTATTTTGTTCTTTTTTTGACTAACGGAATAGATGCACAATACATTGTTGTTGTCGTGACTGTGGTAACAAGTGTATCCGGTTGCGTTTGATTCAACAAAGGCCAATGATCTTAAATGCTGTCAAAAGATATTAAATAGGGCTAAAAATGAACTAGCTTTCGGATTGAAATATACTGCATAGGGCAGGGACATGGGGCAAATATCTTTTGCGAAGCTGATGAACTTCATTGATCGGATTGGCAATTTACAACATTAAAGACTACAAATGATGAGGATAAAATGGGAATTAACGACCAATACATATAAAGCTAAATCAAATCAGTGTAAAGTCCATTTTTTAACTCTAATTTTAATGTATGTTTGGCCAGATTCTTTATAAGTGATATCACACAAAAATGTTCCCTAAAAGAGCTATTTTTTTCCCATCAGAAAAAAATTGGACTCAGGTTAGAGTGGCCATTCGAAACAGATTTAGCATTTTGGGGAACTTATTGCTACTAAATTTAGACAAGGACATGATGAAAATGAAATGTTTCATTGAGTTTGCCATGTAATTTTCTGACAATTCAGTTTGTTTGTTCTTACGCTCGTTAAATAGAATCTTTTCATTCACGCATCTTTATTCTGAACTATCTGAAAGGGTTGAACAGGGCGGACAAAAGGAGAGAGGAGTGACCTAACCTTCAATTAAAAATGCCAGAGGTAGGTTTGGTTTGAATTGTGAGGCAAGCTTCCTGACAATGTCTGTTCTAGTTCATCCCGAAGGTGTTTGATAGGAAGTTCTTTACACCAAACTCTTTGTGGACAGTATAAGGACTTTATAACTGGAGTGATATGCTCTGACATCTCCACACCAAATTGTTGTAATTGCACTGAGAAGATGTAGTGTTTGATGAATGTCCGTAAACGTCCTGTGTAATGTGAAGGGTGTGTCAAATTACAGCTCAATTGCAGTGGAATCTGAGCTGCAGCCATGGATTCACGCAGATGCTTGACAATTGGAGGGGGGGGAAAAGTTGGGCCACCAACCCAGGAGAGAGATACACAGCTGACCCTGGTTCTACTGTAGTTTGAGCTGTGATATGAGGACGGGCCACATTCCAGTACAGACAAAAGCAACAAGGGTGTGTTTGGTCGGAAATCCTGTTTTTATCAGAGCAGACTTTGCCCTCCCAATTGAGTGCCGTCATGTGGAACTTCCACAACTCTGCACGATCATCACAAAGTGAACACTCGAGCAAGAACATCATGAGAGTTGTATTATACTGAGAGATGTTTTTAATACAGTCTACTTCTATTTTAGGGAGTAATTTAATTTAGTAAATAATTCCATGTATCCATTTTCTCTCCCTCTTGTCCTCATTCATAAGTTGAATTCATTGGTTAAACAATGAAACTGTTACTATCGTATAACTGATTAAGTGTGAGGTAGGACACTATTTTAAGCAATCGTATAAACTATCAAGTGTAAAAAGAAGTTAACCAAAGCAAAAGAAGTACATTAAAGCACCACAATCGAGGAGAGAGTAATAATAGCCACTCTGAACATTTCATGATTTTGTGTGACCTTTGAGATAGAATTTGCTTCCCAAGATTATAGTGCTTATCAACTGTACGGTGTCACTGGAGTTTTACTTCCATAAATCCATTTTCTACAGTACTTGTGTTGATTTGAGTTGCAAGTGGGCTGACACCTGTTTTTGGATTGTGGGAGAACCCAGAGAAAACCCATGAAAGTCAAAACCAGGAGAATAAAGTCCGTTCCCCCCAAAATGTAAGGATTAATGAATTATCGTGGTGTTTTTGCTGCTTTGAAGTCTACCTATGCAAGTGATTCTCCATCATTACACAGGAGGGACTGAGCTCGCATTCAAACTCAAAGCCACTTGACTGTGATGAATCGTGCTAACTAACCACTTCTGACATTGCAACTTTCCTGAAGTCTCCAAATAACTTCAAAGTTGTTGGACAGTTGTCTGAAAATAAACCAGGGTATTGTCGATTTCCTTTTTTGTATCAAATAATGGCCATATGAAAAGTAACTTAACGGTGTGTTTTTTAAACCACCGTTATCCAGTGTAAACAAAGGTTTACAATGCATTTACCAGAGTGTTTTAAGGCTAAAAAGTAAGCTTGCCCAGACTTGAACAGCTTGGACATGTTTTGAGATGTTCTACTCGTGTCTGTTGTGTCACCCAGTTATTCTACTCACCATGGACGTCCTTTTGGGAAATGTTTTGGGTCCGAATCAACGACGAAAGGCGTCGCACATCTCCTTTAAACACACATTCGTGGAGCGGAAAATCTTGTCCCCCTCGGATAATGGGGTTTTTGTTGCTATCGTCAGCGACATCTGCCGAAGACAGCGTATTGTTGGCGTTGACATGTTGGTTCTGTTTCTGTTGTTGTTGCTGCGTGGACGCCGACTTGACCAACTTGTGGTTGCTGAAAATTCGACTCGCCCTGCTCTTGTTGTTTGTCTTGGAGGCAGTGAACGTCCCGGTGGCTGCCTCTTCGTCCGGTTCCAGCAAGTCATCGTCCTGACTGGGTCTTTGGTCCTTCCGCAAGGATCGAATCTTCTCTCCGGTCATTTTTTTTCTAGAGCTGACGTGAAGGGAGCTGAGAGTGACGAGGACCCTCCGGGCCAACTGATGCGATTCGCCAGCTGGAAGTCTTTAAGCTACCGATGTGAAGAAAACAACATGAAAGACCATTTGAAAGGGGGGCTTTGCTAAGAGAACAAAACGCCACAAACTCATTTTTTTTTCCAGTGGTGAGTGTGTACAAAAAAAAGAAAGAAAAAAAATCTCGTTATCCTCCCATAGCTGCTGACAGCACTGCACGAGCGCCTCTCGTTGACTTCGCCTGGTGGCTTTCGCCTCGAGTTATCGCGAGAGTTCGCAGAAAAGGTTACAACCGGAAAGAGGACGTCAAAACAAATTCGGAAATTGTTTAAGGTTTTAAAAAATACAAACATAAATAATTCCAGTCAGTAACAAATAATAAAAACTGTACACCTAAATATGTACTATGATAATAATAATGTATTTGGATAAAAAAAAAAAGATTGTTGTCCACCATTGTTTTTTGTGCCGTTTATCCTTGTTTTCGTTGCGGGTGACTTTGAGCCAATTCCATCTGATTTGAGCAAGAGGCGGAGTGCACTCTGGACTGGTCGCTCGGCATCAAAGGTGGGATTTTTTTTGTATGTCCTCGGTACAATTCTAAAGAAGCATTCAAAATAAAGTATGTACTAAAAGCCCATGTAGTATTTTAGTATGTAGTGTCTTTTTTATTGGAAACCTGTAATGTGGGCACATTACAGTGACTATATGTGTGTGGGTTGTGTGTGTGTGTGTGAGGGGGGGGGGTTATTTACAAGAGGCGGAGATAGAACGGGAAACGATTTTGATCATATGGACACGTTTGATGAATTTTGCGAAACGCTTCCACTCCCTAGGGAACGTCGATGGAAGCGCAGTCACATTTCTTTGGCGAGAAAAAGGTTAAACAGGATTGAGTGGTTCTCATAATTTCTGGTTTTATGCATGTTTTTTTAATTGGTTTAAAATAGTCCTTAGTTTGGAATAACCAGAGTTATAAACTTCTAATTATAATGACACGAGATGATTGGCATGACATGAAACATTACATCAGCCAGCGCTCTCCCGCGTGTGTCTTGCAGCAAAGTGCGGGGTCACGTGCTGTAAACGCCCTAAACGTCCGCCAATCGACGCTAAAGCCTTCCACGATGCCGGGCGCCAATTGGCTGAAAAAGAAGAGCTTGAACCGGTACACAAACAAGGTTTTCTTCCTATTGTGTGTGGCGCCTGGATTACGCTGTCATTTCCACTTGACGGGTTTTTGATCGGTTTAACTGCACCGCATGGCAATGGAGAATCACATTCAGGGCGACCGAGATGACTTATTCGCCGGCTTCCATCCGGCCTTCCAATCTTTCGCCACCGACGCCATCCACGTTGGTCAGGAGCCGGAGCAGTGGAACTCCAGGGCCGTGGTGCCGCCGATATCGATGGCGACCACGTTCAAACAGACCGAACCCGGAAAGCACTCCGTGAGTACAGCCTGGCCTTAAATGTACTGTCACGAAATCACGCCTACGAATAAAGATGAGTGTTGTAATACCCTTTTGTATCCATTTCACCTGACCAGATAATCGTGATTTATTTATTTATTGGTGGGGGTGTGGGGGGGGGGGGTCTTCTATTGAATGAGACTTCCTAGGTAGGTCTCAACCTATATAACAATTGAACGATTATGTTTAATCTCACATGATATGGCATGCTTCAGATAGTAATGATAATTTCATCCCATGGTGACATGCTGCTATTGGTCTTGTCAAAAGTAGGGGAAAAAAGGCCCCCCTCCCGCAGGTGTCCATCCCTCCGTGATAAGATGGTTTTAAAGTACAGTACAGCAGTACACAAACATGCACATTTCAAAGTTACACATTCTCACCCCATGCCTGTTAGTTTAGTGACCCTGGCCAGTGTTCTTTGAACTCTGGTGTGGTTGACTTCACAAGCGTGCCAAAGTTTTACCTGGGGTACACATCCCATAGATCAGAATATCTATTACATGGCTTGTGGGATGAAGCCTCAAGTCTGTACACTGTTGAGTGTACTTGAAATTCCTTAACTGAACTCGTTTATCTACATTGCTTCGGCACATATGGCCCTGTTCACAGGGATTTATTTTAGTAGACAATGAGCACTATGATGTGAATCCACGTTTACTTACACACAGTACTGAGGTTACAGTGTAACCACAATTTGTGCTGAAGCTGGAAAACGCTGTTGTACACTGGTTCTCATACTGAGTTCCCCGGAAGCCAGGGTGTCGTGTAGCCATTGCTTGAGGTTCTGTAAAATAATCCAAAAAATGATGATGTTGTATCAGACCCCATGGTGGACGACTGCTCGAGCATCTGCTTAACAGTACTGAGGACAGGGTTTGAAATCCTGGGCCCGCTTGTGTAGAATTTGCATGTTCTCTTCATTTTCTCGCAGTTTTCCTCTCACATCCCAAAAACATGCATTACAGGCTGACTGACTCTGATTTGCCCGTGGGTGTGAATATGGGTGCGAATGGTTGTTTGTTTATGTGTGCTCTGCAGTTGGCTGACAATCGGTTCAGAGTGTACCCTGCCTAAAGATAGCTGGGATAGGCTCCAGCACTCCCATGACCCTTGGGAGGACAAGCGGCTCAGAAAATGAGTGGATGGATGTTTTCTTCATTTTTTTCAAAGCAGAGTCGCACAGTTTTCATCGTAACCATTACATATGGATTGGAGTAATAACAATGTATTGCACAATCCAGTTACTTATTACAGACAACCAAAAAATGTGCCTCAGTTGATAGTTGCAACATGTTGCTTTTGATCGCGGAACTATGAGATGTTTTTGTACCATAGGGGTGCAATTTTTAACTGTTTAGTATTTGTCTCTCCAAAGCAAATCTTCTGCCACTAAAGGAGAAAATGCTTTAAAGCAATCTTTTGGTCAACTAATACATAATAATAAAGTATATTGGTTTCAGTGATGCTAAAAGTGAAACTGAAGAATGCATCATTCTCAGGGTTCTTCAGCAGACTGGTGCAGCAGGAACTGCTTTGTCCTCTTTTAAGATGGCATTAAGTGCATGCTCTGTTTAAAGTTCTTTTACTGCATGGTCATATTTTTATACAGGGGTATGAATACAGCCGCAGTGGAAACCCTACAAGAAACTGTCTTGAAAAGGCTGTGGCAGCGCTGGATGGGGCAAAGTACTGTAAGTGAAACAATATGTACACATGGAGACTTAATTGGAACGTCTTGGTGAAGGCTTGAAAGAATTTTATTTCTTTGAGGACTCTGGAGTTGTTTTGAAGCAGTTTTTTTTTTAACAATAAACATACAACAATATAATTGGGGAATTGAAGGTAGGGCCTCATTCGTGGATGGAAGGAAAGTTGTCAAATCTGTATCATTTTTGCATTTTGTTTATGAAGAATTAAATTTTACACCTAAATAACCATTCATTCATGTTTCATACCACTTATCCTCACTAGGGTCACAAGCATGCCGAAACCTATCCCAGCTAACTCTGGGCAAAAGGTGGGGTGCACCCTGAACCGGTCACCAACCAATCGCAGGGGACTTATGAACAAGTCACTCACATTCACAGCTACGTGCAATTTGGAGTCTTCAATCAACCATGTTTTTGGGATGTAGGAGGAAACCGGATTACCGGGGTGGGAGACACACAGGCAGGGGGAGAACAACCAAACTCCACACACCCAAGGCCAGATTTGAATCCGGGCCCTCAGAACTGTGAGGCTGATACACCGCATTTGTATGGAAATTTGATCCATGTGTTCTTCGCATTATTTTGGTGCAGGCGTTGCTTTGGCTTCAGGGCTCGCTGCCACAGTGACCATCACTCACATGTTGAAAGCAGGAGATGGAATCGTCTGCATGGATGATGTTTACGGAGGTGAGTACTCTCTCAATCCACACTCGGAGAAAATTGCCATTGAATTGCGTGAGGTGGTGACCTATACTTTGTGAATTTACAAGGTACAAACCGCTACTTCCAAAGAGTTGCTGCTGAATTTGGGCTGCAGATCACCTTAGTTGATTGTACCAAACTAGAACAACTGAAGGCGGGTCTGAAGCCCAACACTAAAGTAAGTGAAGAATACATGTATCCTCTTTGGTCACCTTTCTATAGACTTAAAGCGACAGTGAAGAAAATAAGTATTTAGCACCCGGCTATATTGCAAGTTCTCCCACTTAGAAATCATGGAAGGGTCTGAAATTGTTATCTTAGATGCATGTCCACTGTGAGAGAGATAATCTAAAAAGAAAAGTCCAGAAATCACAATGCATGATTTTTTTAACGATTTATTTGTGTGATACAGCTGCAAATAAGTATTTGAACACCTGTCCATCAGCAAGAATTCTGACTCTCAAAGAACTGTTAGTCCACCTTTAAAGGTCCACCTCCACTCCATGTATTATCCTGAATCAGTTGCACCTGTGTGAGGTCGTTTGCTGCATAAAGACACCTGTCCACTCCATACAATCAGTAAGACTCAAACTTGTAACATGGCCAAGACCAAAAGCTGTCCAAAGACACCAGAAACAAAATTGTACAACTCCACACGGCTGGAAAGGGGTACGGAGAAATTGCCAAGCAGCTTGGTGGAAAAGGTCCATTGTTGGAGCAATCATTAGAAAATGGAAGAAGCAAACCGTGATTGTCAATCTCAATAAGAGTGGAGCCCCATGCAAGATATCCCCTCGTGGGGTCTCAATGATCCTTAGAAAGGTGAGGAATCAGCCCAGGACTACACGACAGGACTTGGTCAATGACCTGAAAAGAGCTGGGACCACTGTTTCCAAGGTGACTGTTGGTAATACACTAAGACGTCATGGTTTGAAATCATGCATGGCACGTAAGGTTTCCCTGCTTAAACCAACACATGTCAAGGCCCGTCTTAAGTTTGCCAATGATCATCTGGTTGTTACAGAGGAGTCATGGGAGAAAATTTTGTGGTCAGATGAGACTAAAATGGAACGTTTTGGTCATAATTCCACAGTGTTTGGAGGAAGACGAATGATGAACACCATCTCCACTGTGAAGCATGGGGGTGGTAGGATCATGCTTTGGGGGTGTTTTGCTGCACATGGGACAGGACGACTGCACTGTATTAAGGAGAGGATGACCGCGGCCATGTATTGTGAGATTTTGGGGAACAACCTCTTTCCCTCAGTCAGAGCATTGAAGATGGGTCGTGGCTGGGTCCTTCAACATGACAATGACCCGAAGCACACAGCAAGGAAAACCAAGGAGTGGCTCCGTAAGAAGCATATCAAGGTTCTGGTGTGGCCTAGCCATTCTCCAGACATAAACCAGATAGAAAATCTTTGCAGGGATCTGAAACTCTGTTTCTCAGTGACAGGCCAGAAACATGTCTGATCTAGAGAAGGTCTGTGTGGTGGAGTTTGCCAAAATCCCTCCTGCAGTGTGTGCAAACCTGATGAACAACGACAGGAAACGTTTGACCTCTGTAATTCCAAAGACTTGTGTACCAAATATTAATATTGGTTTTCTCAGGTATTCAAATACTTATTAGCAGTTTTATCACACAAATAAATTATTTGAAAAATCATACATTTTGATTTCTGGATTTTTCTTTTTAGATTTATCTCTCTCACAGTAGACATGTACCTGCGATGAAAATTTCAGACCCCTCCATGATTTCTAAGTGGGAGAACGTTCAATATAGCAGGGTGTTCAATTACTTATTTTCTTCACTGTATAACACACAAGTTCACAGTCCACCCATTTTGAGGTATAAATAGTCATTTCCATGCCATTGTTTTTGCTACATCATTTTTGGTGTGCCATCAAATGAGTCAGCGCGAGAAATGAATAGGGCATTCACGAAATATAAAGAGTATAATTTGGTAAAAATACAATTACATGTTAGTAGAGATGATGGGCTGAAACACCTTTGTGTAATCTCTTCTATTAGTTGCTTGGGTGAAAATATATATATTTTTTCAAACCAAAAAAATGGATATCACTCCAGGTTTACAAAGTAACAGCCAATTAAATATTTGTCTGCAGGCAGCACACCCTATTTGCAGCATATCCCAACTTCCCCTGCTTTGTCTTGTTGTCGTTGCTGCTTGTGTAGATGGTTTGGATCGAGACGCCCACCAATCCCACTATGAAGGTCGTCGACATTAGGGCCTGTTCCAACTTGGTGCACGATCATAACAAAGACATCCTGGTCGTAGTGGACAACACCTTCATGTCTGCCTACTTTCAGGTGTGACAATAAGACAAGGTTCTCTCAGTTGAAGTTTAAACAATGCGCAAAAAACGATTTATTCACACTTATTTTGTGTCCTCTCCCAGCGCCCTTTGTCTCAGGGAGCAGATGTTTGTATGTACTCAGCCACCAAATATATGAACGGTAAGTAAGGTTTATCCACTTGCCATTTTACTTGTAAAAGTGACATTTGTCATTCTTGGCATTGCTACATTAATGGCAAGTTTGTTTAATTTTGTTAGTTTTTTTTCCCCCCTTAAACTCCATTACAGGTCACCTTGAATTAACTTTCCACAAAGTTATCGCCCACCACGGTGAAGATTTGGCCAAACTTAGTATTTGTGTTTTATATATTGTTTGACAATATATAAATCAATCACTTTTTTCCTCATTTCTTCTTGAATTTCTTTGGATCGTGGCATGATGCATTGGTTCTTGAGGTGTTGTAGCTTGATTCACTTTCTCTGACAGATTCTATTTAAGAGGTTTCTTGATTCCACAAGTATGGTCCTGATCAGGTTTGGCGGTGGCTTGTTAAATTTACCTCGCCTTTCCCAAATTTGTGGTTAGTCGCAGTGACATTGTGATTTGGGGGGTGGGATTACATTTTCACAAAGGGCCAGAGAGATCGGTTTGGATTTTTGTTTTTTTGTTTTTTGTGCCTTAATAAATTTACTAAAAACTGCATTTTGTATTTCTTTGTGTTGTCTCTGAAAGAGATCTTGAAATTGGTTTGATAATTTTAATTGTTTGTGTGTGATAGATATGCATAAAATTTTCACAGCACAGTAAATAAAATGAAATATTAGTGGAAAAACGTTTGGATATGGTGCGGAGTTGTTACCTATGAATAGGTACCTATGAATAGGATTTCATTTTTTTTTCCACCGTTAAATTGTCGTAAGTTAGATGAGAATTGAGGTTTGAGTTCAGAGAAGGAGTGAATAAGACAGGAAGGATGAAGATTTGGGGAGGGTTTGGTGGACACCTAGAGCTGGGTAATGTCAACATAACATTTAAACGCAGTTAAAAGTGTCTCATTATCCAAGGTTATTTTTTAACCCCATGTAGCAAGTGACTCAATAATTTTTATGTTTGGGATCACGTGGCAACTCCATGTGTTTAGTCTTAGGTGGACAGCAGCTGCCATGTTAATCAGGAGCCCTTGTTCTGTGCATTTTGTTTCCAAATTCTTCCAAGCAATAAACTAGAAATATAAATGTTAGTGTTTCACAATGCTTATCGTAGAATACACAATACAGAAAATATTGCCACAACCTAAAAAGTCACCCAAAAAATTCAAGCACAGTACGTTTTTCTGTCTCATCACCTAACTCAGTCAACATGTATTTCATCTCATCACCTAACTCAGTCAACACTCATTTGCTTACACTTGCATATTTTGGAATGTGGGAATTAACATGCAAACGACACATACAAATATATTTTTCCAAGAATGACTTCAGGCATTTGATTGGGTGAAATAGCCTTGGGTTTGAGAATATAGCACCACGTGGTCTGTGTGTGTGTTTTATTCAAGTGCTACTGGCATTGAGTTTAGTTTTTTTTTTTTTTTTTTTTTTTCCCTAACCCAGATTGGGTAAGGGGGTATTAGTTTTCTAAATTGACCTCCATACTTTGGAACATAGCATGTCATTCACTCCATCTGAACCTACTGTATAATGTCAAATATTTGCTGACGGTCTTGTCTGGGATGATCCACATTCATTTTTTTTGTATGATTGCCAGGTCACAGTGACGCAGTTATGGGCCTGGTGTCAGTCAACCGAGAGGATGTCTATGACCGCTTGAAGTTTCTACAGAATGGTGAGTGGACAGAACACACTTTGGGGCAACGGTAGCCGAGTGCTTAAGACCACTCCCCACTCATGTGGGTGCAGTGTCTTTTGAGTGAGTCATTGAAACCCTGGGGCTCCTTCGGTGCTACATGCCTTCCCAGTGCGTGCTTCACTGTTAAGTTTTAAATGTTTTTTTTTTTTGTCCTTCATGACAGTACAAATTATTTCTTCTCTTTTAAGTCAACAATTATGATGAACCCAGCGAACATCAACTTGCCTAACATGACTTAGTGAAACATTTGTGAAAAGTGGTAAAAAGCTGTCCTGTTGTACCCACAGCAAAAGCCAAGGTCCAAAAGTGCAGATATAATGTGTCAGGATAGTGTTCATAAAATTCAAACCAGTTCCTCAGTTACTGTTTGATGTGCTGTACAATAATCTCTCACTATATAACTATTGAATTATGCGGATTTAGCCTATCATAGATTATATCGATTGATCTAATGTATTATTCACCTGCATATCTTTGGTTCAGTTTGGTTTAAGTGGCTATTTGACTGTAATGTGGGAGCACAAAGACTCATATGGAGAAATAGGCTATCTTTACACTGCAGGGGACCCCCCCCCCAACCTACCCCCAATGAGACATATCTTACTTTTTCATATCAATGCGAACAGTAGTGATGGTATGATGTGGAATTGATACTTCCAGTCAACTGTACCGGCACATGTACCAACACTTCATTAGGAATCATTTACTCTATGGCACACCAAGAGATTAATAAAATATACTAAAATCTAGTTCGCAACTACAAAACAAGTGATGTGACCACAGTGAAACACTGCATTAGAAATAGGAATGCACTTTTGATACTTGGAGTAGTGCATGTAATTAAATAGAAATTTAAAACCCTATTGTTTTTTCATTGTTTTTTAATTTTAAAAAAAAAAGTACTTTCTCTCAAGACCCACGACTAAGGTGGTTCTGCTTTTTTTTTTTTTTTTTGGTGAGAATTTCTTCTGCTTTGGAGAAAATCCCTTTCACAAGGCACAGATGAAGCTTGAGTTTAAAGGTACATTACAGCTCGTGTGAATACATCTAGAAAATAATTTCTTTGCTTTCTCCAGTACTGCAGTGGGTCGTTTTGTCCGTCTATGTTTGGTTCTCCCAGGTATTTCTGTACTTCGATTGTTGCATATACTGTCAGTGATGTAGTTGTGGGAGTTTTACTTTGCTGAATGGATCTGTCAAGGCATTGCCACAGTTTGCTTCCTGAGAGAAAGAGAAAAATAGTCTAAGTCACTATATGGAATGCTGAACTCACAGAACTCCCCAACAGGGGAAAACTTTCTTGTTGTCGCTGGTTCCATCTTTTAAACACTCGCAAATAACTAAACAAACACCAACCAAAACAAGCACATGATGTGCAGGTCGACTCCATCACATGTTGCTTTGCCTTATACTGCATTTCAAATGACACGGCAAAGTCACAGACCACTTCCTGGATCAGTCACACGGTGTGGTGCTTCAGGACAGTTCAAACTTCATTGAAACCACTTTCTGAACCACACTTTGCTAAGATCTTTGCTGATTACTTGGCACACACTTCGAAGCTTCAACATGGACCTTAACATCACTAGTGAACAGTACAATTACACCCCCCCCATACCCGACCTTGGCCGTCACTCATGTGTAGATATAACTTGTACACATATCTAATGTGATGGCTCACGTAACATGCATCCTACTTATACATCATCAGAAGGGGTATAATATCACAGTTGTTCGAGAATCCATAGAAGTCGTCGCAATTTAACCAATGACATACACAGTTTTGAGGAAAAAAAAAAAAAATCAAAATTGTGCGTTGTACCTTGCAGTGTGAGCTTAGTCTTAGAGCTCTTACGTAGCAGAAAAATAAAGATTACTGAGCATGTGCTAACACATTACAGGGAGAGTTTCACGTAATATTTTCACAAATACTAACTTATCCCGACGTACACTATAGCAAATGCACACACATTATGGAAGAATATGGAACTGGTTGGGCCAACAATATAGAACAACAGTGAGAAAAAAGGAATGTTTAGCATGATTTTCTGCAACCTGTAGTTAAAGAGGATAGCAAGGAACTGTGGGAAGCAGCAGTAAGCACCATGACAATTGCCACTGCCTACAACACCCATTAATAAGCAGCCCTCTGTAAAAGTATTTCTTCCATTGAATTCCATATATGAAGCTTTCAAATATATTCATCGGTAATTATCCACTATGTCAATGTTATTCTCTGATCCAGGAGGGTTCTGAAATTTAACTCTTATGAGAAACAATTGATTACTGTACTGTAGCGGTTTGAATGTAGCTGTACGGATGAGACAACAGAAAATAACTCTCAAGCATCTAACCCAAATGAGTCAGAGTATTAGAGGAAATGTGTTGCTGCACAGGAGGCTTTGTGAATTGTTTTTTAAAATTTTGTCTCTTTATGTGTGTCTTTTCATTTTAGCTCTAGGGGGTGTGCCATCCCCTTTTGACTGCTTTCTTGTCAACCGTGGACTGAAGACATTGCATCTGCGCATGGAGTGCCACTTTAAGAATGCCATGGCCACAGCCAAGTTTCTCGAGGCTGATTCCAGAGTGGAGCGTGTCATCTACCCAGGTCTTGTAATCCGACAAGGCTTCTGGCTCTGTACAGTACATAAGGACATACTGCATGTAACATCACCTGTCCATCCATTGTATATAGAGCTCATCCTCTTTAGGGTCTCAGAGCTGGAACCTATTGCAGCTGAATTTGAGTGTACCTTTGGCTGGTCCTCTGCCAATTATAGGGTGCATATAGACAAACGATCTTTCACACTAACGTTGATACCTACAGTATGGACAATTTATGAGCCTTCCATTAACCTAACATGCATGTCATCTTCAGAATGTGGGAGGAAAAATTGAGTTTTAGAGAAAACCCACATGAGAACGTGTATCCTCTCATCCATAACACACATTTTATAGATTTACAAATTTGCATTAACAAGAACCCAAAGTCCTTTTTTCAACTTCAGCGGTGTTTCCACATTGCTTATAACGTAATGAGCCACTGCATTTATGAAGCACATTCAATGAAGTTTTTATTTATTTTTTTTTTAATTATTAATTGGAAGTTGACTCATTGTTGTTCTTGTTTCTTTTATGCTGATAATTGGACCCACCATATCTTTACACACTTTGACTTTTGAAAAAGCTGGCTTCTTAAACTAAAGTGTCATTGACACGCATTGAGAAGCGCTCTTAATAGGAAATGAAAGCTGTGGGTGTGCTTTGCACTGTCTAGCGGTACAGTACTTTATTGAAATACTCCACCCCGCCCTTGTTGTCACAGGTCTGCCCTCTCACCCGCAGTATGAAGTGGTAAAAAGACAATGCACAGGATGTTCTGGAATGATTACCTTCTACATTAAAGGGAAACTCCAACATGCCAAGGCCTTCCTCAAGAGTCTCAAAGTAATTGGCTGCAGTATTTACATAAACTCATTCTAATCTGTGGTAATAGTAGTTGTGCAAACTAAAGGGGTGTGTGTATTCATTATTTATTATTCCATGTTTGTTTTTATAGTCTTGTAAAACAATCCAATAATATTTGTAGATATTGACTTAAAATCACTCTTTGTAATTTTTATTTGAAGTATTTAAAATTATGATTAACGGTGGTGCATTTTAAAATGGCCATGTATCATATCCTGTGAATGTCACCAATTGGCTTCTGTGGCTTTTCAATTTTAGGTGTTTTCAGTAGCTGAGAGTCTTGGTGGTTATGAAAGTTTAGCAGAACATCCGTAAGTATTATTGGATATTGTTTATTATCGTTTAATATGTGTTCAAAGCTCGGCTTCGACCCTCCTGTGTGGTTTGCATGTGAATTCCCACATTACAAAAACATGAATGGAATAGTCTAATGTAGGTGTGAATGTAACTGTGAATCATTAGTTCTCTGGCCTTCAATTGACTAGCGACAAGGGTGCACCCCACCTCTCGCCCCGAAGTACACGTGCTATAGAAAATAAATGGATGGATAGTGAATGTGGATAACTACTGGGAAAACATACATTGTTGTGAAAAAGTACTGGCCCCTTCTCACATCCTTATATTTTTTCATAGTTTCCCCATTTTAATGTTTAAGATCGTCAACAAATGTAAATATTTGACAAGTTCAACCCAAGTGAATTTAACAGTATGTAAACTTTGGGGGCATTCTCAGAAGCAACAACTGAAATCAAGCCTTTCCTACAACTGGCAATGAGTCTTTGAAGATTTTCAAACATTTCAATCGGATTTAAGTCTGGACTTTGACTAGGCCATTTCAAAACCTATTGTTTGTGTGTGTGTTTTGGATATTTATCCTGGTGTAGAACCTAACTGAACTTCAGCTTGCGGTAACAAATTGATGGCTGAACATTCCTCTTTGGGATTTTTTATTAAAGAGGCAAGCTCATGGTTCCATTAATCAGGGCCGGCCCCAGCCAATGTGGTGGGCTAGGTGAGAATTTCTACAGCACTCACCACCATCAATGATTTAAATGAGCTTCCAAAAAAGTAAATACTGATCATTTTCAACATTGCCATTAATTTATAGGCTTTATTAAGGTGAATCAAATACTTTTTAACTCAGGGCAATGTAACATCGAATAGTTTTCGTTTCCTTAATAAATAAAACCACCATTTACTTTTTTTTTTTTTTTTTTTTGGGATGACCCTAAACAAAGGCACAAACCTATGCAAAAATAAGAATCTTAAAAGAGGACCAATACTTTTTCACAACTCTGTTTCCAGAGTCTGCTATTGGCTGGCAACCAGTTTGGGGTGTACCCCGCCTCCTGCCCGATGATAGCTGGGATTGGCTCCAGCATTCCTTTGACCTTTGTGAGGATAAGCGGCTCAGAAAATTGATAGATGGATGTGTCCAGAGTCCAGGGGCCCCGTTATCTGTTTCGTGGTTCTAAGGACCCAGTTTCAAATTCGGCCTTTTGCAAGTTACGTGGTGTTTGCATGTTAACACCCACATTCTAAAAACATGAATGTTAGGTTAATTGGATAGTGTAAAATCTCCAGACTGTAGGTGTGGATGTAAATGTGTGTGTGAATAGTTTCTATATGTGCCCTGCCATTGATTGCAACCAATTCTGGGTCTCTCGCCTGAAGATAGCTGCACTAGGCTCCTGCATACCCACCATCCTAGTGAGGATAAGCAATACTGAAAGGTTGGATGGATGTAGAGGTGCAATGATAGGCAAAGTCCCACAAGAGGGAAGCAGTGATCAAAAGTATTTAGTTTTAGGATGCTGAGAGAAGTAATTTTTTTTTTTAATGCTTGAATTTTAAGCACCCAAATTCACATAATTGAAATTGTTGTATATTAAACAATAACAATTTACTACATGTTATGTTGTATTATGTAAATTAATAAATTGTATACAAAATATAATATCCACAAGTCATCATTTTGCATTGTGTATGTACAGCATGTGGGCAGCATGGTGGATCAGCTGGAAAGCGTTGGCCTCAGAGTTCTGAGGTCCCGGGTTCAATCCCGGACCCGCCTTTGTGGAGTTTGCATGTTCTCCCCGTGCCTGCGTGGGCTGTCTCAGGGCACTCCGGTTTCCTCCCACATCCCCAAAACATGCAACATTAATTGGACACTCGAAATTGCCCCTAGGTGTTATTGTGAGTGCGGCTGTTTGTCTCGATGTGCCCTGCGATTGGCTGGCAACCAGTTCAGGGTGTACCCTGTGTCCTGCCCGTTGACAGCTGGGATAGGCTCCAGCATGCCCCGGGATCCTTGTGAGGATAAGCAGCTAAGAAAATGGATGAATGGATGGCTGGTACAGCATGTAGTAATTGAACGTGTAATTAATCCTGTTTTTGCATGTGCATGAGAAGTGTTCAAGCCTTTTGGCAAGTTTGATGAACCCTGGGGTTTTGATGTGTGCCTGATGTGTTGAACCAAATGGCTTACGCCACTCTTATCAAATTCTTCTTCCAACGCAGGGCAATTATGACTCATGCGTCGGTGCCCGAGAAGGAGAGAGCCATTTTGGGCATTAGTGACACCCTGATCCGACTCTCTGTGGGATTGGAGGACGAGGCTGACATCATTGGAGATCTGGATCAAGCGCTTGCTGCCGCTGCTGCTGTTGCTGATGTAAGTTTCAAAAGGGCAACAGCAGGTAGTAACTATGTATTTTATAAAATCCCACTCTCTTGAGCCCGAGCCAAACCCAGCAGATGTTGAAAAAGTATTTTGTAATGATGCACAATGATATTTATTATCATTATTATTATTTTAGGAATGAATCCCTCTGATTTGTTGCCATTTATTTATTAAGTGATTTAGGTGGGGGCTTTCCAAAGGATCAATACTTTGTCCTCATAAAGGATCACATTGGGTGTAATGTGTGAATAAATTAAATTTGTAAATGTCACACTGTAGAGGGCAGTGAAACTACTGAAACATTCTGCACACTAATGTGTTGTTTGTGTAGGCTACGCATCAAGAAAATACAGTTCTGCTGCAGTGTCCTACTGTCTAATGCAGTTTTACATCCAATTTCTCTCTGATGCTAATATCCTGTGCAGCAGGTGCAACACTGTAGATCAAAAGAGTTGCACAGACTTTTTCAGTTATGTCACATCCGTCAGTAGAATTTGTGCGACCCATTAAAAAAAAAAAAAAAAAAAAACTGCATATGCTAAGATACCGGTATTGCATCAGACAGAAGAGAAAGGACTATGAGATTTGACAGGGACCTGGTCCTATACAATAGCTAAAAACATATACTGTATGTGATTAACTACTTATGCAGATTAAAAAAAAAAAAAAAAAGATATGTATGTGATGAACTACTTATACAGATTTATAAAGTGAACTCTGTAAGAAACTGTAACCACCATCTCAACTGCTGAATCTGGTGGGGCACAGATTCGCCAAACACTGTAATAATTAATCATTGTAAATGGAGCCATAAACGTTTATTCAAGCATGAAACTAACTTTAAACTGTATGCTTGCACTTTTGACTGCTAAGAACTCAAAAGTTTGATTAAAAACAAGTGTTTTAAAAGTGACTATTAGGCACAAAACTCTAGTGTGGAAATATGTCTGTTAAGCATTTTGCGTTTATTCACTTGACCCACGCAATTGGTCACCACGTTTGTCAAAGTGAAGAGAAATGAAGGCTTGAGAAAAACCGTGATTGTGTTACTTTGTTGGAGACAAAGTGCCCCATTTACCGCCACATGAACATCCATTTAGAAACACTGTGCACACTTAGTGCAGCCTTCTGGGGATTATTTTTCAGGTTGTAGTCTGTCAGAAAAGCCTTCCGAAAAACAATTTTTTCGATGTACTCCCACAGTTCATTTGTAGAGTCATTTGTAGTATGCCGTATTTTAGCTTGAGTGTGTATTTCTGCTGCAGAAAGACATCAAAGTCTTTGTGAAGCCAGCAGTTGGCTCCTCCACAAGAGTCTTCCCAGGAACCTCTTCTCAGGTTCAGTGCTCACATACCTTTTTTTTATTTTTATTTTTTTTCCCCTCTGTTACCCTTTACGGTGTTGTGGTCCATTACTTTATCCATCACATTTTGTTTGTTTTGAATTGCAATGGAATCTCAAAAGTCCAGCGCAATCGGTTTTGGTACACTCATCACTCACAGGAAACAATGTAGCTAAAACAGATCTGTTCAATCTGTTCATTTGTCACCAATGTAAGTGATTAATTGCTAACTGTACAGAGAACGCTGTCAATCATTCAACTGTCAAAACAAAAGTTAACCATTCTTTATGCTAAATATAGAGAAAATGTGACACTGCACATTTGGACATGTTCATAGGCGAGAGAGTGAGTTTATTGGTGGAAGGGTGCTGAGGATGGAGCTGCCAGCCAAAAGGGCGAGAGGCAGACCAAAGAGAAGGTTTATGGATGTGGTGAGGGAGGACATGAGGGCAGTTGGGGTTAGAGAGGAAGATGCAGGAGATAGGCTAAGATGGCAAAAGATGACACGCTGTGGCAACCCCTAACGGGACAAGCCGAAAGGAAAAGAAGAAGAAGAGGGGGAGGGGCGACTCTTGCCCAAACCAAACTGTCTTGCTAGGTGCTTAAAAAGTGTTAAATGCTTTTACATTACCATTCAGTATTGCATAGTTTAATGAAATCTATACAAATATAGAATGTATTGAGAAACAAATCTGAGTTTACTTTACAGAGTCTTTAACTGTCATAAGTGGCATCTGATGAAATTGTCTTACAGCTTGGAATGTAGTTTGTCATGTAACCTTCGTATGTATTTTTCACTTGATACCATTTGTTGACGGTAGCCCTTGTTCCAGCATACTGTAAATTTGCAAAATGCCTAAATCAATTTTTATATGAAAATAATGACATGGTCATGTCATGATCCATTTCTATCCATCTTTTAAAATAATTGATGGATCGGGGGTGTATAAAAAACCATGAAGCCAAAGAAAAACAAAACGTGGCCCATTGTTAATGGTTGCCTGAGTTATGCTGTCATCTGTCATGATTTTCCTGAAAATTTTGATTAGTTTTAAGACTGTACTATCTTTGGGGCACTCCAATTTTGATGTTCCACTGGACTCTAAATTTCCATCTTCAAGCCAAACCCCGTGGTTAGCAATAAGTTACTTTCTTCCTATAGAACACAATTGGATTTCATTTGATGCTTTAATGTAGATTTTAGTACATTTAAATTGTCTTTATTGTCCTCAAGTAATCTGATTTTGGCTCTATCAACACCGTTTCCCACTTGCTGCCCTACTGCCAGGAAGTAGAGCTCATTTGCCAAAATTGCCCTGCTGACGTGCTCAAGCAGTAGACTTCTATGTAATACTTTTGCTGTCCTCAGCATTCAAATAATATCTGATTTCCACCACCACCATTTGTAACAAATAGTAATCAGATCGGGCCATGCCTGTGGTTGGTGTCAGAGGGAACCTGTGAACCAATAAATCGGCTGTGATAGTAGGGTCTGTTGAAGAAGTCAAACATCCTGAGTTTAGTATCGAGTCACAAACTTGGCTGCTGGTTTATGACTTGGAACTCTCGATTTGGGGTGTGCGTCATACAAACTATAACAGAGACGTGTCTGCTATTTGAGTGAGCAGCTGTCACTGTGGTGGGCCTGCTGTTAATCTACGTTTGACGCCCAAAACACGGCGCCCCCTTGTCTTCAATTATTAAGCAAAGGGAGAAAGGAACAATATCACGGCTCATCCTCATTTTAGTTTTTTGTGAAAAACATCATCTTATCACCAGGATCCTATTAAAATGTTTACCCGTTGCTCTTTGGTAGTAGTATTATTAATGAGAGTTGACTTCTGTCTCTTTGTGTTGTCTTTTTGTTACAGAATCCACTGAAGAATTAAACTTGTCTGCAGGGGTTTTTCTTAGCGATGAAGGGCGCTTAAAGAAAGGTACCTGTTTGATTGCAGCATGCACAGATACATACATAGACAAAGAGAAATACTGTTAATATTCTTAAAAAGATACAGATCATACATTTTTATCATTTCTTTTTCCTTTTGATGGAGATTTTACAAGAACAAAATGAATACTATTTATCTTATCTGGTGGGGTTTTGGAGCTATATGATACAAAATCTTATGCCATCAATGAAAAGTGTGAATGCAATATTCATCTGGAGATGTATGCATAGTTAGATTACAATTCATTTCATACGTGCCACTGAATGTAATACTGCGCTCCTGCTATGATGCAAACTACGGTAAGAGTAACGCAAATCTCCATTTTTCCTGTTAAACCCCTGATTACAAAATATAACTTTTTATATAACATGTTTATACCAATTCATCTGTTCATTCATTTTGAAATACATTTATGTTTTTCCAAGAATGATGATATTCCTTTTGATTTATGTCATATAAGTAAGAAATCAAATGAATTTCTGCCATTAAATAAAAAGAGTTTACATGAATGATGATGTTTTATTTTAGAATATCTCTCATAAAAAAAAATATATGCTGTAATTATAATAAATTAGGCTTTCAAAGCAAATCCTGTTGCTGTTTAATGTGCAATCATTGATTCTCCCCTTTTTTGGAAACTTCATCACATAACAGCAGCAAATGAGGTTGGACATGTACGGAAGCTTATTTAGCTCCAGTGCACGTATAAACTCAATTGGGCTGGTTTTGTCTCGATTCTGCCCCTTCACTATCTTATGTCTTACTAGAATATGCTGATGTCGGGCTTGTACTATTTGGGACTGTTATTAAAACAAAGGAAACAGTCATGACGTTTTTGTTTTTAAGTTATAAAGAATATTAACTTCGCATATGTAGGCCATGATTTAGCAGTCCAGGCTTCTTTGTAATGGATTTTCCTCCATTTGGCCCCTGAGCTAGAATGAGTTTGACACCCCTGCTCTAACCAGTTCCGCCACCGTGTGCCCAACACACATTGTTCGAGAAAAAAACGTTAAATGCCTGACTTTTTATCTTCATGTGTGCTGGGTCTGTTGCAGATAAAGAAAATGTAAGAATTGAAAAATACTGTACTTGTGTGTACTAGGCCTTACCAATGCTGATGAATTATGTGGAAAAAGGTTTAATCTTGTTGTAATAGCTCTACACACGTCTTTGAACAGAAACCATAACACCAACACTGCAACACAGGCGCGGTGTCCTGGTTAGTCTGCCAATATTATCATTATTAAAGCGGCTGGTGTTCTGTTGCCGTGGCAATGATAGAACTGCTATATCTCCCGTGAGAAGCAGCTGTACTATACAGTACATCCATTGTCCGAGGCGCTTATCCTCACAAAGGTTTTGTAATACCTGGAGCCTATCTCAGGGTTAGGGTTAGATTTTCTCTTCCTGCTTGTGTGAGTTTTTCTCCACCTCCTCAGGTTTCCTCCCACGTGTCACAAACATGCGTATTTAAGTTCACTGCAAACTCTAAATTGTCAATAGGTGATAATGTAAGTGAAAACGATTGTTTATCCGTACGCAGCCTGCGATTGGCTGGCAACCAGTCCAGTACATACCATTCATTTTGCTCAAAGTCAGCTGGGTTAGGCTCCAGCTACAGGACAAGCAGCAATACAATCCGGCATCATTGGTGACATTTTATTTAGCAAATCATGCGATTGTCCCCCTGTCAGCATCCCCCCGATAGGACAAACAAGATTGCAACAACTTTGTCTTTTTCTCCTGTTTTCCTTCCTTTTCTTTTTTCTACACGTGTTCCAGAGTTGGATGTTTTGGAGACAAGATTCTAGAGAGCAGACTTTGATGGTTTGGACATGTTCAGAGGCGAGAGAGTGAGCATATTGGTGGAAGGGTGCTGAGGATGGACCTGCCAAGCAAAAGAGCGAGAGGAAGACCAAAGAGAAGGTTTATGGATGTGGTGAGGGAAGACATGAGGGCAGTTGGGGTTAGAGAGGAAAGATGCAGGAGATAGGCTAAGATGGAAAAAGATGACACGCTGTGGCGACCCCTAACGGGACAAGCCGAAAGGAAAAGAAGTTCCAGACAGTTCCAGTTATTGTGACATGTTTGCAAAGTTCCCTGGGTTCACATCACTATATTCAGCTTATACTATATTCAGGGAACTCGCTTGCTAATTTGATTAGTAGTGATATTAAATGGGAATTGCTTTATATTTGAACCTGCGTTAGCTTTTCAATTTTAGCTGTCGTATCATTGTAGTAAACCTATGAAGCTTTCAGACGTAAAAGCAAATATTTCCATTTTTGTTGTTTCTGTAGATTCTTTGATTTATGATTGCTACATCTGAATCTCACAGTATAATAAAGCTTTTATCTATTTTCTATTCATTTTGCAATTTGTACCTTTTATCAAGCCTCTTTGCCCTATTTCGTATTTGCTACTGGTGTTTATGTACATCCGATTTGCTGTCATCAATATCTGGTTGCTGTCATGATCCTGCCGCTCCATCCCAGGCTGTGCGGGTGCCTGCGCAGTCGCACTAATTGGGAGGCACACACCTGCGCCTCATGCGGGCTGATTATCCATCCCGGTGACAACTGGTTCTCGGACAGATCGTTGAGGTTCATGTCCCGTTCTAGCACTCTCGTATCCCTGATCAACAACCCATGTGTACCGACCTTCGCCTGTTCTTCAACCAACCCCATAAGCCTGACTCCTTTGATGATCTTGCCTGCTTTGATCGATCTTCCGTGTACCGACTCCTGCCTGCCCGGTGACCTGCTCTCTACGCCCGACGTCCCAACTACCACTGCTGCACCTGACTGCCTGCCCAATCCCCGACCTTCTAATAGTAAACGTTTTTCCCCGAACTACCTTGCATCTCCCGAGTCCTGCATTTGGGTCCTACCTCCGTTCCATTGGGTCGTGACAGGTACGTCTATTTTATGCACTTGGTTGGAATGTTGATTTTCAAACTATTTCCCATGGAGCCTCTTGGCTTACTTGATTCATTTTGTATTGATTTCAATATAATGTATTTTCCGCACTATAAGGCACACCACATTATAAGGCACACCTTGAATGAATGGGCTATTTTAAAACTTTTTTCATATATAAGGCGCACTCCATTATGAGACGCATAGAATAGACGCTACAGTAGAGACTGGGGTTACGTTATGCATCCATTAGATGGAGCTGTGCTAAACGTTCCATACTGATCCATATATAAGGCTCACCGGATTATTAGGCGCACTGTCTGCTTTTGAGAAAATGAAAGGCTTTCAAGTGCGACTTATAGAGCAGAAAATACGGTACTCATTTTCCTTTCCTTAAAGTTTAAAAAAATTGTTTTTGAATTAAGGGTCAGTATTAATACCTGGTCTGGCCCTGGATAGGTGGATATATAATGTATAAATATATGTATAGTTTTTTTTTTTTTAAATATCTTAACTCACCATGACAGTGCTGTGAATGACTGATTAGCACATCTGCCTCACAGTTCTGAGGATCCTGGTTCGAATTCCACCTCGCTTGTGGTTAGCCTGTAGGTGTGAGTATGAATGTGAATTCTTGTTTGTTTTTGTGTGCCCTGTGATTGGACGGTGACCATTTCAGGATATACCCCGGCTCTCGCCCGAAGATAACTGGGATACGCTCCAGCCTGCTGTTGAGCTGCGCATGTGAGGATA